>NC_057811.1:230636216-231236216 GCF_018294505.1 Triticum aestivum | reverse complement strand
GAGCAATGGACAAAATGCCACATGGCCATGAGTTCCTGTAGAACCTTCCAGGGATCTTGGAAGCCTCTACCATCACTTCATACAGTTCGACGTCACATGCGTTTTCAAAGTAATAAGTTCCGTCATCATGCCTCTTTGCACGTGCCCGCAAGTAGTCTCTGGCGCGTTCGCCCCTGATTTCACTAAAGGCCGGATTCCCCCTCGCCGCTACGGCTTCTTTGTCCTCGTGTTTCCATATCAGATTCATGCCGTAGTACCTGCCACACCCATATGGTGGGGGTGTATGTTCTTCTTCTGAAGTTCCGATTGCTTGAAACTCTTCGCAGCAAACTCTGGAGTTGCCCTGACCCTTTCGAATTCTGCCCAGTCTGCCTTTGTAATTTGGGGGTATGTGGGGATTGGGTCCTTGCCTTCACTCAAGTACTTCTTGTACAACACGTGCTTCGAGTTTCTCCAAGCATCCCTAGCCTTCTTCAGTGCAGCGTGTTCCACCTGCATTCTCCACTGCTCTGGAACGTTGAAGTGATCCATGATCTCCCGGACTATCCTTCGCCGTGTTTCTGTGTCAGCCTTCCGAAACCCCGATAGATTAATGTTGAGCCTTGCCCTGCCAACAAATCCACACACACTCCTGAACCTCATGCGTGCTTTATCTGGTTTAGTTGGAGCCCAGGACTTTAAATTAATCCCGGTTACTTCATATACACCTTTAGGCTGGTGTGTGGGCTTCCTTGGAGCGTTCCTCCGTGTCCTGACCGGAAGGGTAATTGCTGCAACTCTATCCCGTTCAAGACTACTTGATCCCTCACAATCTGCCAAAGACCTAGGGTTGTCCGAATCAGATGAATATACATGGCCTGAATGAGTGTTGTCGCTGCTACTCGACATCTACAGAGAACACATGCGGAACTTAGGAAAGGAGGATAAGCATAAAACTAACAACTTGGTATCAAGCTTTCTAAACATGCCATGCAATAATTTAGAAAATGTATGGCTAATTTGTTAAGTTTGTGTGACTCGGGCGCCCACGATCTGTAAATAGGCAGTAACTTATTGGAACAAATAAATCTTATATGTAGTAAGGAAGGTAGATAATGAACATATATACGCTCTCCGTTATTTTATAGCCAATTTGGGAACATATGGAACGAAATTGGAAAAGGGATTGCAAGGGAATATGCCTCACCGCGATGGAGAGCAGTAACTAACAGGCTTCTTAATGCAAACCCGGCCGGACCACAGGAGAGGCGAGGGTTACTGCATCGATATGCTCGAGGGTGGCTGGCGAGCAAACGAAGACGGCGAGGCGCAGGCCGCCATGTGTTGGGAACGACAGTGGAGGTAGGCTTGACGCTGAAGAGCGGGCACACGGCCGGGGTGAGCACGGTGGCGCCGGAGAGGGTTCTGCTGTGGATCTGGGGGGGGGGGGGCTCGCGAAGGAGATTGGGTGGACTAGTTGAGTGAAACGCGGGCGGACGGTGGGGGGGGGGGTGTTGGCGGCCTAGGTGAAAAGGGTGAAAATATCCCTGGTCGCCGCGCGCGCGGAGGCCTATGCAAATGGTTGCCTCTAAGCGCTCGTGTGCACAAACCGAATAATTTCGTTTGAAATGAAGACATACTAATTTTGAAATGAAGATGTGAGTTCATCGTTTCTCATCTAAATTTTTCGCACGTAAACCAATCACAATTTTACCACGGGTTTGATTTGCTGGCGCATTTCAGGTCTCATGTGCTATATGTAAGACATTTTTTGGCATTTACCGTGCATGTTGGCATATAAATCAATTCCTAGCCGGACAGCATTTCCTATCGAAAGGGATGAGGATTGCCGTTCGATCTGGGAGCATCCAACGGTGCAGATGTACGATCTGTGGGATTTGGGTTCTGGCTAATCAGAATGCACGACTCAGATCGCGCGCGCAGCGAGGGGGGGCATCGGCCACGGTTTGGTAGGCACACGACTTTCACGTGTGAACTGTGTGCTATTTGAAAACATTTTTTGGAGGGGCTATTTGAAAACATGTACATGTGTTGTCGAAAGGGATGAGGATCGCCGTTCGATCAAGGAGAATCCAATGGTGCAGACGTACGATCCGTGGGGTTTGGGTTCTGGCCAACCGGAACGCACGACTTAGATCACGCGCGTGGCAGAGGGGTGGGGGGGTGCATCGGCCACGGTTTAGTGTACACACAGCTTTCGTGAGTGAATCGTGTGCTCTTTGAAAACATTTACATTACTTAACATCATATTTTTGTTCGAATGAAAACATGAGTTCATCATTTCGCATCCAATTTTTTTCCACGGTAAGAAATCATGAGTATAGTGGAGAGTGTCATATACTAGTATCATGAATATACAATACATATGATACTACCTTTAATTAATTATAGTGCATAGTATAATACATAGAGTATACTATCATATATAGATCATATTTATTGCCATGCATGATACAAATTAGCATCGCATTTAACATGATACGGTATCTACCTACTATATGTTACTCTAACCCTCTTTATATATATTTAATTCTTTGCCACATCATATACTATATATATATATAGTATCATGCATACGATACTAGTGTGTGATACTACATATGTACCTTCATAGTGCATATATAGTATCATAGAGTAGTACTAGCTCCCTCTGTAAACTAATATAAGAGCGTTTAGATTACTAAATAGTGACCTAAACGCTCTTATATTAGTTTACGGAGGGAGTATATGTCATAGATGACCGTATTTATGGCCATGCATGACACAAAGTAGTATAACATTTATTATATATATGTATGTGTGTGTGTGTGTGTGTTGGGAATCGTAGCATAATTTAAAATTTTCCTACGCTCACCAAGATGCATCTATGGAGTCTACTAGCAACGAGGGGAAAGGAGTGCATCTACATACCCTTGTAGATCGCGAGCGGAAGCGTTCCAATGAACGTGGATGACGGAGTCGTACTCGCCGTGATCCAAATCACCAATGACCGAGTGCCGAACGGACGGCACCTCCGCGTTCAACACACGTAGGGTGCAGCGACGTCTCCTCCTTCTTGATCCAGCAAGGGGGAAGGAGAGGTTGATGGAGATCCAGCAGCACGACGGCGTGGTGGTGGATGTAGCGGGTCTCGGCAGGGCTTCGCCGAGCTTCTGCGAGACGGAGAGGTGTAGCAGGGGGAGGAGGGAGGCGCCCAAGGCTGTAGGTTGCTGCCCTCCCTCCCCCCTTTATATAGGCCCCCTGGGAGGGGGGGCGCCGGCCAAAGCCCATCTAGGGCAAGGGGCGGCGGCCAGGGGGGTGCCTTGCCCCCCAAGGCAAGTGGGAACCCCCCCACCCTAGGGTTTGCAACCCTAGGCGCAGGGGGGAAGGCCCATGGGGGGGGCGCCCAGCCCACTAGGGGCTGGTTCCCTTCCCACTTCAGCCCACGGGGCCCTCCGGGATAGGTGGCCCCACCCGGTGGACCCCCGGGACCCTTCCGGTGGTCCCGGTACAATACCGGTAACCCCCGAAACTTTCCCGGTGGCCGAAACTTGACTTCCTATATATAATTCTTCACCTCCGGACCATTCCGGAACCTCTCGTGACGTCCGGGATCTCATCCGGGACTCCGAACAACTTTCGGGTTTCCGCATACACATATCTCTACAACCCTAGCGTCACCGAACCTTAAGTGTGTAGACCCTACGGGTTCGGGAGACATGCAGACATGACCGAGACGCCTCTCCGGTCAATAACCAACAGCGGGATCTGGATACCCATGTTGGCTCCCACATGTTCCACGATGATCTCATCGGATGAACCACGGTGTCGAGGATTCAATCAATCCCGTATGCAATTCCCTTTGTCAATCGGTATGTTACTTGCCCGAGATTCGATCGTCGGTATCCCAATACCTTGTTCAATCTCGTTACCGGCAAGTCTCTTTACTCGTACCGCAATGCATGATCCCGTGACTAACGCCTTAGTCACATTGAGCTCATTATGATGATGCATTACCGAGTGGGCCCAGAGATACCTCTCCGTCACACGGAGTGACAAATCCCAGTCTCGATCCGTGCCAACCCAACAGACACTTTCGGAGATACCCGTAGTGCACCTTTATAGTCACCCAGTTACGTTGTGACGTTTGGCACACCCAAAGCACTCCTACGGTATCCGGGAGTTGCACGATCTCATGGTCTAAGGAAAAGATACTTGACATTGGAAAAGCTCTAGCAAACGAAACTACACGATCTTTTATGCTATGCTTAGGATTGGGTCTTGTCCATCACATCATTCTCCTAATGATGTGATCCCGTTATCAATGACATCCAATGTCCATAGTCAGGAAACCATGACTATCTGTTGATCAACGAGCTAGTCAACTAGAGGCTTACTAGGGACACGTTGTGGTCTATGTATTCACACATGTATTACGATTTCCGGACAATACAATTATAGCATGAACAATAGACAATTACCATGAACAAAGAAATATAATAATAACCATTTATTATTGCCTCTAGGGCATATTTCCAACAGTCTCCCACTTGCACTAGAGTCAATAATCTAGTTACATTGTGATGAATCGAACACCCATTGCGTCCTGGTGTTGATCATGTTTTGCCCTAGGGAGAGGTTTAGTCAACGGATCTGCTACATTCAGGTCCGTATGTACTTTACAAATATCTATGTCTCCATTTTGAACACTTTCACGAATGGAGTTGAAGCGACGCTTGATATGCCTGGTCTTCCTGTGAAACCTGGGCTCCTTCGCAAGGGCAATAGCTCCAGTGTTGTCACAGAAGAGAGTCATCGGGCCCGACGCATTGGGAATCACCCCTAGGTCGGTAATGAACTCCTTCATCCAGACTGCTTCCTGTGCTGCCTCCGAGGCTGCCATGTACTCCGCTTCACATGTAGATCCCGCCACGACGCTTTGCTTGCAACTGCACCAGCTTACTGCTCCTCCATTCAAAATATACACGTATCCGGTTTGTGACTTCGAGTCATCCAGATCTGTGTCGAAGCTAGCGTCGACGTAACCCTTTACGACGAGCTCTTCGTCACCTCCATAAACGAGAAACATATCCTTAGTCCTTTTCAGGTACTTCAGGATATTCTTGACCGCTGTCCAGTGTTCCATGCCGGGATTACTTTGGTACCTTCCTACCAAACTTACGGCAAGGTTTACATCAGGTCTGGTACACAGCATGGCATACATAATAGACCCTATGGCCGAGGCATAGGGGATGACACTCATCTTTTCTATATCTTCTGCCGTGGTCGGGCATTGAGCCGTGCTCAATTGCACACCTTGCAATACAGGCAAGAACCCCTTCTTGGACTGATCCATATTGAACTTCTTCAATATCTTGTCAAGGTATGTACTCTGTGAAAGACCAATGAGGCGTCTTGATCTATCTCTATAGATCTTGATGCCTAATATATAAGCAGCTTCTCCAAGGTCCTTCATTGAAAAACACTTATTCAAATAGGCCTTTATACTTTCCAAGAATTCTATATCATTTCCCATCAATAGTATGTCATCCACATATAATATGAGAAATGCTACAGAGCTCCCACTCACTTTCTTGTAAACACAGGCTTCTCCATAAGTCTGTGTAAACCCAAACGCTTTGATCATCTCATCAAAGCGAATGTTCCAACTCCGAGATGCTTGCACCAGCCCATAGATTGAGCGCTGGAGCTTGCATACTTTGTGAGCATTCTTAGGATCGACAAAACCTTCCGGCTGCATCATATACAACTCTTCCTTAAGGAAGCCATTAAGGAATGCCGTTTTGACGTCCATCTGCCATATCTCATAATCATAGTATGCGGCAATTGCTAACATGATTCGGACGGACTTCAGCTTCGCTACGGGTGAGAAAGTCTCATCGTAGTCAACCCCTTGAACTTGTCGATAACCCTTAGCGACAAGTCGAGCTTTGTAGATGGTCACATTACCATCTGCGTCCGTCTTCTTCTTAAAGATCCATTTGTTTTCTATGGCTCGCCGATCATCGGGCAAGTCAGTCAAAGTCCATACTTCGTTTTCATACATGGATTCTATCTCGGATTTCATGGCTTCTAGCCATTTGTCGGAATCCGGGCCCGCCATCGCTTCTTCATAGTTCGAAGGTTCACCGTTGTCTAACAACATGATTTCCAGGACAGGGTTGCCGTACCACTCTGGTGCGGAACGTGTCCTTGTGGACCTACGAAGTTCAGTAACTTGATCCGAAGCTTCATGATCATCATCATTAACTTCCTCCCCAGTCGGTGTAGGCACCACAGGAACATTTTCCCGCGCTGCGCTACTTTCCGGTTCGGAAGGGGTGACTATCACCTCATCAAGTTCCACTTTCCTCCCACTCAATTCTTTCGAGAGAAACTCCTTCTCCAGAAAGGACCCGTTCTTGGCAACGAAGATCTTGCCTTCGGATCTGAGGTAGAAGGTATACCCAATAGTTTCCTTAGGGTATCCTATGAAGACGCATTTTTCCGACTTGGGTTCGAGCTTTTCAGGTTGAAGTTTCTTGACATAAGCATCGCATCCCCAAACTTTTAGAAACGACAGCTTAGGTTTCTTCCCAAACCATAATTCATACGGTGTCGTCTCAACGGATTTCGACGGAGCCCTATTTAAAGTGAATGCGGCAGTCTCTAAAGCATAGCCCCAAAATGAGAGCGGTAAATCGGTAAGAGACATCATAGATCGCACCATATCCAATAGAGTGCGATTACGACGTTCGGACACACCATTTCTCTGAGGTGTTCCAGGCGGCGTGAGTTGTGAAACTATTCCACATTTCCTTAAGTGTGTACCAAATTCGTGACTTAAATATTCTCCACCACGATCTGATCGTAAGAATTTTATTTTCCTGTCACGTTGATTCTCAACTTCACTCTGAAATTCCTTGAACTTTTCAAAGGTTTCAGACTTGTGTTTCATTAGGTAGACATACCCATATCTACTTAAGTCATCAGTGAGAGTGAGAACATAACGATATCCTCCGCGAGCCTCAACACTCATTGGACCGCACACATCGGTATGTATGATTTCCAATAAGTTGGTTGCTCGCTCCATTGTTCCGGAGAACGGAGTCTTGGTCATCTTACCCATGAGGCATGGTTCGCACGTGTCAAATGATTCGTAATCAAGAGACTCCAAAAGTCCATCTGCATGGAGCTTCTTCATGCGCTTGACACCAATGTGACCAAGGCGGCAGTGCCACAAGTATGTGGGACTATCGTTATCAACTTTACATCTTTTGGTATTCACACTATGAACATGTGTAACATCACGTTCGAGATTCATCAAAAATAAACCATTGACCAGCGGGGCATGACCATAAAACATATCTCTCAAATAAATAGAACAACCATTATTCTCGGATTTAAATGAGTAGCCATCTCGAATTAAACGAGATCCAGATACAATGTTCATGCTCAAAGCTGGCACTAAATAACAATTATTGAGGTTTAAAACTAATCCCGTGGGTAGATGCAGAGGTAGCGTGCCGACGGCGATCACATCGACCTTGGAACCATTCCCGACGCGCATCGTCACCTCGTCCTTCGCCAGTCTCCGTTTATTCCGTAGTTCCTGTTTTGAGTTACAAATATGAGCAACCGCACCGGTATCAAATACCCAGGAGCTACTACGAGTACTGGTAAGGTACACATCAATTACATGTATATCACATATACCTTTGGTGTTGCCGGCCTTCTTCTTGTCCGCTAAGTATTTGGGGCAGTTCCGCTTCCAGTGACCACTTCCCTTGCAATAAAAGCACTCAGTCTCGGGCTTGGGTCCATTCTTTGACTTCTTCCCAGTAACTGGTTTACCGGGCGCGGCAACTCCCTTGCCGTCCTTCTTGAAGTTCTTCTTACCCTTGCCCTTCTTGAACTTAGTGGTTTTATTCACCATCAACACTTGATGTTCTTTTCTGATCTCCCCTTCCGCTGATTTCAGCATTGAATATACCTCAGGAATGGTCTTTTCCATCCCCTGCATATTGTAGTTCATCACAAAGCTCTTGTAGCTTGGTGGAAGCGACTGGAGGATTCTGTCAATGACCGCGTCATCCGGGAGATTAACTCCCAGCTGAGACAAGCGGTTGTGCAACCCAGACATTCTGAGTATGTGCTCACTAACAGAACTATTCTCCTCCATTTTACAGCTGAAGAACTTGTCGGAGACATCATATCTCTCGACCCGGGCATGAGCTTGGAAAACCAATTTCAGCTCCTCGAACATCTCATATGCTCCATGTTTCTCAAAACGCTTTTGGAGACCCGGTTCTAAGCTGTAAAGCATGCCGCACTGAACGAGGGAGTAATCATCAGCACGCTGCTGCCAAGCGTTCATAACGTCTTGGTTCTCTGGGATTGGTGCATCACCTAGCGGTGCTTCTAAGACATAATCTTTCTTGGCTACTATGAGGATGATCCTCAGGTTCCGGACCCAGTCCGTATAGTTGCTGCCATCATCTTTCAGCTTGGTTTTCTCTAGGAACGCGTTGAAATTGAGGACAACGTTGGCCATTTGATCTACAAGACATAGTGTAAAGATTTTAGACTAAGTTCATGATAATTAAGTTCATCTAATCAAATTATTTAATGAACTCCCACTCAGATAGACATCCCTCTAGTCATCTAAGTGAAACATGATCCGAGTTTAACTAGGCCGTGTCCGATCATCACGTGAGACGGACTAGTCAAGATCGGTGAACATCTCCATGTTGATCGTATCTTCTATACGACTCATGCTCGACCTTTCGGTCCTCCGTGTTCCGAGGCCATGTCTGTACATGCTAGGCTCGTCAAGTCAACCTAAGTGTATTGCGTGTGTTCCGAGGCCATGTCTGTACATGCTAGGCTCGTCAACACCCGTTGTATTCGAACGTTAGAATCTATCACACCCGATCATCACGTGGTGCTTCGAAACAACGAACCTTCGCAACGGTGCACAGTTAGGGTGAACACTTTCTTGAAATTATCATAAGGGATCATCTTACTTACTACCGTCGTTCTAAGCAAATAAGATGCAAAAACATGATAAACATCACATGCAATCAAATAGTGACATGATATGGCCAATATCATTATGCTCCTTTGATCTCCATCTTCGGGGCACCATGATCATCTTCGTCACCGGCATGACACCATGATCTCCATCATCATGATCTCCATCATTGTGTCTTCATGAAGTCGTCACGCCAACGATTACTTCTACTTCTATGGCTAACGCGTTTAGCAACAAAGTAAAGTAATTACATGGCGTTATTCAATGACACGCAGGTCATACAAAATAATAAAGACAACTCCTATGGCTCCTGCCGGTTGTCATACTCATCGACATGCAAGTCGTGATTCCTATTACAAGAATATGATCAATCTCATACATCACATATATCATTCATCACATCTTCTGGCCATATCACATCACATAGCACTTGCTGCAAAAACAAGTTAGACGTCCTCTAATTGTTGTTGCAAGTTTTTACGTGGTTTGTAGGTTTCTAGCAAGAACGTTTCTTACCTACGTATGACCACAACGTGATTTGCCAATTTCTATTTACCCTTCATAAGGACCCTTTTCATCGAATCCGTTCCGACTAAAGTAGGAGAGACAGACACCCGCTAGCCACCTTATGCAACTAGTGCATGTCAGTCGGTGGAACCTGTCTCACGTAAGCGTACGTGTAAGGTCGGTCCGGGCCGCTTCATCCTACAATGCCGCCGAAACAAGAAACGACTAGTAGCGGCAAGAAGAATTGGCAACATCAACGCCCACAACTTCTTTGTGTTCTACTCGTGCATAGTAACTACGCATAGGCCTGGCTCATGATGCCACTGTTGGGAATCGTAGCATAATTTTAAAATTTTCCTACGCTCACCAAGATGCATCTATGGAGTATACTAGCAACGAGGGGAAAGGAGTGCATCTACATACCCTTGTAGATCGCGAGCGGAAGCGTTCCAATGAACGTGGATGACGGAGTCGTACTCGCCGTGATCCAAATCACCGATGACCGAGTGCCGAACGGACGGCACCTCCGCGTTCAACACACGTACGGTGCAGCGACGTCTCCTCCTTCTTGATCCAGCAAGGGGGAAGGAGAGGTTGATGGAGATCCAGCAGCACGACGGCGTGGTGGTGGATGTAGCGGGTCTCGGCAGGGCTTCGCCGAGCTTCTGCGAGACGGAGAGGTGTAGCAGGGGAAGGAGGGAGGCGCCCAAGGCTGTAGGTTGCTGCCCTCCCTCCCCCCCTTTATATAGGCCCCCTGGGAGGGGGGGCGCGGCCAAAGCCCATCTAGGGCAGGGGCGGCGGCCAGGGGGGTGCCTTGCCCCCCAAGGCAAGTGGGAAACCCCCCACCCTAGGGTTTGCAACCCTAGGCGCAGGGGGAAGGCCCATGGGGGGGCGCCCAGCCCACTAGGGGCTGGCTCCCTTCCCACTTCAGCCCACGGGGCCCTCCGGGATAGGTGGCCCCACCCGGTGGACCCCCGGGACCCTTCCGGTGGTCCCGGTACAATACCGGTAACCCCCGAAACTTTCCCGGTGGCCGAAACTTGACTTCCTATATATAATTCTTCACCTCCGGACCATTCCGGAACCTCTCGTGACGTCCGGGATCTCATCCGGGACTCCGAACAACTTTCGGGTTTCCGCATACACATATCTCTACAACCCTAGCGTCACCGAACCTTAAGTGTGTAGACCCTACGGGTTCGGGAGACATGCAGACATGACCGAGACGCCTCTCCGGTCAATAACCAACAGCGGGATCTGGATACCCATGTTGGCTCCCACATGTTCCACGATGATCTCATCGGATGAACCACGGTGTCGAGGATTCAATCAATCCCGTATGCAATTCCCTTTGTCAATCGGTATGTTACTTGCCCGAGATTCGATCGTCGGTATCCCAATACCTTGTTCAATCTCGTTACCGGCAAGTCTCTTTACTCGTACCGCAATGCATGATCCCGTGACTAACGCCTTAGTCACATTGAGCTCATTATGATGATGCATTACCGAGTGGGCCCAGAGATACCTCTCCGTCACACGGAGTGACAAATCCCAGTCTCGATCCGTGCCAACCCAACAGACACTTTCGGAGATACCCGTAGTGCACCTTTATAGTCACCCAGTTACGTTGTGACGTTTGGCACACCCAAAGCACTCCTACGGTATCCGGGAGTTGCACGATCTCATGGTCTAAGGAAAAGATACTTGACATTGGAAAAGCTCTAGCAAACGAAACTACACGATCTTTTATGCTATGCTTAGGATTGGGTCTTGTCCATCACATCATTCTCCTAATGATGTGATCCCGTTATCAATGACATCCAATGTCCATAGTCAGGAAACCATGACTATCTGTTGATCAACGAGCTAGTCAACTAGAGGCTTACTAGGGACACGTTGTGGTCTATGTATTCACACATGTATTACGATTTCCGGACAATACAATTGTAGCATGAACAATAGACAATTATCATGAACAAAGAAATATAATAATAACCATTTATTATTGCCTCTAGGGCATATTTCCAACAGTCTCCCACTTGCACTAGAGTCAATAATCTAGTTACATTGTGATGAATCGAACACCCATTGCGTCCTGGTGTTGATCATGTTTTGCCCTAGGGAGAGGTTTAGTCAACGGATCTGCTACATTCAGGTCCGTATGTACTTTACAAATATCTATGTCTCCATTCTGAACCTATGTTACTGCTTCTTTGCCACATCATCATATTTTCTATTCCCGGGTGCATGATACTGGCTATGATACCCCCACTATGGCCACCCTAATAAGGCTGGTCGTAATATGGGAGTATCAAGCGGTATGATGCATACCAACTAGACTTTTTGGATGATATGTCACACAGTTAAATGATGAAAGAGAGGGTGTGTGGTATCATATCATGATACCGTATCATATTAAATGTTGTACTACTTTGTGTCATGCATGGTAATTAATAAGGAACCTAAGATACTAACTCATGATACTATGCATGCGCGCATTACGGAGGTAGTGCCGATCATATACTAGTATCATGCATATATACTCCCTCCTTTCCGGTTTATAGGCTTATCTCAAAATTTTAGTTTTTCCATCTTATGAGGCTCAATTTGGTTGTTCCCCGTCACATGTCCAGATTCCAAGGTGCATTAAATCATTGCATGCAAGTATTAAGAGAAAGTTGACAAATGCATGTACTTTATATATGCATGCATGTATTGCAATTAATACATTGGAAAACATAATTTTTTGAGGAAAACAAAAGCATTAATTGGGTGTTTTTGCAAACTACAAAAGGTATTCCACCACTCACCATCTACCTTGGTTGGTGAGATTTTTGAATTGAGCCCTATAAGGCTGGTTGTAATGGGGAGTATCATATATACTAGTAGTATCATGCATATATATGATAGTGTAGCTAGGATACTAGCTACTTCCATAATGCATAGTATCATAAGTTAACATCTTAGATTGCCTTACTAATCACACAAAGTAGTAGTACAACATTTAATATGACACGGTATCATGATATGATACCACATCCTCTCTTGTGTGCCACATCATCCAGAAAGTCTAGTTGGCATGCATGATACCGCTTATGATAATACCATTACAACCAGCCTAAACCGGAAAGGAGGGAGTATGAGACTAGCCACAATGGAGAGTAGACACTAGTAACATACACATATCCCTAGACTATATATGTTACTACCTTCATAGTGGGTAGTAACATAAGTGTAGTGTCATGCAAAGCTTCATTTCTTAGGTTACAGACTCATTGCATTGGGACATGTGATGCTATAGTAACTATCTAAGTTACTGAAACTATCTCTCTTCTCATTAACTTATTGCCACATAAGCAGGTTTGTTGAGTTGGAGTCGGTGTTACTGCTGAAGTTACTCCCACTGTGGCGAGTCTGATACTAGCTAGTCGTCTATGATATACTAGCTACCTCACTAAGAGCATGGTTAATATGTAACATCCCAATTTTCAATTTGGATGTTATACATAGGTCATCATATGCATATCATATTTTATTTGCATTTTGGTTGTGATCCTAGAAATCTTAAGCAACTCAAGGACCCAAGGAGAGAGTTGGAGGTTTCATATATTTTCATATTTGAATTTTTCTCAAATTTCAAAAGAGGATCAATTTGGTTTTAATATTTTTCTCTCTAATAATTTCCAATAATAAAAATAAACGAGAGAAGATAATATGACTTCTTCAAAGACAGGAATATTGGAGAAGAAACTTTAAAATCAAATTACATATTTTATTTGTATTTTATTTGCTATTTTACTTGAATTAGAAAAATATGCATTTTTGAAAATTGCATATTTAGGTCAGAAAAATGTTCACTTTGTTCTAAATATTAGGTTTAGACGGTGAAAATTGTTTTTGGTATTTTTAAGATTGTTTTTATATTTTATTAGGATTTTTCTTAGGGCGCAAGTTTATTTAAAAAAAATCTTCTTCCCGCCCGACTAGGCCGAAGGCCTAACCGAGCAGGCCGGCCCGCCTGCGCGCCGCCTTCCTCCGGTGCGAGGAGTTCGCGCCGCCGTCGGAGCTCGAGTCCGAGCCGGACTCCGCCTCCCCGCCGCCTTGCCCCTCCCCCAAGCCGCCTTGACCCCCCTCGGGCCTTTTTAAGGAGCGCCGCCACCGCCTCCTCTCCTCACCCCGAGCCGCCGCCGCACCACCACCGCCGAGCCGCGCCACCGCCGCCGCTGCCGCTCGCCGCCCGCGGCCGCTGCTGCGCGCCGCCGCCGCCGCCGCCGCCACCCCGCGCCGCCGCCTTGCGCCGCCGTCGCCGCAAGCCGCCGTCGCCGCAAGCCGCCGCAGCTGGATCCCGCCGCCCGCCGCCTCGCCGTAGCCCCGCCTCGCCAGATCCAGCCGCCGCCGACCCACCGGTTTTTTAAGAACCGGTAAAGACCGCCGAACCGTCGCCCCGGTTTTCTTTTCTAGTTTTTTTTCGTTAGATTGGTTTTGTTTTTTTAGGGTTCGCTAGTTAGTGAACGTTCGCTTGAACGTCTCTGTCAGCGAACGCATTTGTTCGTTTGTCCCTGATAGCGAACGTTCATTCGTTACATTTTTTCTTTTCTTTTTATTTTCTGCCAGTGACCTATACGCGATTACTTTATTCACATATTAGTTCCTGATCTTAAAACCCTCTCAACTTTTCGCTCGTTCGTCCACATCCAGTGAAACTAACGCCAAAATCTTCGTCTTGTTCCCCTCTTTCCAGATAATTAACTTGAACATGGTTTTGACAAATTAAAATTTGGTTGCAAGCATATTTGAATTTGAACTTATTTTGACCGTAGTTTGAGTTTCGTAGCTCTGATTCTATTGATTCTTTTTGCAAATTGAAGTTCTTCTCTTGTACTTTCAGTTTGGTTCTTTTCTCTTGAGATTTTAGCCTTGCATCCATTTCTTGAGTGCTTATGTATGCTATTGTCTATTTACGATAGAGTTTCCGGAGTGCGAAGCGTGCTACTACGAGTCACTAGAGTTTTCAGATCGTCAGCAAGGCAAGTATAACTTTGATCATATCCCTTATTACCATGTTTTTATGCATTAGTTTCAATCCTAAAACATTGCATGAGTAGGATCTGTTAACATGTGGGTTTTGGGAAGTAGTTGTTGAGGTAGTACCTATTGCCCTTTCATTCAAACCTTGGGAGTTACTATGTTGCACTCATTACCTTGCTATGCTATGCTCGTAGATGTGGTTTGGTTTGAGTGATTCATGACAGTTGTGAGAATTATTATAAACTAAGGGTTTACTTAAGGTTGCTACTTTAACACACATTTGGGTGGATTGGTTTGTGGGCAGCTGGGGAAATCCAATGCTGTCCAAAGGAGAATCCCGGGGTATCCGCGTGATTTTTCCTATGGTTCGCCACCAAGGCTCAAAGGGATCATTATGTTTTTCATGCTGGAAACTTCCGTGTGCAGCCACAAGCCATTATGGGTCTGGCATAGCTGAGTAAGTTGTGGGAATCCTTTCCATGATGGACTAGCAGATTTAGGGGATTATAGGTGTACCGGCCTATCTATCGGTTAAGGGGACCTCTTCGGAAAGACTGTGTCTCGGTCATCCGTTTCTCAAACATCATGCAGTGCAAGAAATTTCAATAAAGGAGATCGAGTCTTGTGGGGAAAAGTGCGCAAACCTCTGTAGAGTGTACAAACTAATCGTGATTAGCCGTGTCCCCGGTTATGGACGTCTTGAGTATCTGGTGCTTGAATTACTATGTTGATCTCATCACTTTTCTTAATTAACTTGTTGGGTTAATGATTATTAATTTGGGATTGAGATGGGGTTACCATTCTCAATGTTTTTCAACAAACGTTGTAGTTAAAAAAAACATATTCCTTTGATGTAGGAAAAAACTAGCTTTCGCAAAATGATAACCGTAGAGCCTCCACTAGCCAAATATGCATATAGTTATAACTGTTACTTGTTCACTGCTCTACAGTGTTATTTTGCCAGCATATTCCATGTGCTGACCTACACAGGCTGCAACATATTATGTTGCAGAGTTTTCAAATGAAGAGTAAGGTGCGCTAGGTCGTTGTCATGCACTCAGCTATGCCGTTGGAGTTGATGGACTCATTTACCTTCGAAGCTTCCGCTGTTATCTTATTTAGATGGCCTTCAGCCATATTATTGTAATAAATTCTCTTTTGAGACATTCGATGTAATAAGTGTGTGACTGAACTCTGTTATAAATCCTTGAGTACTGTGTGTGTCAGCATTACCGATCCAGGGATAGTACTTATGCACAGAGATTTGACCGTTTGAGGTCGGATCACTACAAGATGGTATCAGAGCACACGCTGACTGTAGGACGCGACCACTAAGATGAGCCATAGGACACTCTTGTGTACTCATTTCGGACTTTTCTCCATTTTCTACTCTATAGATGGCGGACCCAAGGAACAAGTTTGCTCAACCGGATGAAGACATACCTTTTGGACGACACTTGAAGGAAGCTACTAGGTGCCTGAACATCGGAATGCCAAGCTTCACCGGAACCTACACCGCCACCCTACCGAAAGAAGAGCGCTGGACCATTCGAGGACATGTTCCAGGAAGGACTTTCACACCAGTTACGGAGCCCATAGAGTTTTCCTTTGATGCACCAACCTGGAGTCTAGGAAAGAGCATGGCAGCTCACATCGCCGTGGGACGCATCGGCGAAGTTTACCACAAGGATCTCAAGGACACCATCTACCAGATATGTGGGCGCTGAGATGAGCAATGGAAAATGATAAGCACCAGGAGGGACAAGTCCATTGCAGCCTACATCCAGGAGTTAAACCAACACATTCGTCGTCAGGAGAACAAGATGTGCGCCAGCATGATAGACCTGAAGAAGGTGATGACCAAGAACATGGAGCTAGAAGAGGAACTCAAGTCTACACGTGATGTATATGAAGAGGAAATTGCAGTACTACTGGAGAAGAATGAAGACCTGAAGAAGAAGCTAGGAATATTCATGGGAGATCCCGCACCTGGAGAGGACAACCAACCTGAAGACTACATCATCATCGATGACACCGACTCTGATCCGACAGTGATGATGATTATGAATACGAAGCTGGAGCAGATATCATGGAGTCTTCTTCCGATCAATTTTTTTAGTCGACCACCATATTATCAATAGTATTCCCCCATGTATATAGTAGTAGTCCGAGTATTTTGTAACAGTAGCTAGATCGATTGTATGCCCTTGTTTGAATTGAGTGGTGTGTTATGAATGTATTTGTTTCATGTGCATATGGGTAGTGATTTTCTCTCTAGACCTCACTCTATTCTAATATCTTCCCTCTAAAACCCATCAGATGCCTCCGAGACGTGACCCCGGATTTGTCTTCCCACAGGAGCTCACTCAGCTGATCCAACAGCAGAATGCCTTGATGCAACTACTAGTCCAGAACCAAGGCAACAACAACAACAACAATAACAACAACCCACCACCACCACCTCCAGTTGACAACTTAGCCCGTTTTCTAAGGTTGAATCCGCCGGTGTTTTCCAGTAGCACCGAGCCGATTGTTGCTGATGACTGGCTCCGTAGGATTGGAAGGGACCTGACCATCGCAGGTTGCACAGATGCTGAGAAGGTGCGCTTTGCCGCACATCAATTGGATGGACCAGCAGCCTCATGGTGGGAGAATTACATAGCCACTTTTCCTATAGCCAATGTCACATGGGATCAGTTTCAGCAAACTTTCCGTACAACCCATGTTTCAACTGGAGCAATGAGTATGAAGAAGTGTGAGTTTCGCAACTTACGCCAAGGAAATCGTACTGTGGGGCAGTACGTGGATGAGTATAGTAAGTTAGCTCGCTATGCCTGTAACACCCCGGATGTAACTTTCCATATTTGTAACTCCAACTCTTGCCATTTTCGGCTATGTGTTATGATATTCCCTCCGTGGTCGGGTTTTGTTTTTCGTTTTGCATTTTGTTCGTGTCATGCATCTCATATCATGTCATCATGTGCATTGCATTTGCATACGTGTTCGTCTCTTGCATCCGAGCATTTTCCCCGTTATCCGTTTTGCAATCCGGCACTCCCACCTCCTCCGGCACACCCCTCTTGTTTTCTTTTCGTGAGCGGGGGTTGAACATTCTCGGAATGGACCGAGGCTTGTCAAGTGGCCTTGGAATACCACCGGTAGACCACCGGTCAAGTTTCATTCTGTTTGGAGGTCGTTTGATGCTCCAACGGTTAACCGGGTAACCGCAAAGTCCGTTTGTGTGTTGCAGCAAAACCCCCCTTCAAACAGCCCAAAACCCCTCTAAGTCACTTCCATGCTCTAGGTCGTTCAATCACGATCATGTGGGCGAAAACCGCGCTCTGTTTGGACTCTCCTAGCTTCCTCTATCTATTTAAACACCCCCCCCTCCGAAATCCGGGTCAAACCCTAGATCTTTTCCCCTCCGCGCCGCCGGACGTGTCCGGTCCGAGCCGGACAAAAGCCGCCTCCGCACCTCGCCCAATCTCACGCTGCCACCTGTCACCTCCGTACGCAGCGCCGCCGCCGGCCCACGAGCCCGCGGTCGGCCCCCGCGGCCCGCGCTCGGCTTCCCCGCCGCCCGAGCGCCTCCTCCCTCCTGCGCCCCGCCGCCTCGCCGCCTTCGCCGCCTTGGCGACCCGCGCCGTTGCCGGCGCCGCCGTGCCCTCCGACCGCCGCGCCCCGAGGCGCCGCCCGTGCCCGCACCCGAGACGCCGGCGCCTCCCTCCTCCGCCGTCCGTGGACGCCGTCGCCGCCTCCAACCCCGGCGGCCTCCTCCTTCCTCTCCACTCCCACTCCGGCCAGCAGCAGCTCCGGCGAGCCGAGCCCGCGCCGACCTCGATCCGATCTGGATGCAACGAACCCTAGGGTTGACTTCTGTTTCCCCCGAAATTCTCTAAGTCTTTAAGTTTTTGCATTACATGCCTATGTTCATCGCATCATAACTCTCTGCATATAGCTCCGTTTCGTGCGTGTAATATATCGAAATGTTCGCCTCGAGATGCTCTTCATTTTGTTCCATTGCACCATGTTCATTTGAGCCCATCTTGATGCCCAAATCTCTGGTGCAAGAGTGCTAGTTGCTGTTATCTGCTGTTACTTATTAGAACTTGAGGATTTGTTATTTTTGTTTCATTTAATCTGTGCATCTTATGAGTATGAGCTCTACATGTGTTTTGATGTATGCCATGCCATATTTACATAGGTGTATGCCACGTATTTTTGTGATCTCTGTGGTGACTAGAACAAGCATGCAAACTAGGCTTCGTGATGTTTCTGATTTCAGAGACTTAGTTATTTTGTTGTCTGTGACTGCTGTTATTTTATTGCTATATATCCACGTGGCTACAGAGAGATCCGTGCTTATATTAGTGATGTCCAGTAAGGATGTTTTGTAGATATTGTTGTAGTTGATCCATCCATGCCCTTGTTTACAATTATGGAGTACCCTAGCATGACTCAATCTTACTCTACTTTTGCTATAAAATGTTCCTGGCAGATTGTTTACGTGTTATTCAGTTTTGCCAAGGTTGTTGTAGTTGTTTCATACATGCGATGAACTTGATCTTGCCATGGATAGCTTCATAAACATGCCATATTGCTGTAGGTATGCTTGTTTTGTCATGCATTGCTTTGTGGTGAGTGCATCAAGCTCACAAAGATGCCCTCATAATGTCTGTTTCTGTCATTCTCTGTTTTGTGCCAAGTCTGAAACCTGTTAACGAAACTTGCTATGTTTACATGGTTGCCATCATATCTTCTGGTCCTTTTTGGCTTATGGCCAGTAAGGGACTTTTGTTCCATGCGTTTAGCAGATTCATTCCATGCCTTGTTTTGCTATGTTAAGTTCTTGTAGCATGTTGATTTCGTGCTCTGAACATTGCTACCTGATGCTGTTTCAGGCATGTCCAGTAATTTCACCAAGTCTGTGAACCTGTTATCTTTTGCACTTTTGCCATGCTTGTTTGAACCTACTGTGTTGTGATCTAGCTGTAGCTCACTGTTCATCTTTTGTCAAGCATCCCCTGTAGATTACTGCCATATGCTTTGTTGCTATGTTCGGGTGCTGTAGCATAGTTTCTTGTTGCATTCTAAGTGCTATCATGCTGTTAATCACAGATTCGTGTCATTCTTGTTTTGCTTGCCATTTGCAAACCGTGCATCCGTTTCCGGTGATCTTTATATCGATTTCAACCGAAATCATCTCATATTTCCAGTGGCATGCTTGGGTTGCCAAGTTACTGCCTTGTTCATCATTTTTCTTCCGGAGCACGCATATGCATCGCATATCATATCTTGCATATCATTCGTGGTTTGCATCATGTTGCTTGTGCATTTCCCGTGATTGATTGTGGTTCCATTGCTTGTGTTCTTGTTTTGGGTAGAGCCGAGAGACGAGTTCGTGAACGAGGAACTTGTTGAGTACGCTTACGAGGATCAAGCTTTCGACAACTCTGAGAACCTTGCAGGCAAGATGACCATACCCTCGAAATCACTTCTATCTTTGCTTTGCTAGTTGTTCGTTCTATTGCCATGCTGCGCTACCTACCACTTGCTATATCATGCCTCCCATATTGCCATGCCAAGCCTCTAACCATCCTTTTCCTAGCAAACCGTTGTTTGGCTAAGTTACCGCTTTTGCTCAGCCCTTCTTATAGCGTTGCTAGTTGCAGGTGAAGTTGAAGTTTGTTCCATGTTGGAACATGGATATTTTGGAATATCACAATATCTCTTATTTAATTAATGCATCTATATATTTGGTAAAGGGTGGAAGGCTCGGCCTTATGCCTGGTGTTTTGTTCCACTCTTGCCGCCCTAGTTTCCGTCATACCGATATTATGTTCCTTGAGTTTGTGTTCCTTACGCGGTTGGGTGATTTATGGGACCCCCTTGACAGTTCGCCTTGAATAAAACTCCTCCAGCAAGGCCCAACCTTGGTTTTACCATTTGCCACCTAAGCCTTTTCCCTTGGGTTTTCGCGAGCCCGAGGGTCATCTTTATTTAAACCCCCGGGCCAGTGTTCCTCTGAGTGCTGGTCCAAACTAGAGTACCGTGCGGGACCGTCCCTTGGCAACTTGGGTTATGTTGGTACCTATACACTTCGCTTATCCGGTGTGCCCTGAGAACGAGATATGTGCAGCTCCTATCGGGATTTGTCGGCACATTCGGGCGGCTTTGCTGGTCTTGTTTTACCATTGTCGAAATGTCTTGTAAACCGGGATTCCGAGACTGATCGGGTCTTCCTGGGAGAAGGTTTATCCTTCATTGACCGTGAGAGCTTATGATGGGCTAAGTTGGGACACCCCTGTAGGGTATTATCTTTCGAAAGCCATGCCCACGGTTATGAGGCAGATGGGAATTTGTTAATGTCCGGTTGTAGAGAACTTGTCACTTGACTTAATTAAAATACATCAACCGTGTGTGTAGCTGTGATGGTTTCTTCTCGGCGGAGTCCGCGAAGTGAACACGGTTTGAGTTATGCATGAACGTAAGTAGTTTCAGGATCACTTCTTGATCATTTCTAGCTTCACGACCGTTGCGTTGCTTCTCTTCTCGCTCTCATTTGCGTATGTTAGCCACCATATATGCTTAGTGCCTGCTGCAGCTCCACCTCATTACACCATCTTTTCCTATAAGCTTAAATAGTATTGATCTCGCGGGTGTGAGATTGCTGAGTCCTCGCGACTCACAGATTCTACCAAAACCAGTTGCAGGTGCCGACGATGCCAGTGCAGATGACACAACCGAGCTCAAGTGGGAGTTCGACGAAGAACGTGGTCGTTACTATGCTTCTTTTCCTGATGATCAGTAGTGGAGCCCAGTTGGGACGATCAGGGATCTAGCATTTGGGGTTATCTTATTTTCATTTGGATTTGACCGTAGCCGGTCTATATGTGTGGATTTTGGATGATGTATGAATTATATTTATGTATTGTGTGAAGTGGCGATTGTAACCAACTCTCGTTATCCCATTCTTGTTCATTACATGGGATTGTGTGAAGACAACCCTTCTTGCGACAAAACCACAATGCGGTTATGCCTCTAAGTCGTGCCTCGACACGTGGGAGATATAGCCGCATCGTGGGCGTTACAAGTTGGTAATCAGAGCCATCCCCGACTTAGGAGCCCCCTGCTTGATCGAATCGCTGGCGTTGTTGAGTCTAGAACAAAAATGTTTTGAGTCTTAGGATTATATATATCGGAGAGTAGGATTCTTTTTACTCCTCAGTCCCTTCGTCGCTCTGGTGAGGCCTCCTGACGTAGAAGTTTTGACTCTTCTCTCCTCAAATTTCACTAAATTTTTTTTTAGGATCACGCGGGTATCTTAGAATCGTTCCGATGGTTTTGTGACGAGAACATTGTTCTTGGTGCCTCCTGACATTTAGGGGTTGTGGCAGTGTCCCGGGGAGTTGAGCTCCGAGGTGTTGTCGTCACTATTTTATCGTTGCAGTTCTGGAATACCTGAGTTTCGCCGACATCGAAATCTCTTTTATGCAGTTGTTGGTGAGATCACCTCGACGCCACCCAGTACTGGGGCGAGAGTTCGGGAGTATTGCCATAACTTGTATAACGGATGCTTTTCGAAGGTTGAGGTACACGATTTTCGAAGATTTCTTGGTTATGTGTTGACGGATGGATACAGCTGGATCTAGGGATTGCTAGTTTGGGTGATATATTTTGTGTCCCCTGTATCCCCAACACCAGATTGCATAACCAGAAAGTTTCGGGAGTTTATAAGTGGGAATTCAAGTAGCTCCTAGGATATCTTTCCGACAGACGCATGATATGAGATTGGGGTTCGACGTCTAGTGGTCCGCCTTTCCACGGTTGGTTTTACAGTGGTCTCGTAGTGTCTTAAAGAGACCTTGGCTATGCCGACTCGGGGACGCTTCGTATGTCATGTGCACTGCCTTGTACATGATGGTGCTGTACGATCGAGCCCGTGTGGGCCCCACCATGAAAACTTCGGACGAAATCTCTATCATATGTTTGTTCCGGCTTATTCTGCAAGCCAATACTTTGTTTTGTGTTGAATTGTGGTATTCGAGTTGCTTCGAAGTCAAATGTTGATTCCATATCTTTTTCAAGTGGCTTCTCAACTTATTGGAAGTGTGATGATTTACTATGGAATTCATTCGTTCATCCTCGTTCGAATGTTTATTGTGAAGACTATATGTTGCAATTTCTATCGGTTGATTCAATTTGCATATCTGTCTATCAAGATGCTAACGGATGTCACCCTCTTCAGGATGGCTCCGCCAACGCGTCAGAATCCGGAACGCAATGATGGGAGTCAGGCGAACCCTCCGCCACCACCTCCGCCTCCGGAGGCATGGCAAGCTATCATGGCAGCCACCAACGCCAATGCTCAGATGATTCTGCAACTCTTGCAAGAACGCACCCAAGGGCAAGGCAATCAAGGAAATCAAGGCCAAGGCAACAATCAGCCTCACTTCGCTACCCTCAACCAGTTTCTCGCAAATCAGCCCAAGTCTTTCAGCTACTGTGCTGAGGCCACGGATGCCGATGATTGGCTCGTGGACATCAACAAGCATTTTGAATGTAGCAATGTCAGGCCTGAGGACTATGTCAAGTTCGCTTCTTTTCAGCTCAAGGACCAAGCTGCTGATTGGTATCAACAATACAAAGATTCCAGAGGAGGTCGTGTGATCACTTGGACTGACTTCTGTCGGGACTTCAAAGCTCACCACATTCCACAAAGTGTTGTTGAGAGCAAGCGTGAGGAGTTCCGCAATCTCAAGCAAGGCAACATGTCTGTGTATCAATTCAACATCCAGTTTCAGAAACTTGCTCGCTTTGCTAAACAAGACGTTCCTGATGAAAAGAGCATGATCTATCACTTCAGAGGTGGCCTTAGAGAGGATCTGCAGTTAGCTCTCATTCTTGTTGAGCCTACTCAGTTTGATCAATTCTATAATATGGCACTGAAGCAAGAGGCTGCTCAGCTCAAGTGTGAGGCTTCTAAGAAGGGAGTCAGGGACGCAGTTCAGTCTTCTTCTTCCTCACTAGTGGCT
Source organism: Triticum aestivum (assembly GCF_018294505.1). NCBI lineage: Eukaryota > Viridiplantae > Streptophyta > Magnoliopsida > Poales > Poaceae > Triticum > Triticum aestivum. The sequence goes on along the minus strand of NC_057811.1, from coordinate 231,212,633 downwards.
GCTAAGCAACAGAAGTTCTGGTTGCCTCCTCCTCCTCTGTTTCGTCAGCCTTACCAACAGAAGAACAAAGGTGGCCATGGATCTTCCCACTCTTCCAACTCTGGCTATCAGAACAAGTCTCAGAATCAAGCTCCAAAGTCCAATGCTCCTTATCATCGTCCACTCTCAGAGGTGACTTGCAACAAGTGTCAGCAGAAAGGTCACTATGCTAACAAGTGCTTCAACCAAAGGCGTCTTTCGCCTCCTCCTCCTGTGAGATCTTCCAGCAATGCAGTGGTCAAGCATAATCCCAAGGCTGCAAAGGTGAACATGATGAATGCAGCTCAAGCGAAGGAATCTACTGATGTGATAATGGGTAATCTCTCAGTTAATGATATTCCTGCAAAAGTTCTTTTTTATACTGGTGCATCGCTTTGTTTCATGTCAAGATCGTTCTTCGCAAAGAATGATTTTACTTGGTCTTATCTGGATAAACCATTGGATGTTGTTTCTCCGGGGAAGTCAATGACAGCCAACTCGATGGTTCCGGATGTTTCCATCAAGATGGGAAATTATAAATTTCTGTCTTCTCCAATTGTTCTTGGTGACTCGGATATTGATCTAATTCTCGGGATGGACTGGCTTTCTAAGCACAAGGCTCAACTTGATTGTGCTGCCAGGGAAATTCAATTGACACACTCTTCTGAGGATGTTATCATTTATGCCGCTTGTGATGAAACCATTCGGTTATTTTCTCTCAATGAGAAGGGCGAATTGAATGCCATCTCTCAAATTCCAGTCGTTTGTGAGTACCAAGATGTCTTTCCAGAAGAGCTTCCAGGTATGCCTCCTCACCGGCCAGTTGAGTTTGTTATCGATCTTGAGCCCGGCACTGAACCCGTTTGCAAGCGTCCTTACAAGCTTGGACCCAAAGAGCTGAAGGAATTAAAGAAACAGCTCGATGAACAAGAGCGTCTGGGTTTGATCAGACCGAGTTCATCTCCGTGGGGTTGTGGTGTTCTTTTTGTCCAGAAGAAGGATGGCACGGAACGACTTTGTGTCGACTACCGTCCATTGAACAAGAAGACAATCAAGAACAAGTATCCACTTCCCAACATCAATGAGCTATTCGAGCAACTCAAAGGTGCTAAAGTATTCTCCAAGCTTGATCTTCGAATGGGTTATCATCAGATTCGCATTCGTGAAGAGGATATTCCCAAGACAACATTCAGAACAAGCTTTGGTTCTTATGAATATACTGTCATGTCTTTCGGTCTTGTCAATGCTCCTCCAACATTCTCTCGGATGATGAATTTCATCTTCAACCCCTATACCAATGAATTTGTCCTGGTGTATCTTGATGATATCTTGGTCTTCTCCAAGAATAAGAAGGATCATGCCAAACATTTGCGATTGGTGCTCGACAAGCTCAGAGAGTATCAATTTTATGCGAAGTTTTCCAAATGTGAGTTTTGGCTTGATGAAGTTCTTTACCTTGGTCACATCATCTCTGCCAAGGGCATCGCTGTTAATCCCGAGAAGGTGTCCGCAATTGTGAATTGGGAACCTCCTCAGAATGTCAAGCAGCTCCGCAGTTTTCTTGGTCTTGCAAGCTATTGCCGAAGATTCGTTGAGAATTTCTCTAACATTGCAAAGCCTCTTTCCAACCTCCTCCAGAAGCATGTGAAGTATGTCTGGTCTCCTAAGTGTGACGTTGCTTTCAACACTCTCAAAGAGAAACTCGTCACAGCTCATGTCTTAACTCCTCCTGACGAATCCAAGCCATTTGAAGTTTTCTGTGATGCTTCTCTCCAAGGTCTCGGTGCTGTGTTAATGCAAGAGAAGAAAGTTGTGGCCTATACCTCTCGTTAGTTGAAGCCCAACGAAAAGAACTACCCCACTCACGATCTTGAGTTGGCGGCAGTTGTCCATGCATTAATAACATGGAGACATCTCTTGTTGGGAAGACAAGTGGACATATTCACCGATCACAAGAGTCTCAAGTACATCTTCACTCAGCCCAACCTCAACCTCAGGCAAACTCGATGGGTTGAAATGATTCAAGAGTACAATCCAAGTATTGAATATACTCCAGGCAAAGCCAATGTCATTGCAGATGCTTTGAGCAGGAAGGCTTATTGCAACAGTTTAATTCTCAAGCCATTCCAACCGGATCTTTGTGAAGCTTTCCGCAAGCCGAATCTCCAAGTTGTTCCTCAAGGCTTTCTTGCCAACCTCATAGTCTCTCCTACTTTGGAAGATCAAATTCGTGAGGCACAACTCTTGGATACCATGGTGAAGAAGGTGAAACGCGGTATCGACAAGGGTCTTTCCAAATACAAGTGCTATCGCATTGATGACAGAGACACTTTATTCTTCGAGGACCGGATTGTGGTTCCTAAAGGTGATCTAAGGAAGGTCATAATGAACAAGGCGCACAATTCTCTTCTTTCCATTCATCCTGGAAGTACGAAGATGTACCATGACCTCAAGCAGTCGTATTGGTGGACTCGAATGAAGCGAGAAATCGCTCAATTCGTGAATGAATGTGATGTCTGTCGAAGGGTGAAAGCAGAACACCAACGACCAGCTGGTCTCCTCCAACCTCTTGCTATCCCAGAATGGAAGTTTGATCATATCGAAATGGACTTCGTGATTGGTTTTCCAAAGTCCAAGCGCGGAAATGATGCTATCTTCGTTGTCATTGACAAGCTTACTAAAGTGGCTCATTTCCTTCCAATCAAAGAATCTATCACATCAGCTCAGTTGGCAGGGCTATACACCTCCAGGATTGTCTCCTTGCACGGCATTCCACAATTGATTTCCTCAGAAATGTGTAAAGTCATCCGTGAAAATCTCAAAGCCGCGCAATCGCGCCAAAAGAGTTACTATGATAGTAAGCACCGGGATGTGGCTTTCGAGATCGGAGACCATGTCTACCTCCGCGTCTCTCCAATGAAAGGCACTCGTCGCTTCGGTATCAAAGGGAAGCTTGCCCCTAGATACGTGGGTCTTTTCAAGATCATTGGCAAAAGAGGCGACCTCGCCTATCAACTTGAGCTTCCTTCCAACTTCGCGAACGTGCACGATGTGTTCTACGTGTCACAGCTTCGCAAGTGCTTCAAGACGCCTGAGCGCACCATCAACTTCGAAGAGATTGACCTCCAAGAAGATCTGTCTTATCATGAGCACCCCGTTGCTATTCTTGAAGAAACTGAGCGCAAGACTCGCAACAAGTCTATCAAATTCCTGAAAGTGAAGTGGTCGCATCATACCGACCGAGAAGCCACCTGGGAACGCGAGGACCACCTCCGTTCTGAATATCCGGAGTTCTTTCAGTCCTAGATCTCGGGACGAGATCCTCTCATAGTGGTGGAGTGTTGTAACACCCCGGATGTAACTTTCCATATTTATAACTCCAACTCTTGCCATTTTCGGCTATGTATTATGATATTCCCTCCGTGGTCGGGTTTTGTTTTTCGTTTTGCATTTTGTTCGTGTCATGCATCTCATATCATGTCATCATGTGCATTGCATTTGCGTACGTGTTCGTCTCTTGCATCCGAGCATTTTCCCCGTTGTCCGTTTTGCAATCCGGCACTCCCACCTCCTCCGGCGCACCCCTCTTGTTTTCTTTTCATGAGCGGGGGTTGAACATTCTCGAAATGGACCGAGGCTTGTCAAGTGGCCTTGGTATACCACCGGTAGACCACCGGTCAAGTTCCGTTCCGTTTGGAGGTCGTTTGATGCTCCAACGGTTAACCGGGTAACCGCAAAGTCCGTTTGTGTGTTGCAGCAAAACCCCCCTTCAAATAGCCCAAAACCCCTCTAAGTCACTTCCAAGCTCTAGGTCGTTCGGTCACGATCATGTGGGCGAAAACCGCGCTCCGTTTGGACTCTCCTAGCTCCCCCTATCTATTTAAACACCTCCCCCTCCGAAATCCGGGTCAAACCCTAGATCTTTTCCCCTCCGCGCCGCCGGACGTGTCCGGTCCGAGCCGGACAAAAGCCGCCGCCGCCCCTCGCCCAATCTCACGCTGCCACGTGTCGCCTCCGTACGCCGCGCCGCCGCCGGCCCGCGGTCGGCCCCCACGGCCAGCGCGCGGCTCCCCCGCCGCAAGAGCGCCTCCTCCCTCCTGCGCCCCGCCGCCTCGCCGCCTTCGCCGCCTCGGCGACCCGCGCCGTCGCCGGCACCGCCGTGCCCTCCGACCGCCGCGCCCCGAGGCGCCGCCAGTGCCTGCACCTGAGACGCCGGCGCCTCCCTCCTCCGCCGTCCGTGGACGCCATCGCCCCCTCCAACCCCGGCGGCCTCCTCCTTCCTCTCCACTCCCGCTCCGGCCAGCAGCAGCTCCGGCGAGCCGAGCCCGCGCCGACCTCGATCCGATCTGGATCCAACGAACCCTAGGGTTGACTTCTGTTTCCCCCGAAATTCTCCAAGTCTTTATGTTTTTGCATTACATGCCTATGTTCATCGCATCATAACTTTCTGCATATAGATCCGTTTCGTGCGTGTAATATATCGAAATGTTCTTCTCGAGATGCTCTTCATTTTGTTCCATTGCACCATGTTCATTTGAGTCCATATTGATGCCTAAATCTCTGGTGCAAAAGTGCTAGTTGCTGTTATCTGCTGTTACTTATCAGAACTTGAGGATTGTTATTTTTGTTTCATTTAATCTGTGCATCTTATGAGTATGAGCTCTACATGTGTTTTGATGTATGCCATGCCATATTTACAGAGGTGTATGCCACGTATTTTTGTGATCTCTGTGGTGACTAGAACAAGGATGCAAACTAGGCTTCGTGATGTTTCTGATTTCAGAGACTTTGTTATTTTGCTGTCTGTGACTGCTGTTATTTTATTGCTATATATCCATGTGGCTACAGAGAGATCCATGCTTATATTGGTGATGTTCAGTAAGGATGTTTTGTAGATATTGTTGTAGTTGATCCATCCATGCCCTTTTTTACAATTATGGAGTACCCTAGCATGACTCAATCTTACTCTACTTTTGCTATAAAATGTTCCTCGCAGATTGTTTACGTGTTATTCAGTTTTGCCAAGGTTGTTGTAGTTGTTTCATACATGCGATGAACTTGATCTTGCCATGGATAGCTGCATAAACATGCCATCTTGCTGTAGGTATGCTTGTTTTGTCATGCATTGCTTTGTGGTGAGTCTGAAACCTGTTAACGAAACTTGCTATGTTTACATGGTTGCCATCATATCTTCTGGTCCATTTTGGCTTATGGCCAGTAAGGGACTTTTGTTCTATGCGTTTAGTAGATTCATTCCATGCCTTGTTTTGCTATGTTAAGTTCTTGTAGCATGTTGATTTCGTGCTCTGAACATTGCTACCTGATGCTGTTTCAGGCATGTCCAGTAATTTCACCAAGTCTGTGAACCTGTTATCTTTTGCACTTTTGCCATGCTTGTTTGAACCTACTGTGGTGTGATCTAGCCGTAGCTCAGTGTTCATCTTTTGTCAAGCATCCCCTGTAGATTACTGTCATATGCTTTGTTGCTATGTTCTGGTGCTGTAGCATAGTTTCTTGTTGCATTCTAAGTGCTATCATGCTGTTAATCACAGATTCGTGTCATTCTTGTTTTGCTTGCCATTTGCAAACCGTGCATCCGTTTCCGGTGATCTTTATATCGATTTCAATTGAAATCATCTCATATTTCCAGTGGCATGCTTGGTTTGCCAAGTTACTGCCTTGTTCATTATTTTTCTTCCGAAGCACGCATATGCATCGCATATCATATCTTGCATATCATTCGTGTTTTGCATCATGTTGCTTGTGCATTTCCCGTGATTGATTGTGGTTCCATTGCTTGTGTTCTTGTTTTGGATAGAGCCGGGAGACGAGTTCGTGAACGAGGAACTTGTTGAGTACGCTTACGAGGATCAAGCTTTCGACAACTCTGAGAACCTTGCAGGCAAGATGACCATACCCTCGAAATCACTTCTATCTTTGCTTTGCTAGTTGTTCGTTCTATTGCCATGCTGCGCTACCTACCACTTGCTATATCATGCCTCCCATATTGCCATGCCAAGCCTCTAACCATCCTTTTCCTAGCAAACCGTTGTTTGGCTAAGTTACCGCTTTTGCTCAGCCCTTCTTATAGCGTTGCTAGTTGCAGGTGAAGTTGAAGTTTGTTCCATGTTGGAACATGGATATTTTGGAATATCACAATATCTCTTATTTAATTAATGCATCTATATATTTGGTAAAGGGTGGAAGGCTCGGCCTTATGCCTGGTGTTTTGTTCCACTCTTGCCGCCCTAGTTTCCGTCATACCGATATTATGTTCCTTGAGTTTGTGTTCCTTACGCGGTTGGGTGATTTATGGGACCCCCTTGACAGTTCGCCTTGAATAAAACTCCTCCAGCAAGGCCCAACCTTGGTTTTACCATTTGCCACCTAAGCCTTTTCCCTTGGGTTTTCGCGAGCCCGAGGGTCATGTTTATTTAAACCCCCGGGCCAGTGTTCCTCTGAGTGCTGGTCCAAACTAGAGCACCGTGCGGGACCGTCCCTTGGCAACTTGGGTTATGTTGGTACCTGTATGCTTTGCTTATCCGGTGTGCCCCGAGAACGAGATATGTGCAGCTCCTATCGGGATTTGTCGGCACATTCGGGCGGCTTTGCTGGTCTTGTTTTACCATTGTCGAAATGTCTTGTAAACCGGGATTCCGAGACTGATCGGGTCTTCCTGGGAGAAGGTTTATCCTTCGTTGACCGTGAGAGCTTATGATGGGCTAAGTTGGGACACCCCTGCAGGGTATTATCTTTCGAAAGCCGTGCCCGCGGTTATGAGGCAGATGGGAATTTGTTAATGTCCGGTTGTAGAGAACTTGTCACTTGACTTAATTAAAATACATCAACCGTGTGTGTAGCCGTGATGGTCTCTTCTCGGCATAGTCCGCGAAGTGAACACAGTTTGAGTTATGCATGAACATAAGTAGTTTCAGGATCACTTCTTGATCATTTCTAGCTTCGCGACCGTTGCGTTGCTTCTCTTCTCGCTCTCATTTGCGTATGTTAGCCACCATATATGCTTAGTGCCTGCTGCAGCTCCACCTCATTACACCATCTTTTCCTATAAGCTTAAATAGTCTTGATCTCGCGGGTGTGAGATTGTTGAGTCCTCGTGACTCACAGATTCTACCAAAACCAGTTGCAGGTGCCGACGATGCCAGTGCAGATGACGCAACCGAGCTCAAGTGGGAGTTCGACGAGGAACGTGGTCGTTACTATGCTTCTTTTCCTGATGATCAGTAGTGGAGCCCAGTTGGGACGATCGGGGATCTAGCATTTGGGGTTATCTTATTTTCATTTGGATTTGACCGTAGCCGGTCTATATGTGTGGATTTTGGATGATGTATGAATTATATTTATGTATTGTGTGAAGTGGCGATTGTAAGCCAACTCTCGTTATCCCATTCTTGTTCATTACATGGGATTGTGTGAAGATAACCCTTCTTGCGACAAAACCACAATGCGGTTATGCCTCTAAGTCGTGCCTCGACACGTGGGAGATATAGCCGCATCGTGGGCGTTACAATGCCCCAGATGATGTGGCCACAGATGTCGCGAAGTAGGAGAAGTTTATGGAAGGACTGAATGATGAGTTGAGTATGCAGTTGATGGTGGCTACATTCACTAACTACCAGGAGTTGGTAGATAGGGCTCTTATGATCGAAGGCAAGCAACTGCAGATAGAGAGCCGCAAAGGAAGTATGGACAGGGGAAGTATAATTCTGTAGCTCAGCAGAAGCCTCGCTTTACCCCAAACTCAGGAGCATACACCCATAACCATGGAGGCCATACTCATAATGGAGGAGGCAGACATAACCACAGTGGCCATAAGAATGGGAATGGGAATGGAGCAAGTAGCAACCAGAACCGTTGCAATCTAGCAACACCCGCTAAGAAGGACCTGAGTTATGTCACATGTTACAAGTGCGGGAAGACTGGACACTACGCCAATGATTGTTCTGAGTTGAGGAATGGAAACGGCAATGGAAGCTCTCGGAATAAGCCCAACCCTTTCACGAGAGGACAAGTGAACCACGTTAACGTGGAGGAGGTTGAAGAACAGCCAGATGCAGTTATAGGTAAATTTTTGATTAAGTCATTTACTACAATTGTTCTTTTTGATACTGGTGCATCGCATTCATATATATCAAGGGGATTTGTGGATAAGTATAAGTTGCCCACCAAATTTCTTAAGACACCTATGTTAGTAAGCTCGCCAGGAGCGGAGTATATCGCAATAAGAGGATGTTTTCAGATGCCATTGACCATAGGTAGGCATGTTTTCCCCTCAGACCTAATAATTTTGGAGTCACAAGGATTGGATGTAATACTAGGCATGGATTGGCTATCGATGTATGGAGGAAACATCGAATGCTCCAGTAAGTCAATTTTGCTCACCACCCCAGAGGGTAAACGGATTAAGTATGTATCCAGGCATGCGCCAAGGAGGACCCAAGTAAATTCCCTCACGGGAGTTGTTTAGGAAGAAGTGCCTGTAGTGAAGGACTACCGGATGTATTTCCAGAGGAATTACCAGGCATGCCGCCAGATCGAGATATAGAGTTTTTGATAGAGCTATTGCCAGGCACCGGGCCTATATCAAAGAGACTGTATCGGATGTCCGCAAATGATCTGGAGGAAATTAAGAAGCAGATTAAGGAGTTACTGGAGAAAGGTTATATCCGATCAAGTTCATCACCTTGGAGAGCCCCAGTGCTCTTAGTTGAGAAGAAGGATGGATCTTTGAGAATGGTTGTTGATTATCGTGCATTGAATGAAGTAACAATCAAGAACAAGTACCCACTACCGATGATCAATGATTTGTTTGACCAGCTGCAAGGAGCTAAAGTATTCTCCAAGATCGATCTTCGATTAGGATACCACCAGTTGAAGATCCGAGAACATGATATACATAAGACTGTTTTACCACAAGGTACGGGCTATATGAGTACATGGTCATGTCTTTTGGGTTGACTAATGCCCCTGCCTATTTTATGAGTATGATGAGCAAGGCGTTCATGGAGTTTTTGGACAAGTTTGTTGTGGTGTTCATTGATGATATTTTGGTATACTCGAAGAATGAACAGGAGCATAAGGCGCATTTGCGTTTAGTTCTCGAGAAGCTCAGTGAGCATCAGCTATATGCCAAGTTCAGTAAATGTGAGTTTTGGTTGAAAGAAGTTGGATTTCTTGGGCATGTTATATCAGGAGAAGGTATAGCAGTAGACCCTACCAAGGTTCAATCTGTCACTGAGTGGTTGGCACCCACCTCAGTAGGAGAGATCCGCAGTTTTCTTGGACTCGCAGGATATTACAGGAGATTCATTGAGAATTTTTCAAAAATTGTGAAGCCCATGACAGAGTTATTGAAGAAGGAGACCAAGTTTAAGTGGACCGAAGAATGTGAGGCTAGTTTTCAGGAGTTAAAGAAATGTTTGGTCACAGCCCCTGTGCTGATTCTTCCGGACATACGCAAGGACTTCCAAGTGTATTGTGATTCTTCTCGCCTAGAACTTGGAGGTGTACTTATGCAAGACGGCAGAGTTGTTTCATATGCCTCACGACAGCTTCGACCTCATGAGTTGAATTATGCCACGCATGATTTGGAGTTAGCAGCCGTAGTGCATGCGCTCAAGACCTGGAGACATTTTCTGATTGGAAACCGATGTGATGTGTATACGGATCATAAGAGTTTGAAGTACATTTTCACGAAGAAGGAGCTCAATCTCAGGCAGAGGAGATGGTTGGAACTCATAAAAGATTATGATGTGAAGTTGCATTATCACCCAGGGAAGGCCAATATCGTAGCAGACGCTTTGAGCCGCAAGAGTTATGTCAATACCCTCGTAAGGGAGGATTACCGCAGGAGTTAGTTGACGATGTCAAGGAACTTCGTTTAGAGATAGTTCCAAGAGGTTTTGTTGCAGCAATGGAGATTCAGTCTACGTTATTGGGAAAGATTCGAGAAGCTCAGAAGGATAATAAGGAAATTGCTGAGATAAGAGAGAAGATGGGCAAAGGAAAAGCCCAGGGTTTTCGTGAGGATGAGCACAAAACTTTATGGTTTGAAGATCGTATTTATGTGCCCAATAATGTGGAGATCAGAAAGTTAATACTTCAGGAAGCTCATGACTTGCCATACTCGATACACCCCAGAAACACCAAGGAGCATTTCTGGTGGACATGTATGAAGAAGGATATTGCCGAGTATGTAGCAGTATGTGATGTATGTCAGAGAGTGAAGGTAGAACATCAGAAGCCAGCAGGATTGCTTCAACCTCTGCCGATACCCGAATGGTAGTGGGACAAGCTTGGCATGGATTTCATCACCGGATTACCTATGACCCGATCGGGATATGATTCTATCTGGGTAGTAGTTGATCGCTTGACCAAAGTGGCTCACTTTATCCCAGTGAAAACCACATATACAAGCGCGAAGTTGGCCAAGATATATGACCAGGATCGTATGTCGGCATGGAGTTCCGAGGAGCACAGTATCAGATAGAGGGACACAATTTACCTTGATGTTTTGGAATCAGTTGCACCAGACATTGGGTACTAGGCTAGAGTTCAGTACAACCTTTCATCCGCAGACAGATGGACAAACCTAGAGAGTCAATCATATTCTGGAGGACATGTTGAGAGCTTGTGCGCTAGATTATGGATCTAGTTGGGATGATAATTTGCCTTACGCAGAGTTCTCTTACAACAACAGTTATCAGGCTAGTTTGAAGATGGCACCTTTTGAAGCTTGTATGGAAGGAGGTGCAGGACACCGTTGATGCGGGATGAAGTTGGGGACCGTCAGTTGTTTGGACCAGATTTAATCAAGGAGTCTGAAGAGAAGGTTAAGTTGATTCAAGAAAGACTGAAGGTAGCTCAGTCCAGGTAGAAGAGTTACGCCGATACCAAACGCAAGGAGGTAGTCTATGAAATTGGAGACCGAGCATATCTTCGTGTGTCACCACTCCGAGGAGTTAAACGATTTGGAGTTAAGGGAAAGTTAGCCCCGAGATTTGTAGGACCATATCGAGTTTTGGAACGTATGGGAGAAGTTGCCTATAAGTTGGAGTTACCCGAAGGATTGTCAGGAGTTCACGATGTGTTTCACGTTTCCCAGTTGAAGAAGTACCATGCTGAGATGGCCGATATTCCTCTAAGAGATACAATGCCCCTGGAAGCAATTCAGTTGGAGAGTGATATGACCTACGAGGAGAAACCAGTCAAGATCCTCGAGTTTGCCAGCCGAGTTACCCGCAGCAAAGTTATCGAGTTTTGCAAAGTTCAGTGGAGCCACCATACCAAGGATGAAGCCACCTGGGAAAGAGAAGAAGACCTACGGAAAGACCACCCACACCTATTTTCTAGCCAACCCGAATCTCGAGGGCAAGATTCATCTAAAGGGGGGTAGGTTTGTAACATCCCAATTTTCAATTTGGATGTTATACATAGGTCATCATATGCATATCATATTTCATTTGCATTTTGGTTGTGATCCTAGAAATCTTAAGCAACTCAAGGACCCAAGGAGAGAGTTGGAGGTTTCATATATTTTCATATTTGAATTTTTCTCAAATTTGAAAAGAGGATCAATTTGGTTCTAATATTTTTCTCTCCAATTATTTCCAATAATAAAAATAAATGAGAGAAGATAATATGACTTCTTCAAAAGAGAGGAATATTGGAGAAGAAATTTTAAAATCAAATTATATATTTCATTCGTATTTTACTTGAATTAGAAAAATATGCATTTTTGAAAATTGCATATTTAGGCCAGAAAAATGTTCACTTTGTTCTAAATATTAGGTTTAGACGGTGAAAATTTTTTCTGGTATTTTTAGGATTTTTTTAAATATTTTATTAGGATTTTTCTTCAAGCGAAAGTTTATTTAAAAAAAATCTTCTTCCCGCCCGATTGGGCCGAAGGCCCAGCCGAGCAGGCCGGCCCGCCTGCGCGCCGCCTTCCTCCCGCGCGAGGAGTCCCCGCCGCCGCCGGAGCTCGAGTCCGAGCCGGACTCCGCCTCCCCGCCACCTTGACCCCTCCCCCAAGCCGCCTTGGCCCCCCTCGGGCCTTTTTAAGGAGCGCCACGGCCGCCTCCTCTCCTCACCCTGAGCCGCCGCCACACCACCGCCGCCCAACTACGCCACCGCCGCCGTTGCCGCTCGCCGCCCGCCGCCGATGCCGCTCGCCGCCCGCTGCCGCTGCTGCGCGCCGCCGCCGCCACCCCGCGCCCACCGCCTCGCCATAGCCCCACCTCGCCGGATCCCGCCGCGGCCGACCTGCCAGTTTTTTTAAGAACCGGTAAAGACCGCCGAACCGTCGCCCCGGTTTTTTTCTAGTTTTTTTGTTAGATCGGTTTTTTAGGGTTCGCTAATTAGTGAATGTTCGCTCGAACGTCTCTGTTAGTGAACGCATTCGTTCGTTTGTCCCTGATAGCGAACATTTGTTCGTTAGATTTTTCTTTTCTTTTTATTTTCGGCTAGGGACCTATCCGCGATTACTTTATTCACAAATTAGTCCCTGATCTTAAAACCCTCGCAACTTTCCGCTCGTTCATCCAAATCCTGTGAAACCAACGCCAAAATCTTCATCTTGTTCCCCTCTTTCCAGATAATCAACTTGAACATGGTTTTGACAATTAAAATTTTGTTGCAAGCAGATTTCAATTCGAACTTCTTTTGACCGTAGTTTGAGTTTCGTAGCTCCGATTCTATTGATTCTTTTTGCAAATCGAAGTTCTTCTCTTGTACTTTCAGTTTGGATCTTTTCTCTTGAGATTTTACCCTTTCATCTATTGATTGAGTGCTTATGTATGCTATTGTTTGTTTACGATAGAGTTTCCGGAGTGTGAAGCATGCTACTACGAGTCACTAGGGTTTTCAGATCGTCAGCAAGGCAAGTAACACTTTGATCATATCCCTGATTACCCAGTTTTTATGCACTAGTTTCAACCCTCAAAAACATTGCATGAGTACGATCTGTTAACATGTGGGTTTTGGGAAGTAGTTGTTGAGGTAGTACCTATTACCCTTTCATTCAAACCTTGGGAGTTACTACGTTACGCTTATTACCTTGCTATGCTATGCTCGTAGACGTGGTTTGGTTTGAGTGATTCATGACTGTTGTGAGAATTATTATAAACTAAGGGTTTACTTAAGGTGGCTACTTTAACATGCATCTGGGTGGATTGGTTTGTGGGCACCTCGGGAAATCCAGTGCTGTCCAAAGGAGAATCCCGGTGTATCCGTGTGATTTTTCCTATGGTTCGCCACCCAGGCTCAAAGGGATCATTATGTTTTTCATGCTGGAAACTTCCGTGTGCAGCCACAAGCCATTATGGGCTCGGGCATAGTTGAGTAAGTTGTGGGAAGCCTTTCCATGATGGGCTAGCAGATGTAGGGGATTGTAGGTGTACCAGCCTATCTATTGGTTAAGGGGACCTCTTCGGAAAGACTTTGTCTCGGTCATCCGTTTCTCAAACATCATGCAGTGCGATAAATTCAATGGTGGAGATCGAGTCTTGTTGGGAAAAGTGCGCAAACCTCTGCAGAGTGTACAAACTAATCATGATTAGCCGTGTCCCCGGTTATGGACGTCTTGAGTATCTGGTGCTTGAATTACTATGTTGATCTCATCACTTTACTTAATTAACTTGTTGGGTTAATGATTATTAATTTGGGATTGAGATGGGGTTACCATTCTCAATGTTTTTCAACAAACTTTGTAGTTAAATAGAACATATTCCTTTGATGTAGGGAAAAACTAGCTTTTCGCAAAATGATAACCATAGAGCCTCCACCAGCCAAATATGCATATAGCTATAGTTGTTACTTGTTCATTGCTCTACAGTGTTATTTTGCTAGCATATTCCATGTGCTGACCTACACAGGCTGCAACATATTATGTTGCAGAGTTTTCAGACGAAGAGTAAGGTGCGCTAGGTCGTTGTCATGCACTCAGCTATGCCGTTGGAGTTGATGGACTCATTTACCTTCGAAGCTTCCGCTGTTATCTTATTTAGATGGCCTTCAGCCATATTATTGTAATAAATTCTCTTTTGAGACATTCGATGTAATAAGTGTGTGATTGAACTCTGTTATAAATCCTCGAGTACTGTGTGTGTCAGCATTACCGATCCAGGGATGACACTTATGCATAGAGATTTGACCGTTTGAGGTCGGATCGCTACATAATAATACAACCAAGGGTCAGCTATAAGAAGTTGCCATGTCATATACAGCCAACCTCTTAGCGGGTGTGTACAATAATAAGTTTTATATACGTACTAGTTTATCAATAGTTGGCCCACCTTACATCCTCACAAAGTGTCTTGGGTCTCGTGTTGCAGCTGACTCTACTAACCCAGAGCCCACTTCTCTTCTCTTTCCTCGAACTAATAAGCACATATATATTATTCTATTCCTTATAGCTAGATTACCCTAGTGGAAGTGACATAGGTACTAACATCACACATATCTAGATAAAATAGATGATGTGGCAAGCAATAAATGAAGAAATGGAGGAAAGTGGATATGTGTGATGTTACTACCTATGTTACTCCCACTGTGGGTATAGTCTTACTATAGTATGAGACTACCCACAATGGGAGTAACATAGGTAGTAACATCACACATATATAGATAAAGTAGATGATGTGGCAAGCAATAAATGAAGAAAGAGAGGAAAGTAGTAACATAGCTAGTTACTAGTAATATGAGTAACATCACATGTACATATCAATGCAAGATGTGTCTATAGCCTAATAAATGAAGTGTTGCATGTTACCACACACATATGTTACTCCCCACTATAGAGGTAGTAACATAGACTAGTAACACATGGGCATGTTACTAGTCTATGTTACTACCCATTGTGGCTAGTCTGAGTAAAATCACACATATCAAGGCAAGATGAGTCTATAGCCTAATAAATGAAGTGTTGCATGTTACTACACATACGTTACTCCCCACTATAGAGGTAGTAACATAGACTAGTAACATTCTATGTTACTACCCATTGTGGCTAGTCTTATGTCACTCTATTATGTACTTACTTGCTCTAATAATGCATAGTATCATAGAGTAGCTAGTATCATATGTAGTACTTCGTTTATATTGTCATGCATGACACATAGTAGCATAACATTTGTTATGATATGGTTTCATGATATGATACTTAACCCTCTCTTTCTTCATTTAATTAATTCTATGATAACTCATCAAAATTGCCTAGTTGGCATGCATGATACTAGCTATGATACCCCCTTACTATCAGCCTAGCAAAGGTGTACAGATCATTTGTGCGTCACTTTGTGAGTTTTCATCTGTTTGTTCGAGAAGTAGGGAGAAGTTTCAAACATTTCGGCCGCGAGGTGCGGCCACTGGCGTACGCCTAGTTGGTATTTTAATTACAGAAAATTCAGATGGAGTTCGGACATCATCAAAATCGATGTGTGCCTGTGGCGTGCTCTCACGACCCCGTGGAAAAAATTGGTAAAGTTTGGCACAAGTTTTGATGACCGCTCCTTCCAAACCGGAGCATCTCACATGAAGGATCATGGTTTCCAAAAGGAGATGTGTCAATTCAAACTCCTGTGGCCGGTGACTTCATCGTTTGGCCTCATAAAAATTTCCACGGTACGCAATCACCATTATACCACGGGTTTGATTTTCTGGCGCACTTCAGGTATCGTTAGCTATATTTAAGACATTTTTTGTGATGAACGTGCATTTTGTGCATAAAAATAAAATTACAACCGGAACTGCATGTGCTGTCGAAAGGGATGAGGATCGTTGTTCGATCTGGGAGCATCCAACGATGCATACGTACGATCCGTGGGGTTTGGTTTCTGGCCAATCAGAAAGCACGACTCAGATCGTGGGCGGGGTGGCGGAGTTTGGTCAGCACACGGCTTTCATCAACGAACCGTGTGCTATTCGCAAACCAGATTGCATATTTTTGTTCACACATACTGTAGTGAGATCGATTGAGTGTGCTACCTCTATGATATAATAATAATAATAATAATAATAATAATAACAATAATAACAATAATAATAACAAAAAACAGTTCATATTCATTGCCTGAGCTGACAGCATATCAAGGTCAACATATTAACAGCTCTTACATCAACAGAAAACTGGGCATAACTCACTAATTCAGTACACGCGACAGTTCTAAATTGAACGAATTAAGTTGCAGGGTAGGCATAAAGACTAGTCTTACAGCTTAATTCCCATGTACATGGGGGAACTGGGATCATTAAGTTGACCCCGAATAAACTTGGGGTTTTTGATGATTTTACGCTTCTTCTCTGTTGCACTGGTGCGTGATCCCTTGGCTGGCAACTCATCAAATTCATCGTACTCATCCTGATCGGCAACATCGTCGACACCCAGTACCCTTCTCTTCCCATGCATCGCTAAATGGCTGTTCTTATGCAAGGGGTCTTCCACAAAGAAATCTGGGTAGCATCGCTGGCAAGAATGAATGGGTCCGCGTGATATGCCATCGTTGTCCTGTTAACACAGGTTTCCTGTACTCATCAATCCTTACCTGACCAAGAGGGATCCATGCGCACCTGAATAGTGCCACCTTAACTTTCACATAGTCAAGCTCCCAAATCTCTTTGATGGTTCCATAGTATACCCTTTTATCAGTTTCATTTACAGTCATGCATTCAATTCAAACAGAGCTGTTCTGATACGACGTCTTCTTATCACGTTCCTCAGTGTAGAACGTGTATCCATTTATGTCAAATGCTTGGTACGTCAGCACCGTAGGTGATGGCTTTTGTGCCAACCACGTAGCAATGTCATCGATGGATCCTTGTGCCAAACGATTCTTCAGCCATTCGGCGTAGTTCTTAGTGTGCTCCTTCATCTCCACATCTGATGAAGGCACCATTGGTAAGAATCTTTGGCGTATCTCCGCCAAGTGTTCTTCGGCATAAGCGATGAGAACTGGGCTGTTAAGCAGTACCGTCAAATGGGCTTTCTCTGCCAATTCTCCGGGTGCAGCCATTTGCGTGCCAGCAAGGACTGGCTTACCTTTCAGCCTTCCCTCGTGGCGAGAGAGGGGCAAACCTATAGGTCTTTGTTTCATGTATTTAGTGCAAAACTCAAGCACCTCCTCCGCGGTATAACCTTGTAGGATGCTTGCCTCTGGATGGTTTCAGTTCCGACAAAAGCGCTTCAGGATTCCCATGAACCGCTCGAAGGGATACATGTTGCGGAGAAACACAGGACCACAATACTTTATCTCGTCGACAAGGTGCACAGTGAGATGGACCATGATATCAAAGAATGACGGTGGGAAAAACATCTCTAGGTTGGACAATATTCTTGCTATATCATCTTGCATATGATCCAATTCTTCAGGATCTACACCTTTCTGCCATAGTTGGTTGAAGAAATCACAGAGGTCAATGAGTGTGTTTCTTATATCTTTGTCCATCAGATTCCTGATGGCCACCGGGAGGATTTGTGTCAACATTACGTGGCAATCATGTGACTTCATGTGTCCCAACTTCATTTGACCTGAGCTCACATCCACGAGACTTCTGATGTTTGCGCAGTAGGTAGAGGGTGCCTTAACTGACAACAAATGGGTGAAGAACGGTGTTGCTTCTTTTGTACTGAAATTGTAACTCTGGCGAGCTTTGATGAATTTGTCATCATCTTCTGCTTCACTCTTGCGTTGTGATTGATCAGCAAGCATATCGAGCCGTGAACCGTCACCATCCTTTCTTTTACCTTTAATCTTGAGCAAAGTACCAAGGATGCTTTCACATACATTCTTCTCTACGTGCATGACATCGATGCAGTGACGTACACGTAGAATCTCCCAGTAAGGTAATTTCCAGAACACAGATTTCTTCTTAAACACTTGATTCTTGGGTGTTAGTTTCACCGTCAAAGGGTGGTTCTTGCCAAGCACAACATTAATTTTTTTAGCCATGTTGTGGACCACCTCCCCTTCATAGGGTCTTGGGGCTGCAGCTGCCTCTGCCGTACCATCAAATTCAGCTTTCATCTTTCGGTATGGGTGATTTTTCCGTAAGAACCTACGATGACGCAAATACACTGTTTTGTGCGAGTTGGGAAGTCTTTTGCTAGCTGTCCTATCCATGCATGTGACACACCCTACTTCTCCCCTTGTTTTCTGTCCCGATGTGTTGCCTATTGCCGGCATATCTTGAATGGTGTGCACCAGCATCGCATGTAGATCGAAACTCTCCTTTCTGTAAGCATCATAACATTTTACAGCAGGCGCATCTATCCACACTGTCAGCAGTTCTTCTACCAGTAGCTGAAAGTAAATGTCGATGTCATTTCCAGGTTGCTTCGGGCCATGGATAATCATTGACATCATAATGTATTTTTTCTTCATACACAACCAAGGAGCTAGGTTATATATGCACAGAAGCACCGGCCATGTGCTGTGATTGGTGCTCATATCGCCAAAAGGATTCATCCCGTCAGTACACTCCCCGAGCCTTATACTTCTAGGATCCTTGGAAAAAAATTCAAACTTTTTGTCGATTAATTCCCACTGAGCCCCATCTTTTGGGTGCCTCATATACCTATCCGCAATTCGCTCACATTGATGCCACCACAACCTCTTTGCCTCTCTAGGGTTTGCAAACAAACACCCCAACCTTGGAATTAAAGGCAAGTACCAAACAACCTTGAACGGGACTCATGTCTTGATCTCGTCGTCCAATTTGTACTTGTCCTTTGCTCTCCTGCGCTTGTATCGTGCATGCTTGCATGTGGGACATGCATGAAAATCTTTGTACTCACCACGGTACAATATACAATCATTCACACAAGCGTGTATCTTCTGTACTTCAAGTTCCAATGGGCAAACAATTTTCTTCGCTTCATTCGTGCTTCTGGGGAGCACATTATCTTCCGGAAGAATTTCTTTCAAAATACCTAACATCTCTGTGAAGCCCTTGTATTGAGAGATAAAATATTTTGAGAGGCATACTTTTCCCGTCGCAGAGGGAAGCAGAGATTTGTAGAGGTGCTAGAGCTCAAAGCTTAAATTGAGAGATAAAATATTTTGAGAGGCATACTTTTCCCGTCAACAAAAACGACCGAGAATTCCCAACACTTTCCATGCTAGATATATCATAGGAGGTTTCGAAACATAAAATAAAGTTTATTCCTTTTTACACCATTCTTTCACACTCCACAACTAGCCGTATCCACAGGTGCCGTCCATACCAACACTTTCCAAGGAATTTATTATTTGACAACATAAAGTAAATTTGTTTTTTATTTCGGGACTGGGCATCCATATTACCGCCGTACTCTCGTGCAATGACAAGTGAATAAACACTCATCTTGAGAATAACACATCTAGCATGGAAAATATTAGCCACCCCCTGCCGCTTCATGAGCTTACGAGCACACAAAAAGGAAATTCGTTTTGAAAATTAAAGATGGCACATACAAATTTACTTAGAACGACACAGAAATACCGCATATAGGTAGGCATGGTGGACTCTTGTGGCAAAACTGGGTTTAAGGATTTTGGATGCACAAGTAGTATTCCCACTTAGTACAAATGGAGGCTAGCAAATAGATTGAGAAGCAACCAACCAAGAAACGAAAACGATCATAAACGGGCATTAAACATAATTAACACCGAGTAATGCACCACAAGTAGGATGTAACTTCATTGCCTAACTATTGACTTTGATGCTTGCATAGGGAATCACAAACCTTAACACCGATATTCTTACTAAAGCATAATTACTCACCAACATGACTCACGTATTATTATCTCCATATCTCAAAACTATTGCAAGGAATCAAACTTACCATATCCAATGATCTACATGAAAGTTTTTATTATATCCCTCTTGAATATCCATCACTTTGGGACTAAATTTATATATTACCATTGCTACTAACAAGCTCTCAAATAAATTTAAGTGAACCACGAGAGCAAATGACAAACTACTCCAAAAAGATATATGTGAAGATCAAATGAGTAGTAAAGTAAATAGGTAGCTATGAGAGGACTCGCTCTTATTTAAAAGTTTCAGATCTAAGTATTTTATTAAAACAGCAAGCAAAACAAAATAAATGAAATTCTAAGAATATCACACATCATGTGAAGAAGCAAAAACTTAGGCTCAATCGGTACTAACCGATAATTATTGAAGAAGAAAGATGGGATGCCTACCGAGGCATCCCCAAGCTTAGATGCTTGAGACTTGTTGAAATATTAATTTAGGATGCCTTGGGTATCCCCAAGCTTGAGATTTTGTGTCTCCTTAATTCCTTTTATATCACGGTTTCCCTAAATATTAAGAACTTCATCCACACAAAACTCAACAAGAACTCGTGAGATAAGTTAGTATAAATCAATGCAAAAACCTTATCATTCTCTATTGTAGAAAATCACTAAAATTACTTTTCAACATTGCATACTAAATCAATTCCTAGCCGGACTGCATTTCCTGTCAAAAGGGATGAGGATTGCCGTTCGATCTGGGAGCATCCAACGGTGCAGATGTACGATCCGTGGGGTTTGGGTTCTGGCCAATCAGAACGCACGACTCAGATCGCGTGCGCAGCGAGGGGGGGGCATCGTCCACGGTTTGGTAGGCACACGGCTTTCGTGTGTGAACCGTGTGCTATTTGAAAAACTCTTATTGGGAGGGGCTATTTGAAAACATGTACATGTGTTGTCGAAAGGGATGAGGATCACCGTTCGTTCAAGGAGAATCCAACGGTGCAGACGTACGATCCGTGGGGTTTGGGTTCTGGCCAATTAGAACGCACGACTTAGATCGCGCGCGTGGCAGAGGGGTGGGGGGTGCATCGGCCATGGTTTAGTGGACACACGGCTTTCGTGAGTGAACCGTGTGCTCTTTGAAAGCATTTACATTACCTAACATCATATTTTTGTTCGAATGAAAACATGAGTTCATCATTTCGCCTCCAATTCTTTTCCACGGTAAGAAATGATGAGTATAGTGGAGAGTGTCATATACTAGTATCATGAATATACAATACATATGATACTACCTTTAATTAATTATAGCGCATAGTATAATACATAGAGTATAGTATCATATATAGATCATATTTATTGCCATGCATGACACAAATTAGCATCGCATTTAACATGATACGGTATCTACCTCCTATATGTTACTCTAACCCTCTTTATATATATTTAATTCTTTGCCACATCAGGATACTTGCTATTTCCGAGTGCATGTCATCGTCGGCTATGATACCACCACTATGGCCAGCCTTATATAGTGGGGAGTATCATATACTATATATATATATAGTATCATGCATATGATACTACTTATGTACCTTCATAGTGCATATATAGTATCATAGAGTAGTACTAGCTCCCTCTGTAAACTAATATAAGAGCGTCTAGATTACTAAATAGTGACCTAAACACTCTTATATTAGTTTACGGAGGGAGTATATATCATAGATGACCGTATTTATGGCCATGCATGACACAAATTAGTATAGCATTTATTATATATATATATGTTACGGTATCTACCTATGTTACTGCTTCTTTGCCACATCATCA
Organism: Triticum aestivum; assembly: GCF_018294505.1. NCBI lineage: Eukaryota > Viridiplantae > Streptophyta > Magnoliopsida > Poales > Poaceae > Triticum > Triticum aestivum. Next base: position 231,191,028 of record NC_057811.1, on the reverse strand, counting down.
TATTTTCTATTCCCGGGTGCATGATATTGGCTATGATACCCCCACTATGGCCACCCTAATAAGGCTGGTCGTAATATGGGAGTATCAAGCGGTATGATGCATGCCAACTAGACTTTTTGGATGATGTGGCACACAGTTAAATGATGAAAGAGAGGGTGTGTGGTATCATATCATGATACCGTATCATATTAAATGTTGTACTACTTTGTGTCATGCATGGTAATTAATAGGAACCTAAGATACTAACTCATGATACTATGCATGCGCGCATTACGGAGGTATTGCCGATCATATACTAGTATCATGCATGTATACTCCCTCCTTTCCGGTTTATAGGCTTATCTCAAAATTTTAGTTTTTCCATTTTATGAGGCTCAATTTGGTTGTTCCCCGTCACATGTCCAGATTCCAAGGTGCATTAAATCATTGCATGCAAGTATTAAGAGAAAGTTGACCAATGCATGTACTTTATATATGCATGCATGTATTGCAATTAATACATTGGAAAACATAAATTTTTGAGGAAAACAAAAGCATTAATTGGGTGTTTTTGCAAACTACAAAAGGTATTCCACCACTCACCATCTACCTTGGTTGGTGAGATTTTTGAATTGAGCCCTATAAGGCTAGCTGTAATGGGGAGTATCATATATACTAGTAGTATCATGCATATATATGATAGTGTAGCTAGGATACTAGCTACTTCCGTAATGCATAGTATCATAAGTTAACATCTTAGGTTGCCTTACTAATCACACAAAGTAGTAGTACAACATTTAATATGACACGGTATCATGATATGATACCACATCCTCTCTTGTGTGCCACATCATCCAGAAAGTCTTGTTGGCATGCATGATATCGCTTATGATAATACCATTACAACCAGCCTAAACCGGAAAAGAGGGACTATGAGACTAGCCACAATGGAGAGTAGTACACTAGTAACATACACATATCCCTAGACTATATATGTTACTACCTTCATAGTGGGTAGTAACATAAGTGTAGTGTCATGCAAAGCTTCATTTCTGAGGTTACAGACTCATATTGCATTGGGACATGTGATGCTACAGTAACTATCTAACTTACTGAAACTATCTCTCTCCTCATTAACTTATTGCCACATAAGCAAGTTTGCTGAGTTGGAGTTGGTGTTACTGCTAAAGTTACTCCCACTATGGCTAGTATGATACTAGCTAGTCGTCTATGATATACTAGCTACCTTACTAAGAGCATAGTTAATATGTAACATCCCAATTTTCAATTTGGATGTTATACATAGGTCATCATATGCATATCATATTTTATTTGCATTTTGGTTGTGATCCTAGAAATCTTAAGCAACCCAAGGACCCAAGGAGAGAGTTGGAGGTTTCATATATTTTCATATTTGAAATTTTCTCAAATTAGAAAAGAGGATCAATTTGGTTTTAATATTTTTCTCTCTAATTATTTCCAATAATAAAAATAAATGAGAGAAGATAATATGACTTCTTCAAAAGAGAGGAATATTGGAGAAGAAATTTAAAAATCAAATTATATATTTTATTCGTATTTTATTTGCTATTTTACTTGAATTAGAAAAATATGCATTTTTGAAAATTGCATTTTTAGGACAGAAAAATGTTCACTTTGTTCTAAATATTAGGTTTAGACGGCGAAAATTGTTTCTGGTATTTTTAGGATTTTTTAAATATTTTCTTAGGATTTTTCTTTGGGTGAAAGTTTATTTAAAAAAAATCTTCTTCCCGCCCGACTGGGCCGAAGGCCCAGCCGAGCAGGCCGGCCCGCCTGCGCGCCGCCTTCCTGCCGTGCGAGGAGTCCGCGCCGCCGCCGGATCTCGAGTCCGAGCCGGACTCCGCCTCCCGGCCGCCTAGACCCCTCCCCCAAGCCGCCATGACCACCCCTCGGGCCTTTTTAAGGAGCGCCGCCGCCGCCTCCTCTCCTCACCCCGAGCCGCCGCCGCACCACCGCGCCGCCACCCCGCGCCCGCGCCGCCCCCTTGCGCCGCCGTCGCCGCAAGCCGCCGCCGCCGGATCCCGCCGCCCACCGCCTTGCCGTAGCCCCGCCTCGCCGGATCCCGCCGCCTCCGACCCGCCGGTTTTTTTAAGAACTGGTAAAGACCACCGAACCATCGTCCCGGATTTCTTTTCTAGTTTTTTTCGTTAGATCGGTTTTGTTTTTTTAGGGTTCGCTAATTAGTGAACGTTCGCTTGAACATCTCTGTCAGTGAACCATTCGTTCGTTTGTCCCTGATAGCGAATGTTCGTTCGTTAGATTTTTCTTTTCTTTTTATTTTCGGCTAGGGACCTATCCGCGATTACTTTATTCACAGATTAGTCCCTGATCTTAAAACCCTCGCAACTTTTCGCTCGTTCGTCCAAATCCAGTGAAACCAACGCCAAAACTTCGTTTTGTTCCCCTCTTTCCAGATAATCAACTTGAACATGGTTTTGACAAATTAAAATTTGGTTGCAAGCAAATTTGAATTCGAGCTTCTTTTGAATGTAGTTTGAGTTTCGTAGCTCCGATTCGATTGATTCTTTTTGCAAATTGAATTTCTTCTCTTGTACTTTCAGTTTGGATCTTTTCTCTTGATATTTTACCCTTGCATCTATTGCTTGAGTGCTTATGTATGCTATTGTTTGATTACGATAGAGTTTTCGGAGTGCGAAGCGTGCTACTACGAGTCACTAGGGTTTTCAGCTCGTCAGCAAGGCAAGTAACACTTTGATCATATCCCTTATTACCCAGTTTTTATGCATTAGTTTCAATCCTCAAACTTTGCATGAGTAGGATCTGTTAACATGTGGGTTTTGGGAAGTAGTTGTTGAGGTAGTACCTATTGCCCTTTCATTCAAACCTTGGGAGTTACTACGTTACACTTATTACCTTGCTATGCTATGCTCGTAGATGTGGTTTGGTTTGAGTGATTCATGATAGTTGTGAGAATTATTATAAACTAAGGGTTTACTTAAGGTGACTACTTTAACATAGATCTGGGTGGATTGGTTTGTGGGCACCTGGGGAAATCCAGTGTTGTCCAAAGGAGAATCCCGGGGTATCCGTGTGATTTTCCCTATGGTTCGCCACCCAGACTCAAAGGGATCATTGTGTTTTTCATGCTGGAAACTTCCGTGTGCAGCCACAAGCCATTATGGGCTCTGGCATAGTTGAGTAAGTTGTGGGAATCCTTTCCATGATGGGCTAGCAGATGTAGGGGATTATAGGTGTACCGGCCTATCTATCGGTTTAGGGGGCCTCTTCGGAAAGACTATGTCTTGGTCATCTGTTTCTCAAACATCATGCAGTGTGAGAAATTCAACGGAGGAGATCGAGTCTTGTGGGGAAAAGTGCGCAAACCTCTGCAGAGTGTACAAACTAATCATGATTAGTTGTGTCCCCCGTTATGGACGTCTTGAGTATCTGGTGCTTGAATTACTATGTTGATCTCATCACTTTACTTAATTAACTTGTTGGGTTAATGATTATTAATTTGGGATTGAGACGGGGTTACCATTCTCAATGTTTTTGAACAAACTTTGTAGTTAAATAAAACATATTCCTTTGATGTAGGAAAAAACTAGCTTTTCGCGAAATGATAACCGTAGAGCCTCCACTAGCCAAATATGCATATAGTTATAACGGCTACTTGTTTATTGCTCTAGAGTGTTATTTTGCCAGCATATTCCATGTGCTGACCTACACAGGCTGCAACGTATTATGTTGCAGAGTTTTCAAATGAAGAGTAAGGTGCGCTAGGTCATTTTCATGCACTCAGCTATGCCATTGGAGTTGATGGATTCATTTACGTTCGAAGCTTCCGATGTTATCTTATTTAGATGGCCTTCAGCCATACTATTGTAATAAGTTCTCTTTTGAGGCATTCGATGTAATAAGTGTGTGATTGAACTCTATTATAAATCCTCGAGTACTGTGTGTGTCAGCATTACCGATCCAGGGATGACACTTATGCATAGAGATTTGACCGTTTGAGGTCGGATCGCTACAAGTTGGTATCAGAGCACACGCTGACTGTAGGACGCGACCACTAAGATGAGCCATAGGACACTCTTCTCTACTCATTTCTGACTTCTATCCATTTTCTACTCTATAGATGGCAGACCAAAGGAACAAGTTTGCTCAACCTGATGAAGACACACCTTTTGGACGACACTTGAAGGAAGCTACTAGGTGCCTGAACATCAGAATACCAAGCTTCACCGGGACCTACACCGCCACCCTATCGGAAGAAGAGCGCTGGACCATTCGAGTACATGTTCCAAGAAGGACTTTCACACCAGTTACTGAGCCCATAGAGTTTTCCTTTGATGCACCAACCTGGAGTTTAGGAAAGAGCATGGCAGCTCACATCGCCATGGGACACATGGGCGAAGTTTACCACAAGGATCTCAAGGACACCATCTACCAGATATGTGGGCGCCGATATGAGCAATGGGAAATGATAAGCACCAGGAGGGACAAGTCCATTCCAGCCTACATCCTGGAGTTAAACCAACACATTCGTCGTCTGGAGAACCAGATGTGCGCCAACATGATAGACCTGAAGAAGGTGATGACCAGGAACATGGAGCTAGAAGAGGAACTCAAGTCTACACGTGATGTATATGAAGTGGAAATTGCAGTACTACTAGAGAAGAATGAAGACCTGAAGAAGAAGCTAGGAATATTCATGGGAGATCCCGCACCTAGAGAGGACAACCAACCTAAAGACTACATCATCATCGACGACACCGACTCCGACCCGACAGTGATGATGATTATGAAGACGAAGCTGGAGCAGATATCATGGAGCCTTCTTCTGATCAAAAGTTTTAGTCGACCACCATAGTATCAATAATATTCCCCCATGTATATAGTAGTAGTCCGAGTATTTTGTAACGGTAGCTAGATCGATTGTATACCCTTGTTTGAATTGAGTGGTGTGTTATGAATGTATTTGTTTCATGTGCATATGGGTAGTGATTTTCTCTCTAGACCTCACTCTATTCTAATCTCTCCCCTCTAAAACCCATCAGATGCCTCCGAGACGTGACCCCGGATTTGTCTTCCCATCGGAGCTCACTCAGCTGATCCAATAGCAGAATGCCTTGATGCAACTACTAGTCCAGAACCAAGGCAACAACAACAACAATAACAACAACCCACCACCACCACCTCCAGTTGACAACTTAGCCCGTTTTTTGAGGTTGAATCCGCTGGTGTTTTCCAATAGCACGGAGTTGATTGTTGCCGATGACTGGCTCCGTAGGATTGGAAGGGAGCTGACCACCCCAGGTTACACAGATGATGAGAAGTTGCGCTTTGCCGCACATCAATTGGATGGACCAGCAGCCTCATGGTGGGTGAATTAGATATCCACTTTTCCTATAGCCAATGTCACATGGATCAGTTTCAGCAAGCTTTCCATACAACCCATGTTTCAACTGGAGCAATGAGTATGAAGAAGCGTGAGTTTTGCAACTTACGCCAAGGAAATCGTACTGTGGGGCAGTACGCGGATGAGTATTGTAAGTTAGCTTGCTATGCCCCAAATGATGTGGCCCCAGATGCCGCGAAGTAGGAGAAGTTTATGGAAGGACTGAATGATGAGTTGAGTATGAAGTTGATGGTGGCTACATTCACTAACTACCAGGAGTTGGTAGATAGGGCTCTTATGATCGAAGGCAAGCAGCAGCAGATAGAGAGCCGCAAAAGGAAGTATGGACAGGGGAAGTATAATTCTGGAGCTCACCAGAAGCCTCGCTTTACCCCTAACTCAGGAGCATACACCCATAACCATGGAGGCCATACTCATAATGGAGGAGGCAGACATAACCACAGTGGCCATAAGAATGGGAATGGGAAAGGAGCAAGTAGCAACCAGAACCGTTCCAATCCAGCAACACCCGCTAAGAAGGACCTGAGTCATGTCACCTGTTACAAGTGCGGGATGACTGGACACTACACCAATGATTGTTCTGAGTTGAAGAATGGAAACAACAATGGAAGCTCTCAGAAGAAGCCCAACCCTTTCACGAGAGGACAAGTGAACCACGTTAACGTGGAGGAGGTTGAAGAACAGCCAGATGCAGTTATAGGTAAGTTTTTGATTAAGTCATTTACTGCAATTGTTCTTTTTGATACTAGTGCATCGCATTCATATATATCAAGGGGATTTGTGGATAAGTATAAGTTGCCCACCAAATTTCTTAAGACACCTATGTTAGTAAGCTCGCCAGGAGCGGAGTATATCGCAATAAGAGGATGTTTTCAGATGCCATTGACCATAGGTAGGCATGTTTTCCCCTCAGACCTAATAATTTTGGAGTCACAAGGATTGGATGTAATACTAGGCATGGATTGGCTATCGATGTATGGAGGAAACATCGAATGCTCCAGTAAGTCAATTTTGCTCACCACCCCAGAGGGTAAACGGATTAAGTATGTATCCAGGCATGCGCCAAGGAGGACCCAAGTAAATTCCCTCACGCGAGTTGTTCGGGAAGAAGTGCCTGTAGTGAAGGACTACCCGGATGTATTTCCAGAGGAATTACCAGGCATGCCGCCAGATCGAGATATAGAGTTTTTGATAGAGCTATTGCCAGGCACCGGGCCTATATCAAAGAGACTGTATCGGATGCCCGCAAATGATCTGGAGGAAATTAAGAAGCAGATTAAGGAGTTACTGGAGAAAGGTTATATCCGACCAAGTGCATCACCTTGGGGAGCCCCAGTGCTCTTAGTTGATAAGAAGGATGGATCTTTGAGAATGGTTGTTGATTATCGTGCATTGAATGAAGTAACGATCAAGACCAAGTACCCACTACCGATGATTAATGATTTGTTTGACCAGCTGCAAGGAGCTAAAGTATTCTCCAAGGTCGATCTTCGATCAGGATACCACCAGTTGAAGATCCGAGAACATGATATACATAAGACAGCTTTTACCACAAGGTACGGGCTATATGAGTACACGGTCATGTCTTTTGGATTGACTAATGCCCCTACCTATTTTATGAGTATGATGAACAAGGTGTTCATGGAGTTTTTGGACAAGTTTGTTGTGGTGTTCCTTGATGATATTTTGGTATACTTGAAGAATGAAGAGGAGCATAAGGAGCATTTGCGTTTAGTTCTCGAGAAGCTCAGAGAGCATCAATTATATGCCAAGTTCAGCAAATGTGAGTTTTGGTTGAAAGAAGTGGATTTCTTGGGCATGTTATATCAGGAGAAGGTATAGCAGTAGACCCTACCAAGGTTCAATCTGTGACTGAGTGGTTGGCACCCACCTCAGTAGGAGAGATCCACAGTTTTCTTGGACTCGCAGGATATTACAGGAGATTCATTGAGAATTTTTCCAAAATTGCGAAGCCCATGACGGAGTTATTGAAGAAGGACACCAAGTTTAAGTGGACCAAAGAATGTGAGGCCAGTTTTCAGGAGTTGAAGAAACGTTTGGTCATAGCTCCAGTGCTGATTCTTCCAGACATACGCAAGGACTTCCAAGTGTATTGTGATGCTTCTCGCCTAGGACTTGGAGGTGTACTTATGCAAGACGGAAGAGTTGTTTCATATGCCTCACGACAGCTTCGACCTCATGGGTTGAATTATGCCACGCATGATTTGGAGTTAGCAGCCGTAGTGCATGCGCTCAAGACCTGGAGACCATTTTCTGATTGAAAACCGATGTGATGTGTATACGGATCATAAGAGTTCGAAGTACATTTTCATGCAGAAGGAGCTGAATATCAGGCAGAGGAGATGGTTGGAACTCATAAAATATTATGATATGAAGTTGCATTATCACCCAGGGAAGGCCAATGTCCTAGCAGACGCTTTGAGCCGCAAGAGTTATGTCAATACCCTCGTAAGCGGAGGATTACCGCAGGAGTTAGTTGAAGATCTCAAGGAACTTTGTTTGGAGATAGTTCCAAGAGGTTTTGTTGCAGCAATGGAGATTCAGTCTACGTTATTGGGAAAGATTCGAGAAGCTCAGAAGGATGATAAGGAAATTGCTGAGATAAGAGAGAAGATGAGCAAAGGAAAATCCCAGGGTTTTCGTGAGGATGAGCACAAAACTTTATGGTTTGAAGATCGTATTTATGTGCCCAATAATGTGGAGATCGGAAAGTTAATACTTTAGGAAGCTCATGACTCGCCATACTCGATACACCCCAGAAACAACAACGAGCGTTTCTGGTGGACAGGTATGAAGAAGGATATTGCCGAGTATGTAGCAGTATGTGATGTATGTCAGAGAGTGAAGGCAGAACATCAGAAGCCAGCAAGATTGCTTCAACCTCTGCCGATACCCGAATGGAAGTGGGACAAGCTTGGCAAGGATTTCACACCGGATTACCCGGGACCTGGTCGGGATATGATTCTATCTGGGTAGTAGTTGATCGCTTGACCAAAGTGGCTCAACTTATCCCAGTGAAAACCACATATACAAGCGCGAAGTTGGCCAAGATATATATGACCAGGATCGTATGTCTGCATGGAGTTCTGAGGACCATAGTATCAGATAAAGGGACACAATTTACCTCAAAGTTTTGGAATCAGTTGCACCAGAATTTGGGTACTAGGCTAGAGTTCAGTACAACCTTTCATCTGCAGACAGATGGACAAACCGAGAGAGTCAATCAGATTCTGGAGGACATGTTGAGAGCTCGTGCGCTAGATTATGGATCTAGTTGGGATGATAATTTGCCTTACGCAGAGTTCTCTTACAACAACAGTTATCAGGCTAGTTTGAAGATGGCACCTTTCGAAGCTTTGTATGGAAGGAGGTGCAGGACACCGTTGATGTGGGATGAAGTTGGAGACCGTCATTTGTTTGGACCAGATTTAATCAAGCAGTCTGAAGAGAAGGTTAAGTTGATTCGAGAAAGACTGAAGGTAGCTCAGTCCAGGCAGAAGAGTTACGCCGATACCAAACGCAAGGAGGTAGTCTATGAAATTGGAGACCGAGCATATCTTCGTGTGTCACCACTCCATGGAGTTAAAAGATTTGGAGTTAAGGGAAAGTTAGCCTCGAGATTTGTAGGACCATATCGAGTTTTGGAACGTATGGGAGAAGTTGCCTACAAGTTGGAGTTACCCGAAGGATTGTCAGGAGTTCACGATGTGTTTCACGTTTCCTAGTTGAAGAAGTACCATGCTGAGATGGCCGATATTCCTCTAAGAGATACAGTGCCCCTGGAAGCAATTCAGTTGGAGAGTGATCTGACCTACGAGGGGAAACCAGTCAAAATCCTCGAGTTTGTCAGCCGAGTTACCCGCAGCAAGGTTATCAGGTTTTGCAAAGTTCAGTGGAGCCACCATACCGAGGATGAAGCCACCTGGGAAAGAGAAGAAGACCTACGGAAAGACCACCCACACCTATTTTCTAGCCAACCCGAATCTCAAGGGCGAGATTCATCTTAAGGGGGGTAGGTTTGTAACATCCCAATTTTCAATTTGGATGTTATACATAGGTCATCATATGCATATCATATTTTATTTGCATTTTGGTTGTGATCCTAGAAATCTTAAGAAACTCAAGGACCCAAGGAGAGAGTTGGAGGTTTCATATATTTTCATATTTGAATTTTTTTCAAATTTGAAAAGAGGATCAATTTGGTTTTAATATTTTTCTCTCCAATTATTTTCAATAATAAAAATAAATGAGAGAAGATAATATGACTTCTTCGAAAGAAAGGAATATTGGAGAAGAAATTTTAAAATCAAATTATATATTTTATTCGTATTTTACTTGAACTAGAAAAATATGCATTTTTGAAAATTGCATATCTAGGCCAGAAAAATGTTCACTTTGTTCTAAATATTAGGTTTAGACGGTGAAAATTGTTTCTGGTATTTTTAGGATTTTTTCTAATATTTTTTTAGGATTTTTGTCGGGCGAAAGTTTATTTAAAAAAAATCTTCTTCCCGCCCGACTGGGCCGAAGGCCCAGCTGAGCAGGCCGGCCCGCCTGCGCGCCGCCTTCCTCCCGCGGGAGGAGTCCGCGCCGCCGCCGGAGCTCAAGTCCAAGCCGGACCCCGCCTCCCCGCCGCCTTGGCCCTCCCCCAAGCCGCCTTACCCCCTCGGGCCTTTTTAAGGAGCGCCTCCGCCTCCTCCTGTCCTCACCCCGAGCTGCCGCCACACCACCGCTGCCCAGCTGCCGCAGCGCCGCCATTGCCGCTCGCCGCTCACTGCCGCTGCTGCGCGCCACCGCCGCCACCCCGCGCTTGCGCCTCCGCCTTGCGCCGCCGTCGGATCCCACCGCCCGCCGCCTTGCCGTAGCCCCGCCTCGCCGGATCCCGCCGTCGCCGACCTGCCAGTTTTTTAAGAACCGGTAAAGACCGCCGAACCGTCGCCCCGATTTTTTTTCTAGTTTTTTTGTTAGATCGGTTTTTTAGGGTTCGCTAATTAGTGAATGTTCGCTCGAACGTGTCTGTTAGCGAACGCATTCGTCCGTTTGTCCCTGATAGCGAACGCTCGTTTCTTAGATATTTTCTTTTCTTTTTATTTTCGGCCAGGAACCTATCCGTGATTACTTTATTCACAGATTAGTCCCTGATCTTAAAACCCTCGCAACCTTTCGCTCGTTCATCCAAATCCAGTGAAACCAACGCCAAAATCTTCGTCTTGTTCCCCTCTTTCCAGATAATCAACTTGAACATGGTTTTGACAAATTAAAATTTGGTTGCAAGTTGATTTGAATTCGAACTTCTTTTGACCGTAGTTTGAGTTTTGTAGCTCCGATTCTATTGATTCTTTTTGCAAATCGAAGTTCTTCTCTTGTACTTTCACTTTGGATCTTTTCTCTTGGGATTGTACCCTTTCATCTATTGCTTGAGTGCTTATGTATGCTATTGTTTGTTTACGATAGAGTTTCCGGAGTGCGAAGCGTGCTACTACGAGTCACTAGGGTTTCCAGATCGTCAGCAAGGCAAGTAACACTTCGATCATATCCCTTATTACCCAGTTTTTATGCATTAGTTTCAATCCTCAAAAACATTGCATGAGTAGGATCTGTTAACATGTGGGTTTTGGGAAGTAGTTGTTGAGGTAGTACCTATTGCCCTTTCATTCAAACCTTGGGAGTTACTATGTTAAACTTATTACCTTGCTATGCTATGCTCGTAGACGTGGTTTGGTTTGAGTGATTCATGATAGTTGTGAGAATTATTATAAACTAAGGGTTTACTTAAGGTGACTACTTTAACATAGATCTGGGTGGATTGGTTTGTGGGCACCTGGGGAAATCCAGTGTTGTCCAAAGGAGAATCCCGGGGTATCCGTGTGATTTTCCCTATGGTTCGCCACCCAGACTCAAAGGGATCATTGTGTTTTTCATGCTGGAAACTTCCGTGTGCAGCCACAAGCCATTATGGGCTCTGGCATAGTTGAGTAAGTTGTGAGAATCCTTTCCATGATGGGCTAGCAGATGTAGGGGATTATAGGTGTACCGGCCTATCTATCGGTTTAGGGGGCCTCTTCGGAAAGACTATGTCTTGGTCATCCGTTTCTCAAACATCATGCAGTGCGAGAAATTCAACGGAGGAGATTGAGTCTTGTGGGGAAAAGTGCGCAAACCTCTGCAGAGTGTACAAACTAATTATGATTAGTTGTGTCCCCCGTTATGGACGTCTTGAGTATCTGGTGCTTGAATTACTATGTTGATCTCATCACTTTACTTAATTAACTTGTTGGGTTAATGATTATTAATTTGGGATTGAGACGGGGTTACCATTCTCAATGTTTTTGAACAAACTTTGTAGTCAAATAAAATATATTCCTTTGATGTAGGAAAAAACTAGCTTTTCGCGAAATGATAACCGTAGAGCCTCCACTAGCCAAATATGCATATAGTTATAACGGTTACTTGTTTATTACTCTACAGTGTTATTTTGCCAGCATATTCCATGTGCTGACCTACACAGGCTGCAACGTATTATGTTGCAGAGTTTTCAAATGAAGAGTAAGGTGCGCTAGGTCATTTTCATGCACTCAGCTATGCCGTTGGAGTTGATGGATTCATTTACGTTCGAAGCTTCCGATGTTATCTTATTTAGATGGCCTTCAGCCATACTATTGTAATAAGTTCTCTTTTGAGGCATTCGATGTAATAAGTGTGTGATTGAACTCTGTTATAAATCCTCGAGTACTGTGTGTGTCAGCATTACCGATCCAGGGATGACACTTATGCACAGAGATTTGACCGTTTGAGGTCAGATCGCTACATAATAATACAGCCAAGGGTTGGCTATAAGAAGTTGCCATGTCATATACAGCCAACCTCTTAGCGGGTATGTACAATAATAAGTTTTATATACGTACTAGTTTATCAATAGTTGGCCCACCTTACATCCTCACAAAGTGTCTTGGGTCTCGTGTTGTAGCTGGCTCTACTAACCAAGAGCCCCGCTTCTCTTCTCTTTCCTCGAACTAATAAGCACATATATATTATTCTATTCCTTATAGCCAGACTACCCGAGTGGGAGTAACATAGGTAGTAACATCACACATATCTAGATAAAATAGATGATGTGGCAAGCAATAAATGAAGAAATGGAGGAAAGTGGATATGTGTGATGTTACTACCTATGTTACTCCCATTGTGGGTATAGTCTTACTATAGTATGAGACTACCCACAATGGGAGTAACATAGGTAGTAACATCACACATATATAGATAAAGTAGATGATGTGGCAAGCAATAAATGAAGAAAGAGAGGAAAGTAGTAACATAGCTAGTTACTAGTAATATGAGTAACATCACATGTGCATATCAATGCAAGATGTGTCTATAGCCTAATAAATGAAGTGTTGCATGTTACCACACACATATGTTACTCCCCACTATAGAGGTAGTAACATAGACTAGTAACACATGGGCATGTTACTAGTCTATGTTACTACCCATTGTGGCTAGTCTGAGTAACATCACACATATCAAGGCAAGATGAGTCTATAGCCTAATAAATGAAGTGTTGCATGTTACTACACATACGTTACTCCCCACTATAGAGGTAGTAACATAGACTAGTAACATTCTATGTTACTACCCATTGTGGCTAGTCTTATGTCACTCTATTGTGTACTTACTTGCTCTAATAATGCATAGTATCATAGAGTAGCTAATATCATATGTAGTACTTTATATATATTGTCATGCATGACACATAGTAGCATAACATTTATTATGATACGATTTCATCATATGATACTTAACCCTCTATTTCTTCATTTAGTTAATTCTATGACGGCTCATCAAAATTGCCCAGTTGGCATGCATGATACTAGCTATGATACCCCCTTACTATCAGCCTAGCAAAGGTGTACATATCATTTGTGCGTCACTTTGTGAGTTTTCATCCGTTTGTTTGAGAAGCGGGGAGAAGTTTCAAACATTTCGGCCGCGAGGTGCGGCCACTGGCGTAAGCCTAGTTGGTATTTTAATTACAGAAAATTCAGATGGAGTTTGGACATCATCAAAATTGATGTGTGCCTGTGGTATGCTCTCACGACCCCGTGGAAAAAAATTTGGTAAAGTTTGGCACAAGTTTTGATGACCGCTCCTTCCAAGCCGGAGCATCTCACATGAAGGATCATGGTTTTCCAAAAGGAGACGTGTCAATTCAAACTCCTGTGGCCGGTGACTTCATCGTTTGGCCTCATAAAAATTTCCACGGTACGCAATCACCATTATACCACGGGTTTGATTTTCTGGCGCATTTCAGGTATCGTTAGCTATATTTAAGACATTTTTTGAGATCAACGTGCATTTTGTGCATAAAAATAAAATTACAACCGGAACTACATGTGCTGACGAAAGGGATGAGGATCATTGTTCGATCTGGGAGCATCCAACGGTGCAGACGTACGATCCGTGGGGTTTGGGTTCTGGCCAATCAGAAAGCACGACTCAGATCGTGGGCGGGGTGGCGGGGTTTGGTCGGCACACGACTTTCATCAACGAACCATGTGCTATTCGCAAACCAGATTGCATATTTTTGTTCACACATACTGTAGTGAGATTGATTGAGTGTGCTACCTCTATGATATAATAATAATAATAATAATAATAATAATAATAACAAAAAACAGTTCATATTCATTGCCTGAGCTGACAACATATCAAGGTCAACATATTAACAGTTCTTACATCAACAGAAAACCCGGCATAACTCTCAAATTCAGTACATGTGACAGTTCTAAATTGAACGAATTAAGTTGCAGGGTAGGCATAAAGACTAGTCTTACAGCTTAATTCCCATGTACATGGGGGAACTGGGATCATTAAGTTGACCCTGAATGAACTTGGGGTTTTTGATGATTTTACGCTTCTTCTCTGTTGCACTGGTGCATGATCCCTTGGCTGGCAACTCATCAAATTCATCGTACTCGTCTGATCAGCAACATCGTCGACACCCAGTACCTGTAAGTGCATCTTGTGCCCCTTAGTGATTTTGGTGTATTGAGGACTTATAGGTTAAGGGACTAATGTGTTTATGAGTGTACACAGGTCTATAAGTCTATGAGGAGTTTGATATTTACAGAGAAAGTCGACCCCTAAAAATGAATATCTTTGATTTAAGACTTTGGATTTGTGAAGACTTTCTAAAGACTTTGAAAGTGAAGAAATTGGTGTGACCTGAAGACTTGGTATTCATACGAGGAACATGAAGCGTGAAGACTTTTGTTTTCGTAGTTTCGTTTTTCGCTTTCTTGAGTCATAGGAAACACCGTACTATTAAAGGGGGTCGAGGAAATACTAAGGAAAAATTTCCATGTGATGCTCAACTCAAAATCCTACACCTACCAATCCCTTCGAGTGAAGCCATTGGAAATCTCATACAGTTCAGTCATATTCTTCAGTGATAGAGACGAAGTTCTTCTGGTCTCTAAGGAATTTGTTCTGATTGAGGAGTTAGAAATTCGCCAGTGCGGATTGTCTACACAGTGAGGAACATGATAGCCCTGAGGAATTTGATACTCAAATTTCCGACCGTTCCTGTGCCTTGTGCCAGCTGTCCCAAAATATCTACCCACCTAACGGTCATATCATTGAAGGGCATTTATGTCTTATCATGCCGGGCCGCTCCCTAGGCTATAAATAGCCGCCCCCTACAACCACTAGCTGGTTGGTTGCTCCGAGAGAAACTAACACTTGTCAATTGAGAGCATCCCATCCTCCGAGGACTTTGAGTGAAAATCATCGAGTGAGGAAAATCCAAACCCAAACACCTACAAACCCAAAGTGATTGAGCATCACTGAAGAGATCGATCCTGCGTGGATCCGACGCTTGTTACCTTTGAAGACTGTGCTTCTTCCAGACGGTTAGGCGTCATGGTCTAGAGCATCCAAGAGGAATTGTGGATCGCCAAGTGACCGAGTCTGTGAAGGTTTGAAGTCACCTGAAGACTTACCACGAGTGATTGGGCGAGGTCTGTGTGACCTTAGCTCAAGGAGAATACAGTGAGGACTGTGTGTCCTCAGGTTTAAATACCTAGCCGCTCCAACCAGACGTACAACTGAGACGGCAGTTGGAACTGGTCCACCAAATCATTGTCTTCACCAAGCTTACTGGTTCTATTACCTCAACTCTTTCATTTCCTCATAACTGTGTTGTGCACTTGTTCATATCTGTGTTTGAAGACTTTGACTGAAGACTTTCCCAATTTCCTCAGTTCAAATTCTTCAGTCTGTTTGTCTTCATCCTGTGCTATCCTGTGTTTACGCTTTTTGTACTCTGTGCTCGTCTTCATTTCATCATGATGACTATGCTTGTGTTATGTTATGTTTACTTTTGAGTACTTATTCCGCTGCAAGTAGTTCTTCACTAAGGAATTTCCTCACTCGCAAATTGCTCAGTGAAGAATTCATAAAAATCGCCTATGCACCCCCTCTAGTCGATATAACGCACTTTCAATTGGTATCAGAGCGAGGTACTCCCTTGTTCTGTGTGATTTTGGTTTAACCACCTGGAGTTCTAGTTATGTCGACCACAGGAATGAAGACCGTGTCATGCCCCATCTTTGACGGTCACGAGTATCCCAAGTGGAAGGCCATGATGAAGAAGCGTCTCATGGTGATGAACAGTGAACCATGGACCGTCACTGAGATTGGTCTTACCGATCTGTGCAAGATGACAGAAGCTGATGACATTCGCAAGTTCACCATTCTCAGCCTCACGGCGAAGGACGTCATCTGCTCCTGTCTGTCTCAAAATCAGTTCAGGAACATCATGCATCTCAATCATGCGAAGCTTATCTGGGACCGTCTCTCTGAGGTCTATGAAGGTCATCGAACCCGTCATGATCCTTGGTTTGAGGACTTCAAGGAATTTCTCAAAGCGATGACATTCGAACCAGAATCATCATCTTCTACACCATGCCTTATGGCAAAAGATGCAAAGGTAACTGAATGCTATCTATCTGAATCCAGTGATGATGAATCTGGCGATGAATTTGGACCGAGCTATGTCAAACTTGCTTCCCTTGCCACTAAACAACAAAGAGCTTTGGAAAAAGTTTAATACATGCTAAATAAGAGCGATGATATGTTGGGTGAAGAAATGGATCAGTCGAAAGCCTTGGCTGAAAGTCTTTAGAGACTTCAGTCTAGGTTTGACAACCTTCAAGGTCATCATAACACCCTCCTATCTGATCATGAGAAGCTTTCTTATGAATTTCTTCAAAGAAAGCAAGATCTTGAAAAGCTAAGAGTGAGTTATGGAGATCTTCAGGAGGACCGCGATTCGTTACTTGCTCAACAAATCAGCGCTGCTCAGGAAGAATTTGTTCCTCCATGTCTGAAGTGCATTGAACGTGAATCTGCTAATTCTTCACCTGAATGTTCAAATGCTTCTAATGCTACAAATTCTTCAACTGTCTCTGCTATCACTAATTCCTCATCTGAGGACATTGCTAGTATCACTGATGATGCAGGGCTGAAGGAATTGTACATGATAGGCATGTACAAAAGCCTCAAAGGGCATCAGACTCTTTGTGATGTGCTTAAAAAGCATATCCTCAACAGGAACCCTAGGAAAGAGGGTATTGCCTTTGAGAGAAAAATCAATGCTGATGGAACTTATTGGAAGCCTGAGTAGTACCCCAAAACTTCATGGGTTGCTGCAAAGGGACCTCCAGTAGATCCATCTAATCTATCTGGATTTACATGTGATTCTCCTCATTCTGCTGATGAGTCATTTGACTCCAACTATAAACTGTTCAAAAATTAGAATGGTGAAGTATTTGCTAGATATATTGGCACTGACTGCAGGAACGGTTCCCCTATGGAGAAAATCTGGGTTCCCAAAAGATGCCTTGAAAATCTTCAGGTGAATGTCATCATGACACCACCAGTGAAGAATAGGAACCCTAGATCAAATTCTTCATATGAACCAAATTCTTCATATGGATCCAAGTCCTCATACGGACCAAATTCCTCACGTGGATCAAATTCCTCAAAAGGATCAAAGTCCTCATATGAACATCATCATGCTAACACCTCTGTTTCGCAGGGAAGAGTTAAGGGCTATGAATATGTGCATTATTCTTCAAACCATTATGTTCATAAGTCCTCGAAGAATTTCTCTGCTTATTCATATGCTTATCCTAACTCCTCTTATGTGAAACGAAATGGACTGACTTCTATGCCACCTTTCTCGTATGGAGCTCGCAGAGTGATGAACTCTTCGCCACTCCTTCAGATGTGGGTGGTGAAGAAAAAGAACTAATTTCTTCTGCTGGGTCAGGTCTCCAGACGTGCGTAAAGGTCTGAAGAATTTGTTGGAGACCTGAGATTGCCTGAAAGGACGCAGGCTAATCATGAAGAAATGAACCCTCATTTCTCACGTCCTCACTATGCTCTATCTGTTCTAATGCTTGATGAAATTGATCTGATGAATTGTGATGTCATATTCTTCACTGATGAAGTATATGAGTTCATAAGCTGCACTAATTCATCTGCAGGATGATCAACCCCAAAGCCACTGAGTGGGTCCTTGATAGTGGATGTACAAATCACATGACCGGTGACAAGAATCTATTGATGGATGCTCCCTTATCTCCATCGCATCTGAAGCATATCATCTTCACAGACAAAGGAAAAAGCAAGGTATTGGGTCTAGGTAAGGTTGGGATCACAAGGGATCGACACATGGACAAGGTCATGCTTGTCGAGTCCTTAGGATACAATCGCATGTCGGTCTCAATGCTTTGTGATCTTTATATGGTTGTTGTCTTTGGCAAGTATCGTTGTGTTGTGGTCTTGGAAGCTGACAATTCCAAAGTCTTCAAAGGCTTTAGGAGAGGAGACTTGTATATTGTTGATTTCTCTACAGGACCTCAACCAGCCGTATGCCTACCTGCAAAAGCTTCAGAAGGCTGGCTATGGCATCGACGACTTGTTCACGCAGGCATGAGGAATTTGCACATGCTTGCGAAGAAGAAGCATGTCATTGGCATTGAGAATGTCAAATTCCTCAAGGATCACTTGTGCGGAGCCTGTGAAGCTAGAAAGATGACCAAGGCCAAGCATCCAGCAAAGACTACTACTCGACCATTTGAATTGCTTCACATGGATCTTTTTGGTCCTAATCATTATTCTGCAGTTTCAAATGATGCATCTCAATATGGCTTTGTTATTGTTGATGATTACTCTCATTACACATGGGTGCATATTGTCACTTACAAACATGAAGTGCAGGAAGTCTTCAAACGATTTTCTTCGAGTGCTTCAACCAACTTTGATAGAGGCAAAGGTGTCCCGATGTTTCGATGAGATAGCAATCGTTTTCTGTGGGAGTCGACTTTGACGATCCGACTACGAACGTGCCTAGACGTCGCGCCTTGGCAATCGCTAAACCAACTTCCGAGGGGTTATTGACCACGCCGGAGCACGATCAACCTGACCAGGAGGGTCTATTTCCTGTGAGCAAATGAAGAACAAGCAAGAAACTGAGATTGCAATCTGGATATTGCGAATAAAAGAGGAAAGCTTTATTAATGAAGGTGGGGTTCTGTGACGCCTTTGTCTGGTCAAAATCTGCACACTAGAAACATGTTGAGCAACTAAACATTCATACCTGTCAGCATCTTCAGCAGCCATGTATTGCGTCTCATGATCAAAATCATCTCCACCGTGTTCTTCATATGTACTAAGAGCCAAAGTCTCCTCATCATAGTCACTAGCGGACTCATACCCACCATCCTCAGTAGCAATCATCACACGCTGAGATTTGCATTCTCTCGCAAAATGTCCTCTTCCCTTACAATGACGACAAATAATATCACTTGTGTGCCCTATTGACGCCATGGAAGAAGAAGAGCTCTGTGCAGGCCCGGCAGGTGTGCTCTTGGCAGATAGTGGTGGTTGTGCCTGCTTTCTTGTATCACGGTTGGAGGTGGCACCTGAAGGAGGTGATGGTGCAGTGGAAGTAGATGATGCACGTGGTGTCCATGATGAAGGTCGACCTGCAGAAAAGTTAGTTCGCGCCAATGCTTGTCGATCCTGCACTTCACGTTCAGCTTTACAAGCAAGATGGAATAAACGAGTGATATTATTATGATCCTTATACTCTAGAATGGTCTGAATCTCTCTATTTAATCCACCCATAAAACGTGCAAGCATAGCTTCATTCTCCTCAACAATACCACATCAAATCAAGCCAGTTTGTAATTCCTGATAATATTCTTCTACAGAATTTTTTCCTTGTCTTAAGCGCTGCAATTTTTGAAGTAATTCACATTGATAATATGGTGGAACCCAACGAGTACGCATATCAGTTTTCAAAGCAGCCCAAGTAGCTGGAACAGGATGTAATCTACAATGTTCAGACCACCAAACACATGCAAAGCTAGTGAAAGCACAAACAGCAGCAGGAACACGTCTCTCCTCAGGATATTGTAAACATGTAAATCGTTGTTCAGTTTCTAACTCCCAAGTAAGATATATATCAGGAACATATCTACCCTCAAATGGTGGAATATTCAATTTCAGTGTAGGGAGATGGTCATGATCTCGTACCTGAGGGGGAGCCCTAACATTGCCATTATTTGCATGTAGACGACCTGGTGGTTGTGGTGTTGGTGGTTGCACGTAGTTCTGATTTTGATCAACCTCATCCTCGTAATCTCCCGCATAATCATCCTCCTCCACATCAGCAGCAGGAGCCATAGAAGTATCAACAGCAGCACCAGCAGTTTGGCCAGGCTGAAGAGGGACACGACTCGGTCGGCGGAGGGCTGTTTCCTGACATGGAGGTAGTCGTCGTCGTCGTTGTTGTTGTTGTTGTTGTTGTTGTTGCAGAGGTGCGGCAGGTGCAGCCGGTGGTGGAAGACGCGCAAGCAGTTCATTAAATCTGTTATCGAGCTTTGTTTCGAACATCTTCTCAAGGCCAGTGATTTTCTCCATGGCCTCTTCAAAATTGTTCAGCACATCTTGCACCTGTTCAGTCATCATTTCCTGAAACTTATCATGAAGCTCCTTGTTCGTTAAGTTCTCCCAGTCAATCTCGTCGGCTTGTGATCCTGGCATGGTTAGCAGCAATAGAAACACACAAGGATATGATCCTATAGACTACTAACAAGTGGTGGTGGTGGGTGTCACAAATCCGTCAAGCAAATCTCAAATTCTTACCAGTTCTTACCCAGCAGCAGGCGGTGATCGGCAACCGATGTAGTCAAAACTCTCAAAGCTTGGATAGAGCGATTACCAGGGAGAGTCAAATGCATGATGTAGATGTATGTGGAGCTGGGAAGGCTTATAATATGGTAGCAAAAGGTCAGCAATAATCAATTCAGAGATGCAAAGTTGAATAAACGCTCAACGACGGTACTGTGCTGGTCCTAGGCTAGACCGTACTAGAGACGCGAGCCTAGAACACTAACAAAATCACGGCGCTGCACGTAAACAAGGGAGGACCACACTCTGAATTTTTTTCTTTTTTCACTTTTTTTGCACTTTTTTTCCTCTCTTTTTTGCTTCGCAACAATTTTTTTTGAAAAAGTCTACAAATGTCCTAAAAACTGCCTAGCCAGAATTTTCCAGACTTAGTTTTTTTGAAACTGGAACTATTTTTCTTCTGCGGATGGCTCGGAAGTTGGGGAGTCCTACTCTGTCACGACTCGGAGTATCACGTGATCTGGAAATCGAGAACAAAGCAATAATTACTGGACTCGGACTAGGACTGGTGGCGGAGATGAATCTGGTGGAAACTCGGACTGGTGGCGGATATTTGCAGGGTGATGGAACACGGACTGGTGGCGAATCTGTGATGGAGGTGGACTCAGATTAGCGTGATGGCGGTGGATATGTGGTATATGGTAGCGGCGATGACGATGGTGGTATATGGCAGCGGTGATGACGATGGTGGTATATGGCAGCGGTGATGATGATGGTGGTATATGGCAACGGTGATGACAATGGTGGTATATGGCAGCGGTGATGACGATGGTGCGGCGGCGGCGTGACAACTTGTGAACAGAACTCGAAACTCTAAAGTACTAGACGCTAGGACCAGCAACTTGACACGACGATGCAACCGCAAATTCAACAAAGAAATACAGAAAAGATTATGCAAAGGCTCAGATTGGTTCGGATAAGATGAACTAACCCTAATATTTTCTTTGGCTTTTTCGTGGACTATAGGTATGAAGAACAGACTCGATCTAAACTACGAAAAACTGTAAAATCTCAGCGAGCAACCTGGAAATCTGATACCACTTGATAGAGGCAAAGGTTTCCCGATGTTTCGATGAGATGGCAATCATTTTCTGTGGGAGTCAACTTTGACGATCCAACTACGAACGTGCGTAGACGTCGCGCCTTGGCAATCGCAAAACCAACTTCCGAGGGGTTATTGACCACGCCGGAGCACGATCAACCTGACCACGAGGGTCTATTTCCTGCGAGCAAACGAAGAACAAGCAAGAAACTGAGATTGCAATCTGGATATTGCGAATAAAAGAGGAAAGCTTTATTAATGAAGGTGGGGTTCTGTGACGCCTTTGTCTGGTCGTTGAACACAAACGAAGTACGCGAAGTTGCAACTATGGCGAACTTTTAATCTAAACAAAACCCAAAGTCTAAACGATGCCCTAGGGGCTGTATATATGGAGGAAGAGGGGGGGGGGATTTCGTGGCCCTTGGAGGAGGGGTCTGAAACCCACCCTAACTCTTGTTTCCCCACACATACAGACTCTAAAAACAGCCTATATTGAAGTATTTCGAAATTACATGGGCCTGGCCCAAAAATAAGGTGACGCAACACCTAGAATAGCCTCTCGGCGAAAATTATGAAGTGGCATCTTGTATATTTCGTCCAAGGCTTCATGCACTCATTATGGTGGCTTCAAAGTCCTGAAATCATCACTTGAAACTCTGTTCTTGTCTCCCTTGCGCATGCCATCAACTCCATGCTTGTTCTTGCTCCAATGTTCATCCTTCTCCAAGCTAGGCCCTTCATTTGTAAGCAAAACAAATGTATCCAATTTAGGCAGCATCATATTCTCATGAACATTAGAATCTTTCCCAAGAAACGAAAGTACCTGGTAATTTAATTGGTGTGCGCGAGCTCTAGTAATCGGTCGAGTATGTATAGTAGCAAGGGTTGTGGGTGTAACAATGGTATTGGTGTCCTCATCAAACTTTGGTGTGAAGATCAAGCACATCAGAAGTGATAATGGAACTGAGTTCAAGAATTCTGGTCTTGATGACTATCTTGATGAACTCGGTATTACTCATGAGTTATCTGCTCCTTATACTCCTCAGCAGAATGGCGTCATGGAGCGCAAGAACGGGACTCTTGCTAAGATGGCTCACACTATGCTTGATGAATACAAGACGCCTCGTTGTTTCTGGATTGAGGCAATTGATACTGCGTGCCACATCATCAACAGAGTATATCTTCACAAATTCTTCAAGAAGACTGCCTATGAACTCTCACTGACAAGAAACCCAATGTGAGTTATTTCAAAGTCTTCGGTGCTAAATGTTGGATTAGAGATCCTCATCACAACTCAAAATTTGCACCGAAAGCACATGAAGGTTTTATGCTTGGTTACGAAAAGGACTCGCACACCTACAGAGTCTTCAACAACGTTCTTCACAAGGTTGTTGAAACTGTAGATGTGCGGTTCGATGAAACTAATGGCTCACAAAGAGAGCACCTACCTTCTGTGATAGATGAACCAGCACCTGAGGAAACTATCAAGTTCAAGGCTACTGAGGATGTCATCCCTACCGAAGAATCTGCTGAAGAATTCATTCCAGAACGTGAAGAACGTCGAGCTGATGCACCTGAAGAAAATGGTGCCGAAGAAAATGCTGATCAAATTCCTCGACGACAACCAGCTCAACCTCGCATTGCAAACGAAGTGCAAATTGAGAAAATCATCGACGACATTGAAGCACCAGGTCCTCTCACATGCTCAAGAGCTTCACATTTGTTTAACTTTTATGGGCACTTTGCTTTTGTCTTTGTCATAGAGCCCACTAAGGTAGATGAAGCATTTCTGGAGCCTGAGTGGATTCAAGCTATGCAAGAAGAATTACATCAGTTCGATCTCAACAACGTCTAGGAACTGGTCAAACGTCCAGATCCTCGCAAGCACAATATCATTGGCACAAAGTGGATCTACCGCAACAAGCAAGATGAAAATGGCCTTGTGGTGAGGAATAAGGCACGGCTTGTACCTCAAGGCTACACACAGGTTTTGAAGATCCAAAGCATCCTGACAAAGTCTTCAGACTCAATAAGGCCCTCTATGGCCTCAAGCAGGCCCCTCGGTATGGTATGATACTTTGAAGGAATTCCTCATGAAGAAAGGCTTCAAACCCGGTTCGATTGACCCTACTCTTTTCACTAAATCTTATGATGGTGAATTGTTTGTGTGCCAAATTTATGTTGATGATATTATCTTTGGCTGTACTGACCAACGTTACAGTTATGAATTTGCCTATATGATGAGTGAAGAATATCAAATGTCTATGATGGGAGAATTGAAATTCTTCTTAGGTCTTCAAATTCGTCAACAACGCAATGGCATATTCATATCTCAGGATAAGTACCTCAAGGATGTACTGAGGAAATTCGGCATGCAAGATTGCAAAGGGGTCAAAATTCTAATGCCCACAAATGGCCATCTATGCACTGATGAAAATGGTATTGACTTCGATCAAAAGGTATACTGCTCCATGATTGGTTCTCTATTGAACTTATGTGCATCTAGGCCAAATATTATGCTTAGTGCATGTGTGCCCGATTTCAAGCTACACCGAAGGAATCACACCATAAGGCTGTGAAGCATATTCTTCGATATCTAGCTCACACACCAACACTTAGATTATGGTACCCCAAGGGCTCGGCTTTTGATCTCATTGGATAATCAGACTCTGACTATGCTGGTGATCGTGTGGACTGCAAGTCAACATCAGGCACATGCCATTTCCTCGGACGATCTTTGGTCTGTTGGTCCTCGAAGAAACAGAACTCCGTGTCACTGTCTACTACTGAAGCTGAGTATATTGCTGCTGGTTCTTGCTGTGCTCAATTACTATGGATGAAGCAAACTCTCAAGGACTACGACATCAACATGAAGAATGTGCCTCTCTACTGTGAAAATGAGAGTGCAATCAAGATTGCTCACAATCCAGTTCAGCACTCGAAGACAAAGCACATTCAGATTCGTCATCATTTTCTTCGTGATCATGTGTTGAAGGGTGACATTTCTATTGAGCATGTGAAGACTGAAGAACAGCTAGCCGATATCTTCACAAAGCCCTTGGATGAGAAGAGATTTAGCAAGTTGCGGTGTGAGCTAAATATCTTAGAATCTTCGAATGTTCTTTGAAAAGGACACTCATCCTAATACTTATGCAAAATTGATGACTTAGATGTGCAACACATGAAGAAAAGTTTTTCTTCAATCAATGAATAATAACACTCTAAGTGTGAAGAAATTAACGAAGAATTTGATTCTCAGAGCCCTACGACAATTGTACGCGGTGTCTTAAATCATCATTCTTATATGGTGGGTCACGCCACCACCAAAAGTTGAAAATCTTCAATTTGAGTTTTTCCTCAGTTTTGAAATTCCTCAGTTGTTCATTTTCTTCAACTTAGCATTGTCTTCACCTTTTCCGTCGTTTTTCTTCATTGGCTATATATATACGAGTTTATGTCCTCTACAGCATTCACTTATTGCTAATTCTTCAAGTTGCTTTTTCTGCTAAGTGAATGTGATCGGACCCTTCCCCCTCTATGCTAAACTCAACCCATTCTATTCACAAATTCTTCATGTGCGTTCTATTTGAATCTCGTTCAAAATCTTCACTGTGTCCTTGTCAGCTGAAGAATTTGCGAACGCAACGTTAAAACTTATCTTATCCAAAAGTTTCGTTTTTGCCGCTCAAAACGTTCCACATCCCACGATAATACTTATCTATTCACCCACGATCTCACACGATCTCCACTTCTCAATACGTGGGTGACACATGTCAAGCGAATGAGAAGGGTCAGGGGCACGTTCGTCCAATTTCTTCAGGCGAACAGTTTTTCACTCCTACTATAAATATCCCTCGCCTTCTTCACTTCACTTTTACTCCGCTCGACCTCTCTCCAGCTCGAGCTTCTTAAACCCTAGCGTCACCGCTACTTCATCATCGCCGGTGAGGAAGAGCTTCATTGCCTCAACATCGTCGCCGTCGTACTCGCGCCGGCCGCGGATTTCTTCACTCCGCCGCCGCCGTAGCTGTCTTCCTCTGCCGAGTTAGGGCGTGGAAGATCTAAACTGACGAACTTTACATCTACACTTCCCAGTTCGTCGTGTTCTTCGTCCAGGGTAATTAAAAGTTACTTTTACTGCCCTCTTTGATTTGAATGTTTTCTACAAAATCTTCAAAGGTGTTTTATTCTTCAAATCCTCACACACTAAACACCTCACATGTCATCTGTTCTTGATTCATTTCTCTAAGCTACATTTTTCTTCAAGATTCCTCAATTGTGTGGATTCTCAATCTATACAACTCTGGAACCTAAGACAAAGAACGCTTAGTGAAATTCTTCAAGACTCATCTGGTCAAATTCCTCAAACTTGTACATTTCACAAAACCTTCTGAGAACGCATATGACCACTCCAAATTCCTCGCAACTATACTCTGTTCACAGGTACTCATGTCAGCTGCCGAATCACTAGGTTCTCATCAACTTAATTCATTTGCAGCGTTCCTCGAAGAAAAGTTGCATACATCTTCAGAGAATTCAATTGTCCAAATTCCTCAGCTGAAGAAAATGGCTGATGGAAAGAAGCCACAAAAGGGAGGAAAGAGGCCTGAGGTCAACACAGCGTTTGAGATCCCTGATGATATATACAAAGAATACTGCACTCTTGATGAGGCCAAGTTTGGCAAGGAGGACAAAAATTAGCACAAGGTGCGCATACAACGGATAGAGAGGAGATGGGCAAGAGAATGGAGGGAGTACAGGTATGTTACTCCCAAGTACATGAAGAAATTCGCTCTCAATCCTCCATGCCCAAGACCTCCATTGGCACCTGGCCAAATAGCAGATCCCACCAGCCTCAAGCGCGGTGAGGACTATCCTGATGAATGGGCCAAGCGCCAGGCTAAACTGGCCAAACAGGCAAAAGAAGAAGTGAGGAAATTTAATGAAAACTCTGCTGCTGCTGCTACCTCCGCTGAGGCTTTTGCAAACAAGCCGAAGAAGGCCATGGCTAAGAAGCTTGCTCATAAGCCAAGTGCTTCACCCTCAATGCCCTCAAGGCCAAGTTCCTCAGCAATGCCCTCACGGCCAGATTCTTCAAAGCCCTCACGGCCAAATCCTCACGCTGCTCCAGCTCCTCCAAAGTCCTCAGCTCCTCCGCCAAAGTCCTCAGCTGCTCCGACCAAATCCTCAGCACTTGTGCATCTCGCCACGTGCCAACGGACAACATGCATCTCTATTGCCTCAGGAGCTTCTGCTAGTACCTCAGCTGCACCAAATTCCTCAACTGGCCCCTCTCTGCTGAAGAAAAAGGCCATTGCTGGACGAGGCACTCGACCAAGTCCTCACAAGAAGCAGGTCACCTTTCAAGTGTCGTCTGATGAAGACGAAGCTGATGATGAAGAACTTGCTAAAATCATCAGAGATAGGAAGGTCAAGGCCGCTAGAGCCAAAGGCAGTAATGTACCATTGCTTCTGGATCCGAAGCTGATCCTAGACTTCATCGACATATGGCACAAGGATCCCAACACACCTTTGCCGGAGATGAACCTCACTCCTGGTCAAAGTCATGTTTTGACTGCCTTCATTGAAGAAGAGAAATGGAAATTTGAACAAGGAAGAAGAGTGAAGAAAGCGCAGTACAAGAAACAGCGCTTTCTAAAGCAAAAAGTTCTGAAGCTTTCCCCTGAAGAACTAGTTGCCTTGCAAGCTGAGATCAACTAATTGAGTGATGAATTTGATCGTTACTACGCTGATTGGCTATAAATGTATGCAAGCTCAACAAAATGAACTAAGTGGGTGTGCATCCAACTTGCTTGCTCACGAAGACCTAGGGCATTTGAGGAAGCCCATTATTGGAATATACAAGCCAAGTTCTATAATGTAAAATTCCCACTAGTATATGAAAGTGAAAAAATAGGAGACTCTCTATCATGAAGATCATGGTGCTATTTTGAAGCACAAGTGTGGTAAAAGGATAGTAACATTGTCCCTTCTCTCTTTTTCTCTCATTTTTTTGGGCTTCTTCTCTTTTTTATTTTTATTTTTGGCCTCTTTTCTTTCTTTCCCCCCTTTTTTTTATTTGGGACAATGCTCTATTAATGATGATCATCACACTTCTATTTATTTACAACTCAATGATTACAACTCGATACTTAGAACAAAATATGACTCTATATGAATGCCTCCGGCGGTGTACCGGAATGGGCAATGAATCAAGAGTGACATGTATGAAATAATATGCATGGGGGCTTTGCCACAAAATACAATGTCAACTACATGATCATGCAAAGCAATATGACAATGATGAAGCGTGTCATAATAAACGGAACGGTGGAAAGTTGCATGGCAATATATCTCGGAATGGCTATGGAAATGCCATAATAGGTAGGTATGGTGGCTGTTTTGAGGAAGATATAAGGAGGTTTATGTGTGATAGAGCGTATCGTATCACGGGGTTTGGATGCACCGGCGAAGTTTGCACCAACTCTGAAGGTGAGAAAGGGCAATGCACGGTACCGAAGAGGCTAGCAATGATGGAAGGTTGAGAGTGCGTATAATCCATGGACTCAAAATTAGTCAAAAAGAACTCACATACTTATTGCAAAAATCTACAAGTCATCAAAAACCAGCACTACGCGCATGCTCCTAGGAGGATAGATTGGTAGGAAAAGACCATCGCTCGTCCCTGACCGCCACTCATAAGGATGACAATCAAAGAACACCTCATGTTTCAAATTCGTCACACAACGTTTACCATACGTGCATGCTACATGACATGCAAACTTCACAAGTATTTATCAAATTCACAACTAATCAACTAGCACAACTTTAATATTACCACCTCCATATCTCAAAACAACTATCAAGTATCAAACTTCTCTTAGTATTCAATGCACTTTAAAGTTTTTATCTTGGATGCCTATCATATTAGGACTAATTTTATAACCAAAGCAAATTACTATGCTGTTCTAAAAGACTCTCAAAATAATATAAGTGAAGCATGAGAGATCAATAATTTCTATAAAATATAACCACCACCGTGCTCTAAAAGATATAAGTGAAGTACTAGAGCAAGATTGTTTAGCTCAAAAGATATAAGTGAAGCACATAAAGTATTCTAATAAATTTCGAATAATGTGTGTCTCTCTCAAAAGGTGTGTACAGAAAGGATGACTGTGGTGAACTAAAAAGTAAAGACTCAAATCATACAAGATGCTCCAAGCAAAACACATATCATGTGGTGAATACAAATATAGCTCCAAGTAAAGTTACCGATGGACGAAGACAAAAGAGGGGATGCCTTCCGGGGCATCCCCAGGCTTAGGCTTTTGGTTGTCCTTGGATTTTACCTTGGGGTGCCTTGGGCATCCCCAAGCTTAGGCTCTTGCCACTCCTTGTTCCATAATCCATCAAATCTTTACCCAAAACTTGAAAACCTCACAACACAAAACTTAACATAAAATCTCGTGAGCTCCGTTAGCGAAAAAAAACAAAGCACCAGTTCAAGGTACTGTAATGAACTCATTCTTTATTTATATTGGTGTTAAACCTACTGTATTCCAACTTCTCTATGGTTCATAAACTCCATTACTAGCCATAGATTCATCAAAATAAGCAAACAACACACGAAAAACAGAATCTGTCAAAAACAGAACAGTCTGTAGTAATCTGTAACTAACGCAAACTTCTGGAACTCCAAAGATTCTAACAAGGTGATGGACATGAGGAATTTATATATTAATCATCTGCAAAAAGAATCAACTAAATATCACTCTCCAGTAAAAAGTTGTAGCTAATCTCGTGAGCGCTAAAGTTTCTGTTTTTTACAGCAAGATCAAAAAGACTTCACCCAAGTCTTCACAAAGGTTCTACTTGGCACAAACACTAATTAAAACATACAAACCACATCTAAAAATAAGCTAGATGTATTATTTATTACATAACAGCAAGTAAAAATATTGGGTTGTCTCCCAACAAGCGCTTTTCTTTAAAGCCTTTTAGCTAGGCATTGATAATTTTGATGATGCTCACATGAAAGACAAGAATTGAAGCGCAAAGAGAGCATCGTAAAACATGTGATAAACACATCTAAGTCTAACATACTTCCTATGCATAGGCATATTATAGGCAAACAAATTATCAAGGCAAGCAAAAACTAGCATATGCAAGGAAGAGGAAAGAAACAATAGCAATCTCAACATAACGAGAGGTAATTTAGTAACATGAAAATTTCTACAACCATATTTTCCTCTCTCACAATAATTACATGTGGGATCATAAGAAATTTCAACAAAATAGCTATCACATAAAATATTTTCAACATGATCCACATGCATGCAAAGTTGACACTCTTCCAAAATAGTGGGATTAACATTAACTAAAGTCATGACCTCTCCAAACTCACTTTTATCAAAAATTTCAATAGATTGAACATTCTCCAAATATGTGGGATCTAAAGTTGACACTCTTCCAGACCAACATTCAATAATATTGCAAACACTATTATCAATCTCATATTCATCACGGGGCTTAAATAAATTTTCAAGATCATAAGAAGAATCACCCCAATCATGATCATTGCAACAAGTAGTAGACATAGAAAAACTAGCATCCCCAAGCTTAGGGTTTTGCATATTATTAGCATAATTGACATCAAGAGAATTTATAGTAAAATCATTGCAATCATGCTTTTTATTCAAGGAGCTATTGTGAATCTCTTCATAAATTTCTTCATCACAATTTTCAGATTCACGAATTTCAAGAAAAACCTCATAAAGATAATCTAGTGCACTCAAATCACTAGAAATTGGTTCATCATAATTGGATCTCTTAAAAATATTGGCAAGCGGATGAGGATCCATAGATCTTAGGTTCTCTGTTTAGCAATAAATACACAACTATTCCAACCAAACGAGCAAACGAGCCAAGTAAGACATCAAGGCAAACGAAAAGACGAACAGAAGTAGGGCGAAGAAAAGGCAAAGGTGAAGTGGGGGAGAGGAAAACGAGAGGCAAATGGCAAATAATGTAATGCGAGGGATAAGAGTTTGTGATGGGTACTTGGTATGTCTTGACTTGTGCGTAGACTCCCTTGCAACGGCGCCAGAAATGGCTCGTTGTCGGGAGATCAAATCTTGACTTGACTTGCTGTACACCTCCCCGGTAACGGCGCCAGAAATCATTCTTGCTACCTCTTGTGCATGCGTTGGTTTTTCCCTTGAAGAGGAAAGGGTGATGCAGCAAAGTAGCGTAAGTATTTCCCTCAGTTTTTGAGAACCAAGGTATCAATCCATTAGGAGGCCACACGCAAGTCCCTCATACCTACACAAACAAATAAGAACCTTGCAACCAACGCGATAAAGGGGTTGTCAATCCCTTCACGGCCACTTGCAAAAGTGAGATCGATAGAGATGATAAGATAATATTTTTGGTATTTTTATGATAAAGATTGAAAGTAAAGATTGCAAAGTAAAAATAGATTGGAAACTTATATGATGGAAAATAGACCCGTGGGCCATAGGTTTCACTAGTGGCTTCTCTCAAGATAGCATAAGTATTACGGTGGGTGAACAAATTACTGTCGAGCAATTGATAGAATTGAGCATAGTTATGAGAATATCTAGGCATGATCATGTATATAGGCATCACGTCCGTGACAAGTAGACCGACTCCTGCCTGCATCTACTACTATTACTCCACACATCGACTGCTATCCAACATGCATCTAGAGTATTAAGTTCATAAGAACAGAGTAACGCATTAGGTAAGATGACATGATGTAGAGGGATAAACTCAAGCAATATGATATAAACCCCATCTGTTTATCCTCGATGGCAACAATACAATACGTGTCGTTTCCCCTACTGTCACTGGGATCGAGCACCGCATGATTGAACCCAAAGCTAAGCACTTCTCCCATTGCAAGAAAGATCAATCTAGTAGGCCAAACCAAACTGATAATTCAAAGAGACTTGCAAAGATAACCAATCATACATAAAAGAATTCAGAGAAGATTCAAATATTGTTCATAGATAATCTTGATCATAAACCCACAATTCATCGGATCTCGACAAACACACCGCAAAAAGAGTTACATCAAATAGATCTCCAAGAAGATCGAGGAGAACTTTGTATTGAGATCCAAAGAGAGAGAAGAAGCCATCTAGCTAATAACTATGGACCCGAAGGTCTGTGGTAAACTACTCACACATCATCGAAGAGGCTATGGTGTTGATGTAGAAGCCCTCCGTGATCGATGCCCCCTCCGGTGGAGTGCCGGAAAAGGCCCCAAGATGGGATCTCACGGGTATAGAAGGTTGCGGCGGTGGAATTAGGTTTTCGTGGTGCTCCTCGATGGTTTGGGGGTACGTAGGTATATATAGGGGGAAGTAGTAGGTCGGTGGAGCCACGAGGGGCCCACGAGGGTGGAGGGCGCGCCCAGGGGGTTAGGCGTGCCCCCCTGCCTCGTGGCCTCCTCGTTGATCTCTTGACGTCCACTCCAAGTCCTCTGCATCAGGTTTGTTCCAAAAATCACGCTCCCGATGGTTTATTCCGTTTGGACTTTGTTTGATATTCTTTTTCTACGAAACACTGAAATAGGCAAAAAAACAGCAATTTGCATTGGGCCTTGGGTTAATAGGTTAGTCCCAAAAATAATATAAAAGTGTATAATAAAGACCATTAAACATCCAAAACATAATATATAATAGCATGGAACAATCAAAAATTATAGATACATTGGAGACGTATCATACATCACGTACGGTTATGTAACGACAACCGTGTCTAACCTACGTTGTCTTCTCACACGGTTTGGCGCGGAAATCGTGTGTGATGTCGTAATACCTAACACAAACGACATGTACAAACAGTGTGCCGTATACAACATATATATAGTGCCATTTGTAGTTCCTGACCGTTAGCTTATCTCCACAGTTTCCCCATTTCCCCCAAATCCCTACATAGCCTCCAAATTCCCTCGCGTGGCGCTGACATTGGGGGAATACGGACGAGTGGTGCTGATGATTTCGGTGCGGCTGCTCCTGCTCGTATCGCCGCCGAGCACTTGCCTAAGGTCATCAGAAGGCAGGTGTACTACGGATCTGAATCGTCCTGTCAGGTTCCAATCTATCCCAATCTTTTTTAGCATGTCCAAAGTATGGCTCCGTGCTGAGTCCGTCCTGAATGACCCCCCCAGGAATGCGATCTGCCGCCGGATCCGGAGCTTGACTCTAGACTCCCGCAACACGAGTTCGACTCTGAGTTTTGCGCCACCGAGAAGTACCAAAAGCTGAGTTGTGTGCACGGGCACACTCCCGCTCGACGTGTATGCACGGAGGGATTCGACATTGGCAGGCAGTTTCTTAGTTGCCCCTTAGAGGTTAGTGCTAATTAAGTTCATCATTTTACTTCAGTTAATGCCATCGCTCATCCAGAATACTTTTTAACATTGGCAGGGATATGAGGCTTGTGCCTTTGTTAACTGGCTGGATGAAGAATGGCATGGCAGGGCTCGGAGTGTTATCACCAAGCTTGCAGAAGATAATGTAAAGGTGAAGAAGAAACTGGCTAATCTGGAATGTACAATCAGTACGATGAAGCAAGAAAGAATCAATCACAGGCAACAGATGAAAGCAAGAGACAAGAAGGAACTAGCATGTGTAGTTGTGGTTGTCGCATTAGCCATTTTTTATGCGCTGTTTGCAATGATGATTAGGGGTTTTGTTTGACAGTATTGCTAAAGCACATCTAGATGTGCTCTAAGTAATGCACATCTAGGTCCTATATATGCCATTGATGTTACGCGAAGATTCGTGCAGATATTTTTCTTTGTCTTTTTTCTTTTCCTTTCTAGTTTGATTATTACTGGCTTTATCAAAAAGAAGAGCTCAATGTATTGCTTGCCAACTGTCCTACTCCGTTCGTACCGGTACCGGTGCATAATCCCAAAACTCGTTCCTTGTTTTTGTCCTGAAAAAGGAAACCAGCCAAATAGCCAATGGGAGTCCTGCGTAACCCCGGGAATTTGGAGCGACTGGGTACAAATAATTACGGTTGATTATATCAGCGGTTAGATAATACGTCAACCCCCACTTCAATCCCAGCTTCAATTGGTAGTTCCTCTTCTCTGCATACCCCGCTTAAGTGTCCACCATCTTCATCGTCCCCGGCAGGCCGTGCTACACACTGGCACACACTCTGCAGCCATGCCGAGCGATAGCGAGGACGACAGTTCGGCCAGCAGTCTGGCGCCCGATGGTAGGTCAACATCGGAATCATCCCGCTCGTCTTCCATGAGTCCGGCTCGAGCCCAGACCTCGATTATATCCGGTTCATGGAAGGGACGCTGCCTACGGAGTCGTCAGATGACAGCCAGACGAACGAGGAGCCGTTGGAGGATGAAGAAGAGGACAAAGATGATGATGAGGAGGAATGGTCGAACGAGGAGGAGGAGGACAACGAAAACAACGACGATGACGACGACGGCGGCGATGAAAAGCCAACGGTCAGCGGCAAGAAGCGTCCTCGCCAAGATGATGTCGCGGGGCCATCCTACAAGAACAAGAAGAAGAAGAAGAAGAAGGACTAAATTAAGCAGACTGTATATATCCCTGTTTATCCTATCAAGCTCATCGCAGACAGTTAGTAATATGTATTCTACAGAGATCTTCTACATTATCGCCAACAGGTTGGTTTGTTGAACTGTGTGCCCTGACAAGCACACAATTCTCAAAAAAAGACCGTATGAGCTGTCTATAATGATCGCACACAATTTTGATTACCGACCTATTTGCCGGGTATCACACACATCTTGTTACGCCGAATCGTTTGTGTTCACGTCACTCATCGCAAACGGTTCATCGGAGTAAACTGTATGCACCTTGATCTGGCTGCCCGTTTCTGTTGTTCTATCTCGTCGCAAATAGTTCATACAGATCAACCATATGCCCCTCATCGCACACGCAACTATAATCTGAACCGTGTTTGATGTATCATTCATCACAAACGTTTTGCATCATTTCTGACGGTTTTCATACAGCACCGTTTGCGATTATTGCATCGTACACGGTTTCTCGAAGGGTCTCTGATCGTAGTGTCGCGTTAGCAGCATACTGCAGTACTGACGTATATGTGATGATATTATATATATATATATTCTGTGATGAACTAATGAACAGTTAATATATATATATTATGAATTCCATTTTCTATCTGTTTTTGTATACTAATTTGAATCTAGTTGTTATCATCCACATATACAGAATGGAAAGCGTATACACACACATTGAAACATAACATATAAGAACGGAAAACAGAGTACACACATTGAAATAGAGGAATAAACATAGCAATACTATGATTGGTTTGAATACATAGCTATCCACGTCGGAACGACTCAACAAAATAAAACGCGTCCATGAGACCTTGACCAGCAGCCCTCTGCCTGAACTCGTGCAGGCGTTCGTCCAAGCGGTCGACACGCTCACGCTACATCTGGAGCGCGATCTCGAGCTCCAAGTTGGCTATTTCATCGGAGATGACCAGCTCGAGGATGCGACGGCCATGTTACTCTACTGCGCCCAGGTGGACACCTGGGCCAAGGAGGCGGTCGAGCCTACCGACCAGCGCGTTGGCATCGAGAGGGCCGCGGACAAGGCAAATGGCGCGACCATGTGAACGGCGCGGCGGGCGTCTGATGCAAGTACGGCGCGGCCGGCCTCTGGTGCAAGTACGGTGCAGAGGGCCTCTGCCCACTCCTGGCGAGGAATGGGGGTACTAACCGGACGTGTACCCAGCTGCGACGCCGTGTCTACAGCAGGCAAGCGCCGATGGATCCACTCTTTCTGTGCGGCGCGCCGCGCCGCGCCTCGCGCTCTGCGGCACTCCAACGGTCTCACTGTGCGGCGAGCCGCAGCCTATCGACGCGGACGCGCCTAGCTTGCTCTATGGCGCGCCATCGATCATGTTGTGCGGCG
Source organism: Triticum aestivum (assembly GCF_018294505.1). NCBI lineage: Eukaryota > Viridiplantae > Streptophyta > Magnoliopsida > Poales > Poaceae > Triticum > Triticum aestivum. The sequence continues at coordinate 231,155,324 of NC_057811.1, read as the reverse complement.
AGCTACAGCCTGTCGGCGCTGAGATGCCTATCTTGATCCGCGGCGCTCAAGCGCCATGCGCCAAAGGTCTACTAAACCCTGGCGATGACGCGCATCACGGCGTCGTACATCGCGTTGCCGGGGAGCGCCTCGGCCTCGACGGGCCGTTCCGCCTGCTCGTTTTCCTCTCGACGAGGTTGAGGCAGAGGCGGCGCTTTGGTGGGTTGGCATGCTTGCAAAAGGTGGATGTGCTACAGGCTGCGCTTGTCGCCTCTGTGCGTCGCGCGCCACCTAGGTTTATGCGCAATATCGCTAGGTGGCGGGAAACATGTGAGGGAATGGCGGGAAACGGTGGCATGTTCATAAAACGCCATCAAATTAATGGAAACTTAGCATAAAAGGAACATCGAGCTAGCACAAGAAGTAGATGATGATCAGATGAACACGGACAACACTAGGGAACCTGTAGGTGATGAATTCATCAATCGCAAACGGTTGAATACTAGCAAGCGTTTGCCCACAACACACACGACTTATTCCATCACAAACAGGTCGGATGGATCAACTGTATGCCCGTACCGCACATTGTCAAAAAGTAATGCGGTAGACCTTCTTTAACATGTGTTAAAAAATAAAAAAATAAAAAACAAGGACCTCGAGGTTAAATTAACTCATGGGATGGGTCGTATCAGTCATTTAATTTGACAAATACGACCCATCCTATCAGTTAATTTAACATCAACACAACTCCCCATCTAGTCACCCATCTGATGGCTGCTCCAGCCTGAGCACACTTAACTTGAGAGTTCTCTTACATGAGCTACTGGTGGAACAACTAGTCCTTGCTGATATAGGATGCCTCTTCGCATCCTTATGGCGTATTCGGATGACCGCCCGTCCCCCAATGGCCAATAGATGTTGTGTAGACAGAGCATATCACATACGTCTTGTTAGAAGCAATCGTCTGTGTTATTATCGGTCTTCACACACATTTCTGATTACAGACCTGTTTGCCGCGTATCACACACATCTTGATATATTGAACCGTTTCTGTTCTCTTGTCTCAACGCAAACAGTTCATCCGAGTGAACCGCATGCCGTATATCGCACACACCTTGATCTGGCTGACCGTTTCTTTTGTTCCTCATCATCGCAAACAGTTAATTGAACTGAACCGTATGCCCTGCATCGCACACGCAACTAAAATCTGAACTGTGTTTAATGCATCCGTCATCGCAAACATTTTGCACCTTTTTTTGATGGTTTTTTACACCACCTTTTGTGATTATTGCATCGCACACAGTTTCGTCGAAGGGTCTTTGATAGTAGTGTCGCGTTAGCAGCATCCTACAGTAGTGGGCCCACAAGGGTGGGGGGCGCGCCCTACCCCCTGGGCGCGACTCCGTCCTTGTGGTCGCCTTGTGGCTTGAAAGTGCGTTATATCGACTAGAGGGGGGATGAATAGGCGATTTTTATGAATTCTTCACTGAGGTATTTGTGGGTGAGGAAATCCCTTAGCGAAGAACTACTTGCAGCGGAATAAGTACTCAAAACTATGCATAGCAGAACACAAGCATAGTCATCATGATGAAATGAAGACAAGCACAGAGTACAGAAAGCGTAAACACAGGATAACACAGGATGAAGACAAACATACTGAAGAAATTGAACTGAGGAAATTGAGAAAGTCTTCAGTCAAAGTCTTCAAACACAGATATGAACAAGCATACTACACAGTAATGAAGAAATGAAAGAGTTGAGGAAATAGAACCGGTTAGCTTGGTGAAGACAATGATTTGGTAGACCAGTTCCAACTGCTGTCTCAGTTGTACGTCTGGTTGGAGCGGCTAGGTATTTAAACCTGAGGACACACAGTCCTCACCGTATTCTCCTTGAACTAAGGTCACACAGACCTCGTCCAATCACTCGTGGTTAGTCTTCAGGTGACTTCCAAACCTTCACAAACTCGGTCACTCGGCGATCCACAATTTCCTCTTGGATGCTCTAGACCATGACGCCTAACCGTCTGGAAGAAGCACAGCCTTCAAAGGTAACAAGCGTCGGATCCACGCAGGATCAATCTCTTCAGTGATGCTCAATCACTTTGGGTTTGTAGGTGTTTGGGTTTGGGGTTTTCCTCACTTGATGATTTTCGCTCAAAGTCCTCGGAGGATGGGATGCTCTCAAATGACAAGTGTCAGTTTCTCTCGGAGCAGCCAACCAGCTAGTGGTTGTAGGGGGCGGCTATTTATAGCCTAGGGAGCAGCCCGACATGATAAGACATAAATGCCCTTCAATGATATGACCGTTAGGTGGGTAGATATTTTGGGACAGCTGGCGCATAGCACAACAACGGTCGAAATTTGAGTATCAAATTCCTCAGGGCTATCATGTTCCTCACTGTGTAGGCAATCCGCACTGGCGAATTCCTAACTCCTCAGTCAGAACAAATTCCTCAGAGACCAGAAGAACTTCGTCTCTGTCACTGAAGAATATGACTGAACTGTATGAGATTTCCAATGGCTTCACTCGAAGGGATTGGTAGGTGTAGGATTTTGAGTTGAGCATCACATGGAAATTTTTCCTTAGTATTTCCTCGACCCCCTTTAACAGTACGGTGTTTCCTATGACTCAAGAAAGAGAAAATGAAACTACGAAAACAAAAGTCTTCACGCTTCATGTTCCTCAAATGAATACCAAGTCTTCAAGGTCACACCAATTTCTTCACTTTCAAAGTCTTCAGAAAGTCTTCAGAAATCCAAAGTCTTCAGTCGAAGAACTTCATTTTTAGGGGTCGACTTTCTCTGTAAATATCAAACTCCTCATAGACTTATAGACCTGTGTACACTCATAAACACATTAGTCCCTTAACCTATAAGTCTTCAATACACCAAAATCACTAAGGGGCACTAGATGCACTTACAATCTCCCCCTTTTTGGTGATTGATGACAATATAGGTTAAGTTTTCAACGGGGATAAACATATGAAGTGTAAATACTGATATTGAGGAATTTGATTGCAAGATATAGAAGAACTCCCCCTGAAGATGTGCATAGTGAGGAATTTGCTTTTGAAGCAATGCACACTTGAAGAGTTGAATCATGGAGATCTCCCCCTATATCTTGTAATTCATACACGCATTTGACATAATATATGAAGAATTTGAAATGCATGATGAAATATGGTGACTGATGTAATTCAGCATGCGTGCAATAACATTAACGAGGAATAAGCATGCAGAAGAAACAAGCAAAAGTATCAGGCCACCATAGAGTTTAAGTTTACAACTCGATCCAACAAAGTCATCAGAAGAACGAGAGTTGTAACTTTAGAAAAAAGCCAAATGCCCATAAGATAGACCCGCTTGAAGACTAACTCAAATTTCTCCCCCTTTGTCATCAAATGACCAAAAGGGTCGAAAATGAGGACTAACGCCCTGAAGAATATCAAGGTGATGAAGGAGCGTCAGCGTTGTTGGGGTCGTTTGTTGTAGTAGGGCCTGCCGCAGTGTCGTCCAAGTCTTCATGTTCATCAGTGTCACGCGATGAAGAATAGGAGCTGGCCACCAAGGAAGGAACCTTGACCTTCTTGTACTTCTTCGGAGGAGGTGCAGCCCAGTCAAGATCTTCCTTGAGACCCATTTTCTTTAGATCTTCTTCACTATAGACTTGAGACAGAACAGCCCAGGTGTGGTTGAGGGTTTCATGAAGGTAGTAGTGGTTTTTCTTCACTTCATTATGGGTAGCAGTCATGTTGTGAAGAATTGAACCAAACTGACGCTTGACCCATTTATGATTGCGATCAACCTTCTGGTGAAGACTGAGGAGAAGCTCACGGTCAGTCATCACCCTGCGTGCTGTGCCTTGAGGATTTTGCTTGGGTGTGTTGGCGGCAGAGTCATGGGTGGCAGAATCATCATTGGTGGAGTAGGATGCAGCCTTGCGAAATTGTCCATCCAATGGACGAATGCCTTCATCAATTACAGCCGTAGCCTTGCCCTTTTCATCAGCTGAGGAAAATGTCCGTTTGAGGACTTCAATCGGGGGCAAGTAGCTGAAATGGTTAAGTGTATCAGCTTTGTAGTTGAGTGAAGACCTTGTTCTGATGAATCTCATAATCCAAGGTGCATAAGGCTTCAACTCAAATGGTGACATTGCGACATTGGCCAGAGTCCTCATGAAGAAATCATGGAAGTTGACGGGAACGCCATGAATGATATTGAAAAGCAGATTCTTCATGATGCCAACGACTTCTTCTTCATTTGAGTCGTGGCCCTTGATAGGACTCAATGTCTTCGTCAGAATGCGATAGACAGTCCGAGGCACATACAACAATTCCTTCACAAGGAATTTTGTTCTTGGGGCCTGACCTGGTTTCAAAGGCTTCATCAGCACTTGCATATAGTGATCGGTAAGCTCATGTTCATTGTAGACGCAACAAGCACCTTCAAGGGGCGGACTGAGAGGCAAAGCACGAAGCAATTCAGTAGCTGGTGCTTTGTAGTGAGTGTTTTCAGACATCCAGTCCAGCACCCATGAATTCACGTCTTCAGAGTTGCCGGTGATGTGCAGAGTTGCATAAAATTGAAGAATTAGCTCTTCATTCCAATCACATATGTCAGTGCAGAAATTTAACAGTCCAGCGTCGTAGAGAACACTGAGGACTGGCCCGAAGCATGGCAGAGATTCCATATCCATGTGAGGAATGTGCTCATGATCGAAGACTTTGTCTTTGTCGAACAGCACTGAGGAATAGAAATTTGCCTGGCTGGCAGTCCAGAAACGCCTCTTCCTTATGCGAGCAGAGTCATAAGGGTTGTACTCGGTGAAGAATACGTGCTCGCCAAAGAAATCATCAGCCTTGAATTTTTGCTTCCTTGAGAATGGATCCTTTGGCTTGGGCAGAGGAGTGTCAGTCAGTTGCATGATGACCTCAGGAATCGCAATCTCAGGTTCTTCAGGCTGAGGAATTTCTGGTTCTTCTTCAGTGGCAGCCTGGTTCTTCAATTCTTCATTCTCATTTTCTTCAGCACTAGCGGCTGGAATGTCTTCATGAGCTTCATCAGATCCCATTTGAACTGTAGTGACTGGGGACTGAGGAATTTGCTGCAGTGGAGTGAAGAGTGGAGAATTGGGATGCTGACTTTCCCAAAAGTCATCATTCATCACTGGTGTGGTACAGCCAATGTCCACATCTTCATCTTCCATTTCTTCAACGCCAGCCTCTTCAGTTGTGAACTGAGGAATAGGCGAGGAAACAACTGGTGTTGAAGAGATTTGATCCGCTTCAATTTCTTCATCCATCTGCTCTGACGAAGTAGCAGCAGGATTTTCTTCATCAGATTCGCTAGGGATCTCATATTCTTCATCAAAAGGGATGATTTCCTTTGATGGCATGGAGGAAACTGGAACAGCATCAATTGGATTAGCAAATGAACTGGTTAAAGGCTTCATCTTCTTCGGAGCTGAAGAATCTGAAGTAGCTGATGCTTTCCTTTTCTTCACAGCTGCACGCTCTGCAGCCTTGGTCCTCTTCACATCTGATGCAGATGGAAGGATCGGAGTTGGGGTAGGCGCAGGAGGAGCAGAGGAATTTGGTTCAGTTTCTTCAGGCACAACTGATGCAGTTGCCCTGACCTCTTCATTTTCTTCAGGCGCACCGCAAGTGGATGCCCTGGCAATTTCTTCAGCGGCTGGAATGCAGTCATCAGCCCTGGAACTCACATTTTCTTCAGCAGCCTGATTATCATCAGCGGTGCTGGCATGTTCTTCAGTTGGCTGAGTAGATGCATCAGCCTGAGGAATTTCTTGTTGCGATGGGGCTGCAACATTTGAGGTGAACATCTTAGTCAGTTTAACAAACCTGACCTTGGCTCCTTCAGCATAGTAAGCATTGAAATCATCGTTGAGGACTTTGATTTCAGATTTGATCTTCACAAGTTCATCAGTTGTCATAGAGACAACGTTGTTCTTCAGGAACTTCTCCTTCCTGTACTGTGCTTTCTTGAGCTGTCTGGCCTTCTCAAATTTCCATTTTTCTTCTTGGACGAAGGCAGTCAGCATATGACTTTGACCAGGAGTCAGCTTGAAGTCAGGCATAGGAGTGTTTGGGTCCTTGTGCCAGAGGTCAATGTAGTCAAGGATCAACTTTGGATCCAAAAGCAGTCGCACATTTGTGCCCTTGGCTCTAGCGGCCCTGACTTGCCTATCTCTGATGATTTCAGCAAGTTCTTCATCATCAGCTTCGTCTTCTTCAGATGGTACTTGGAAGGCGACCTGCCTCTTGTGAGGACTTGGGCGAGAGCCTCGCCCATCAGTGGTCTTTGTCTTCAGCAGTGAGGGTCCTGTTGAAGAATTTGGAGCAGCTGAGGAACTAGGTGAAGCTCCTGAGGCAATGGAGATGCCTGTAGTCCTTTGGCACGTGGCGAGATGCACAGGTGCCGAGGATTTTGTCGGAGCAGCTGAGGACTTTGGAGGAGCAGGAGCGGCTTGAGGAATTGGTCGTGAGGGCTTAGCTGAGGAAATTGGCCATGATGGCATTGAAGAAGAAGCACTTGGCTTGTGCGCAGGCTTCTTTGCCATGGATTTCTTCGGCCTTACAGAGGCCTCAGCAGCAGCAGCAGTGGAGTCTTCGTTGAATTTCCTCATTGCATCTTTTGCCTGTTTGGCCAGCTTGGCCTGGCGCTTGGCCCATTCTTCAGGAAACTCCTCACCGCGCTTGATGCCAGTGGGATCTGCCTCTGGGCCAGGTGCCAATGGTGGTCTTGAGCATGGAGGAGTAACAGCGAATTTCTTCATGTATTTTGGAGTCACATACCTGTACTCCCTCCACTCTTTTGCCCATCTCCTTTCTATCCTCTGAATGCGCACCTTGCGCTGATTTTTATCTTCCTCAGGGGGTGTGCAGTACCCAGCATAAATGTCCTCTAGGATTTCAAAGGCAGTATTGACCTCAGGCCTCTTTCCTCCTTTATGTGGCTTCTTTCCATCAGCCATTTTCTTCAGTTGAGGAATTTGAACAATTGAACTCTCTGAAGAAGTATGAAACTTTTCTTCGAGGAACACTGCAAATGAGTTAAGTTGATGAGAACCTAGTGATTCAGCAGCGGACATGAGTACCTGTGAACAGAGTATAGTTGCAAGGAATTTGGAGAGGTCATATGCGTTCTCAGAAGGTTTTTCAAAAAGAACAAGTTTGAGGAATTTGACCAGATGAGTCTTGAAGAATTTCACTAAGCGTTCTTTGTCTTAGGTTCCAGAGTTGTATAGATCAAAGATCCACACAATTGAGGAATCTTGAAGAAAAATGATGCTTAGAGAAACGAATCAAGAACAGATGATATGTGAGGTGTTTAGTGTGTGAGAATTTGAAGAAAAACACCTTTGAAGATTTTGTAGTAAACATTTGAATCAAAGAGGGCAGTAAAAGTAACTTTTAATTACCCTGAACGAAGAACATGACGAACTGGGATGTGGAGAAGTGAAGCTCGTCTGTGCAGATCTTCCACGCCCTAACTTGGCGGAGGAAGACGGCTACGGCGGCGGTGGAGTGAAGATTTCCGCGGCCGGCGCGAGTACGGCGGCGACGAGGTCGAGGCAGTGAAGCTCTTCCTCACCGGCGACGATGATGTAGCGGCGGCGCTAGGGTTTGAGAAGCTTGAGCTGGAGAGAGGTCGAGCGGAGTAAAAGAAGTGAGGAAGGGGAGATGGGGTATTTATAGCCACAGTGAAAAACTGTTCACCCGAAGAAATTGGACGAACGTGCCCCTGACCCTTCTCATTCGCTTGACATGTGTCACCCACGTACTGAGAAGTGGAGATCGTGTTAGATCGTGGGTGAATGGATAAGTATATCGTGGCAAGCGGAACGGTTTGAGCGGCAAAGCCGAAAATTTGGATAAGATAAGTTAAAAGTTCCGTTCGCAAATTCTTCAGCTGACAAGGACACAGTGTAGATTTTGTACGAGTTTCAAATAGAATGCACATGAAGAATTTGTGAATAGATTGGGTTGAGTATAGCATAGAGGGGGAAGGGTCCGATCACATTCACTTAGCAGAAAAACCAACTTGAAGAATTAGCCATAAGTGAATGTTGTAGAGGACATAAACTCATATATATATATATAGCTAATGAAGAAAAACGACGGAAACAGTGAAGATTTTGCAAAGTTGAAGAATATGAACAACTGAGGAATTTCAAAACTGAGGAAAAACTCAAATTGAAGATTTTCAACTTTTGTGGTGGCGTGACCCACCATATAAGAATGATGATTTCAGACACCGCGTACAATTGTCGTAGGGTTCTGAGAATCAAATTCTTCATTAATTTCTTCACACTTAGAGTGTTATTCTTCATTGATTGAAGAAAAACGTTTCTTCATGTGTTGCACATCTAAGTCATCAATTTTGCATAAGTGTTAGGATGAGTGTCCTTTTCAAAGAACATTCGAACATTCTAGGATATTTAGCTCACACCGCAACTTGCTAAATCTCTTCTCATCCAAGGGCTTTGTGAAGATATCGGCTAGCTATTCTTCAGTCTTCACATGCTCAATGCAAATGTCGCCCTTCAACACATGATCGCGAAGAAAATGATGATGGATCTGAATGTGCTTTGTCTTCGAGTGCTAAACTGGGTTGTGAGCAATCTTGATGGCACTCTCATTGTCACAGAAGAGAGGCACATTATTCACATTGACGCCGTAGTCCTTGAGAGTTTGCTTCATCCACAGCAATTGAGCACAGCAAGAACCAGCAACAATGTACTCAGCTTCAGCAGTAGACAGTGATACGCAGTTCTGCTTCTTCGGGGACCAACAGACCAAAGATCGTCCGAGGAAATGACATGTACCAGATGTTGACTTGCGGTCTACACGATCACCAGCATAGTCGGAGTCAGAATATCCAATGAGATCAAAAGCCGAGCCCTTGGGGTACCATAATCCTAGTGTTGGTGTGTGAGCTAGATATCGAAGAATATGTTTCACAGCCTTATGGTGTGATTCCTTCGGTGTAGCTTGAAATCGGGCACACATGCAAACACTAAGCATAATATCTAGCCTAGATGCTCATAAATACAATAAAGAACCAATCATGGAGCGGTATACCTTTTGATCGAAGTCAATACTATTTTCATCAGTGCACAGATGGCCATTTGTGGGCATAGGAATTTTGACGCCTTTGCAATCTTGCATGCCGAATTTCCTCAGTACATCCTTGAGGTATTTGACATTCTCAATGCCAATGACATGCTTCTTCTTCGCAAGCGTGTGCAAATTCCTCATGCCTGCATGACCAAGTCGTCGATGCCATAACCAACCTTCTGAAGCTTTTGCGAGTAGGCACACGGCCGGTTGCGGTCCTGTAGAGAAATCAACAATATACAAGTCTCCTCTCCTAAAGCCTTCGAAGACTTTGGAATTGTCAGCTTCCATAACCACAACACAACGATACTTGCCAAAGACAACTACCATATCAAGATCACAAAGCATTGAGACAGACATGAGGTTGTATCCGAAGGACTCGACAAGCATGACTTTGTCCATGTGTCGATCCTTTGTGATCGCAACCTTACCTAGACCCAATACCTGACTTTTGCCTTTGTCAGCGAAGATGATATGCTTCAGATGCGATGGTGATAAGGGGGCATCAATCAATAGATTCTTGTCACCAGTCATGTGATTTGTGCATCCACTATCGAGGACCCACTCAGTGGCTTTGGGTTGATCATCCTGCAGATGAATTAGTGCAGCTTACGAACTTCATATACTTCATCAATGAAGAATATGACATCAATTCATCAGATCAATTTCATCAAGCAATAGAACAGTTAAAAACAGTATGAGGACGGGAGAAATGAAAGTTCATTTCTTCATGATTAGCCTGCGTCCTTTCAGGCACTCTTCAGGTCTCCAGCAAATTCTTCAGACGTTTGAGCACGTCTGGAGACCTGACCCTGCAGAAGATATTAGTTCTTTTTCTTCACCACCCACATCTGAAGGGGTGGCAAAGAGTTCATCACTCTGCGAGCTCCATACGAAAAAGGTGGCATAGAAGCCAATCCATTTCGTTTCACATAAGAGAAGTTAGGGTAAGCATATGAATAAGCAGAGAAATTCTTCGAGGACTTATGAACATAATGATTAGAAGAATAATGCTCATATTCATAGCCCTTGGCTCTACCCTGCGAAACAGAGTTGTTAGCACGATGATGTTCACATGAGGACCTTGATCCTCTTGAGGAATATGATCCATGTGAGGAATTTGGTCCGTATGAGGACTTGGATCCATTTGAAGAATTTGGCCCATATGAAGAATTTGATCTGGGGTTCCTATTCTTCACAGGTGCTGTCATGAGGACATTCACCTGAAGGCTTTCAAGGCACCTTTTGGGACCCAGATTTTCTTCATAGGGGAACCGTTCCTGCAGTTAGTGCCAACATATCTAGCAAATACTTCACCATTCTGAGTTTTAAACAGTTTGTAATTGGAGTCAAATGACTCATCAGAAGAATGAGAAGATTCACATGTAAAGCCAGATAAATTAGATGGATCAACTAGAGGTCCCTTTGCAGCAACCCATGAGGTTTTGGGGTACTGCTCAGGCTTCCAATATGTACCATCAGCATTGAGTTTCCTCTCAAAGGCAATACCCTCTTTCCTAGGGTTCCTGTTGAGGATCTGCTTTTTAAGCACATCACAAAGAGTCTGATGCCCTTTGAGGCTTTTGTACATGCCTGTCATGTACAATTCCTTCAGCCCTGCATCGTTAGTGATACTAGCAATGTCCTCAGATGAGGAATTAGTGATAGCAAAGACAGTTGAAGAATTTGTAGCATTAGAAGCATTTGAACATTAAGGTGAAGAATTAGCAGATTCACGTTCAATGCATTTCAAACATGGAGGAACACATTCTTCCTGAGCACCGCTGATTTGTTGAGCAAGTAATGAATCGCGCTCCTTCTGAAGATCTTCATAACTCACTTTTAGCTTCTCAAGATCTTGCTTTCTTTGAAGAAATTCATAAGAAAGCTTCTCATGATCAGACAAGAGAGTGTTATGATGACCTTGAAGGTTCTCAAACCTAGTCTGAAGTCTCTGAAGATTTTCAGTCAAGGTTTTAGTGCGATCCATTTCTTCACCCAACATATCATCACTTTTGTCTAGCATGTTTTGAACCTTTTCAAGGGCCCTTTGTTGTTTCACAGCAATCTTAGCAAGTTTAGAATAGCTGGGCTTAAGGTTTTCATCAGATTCATTCTCACTTGATTCAGAGGAGGTATATTTGGGTACCTTGGCACCCTTTGCCATGAAGCAATAGGTGGGAGCGTAGTCATCATTGCCTTCATCAGCCTTGTTGGTGAGATCATTTTCTTCAGTGTTGAAGATAGACTTGCTGACGAATGCAGTAGAGAGGGCTAGGCTCGCCACACCGGATTCGGAATCCTCAGATGCCTCCTCTTCCTCATTTTCTTCAGATTCAGCCTCAGAGTCCATTTCCTTGCCAATGAATGCCCGAGCCTTCTTGGAGCTGCTCTTCTTGTGAGATGAAGACTTTGAGGATTTTGATGATGAAGAATTTGAGGATTTCTTCTTTTTCTTCGCATCATCAGAACTGTAATCCTTGTATTTCTTCTTCTTTGATCCCTTTTCCCACTGAGGACAATCTTGAATTTAGTGTCCTGGTTTCTTGCATTTGTGACAAAGCCTCTTCTTGTAGTCACTGGATGAGGAATCATTGCTCCTTGAGGGTCTTCCAAAGCGACCACGTCTTGAGAACTTCTGGAATTTCTTCACGAGTAGTGCTAGATCATGGCTCAGTTCTTCAGGGTCACCAAGACTGCTGCCAGAGTCTTCATCCACAGACTCAGAAACCGCCTTGGCCTTCAGTGCACGTGATTTGCCATAGCTCAAACCATATAGATCTCTCTTTTCAGCAAGCTGGAACTCATGAGTGTTTAGCCTCTCGAGGATATCAGCGGGATCAAGTGACTTGTAATCAGCACGCTCTTGTATCATCAATGCCAGAGTATCAAATGAAGAATCAAGCGATCTCAGCAGTTTCTTCACCACCTCATGGTCGGTGATGTCAGTGCCACCAAGTGCTTGAAGCTCATTTGAGATGTCAGTGAGGCGATCGAAGGTTTGTTGAACATTTTCATTGTCGAGTCTTTTGAAGTGGTTGAAGAGATTGCAAAGAACATCAACTCGAGAGTCACGCTGAGTTGAGACTCCTTCATTCACTTTGGACAGCCTATCCCAGATAAGCTTAGCAGTTTCCAAAGCACTCACTCTTCCATACTGTCCTTTGCTCAGATGGCCACATATGATATTCTTCGCTTGACAATTGAGCTGCTTGAATCTCTTCACATCGGCATTGTTCAGTGAGGGTGAGACAGAGGGAACACCATTTTCCACACCATACCAGAGATTGTTCTCAATTGCCTCAAGATGCATTCGCATCTTATTCTTCCAGTAGGGGTAGTCCGTCCCATCAAAGGTAGGACACCCAGCAGAGACCTTGATCATACCTGCGGTCGACATAACTAAAACTCCAGGCGGTTAAACCAAAATCACACAGAACAAGGGAGTACCTTGCTCTGACAGCAATTGAAAGTGCGTTATATCGACTAGAAGGGGGTGAATAGGCGATTTTTATGAATTCTTCACTGAGGAATTTGTGGGTGAGGAAATTCCTTAGCGAAGAACTACTTGCAGCGGAATAAGTACTCAAAAGTATGCATAGCAGAACACAAGCATAGCCATCATGATGAAATGAAGACAAGCACAGAGTACAGAAAGCGTAAACACAGGATAACACATGATGAAGACAAACAGACTGAAGAAATTGAACTGAGGAAATTGAGAAAGTCTTCAGTCAAAGTCTTCAAACACAGATATGAACAAGCATACAACACAGTAATGAAGAAATGAAAGAGTTGAGGAAATAGAACCAGTTAGCTTGGTGAAGACAATGATTTGGTAGACCAGTTCCAACTGCTGTCTCAGTTGTACGTCTAGTTGGAGCGGCTAGGTATTTAAACCTGAGGACACCCAGTCCTCACCGTATTCTCCTTGAACTAAGGTCACACAAACCTCGTCCAATCACTCGTGGTAAGTCTTCAGGTGACTTCCAAACCTTCACAAACTAGGTCACTCGGCGATCCACAATTTCCTCTTGGATGCTCTAGACCATGACGCCTAACCGTCTGGAAGAAGCACATTCTTCAAAGGTAACAAGCATCGGATCCACGCAGGATCTATCTCTTCAGTGATGCTCAATCACTTTGGGTTTGTAGGTGTTTGGGTTTGGGGTTTTCCTCACTTGATGATTTTCGCTCAAAGTCCTCGGAGGATGGGATGCTCTCAAATGACAAGTGTCAATTTCTCTCGGAGCAGCCAACCAGCTAGTGGTTGTAGGGGGCGGCTATTTATAGCCTAGGGAGCAGCCCGACAATATAAGACATAAATGCCCTTCAATGATATGACCGTTAGGTGGGTAAGATATTTTGGGACAGCTGGTGCATAGCACATCAACGGTCGGAAATTTGAGGCTCAGATTCCTCAGGGCTATCATGTTCCTCACTGTGTATTCAATCCGCACTGGCGAATTCCTAACTCCTCAGTCAGAACAAATTCCTCAGAGACCAGAAGAACTTCGTCTCTGTCACTGAAGAATATGACTGAACTGTATGAGATTTCCAATGGCTTCACTTGAAGGGATTGGTAGGTGTAGGATTTTGAGTTGAGCATCACATGGAAATTTTTCCTTAGTATTTCCTCGACCCCCTTTAACAGTACGGTGTTTCCTATGACTCAAGAAGAATAAAATGAAACTACGAAAACAAAAGTCTTCACGCTTCATGTTCCTCAAATGAATACCAAGTCTTCAAGGTCACACCAATTTCTTCACTTTCAAAGTCTTCAGAAAGTATTCAAAAATACCAAAGTCTTCAGTCGAAGAACTTCATTTTTAGGGGTCGACTTTCTCTGTAAATATCAAACTCCTCATAGACTTATAGACCTGTGTACACTCATAAACACATTAGTCCCTTAACCTATAAGTCTTCAATACACCAAAATCACTAAGGGGCACTAGATGCACTTACCCTGGGCGCGACTCCGTCCTTGTGGCCGCCTTGTGGCTTCCCTGACTTGCACTCCAAGTCCACTGGATATCTTCTGGTCCAAGAAAAATCATCGCGAAAGTTTTATTCCGTTTGGACTCCGTTTGATATTCCTTTTCTGTGAAACTCTAAAACAAGGAAAAAACACAAACTGGCACTGGGTTCTTGGTTAATAGGTTAGTCCAAAAAATAATATAAATTAGCATATTAATGCATATAAAACATCCAAAACAGATAATATAATAGCATGGGACAATCAAAACTTATAGATACGTTGGAGACGTATCAATGTCCATGTTGAAGGTCGACCTGCAGAAAAGTTAGTTCGCGCCAATGCCTGTCAATCCTGCACTTCATGTTCAGCTTAGCAAGAAAGATGGAATAAACGAGTGATATTATACTCCTTATACTCTAAAATAGTCTGAATCTCTCTATTTAACGCACCCATAAAACGTGCAAGCATAGCCTCATTATCCTCAACAATACCACATCTAATCATGCCAGTTTATAATTCCTGATAATGTTCCTCTACAGAATTTTTTCCTTGTCTTAAACGCTGCAGTTTTGAAGTAATTCACATTGTTAATATGGTGGAACCCAATGAGTACGGATAGAGGTCTTCAAAGCAGCCGAAGTAGCTGGAATAGGATATAATCTACAATTTTCAGACCACCACACACAAGCAAAACTAGTGAAAGCACAAACAGCAGCAGCAACACGTCTCTCCTCGGGATACTGTAAACATGTAAACATTGTTCAGTTTCTAACTCCCAAGTAAGATATAAATCATGAACATATCTACCCTCAAAAGTCAAAATATTCAACTTTAGTTTAGGAAGATGGTCATGGTCCCGTACCTGAGGTGGTGGTTGATACTCCCCAAGTGCAGGGAATCATCGTAGCAATTTCCAAAGGTGGAAGTGATAAGTATGGAGTGTTGAACCCACAAGGAGCTAAAGGTAAGATCAATATTCTCTCAAGCCCTATCTGCCATTGATACGACTCTACGTGCACTGAACGTTTGCTTCCAACTAGAAACGAGAAATAAAACTACGTTTCGGGTATGAAGAGGATAACTTTGCATGGTATCGGAGAGCTAAAATATAAAAGTAGGTGTTGTTATCATAAAGTTAGAATATATTACTAAATATTATAAATAGCGAGTGTGGAATAATGGTGGATCAGTGTGCGGAATTGTCCTAGGCAATTATTAACAAGACCGGTAGTCGTCATTGCAATTTCATACGAGGGAGAGGCATAACCTAACATACTTTCTCTACTTGGATCATATGCACTTATGATTGGAACTCTAGCAAGCATTCGCAACTACTAAAGATCATTAAGGTAAACCCAACCATAGCATTAAAGCATCAAGTCCTCTTTATTCCCATACGCAACAACCCCCTTACTCGGGTTTGTGTTTCAGTCACTCACCAACCCACTATAAGCGAATCATGAACGTATTGCAACACCCTACAGCGGGAATCCCTCACGCTTGCGCGACACGGAGGGCACCATAGGACAGCACCAAAATAAAACATACAACTCGTACCAATCTAGATCATCAATCAACCCAAAGACAAAGGATATCTACTCAAAACATCATAGGATGGCAACCATTCATTGGATCATAATATGTGGCATAAAGCACCATGTTCAAGTAGGGATTACAGCGGTGTGCGGGAGAGTGGACCGCGTAAAAGAGATGAGGATGGTGATGATGATGGTGATGTTGATGAAGACGATCACCGCGGTGATGATTCCCCTCTCAATAGCACTCCGGTGCCACCAAGAGAGAGGAGGAGAGGTTCTCCCCCTTGTGCTTCCTCCTCCATGGCCTCCCCACTGGATGGGGAAAGGTTCTTCCTCTGGTCCTTGGCCTTTATGGTGATGATGGCCTCTCCGGGATACTCCTCCATGGCCACCGGTGATGATGGCCCCCTCCGGCAGGGTGCCGGAGAGGGCCTAGATTGATTTCTCGTGGCTACAGAGGCTTGCGGCGGCGGAACTTCCGATCTAGGTTTCTTTCTGGAAGTTTGGGTATATATGAGAGGTGTTGGCGTCGAGAACAAGTCAGGGGGGTCTCCGGGCTGTCCACGAGGCAGGGAGGCGCGCCCAGGGGGGTGGGCGCGCCCCCACCCTCGTGGGCAGCCCGGGACTCTTCTGGCCCAATCTTTGACTCTGTGGCCTTCTTCTGGTCCAAAAATAAGCTCCGTCAAGTTTCAGGTCAATTGGACTCCGTTTGGTTTTCCTTTTCTGTGATACTCTAAAACAAGGAGAAAACATAAACTGGCACTGGGCTCTAGGTTAATAGGTTAGTCCCAAAAACCATATAGAATAGCATATAAATGCATATAAAACATCCAAGGTTGATAATATAATAGCATGAATACTTCATAAATTATAGATACGTTGGAGACGTATCAGCATCCCCAAGCTTAATTCCTGCTCGTCCTCGAGTAGGTAAATGATAAAAGAAACAATTTATGAAGTATGAATGCTAACAAGTGCACAAGTTTGATCAATGATAATTTCACTCACCTTTTCTAGCATCATTATATGTCATAATAGTAGCTCATTCATAAAACTTTTCATGATCAAGTAACAAGCTATTCACATGTTAAAGTATAGATCATAAACTTTCTTGAAAACTAACAAACAATGCTCTTAGTCATCAAACAATTGCAATTCATCTTATTTTCGGGAAGGGTCTATGTAAGAGCTTTGATTGAGCAAACTCCACATACTCAACTATCATTTAATCTTTCACAATTGCTAACACTCATGTGATATTTATGGGTTCAAAGTTTTAATCGGACATAGAGAAAGATAGGGGCTTATAGTTTCGCCTCCCAACCTTTTACCTCAAGGGTAATGTCAACAATAATAATTTATGAAAACCTACATCCAAGTGGATATATATATCCGGATCGCTCCAACACAAAGTGCTTGCCAAAGGAAAAAGTGTAAAAAGGAAAGGTGATGATCACCATGACTCTTGTATAAGGGTAGAAGATAAAAGTAAAAGATAGGCCCTTCGCAGGGGGAAGCAGAGGTTGTCATGCGCTTTTATTGTTGGATGCACAAAATCTTAATGCAAAAGAACGTCACTTTATATTGCCTCTTGTGATAAAGACCTTTATTATGCAGTCCGTCGCTTTTATTTCTTCCCTATCACAAGTTCGTATAAAGCTTATTTTCTTCGCACTAATAGATCATACATATTTAGAGAGCAATTTTTATTGCATGCACCGATGACAACTTACTTGAAGGATCTTACTCAATCCATAGGTAGGTATGGTGGACTCTCATGGCAAAACTGGTTTAAGGGATGTTTGGAAGCACAAGTAGTATTTCTACTTGGTGCAAAGAATTTGGCTAGCATGAGAGGGAAAGGCAAGCTCAACATGTTGGATGATCCAAGACAACATAACGTTTTCGGATATAGGAAAACATAACCCATTAAGTTGTCTTCCTTGTCCAACATCAACCTTTTAGCATGTCATATTTTAATGAGTGCTCACAATTACAAAAGATGTCCAAGATAGTATATTTATATGTGAAATCTCTCTTCCTTCAATATTCTTTCATGAATTGTTCAAGTGACCAATTATGTGTTTGCTAACCTTCAATAAGTTTACTACCTATACTTATTATGTGTGAAGTCATTACTCCCCATGTTATAAGCATATGAAACATATATAAATTCAGATTTATGATATTCAATTCATTCAACCATTTACTCATAGGATATACGTGAGTAAATGACAAACTACTCCAAAAAGATATAAGTGAAGAACACTAAGTAGTCAAATAATTAACTAGCCATGGGAGGATTCTTTTTCATTCAAGATTTCAGATCCAATGATTTTATTCAAACAGCAAGTAAAATTGAAAATACGCTCCAAGCAAAACACATATCATGTGATGAATAAAAATATAGCTCCGAGTAAGGTATACCGATAGTTTTGAAGACGAAAGAGGGGATGCCTTCCGGGGCATCCCCAAGCTTAGGCGCTTGAGTCTTCCTTGAATATTACCTTGGGGTGCCTTGGGCATCCCCAAGCTTAGGGTCTTTCCACTCCTTATTCTCCTCATATCGATATCTCACCCAAAGCTTGAAAACTTCAATCACACAAAACTTAACGGAACTTCGTGAGATAGGTTAGTATGATAAAGAGTAAACCATTCACTTTGGTACTGTCAAAGACAAGGTTCATAATTGTTCTCACACAATGCCTACTGTACCATATCATTTCTACAATTTATATTGAGAAATATAAGCCATAGAAACTAGAAAACAAGCAAACTATGCAATGAAAACAGAATCTGTCAGAAACAGAACAGTCTGTAATGATCTGAACATAAACCATACTTATGCTACTCCAAAAATTATTGAATAAATTGGTGGATGTGAGGAATTTGTCTATTAATCTTCTGCAAAAAGAATCAACTCAAAAGCACTCTTCTGTAAAAAATGACAGCTAATCTCGTGAGCGCAAAGTTTCTGTTTTTTACAGCAAGATCACATTAACTTTCACCCAAGTCTTCCCAAAGGTCTTACTTGGCACTTTATTGAAACAAAAGCTATAAAACATGATTACTACAGTAGCTTAATCATGTAAACACACAAAAACAGTAAGGGTAAATATTGGGTTGTCTCACAACAAGCGCTTTTCTTTAATGCCTTTTAGCTAGGCATGATGATTTCAATGATGCTCACATAAAAGATAAGAATTGAAACATAAAGAGAGCATCATGAAGAATATGACTAGCACATTTAAATCTAACCCACTTCCTATGCCTAGGGATTTTGTGAGCACATAATTTATAGGAACAAGAATCAACTAGCATAGGAAGGCAAAACAAGTATAACTTCAAAACTTTAAGCGCATAGAGAGGAAACTTGATATTATTGCAACTCCTACAAGCATATATTCCTCCCTCATAATAACTTTCAGTAGCATCATGAATGAATTCAACAATATAACCATCACGTAAAGCATTCTTTTCATGATCTACAAGCATAGAAATTTTCTACTCTCCACATAAGGAAAATTCTTCTCATTCGGAATAGTGGGATCACTAATTCCTAAAGTTGACACTCTTCCAAACCCACTTTAGATGATAGTATTATTCATACTCCAAATGATATAAGTGAAGTTCATGGAGCATTCTACAATTAAAATAGGCTAACCAATATCCAAGCTCAAAATGTATAAGTGAAGCACACGAAGCATTCTATAAAACCATACTCAAAAGATTTAAGTGAAGCACAAAGAGCAATTCTATAAGATCATACTTAAAAGATATAAGTGAAGCACATGAAGTATTCTATAAATTGATGAAGGGACATCTCATACTAGCATGGTTCTTAAAGAAAAAGAAAAACACAAAGAACACAAATCATGTGAACAAAACAAAAACTGAGGTATACCGATATTTGTTGAAGAAGAAAGATGGGATGCCAACCGGGGCATCCCCAAGCTTAGATGCTTGAGTATCCTTGGAATATTTACTTGGGGTGCATTGGGCATCCCCAAGCTTGAACGCTTGCCTCTCTTTATTCTTCTCACATCGGTAACTCCTCGTTCTTCGAACACTTCATCACAAAAACTCAACAGAAAGTTCGGTAAGATCCGTTAGTATAATAA
The DNA here is from genome assembly GCF_018294505.1 of Triticum aestivum. NCBI lineage: Eukaryota > Viridiplantae > Streptophyta > Magnoliopsida > Poales > Poaceae > Triticum > Triticum aestivum. Next base: position 231,135,566 of record NC_057811.1, on the reverse strand, counting down.
AGCAAATCACTACTCTAAGTACTGTTGAAAACCAATTAAAATTTTGTTTTTGCATTGTAGCTACTGTAATATAATTTTTCCATAGCTTAATCCACTGATAGAAATCGATAGTTTCATCAAAACAAGCAAAACAATGCATGAAAAACAGAATCTGTCTTAAACAGGACAGTCTGTAGTAATCTGGAAGTTTAGCAAACTTCTGTAACTCCAAAAATTATGAAATAAAATTGACAATTTGAAAAATTTGTACGGAAGTAATGTGCAACAAGTTTAAGATCCATTTGACTTTCCAGTAAGAAATGTAAAATCACACGCTACAGCCAATGTTTCTGTTTTTGTTCTGCACATAGTAAACAAGCAATCTAATCATCCTAAAACCAAAGCTTGGCACATTATTTTTATAATACAATGGATATACACAAGGGGATAATTATTTACAAAGAAACTTCCATGAAAAATTCTACATTGTTTCCATGAGCATGAACACAAGTGCTCAAGGTCGACCCTCACTTCTTCAATGCATAACTTTCCAATCACTTCTCTTTTTGAAAAACTTTTTAGGCATGAGAGGCAAGTAATTTTTTTGTATTTTCATTCTTTAATTTTTTGTATGTTTCACCCACAACTAAACAGAAACAAAAAGGAAAAACAAAATCTACTTAGTGAAGAAAGCAAACAAGCACACACGAGAATATCAACCCCACGCTATTGCTCCCCGGCAACGGCGCCAGAAAAGAGCTTGATAATCCCCAAGTGCAGGGAATCATCGTAGCAATTTCCAAAGGTGGAAGTGATAAGTATGGAGTGTCGAACCCACAAGGAGCTAAAGGTAAGATCAATATTCTCTCAAGCCCTATCTGCCACTGATACGACTCTACGTACACCGAACGTTTGCTTCCAACTAGAAACGAGAAATAAAACTACGTTGTGGGTATGAAGAGGATAACTTTGCATGGTATCGGAGAGCTAAAATATAAAAGTAGGTGCTGTTATCATAAAGTTAGAATATATTACTAAATATTATAAATAGCGAGTGTGGAATAATGGTGGATCGGTGTGCGGAATTGTCCTAGGCAATTGTTAACAAGACCGGTAGTCGTCATTGCAATTTCATATGAGGGAGAGGCATAAGCTAACATACTTTCTCTACTTGGATCATATGCACTTATGATTGGAACTCTAGCAAGCATCCGCAACTACTAAAGATCATTAAGGTAAAACCCAACCATAGCATTAAAGCATCAAGTCCTCTTTATTCCCATACGCAACAACCCCCTTACTCGGGTTTGTGTTTCAGTCACTCACCAACCCACTATAAGCGAATCATGAACGTATTGCAACACCCTACAGCGGGAATCCCTCACGCTTGCGCGACACGGAGGGCACCATAGGACAGCACCAAAATAAAACATACAACTCGTACCAATCTAGATCATCAATCAACCCAAAGACAAAGGATATCTACTCAAAACATCATAGGATGGCAACACATCATTGGATCATAATATGTGGCATAAAGCACCATGTTCAAGTAGGGATTACAGCGGGGTGCGGGAGAGTGGACCGCGTAAAAGAGATGAGGATGGTGATGATGATGGTGATGTTGATGAAGACGATCACCGCGGCGATGATTCCCCTCTCGATGGCACTCCGGTGCCACCAAGAGAGAGGAGGAGAGGTTCTCCCCCTTGTGCTTCCTCCTCCATGGCCTCCCCCTGGATGGGGAAAGGTTCTCCCTCTGGTCCTTGGCCTTCATTGCGATGATGGCCTCTCCGGGATACTCCTCCCTGGCCACCGGTGATGATGGCCCCCTCCGGCAGGGTGCCGGAGAGGGCCTAGATTGATTTCTCGTGGCTACAGAGGCTTGCGGCGGTGGAACTTCCGATCTAGGTTTCTTTCTGGAAGTTTGGGTATATATGAGGGGTGATGGCGTCGAGAACAAGTCAGGGGGGTCTCCGGGCTGTCCACGAGGCAGGGAGGCGCGCCCAAGGGGGGTGGGCGCTACCCCACCCTCGTGGGCAGCCCGGGACTCTTCTGGCCCAACTCTTTGACTCCGTGGCCTTCTTCTGGTCCAAAAATAAGCTCCGTCAAGTTTCGGGTCAATTGGACTCCGTTTGGTTTTCCTTTTCTGCGATACTCTAAAACAAGGAGAAAACAGAAACTGGCACTGGGCTCTAGGTTAATAGGTTAGTCCCAAAAACCATATAGAATAGCATATAAATGCATATAAAACATCCAAGGTTGATAATATAATAGCATGAATACTTCATAAATTATAGATACGTTGGAGACATATCAGTGGTGCAGCCCTACCATTGCGATTATATGCATGAGGACGACCTTGTGGCGGTGGTGCTTTGTGGTTGCACGTAGTTCTGAATCTGATCAACCTCATCCTCATAATAGTACTCCTCCTCTGCAGTAGCAGCAGGAGCTACAGAAGCATCAACAGTAGTAGCAGCGGCACCAAAAGTCTGTCCTAGTTCAAGAGGAACATGTCGCGCTTGCCCTGTTGGATCATGACGTGGTGGTTGTTGATGCTGTTGCAATGGCACAACAGATGCGGGTGGTGGTTGTGGTAGACGCACGAGCACTTCATCGAACTTGGCATCCAACTTGGTGTCAATTGTCTTCTCAATGTCATCAATCCTCTCGAGTGCCTTACCAAAGTTGTCCATCATGTCTTCCACCCGTTGACCTAACATTTGCTGAAATTTATCATGAATCTCTTTTCTTCGTCATGTTCACCCAGTCCATCTCGTTAGCTTGTGGTCCTGCCATGGTTAGCAGCAATAGAAACACACAAGAATATGATCCTACAGACTACTAGAAAGTGGTGGTGGTGGGGTGTCACAAATCCGTTAAGCAAATCTCAAATTCTTACCGGTTCTTACCCAACAGCAGGTGGTGATCAGCAACGTTGTAGTCAAAACTCTCAAAGCTCGGATAGAGCGATTACCAGGGAGATTCAAACGCAGGATGTAGATGTACGTGGAGCTGGGATGGCTTATAATATGGTAGCATAAAGGTCAACAATAATCAATTCAGAGATGCAAAGTTGAATAAACGCTCAACGACGGTACTGTGCTGGTCCTAGGCTACACAGTGCTAGAGACGCGAGCCTTGAACACTCACAAAATCACAGCGCTACACGTAAACAAGGGAGGAGCATACTCTGAATCTATTTTTTTCACCTTTTTTGCACTTTTCCCTCTTTTTTTACTCCACAACAAATTGTTTTCGAAAAAGTCTACAAATGGCCTAAAAATTGCCTATCCAGATTTTTTTGAAACTAGAACTTTTTTTCTTCTGCGGGTGGCACAAAAGTTGGGGATTTCGACTTGGTCACGACTCGTAGTATGGCGTGATATTGAAATCGAAAACAAAGGAACAAATACTGGAATCGGACTAAGACTGGTGGCGGAGATGAATCTGGTGGAACTCGGACTGGTGGCGGAGATGTATATGGTGGCAACTCAGACTGGTGGAGGAGATGTATATGGTGGCAACTCGGACTGGTGGCGTGATGGCGGCGGATATGTGGTGGTTTTATGGAACAGCGTGATGTCTACTACACAACTTGTTCTTGTAGACTCGTGTTGGGCCTCCAAGCGCAGAGTTTTGTACGAGAATAGCAAATTTCCCTCAAGTGGATGACCTAAGGTTTATCAATCCGCAGGAGGCATAGGATGAAGATGGTCTCTCTCAAACAACCCTGCAACCAAATAACAAAGAGTCTATTGTGTCGCCAACACACCAAATACAATGGTGAATTGTATAGGTGCACTAGTTCAGCGAAGAGATGGTGATACAAGTGTAGCAACGATAGTACATATTGATATTTCTAATAGGAACAATAAAAAAACAGCAAGGTCGCAAGTAACAAAAGTGAGCACAAACGGTATTGCAATGCTTGAAAATGAGGCCTAGGGTCCGTACTTTCGCCAGTGCAATCTCTCAACAATGCTAATATAATTGGATCACATAACCATCCCTCAACGTGCGATGATGAATCACTCCAAAGTTCCTCTCTAGCGGAGAACATAAGAAGAAATTGTTTGTGGGGTACGAAACCACCTCAAAGTTATCCTTTCCGATCGATCTATCCAATAGTCCATACTAAAATAACACCATATGATACACATCAGCAAACTCTAATGTCACCTAGATACTCCAATGTCACCGCGAGTATCCGTGAGTTGATTATACGATATGCATCAAACAATTTTAGATTCATAATACTCAATCCAACACAAAGAACCTCAAAGAGTGCCCCAAGATTTCTACCGGAGAAACAAAGACGAGAACATACATCAACCCACATGCATAGATTACCCCAATGTCACCTCGAGAATCCGCGAGTTGAGTGCCAAAACACACATCAAGTGAATCAATATGATACCCCATTGTCACCACGAGTATTCACAGCAAGACATACATCAAGTGTTCTCAAATCCACAAAAGTATTCAATCCGATAAGAACGAAATCTCAAAGGGAAAATTCAACTCATCACAACAAGATAGAGAGGTGGAAACACCATATGATCCAACTATATTAACAAAGCTCGCGATACATCAAGATCGTGCCAACTCAAGAACACGAGAGAGAGAGAGACTAAACACATGGCTACTGGTACAAACCCTCAGCCCCGAGGGTGGACTACTCCCTCCTCATCATGGTGGCCGAAGGGATGATAAAGATGGATCAATTTTTGTTGTGGAATGCTACCTGTCGTACTCATCATATACTCTTTCTTTTGTAGCATGGACATTTGGACTTGAACGATTCAAAGAAATAGTCTATAATTTGACATGAAGACATCAATACTCAAGCATACTAACAAGCAACCATGTCTTTCAAAATATCAACACTAAAGAAAGCTATCCCTAGCCCATTATGCTCAATCATTGATCCATTCATGAAACACACTCAAATATTAGCTACATCCAATGCACAAGTACGACAATAGTGCTTGCTAGTTGGTGCTTTATAAGAGAAGACGGAGACTCAAATAAAAATAAAAATTGCATAAAGTAAATAGACTGGCCCTTTGCAGAGGGAAGCAGAGATTTGTAGAGGTGCTAGAGCTCAAAGCTTAAATTGAGAGATAAAATATTTTGAGAGGCATACTTTTCCCGTCAACAAAAACGGCAGAGAATTCCCAACACTTTCCATGCTAGATATATCATAGGCGGTTCCCAAACATAAAATAAAGTTTATTCCTTTTTCCACCATTCTTTCACACTCCACAACTAGCTGTATCCACGGGTGCCGTCCATACCAACACTTTCCAAGGAATTTATTATTTGACAACATAAAGTAAATTTGTTTTTTATTTCGGGACTGGGCATCCATATTACCGCCGTACTCTCGTTCAATGACAAGTGAATAAACACTCATCTTGAGAATAACACATCTAGAATGGAAAATATTAGCCACCCCCTGCCGCTTCATGAGCTTACGAGCACACAAAAAGGAAATTCATTTTGAAAATTAAAGATGGCACATACAAGTTTACTTAGAATGACACAGAAATACCGCATATAGGTAGGCATGGTGGACTCATGTGGCAAAACTGGGTTCAAGGATTTTGGATGCACAAGTAGTATTCCCACTTAGTACAAATGGAGGCTAGCAAATAGATTGAGAAGCAACCAACCAAGAAACAAAAATGATCATAAACGAGCATTAAACATAATTAACACCGAGTAATGCACCACAAGTAGGATGTAACTTCATTGCCTAACTATTGACTTTCATGCTTGCATAGGGAATCACAAACATTAACACTGATATTCTTACTAAAGCATAATTACTCACCAACATGACTCACGTATTATAACCTCCATATCTCAAAACTATTGCAAGGAATCAAACTTACCTATCCAATGATCTACATAAAAGTTTTTATTTATATCCCTCTTCAATATCCATCACTTTGGGACTAAATTTATATATTACCATTGCTACTAACAAGCTCTCAAATAAATTTAAGTGAAGCACGAGAGAAAATGACAAACTACTCCAAAAAGATATAAGTGAAGATCAAATGAGTAGTTAAGTAAATAGGTAGCTATGAGAGGACTCTCTCTTATTTAAAAGTTTCAGATCTAAGTATTTTATTAAAACAGCAAGCAAAACAAAATAAAATGAAATTTTAAGAATATCACACATCATGTGAAGAAGCAAAAACTTAGGCTCAACTGGTACTAACCAATAATTATTGAAGAAGAAAGGTGGGATGCCTATCGGGGCATCCCCAAGCTTAGAAGCTTGAGACTTGTTGAAATATTAATTTGGGATGCCTTGGGCATCCCCAAGCTTGAGATTTTGTGTCTCCTTAATTCCTTTTATATCACGGTTCCCCTAAATATTAAGAACTTCATCCACACAAAACTCAACAAGAACTCATGACATAAGTTAGTATAAATCAATGCAAAAACCTTATCATTCTCTACTGTAGAAAATCACTAAAATTATTATTCAACATTGCATACTAAATGCCTCTGCATATTTAATACTCCTATCCTCAAATAGAATCATTAAACAAGCAAACATATGCAAACATAACAGCAATCTGCCAAAACAAGATAATCTGTAAAGGAAGCAAGAATATCAACTCCAAACATTCTGAAAATTTACCACACTGTAGAAAATTTATCATAGCTTATTGAGCAAAAAAAATTCAACATTTTATCACATTCTATCTTTTTTCAAGAATTCACGCAATCTGCAACTTTCTATTTTCAAACAACCACATATAGACTTGTAAAATAAGCATGGTAAAGGCTATACTTGACATTTTTATTGAAATGAAAGATGCAAAACATTATTCTAAATAATAGCAAGGAAATCCTAACAAAATGTAATGATGCTCTGATAACCCACAAGTATAGGGGATCAATTGTAGCCTTTCCTGATAAGTAAGAGTGTCGAACCCAACGAGGAGCTAACAGTAGAACAAATATTCCCTCAAGTTCTATCGTACAGCGATACAACTCTAGGCACACTTAACATTCTCTTTACCTAGAACAAATATGAAACTAGAAGTACTTTGTAGGTGTAGTGGGATAGGTTTGCAAGATAATAAAGAACACGTAAATAAAAGCTAGGGGCTGTTTAGATAAAGAAACAATTAAGTTAGTTTTAGTAGAGAGCTTTTTGTCACAAGACAGTTATTTTTCCCTAGGCAATCGATAACTAGACCGGTAATCATTATTGTAATTTTATATGAGGGAGAGGCATAAGCTAACATACTTTATCTACTTGTATTATGCACCTATGATTGGAATTCTAGCAAGCATCCGCAACTACTAAAGATCATTAAGGTAAAAACCCAACCATAGTTTAAAGTATCAAGTCCTCTTTACTCCCATAGGCAAACAACCTACTTACTCGGGTCTGTGCTTCTGTCACTCACACCACCCACCATATGCGAATCATGAACATATTGCAAACCGTACAGTGGGGATCCCTCACGCTTGCGCGACACGGAGAGCACCATAGGACATCACCAATAATAAAACATACAACTCAAACCAATCATGATCATCTATCAACCCATAGGACAAAACGGATCTACTCAAACATCATAGGATAGCCATACATCATTGGAAAATAATATATAGTGTTGAGCACCATGTTTAAGTAGAGATTACATCGGGGAGAAGAGGTGTTGCACCGCTACATAGAGGGGGAGAGAGTTGGTGATTATGGCGGCGAAGTTGTTGGTGAGATTGTCATCACGATGATGGCCCAGACGGCGTTCCGGCACCACCGGGAGAGAAGGGGAGAGAGCCCCCTCCTCCTTCTTCTTCCTTGGCCTCCCCCCTAGATGGGAGGAGGGTTTCCCCTCTGGTCCATGGCCTCCATGGCGGTGGAGGGGCAGAAGCCCCTCCGAGATTGGATCTCTCTCCCTATTTCCTTCTATTTCTATGCTCCTATTTTCTGGCCTTTCACCGTTTCTTAAATCCCCGGAGATCCGTAACTCCGATTGGGCTGAAATTTTAACACGATGTTTATCCAGATATTAGCTTTCTTGCAGCCCAAGAAGGGCACCAACCGCCTTACGAGGTGGCCACAAGCCTCGCAGGCGTGCCCTGGGCAGGGGGGCGCGCCCCTACAGCTTGTGGGCCCCTCAAGCATCGTCTCGTGTTGATTGTTTCTCACAAAAATCACAAATAGTCCAAAATAAATCTCTGTAAGTTTTCATCGCGTTTGGACTCCTTTGGTATGGATATTCTGCGAAACAAAAAACATGCAACAAACAGGAACTGGCACTGGGCACTGGATCAATATGTTAGTCCCCAAAATAATATAAAAAGTTGCCAAAAGTATAGGAAAGTTGTAGAATATTGGCATGAAACAATAAAAAATTATAGATACGACAGAGGCATATCAACATCCCCAACCTTAATTCATGCTCGTCCTCGAGTAGGTAAGTGATAAAAAGATAATTTTTGATGTGAATGCTACCTAGCATAATCTTGATCACATAATCTAATCATGACATGAATATTAAGACATGAGTGATTCAAAGCAATAGTCTATAATTTGACATAAAGACAATAATACCTCAAGCATACTAATAAAGCAATCATGTCTTCTCAAAATATCATGCCTTAAGAAAGTTATCCCTACAAAATCATATAGTCTGGCTATGCTCCATCTTCATCACACAAAGTATTTCATCATGCACAACCCCGACAACAATCCAAGCAATTGTTTCAAACTTTTAATGTTCTCAAGCCTTTTCAAATTTCACGTAATACATGAGCGTGAGCCATGGATATAGCACTATAGGTGGAATAAAAATATGGTGGTTGTGAGGAGAAGACAAAAAGGAGAAATTCTCACATCAACTAGGCAAATTAATGGTCTATGGAGATGCCCACCAATTGATATTGATGCAAGTGAGTAGGGATTGCCATGCAACGGACGCACTAGAGCTATAAGTGTATGAAAGCTCAAAAGAAATTAAGTGGGTGTGCATCCAACTTGCTTGGCCACGAAGACCTAGGGAAATTTTAGGAAGCCCATCATTGGAATACGCAAGCCAAGTTCTTATAATGAAAAATTCCCACTAGTATATGAAAGTGATAAAATAAGAGACTCTCTATCATGAAGAACATGGTGCTATCTTGAAGCACAAGTGTGGAAAAAGGATAGTAACATTGTCCCCTCTCTCTTTTTTCTCATTTTTTTTAATTTTGGGCTCTTTGGTGTCTCTTTCTTATTTGGGCCTCTATTTTTTAAAAGTCTTGAGACTCATCCCAACTTCTGAGGGAATCATAGCTTCCATCATCCTTTCCTCACATGGGACAATGCTCTAATAATGATGATCATCACACTTTTATTTACTTACAACTCAAGAATTACAACTCGATACTAGAACAAAGATATGACTCTATATGAATGCCTCCGGCGGTGTACCAGGATGTGCAATGATCTAGTGTAGCAATGACATCAAAAACGGACAAGCCATGAAAACATCATGCTAGCTATCTTACGATCATGCAAAGCAATATGATAATGATGATGTGTGTCATAATAAATGAAACGGTGGAAGTTGCATGACAATATATCTTGGAATGGCTATGGAAATGCCATAATAGGTAGGTATGGTGGCTGTTTTGAGGAAGGGAATATGGTGGGTTTAATGCACCGGCGAAAGTTGCGCGGTACTAGAGAGTGATGCGGAGCATCCTACGGACATCACCATGTGAAGAGTCCGTTTGGCAAGTGACACGTGCGACATCTACTTCACACACACAAAAGGTGAATCATCTCCTTTACATGTGTTCACTTGACCCCTTCGAGGATGGTATACTACTTGACACCCCTCTCGTGTGCATGCATAGTTATTGTCGGAATGATACGTACGACGAGGAGGAGTGCGAGCGCAAGTGTACAACTACACCATCTGCGAGGGAAGCGTGGAAGCGAAGACGAAAGAAACGGAGGTGCTACAAGCTACAGCTCTCGGACGTCCGACGACCTCCGGACGACCGACGACCTCCAGACGTCCGACGCCTGGAGACTTCACCCGCCAAAAGAGCTACAGCTGACGCGTGCTAAAGTGGCCGGCCGACCGACGACCACCGGACGTCCGACAAGTACTAGTGGCCGGACGACCGACGCGGACCGGACGACTGGTGCCACCAGTCGAGAGAAGAAACGTCGGAAGTTTGATGCCCTCTGGGCGTCCGGACACCCGCGAGCGACCGGACGTCCGGACCCCCGCGAGCGACCGGACGTCCGGACCCCCGCGAGCGACCGGACGTCCGACCCCGACCGGACGTCCGACACTGCCTGTGCGCAGCCAGGCCTTTGGCCTTGTATCACTCTCCCACTTACCCCTTCGTGGCTTAGACTATAAACAGGCCACGTCCACCTCCTTTCTAGTGTTAGCAAAGGATTAGCTCCCTTGAGATAGAGCTTTTTTCATCCATACGGATCTACTCCACCGAGAGAGACCACGGCCTCTACGGAGAAGATCCATCTTGGATTCAAGACCCCTCACGGGAAGATCCGTCTAGGATATCATCAAGACCTCCTCATGGAGATCAACTTTACCTTGTATCTTTCCGTTTGTTGTTCATGTACCTTGTGGATCTTGTTTTTGATTGTCTAGTGGATGTGTGATTGGACTTGTTCTTGAGTGTTTACCCTTGTGATTTCTCCCCGTTCTTCCCCGTGTTCTTCGAGGGAATCCACTCCAAGCGTGAAAGACCGGCCTACACCGGGTTATCCCCGTATCATATGGTATCATGAGACACGTTTATCATGAATTTGGAGTCTTTCCCCTCCGTTTCTACCCTTGTTTTTTGTGTGATTTCGTCCTAAATTTGAAAACCCTCACCAAAAATAGCCCCAATGTTTTTGTGATTTGTTGGTTTGATGATGTTTAGTTGATTTTGATCCATGGATTTGCTTGGTTTCGAGTGGATCTAGCATCTCCCCAAGTTTCCCCATCTTTCATCCATGAAATCTCATCAATTTTGAGCCCAAAATCCCCAATTTCCGCCCAAAATCGCGTCCCGAAACTCGCATCTCGCGTTGACCCAGACCCACTGGACGACCGACACTTTATCGAACGTCCGACGCCCCCGGAACCATCGGACGACCGACCCCCTCACAACAGTACGAAAACATCGGATTTCTGGTCTTTTCTGGACGTCTGTCCCGCCCAGCTATCGGAAGTCCGACAATCATCGGACGTCTGACACGTGTAGATTCTAACTTCGGCTGTTTTTTGTTTCGGCCATAACTAATTCATCCTAACTCCGATTTTGACGTTCTTTAGCTCGTTTTGAAGCTATTGACATCCCCCATCCCACAAAAATACCACCATTTTCATTTGATTCCATCAAACGTTTGGAACTTTGACATCTTTGCCTAGGGCCTTCACCACATCATCCGCTACACCACCACCGACTTCCGCAACCTAACCCATTTTATTCACCATAGCATTAGTGGTTGCTTGAGTACTGATTCGAGTCTCCTAAGGTGTTTTGGCTACTTAGGGATGGTTGCTTATTCATCAACCACCACCATACCTTCCGCATAGGCTTGCCCACCATATACTTCTGGCACCCCAACTTAACCCAATTTTGTTTGAGCTTGTTTGAGTTGTGTGTTGTGTCTCCTAAGGTGTTTCGGCTACTTAGGGACGGTGACCTCAACTTCGACATCGTGTATAGTACACCACCATAACCTCCACTTCCGCATTGCCTACTCACATAACCCATCCTTGCATTTCCGCAATCCCATTGAGCTTCCGCAAAACCACCACCGCTTTCCGCTACCACCATTTGACATTTTGAGTTCACGATTTTTCCGTTTCCTAAGGTGATTCGGCTAATTAGGGACGGTTCAACATCGAGAACACTGCCACTCATCATCACCACGAGGTCGTCATCGACATTGACCACTTCATCATTATCCGTCCTTATGTACACTCGACAAACCATTGACGGTAACCTCGACGACACCATTGTATATTCCCCTTGCAATTGCATTGATAACCCCTAGCCCATTTTGTGTTACTTGCCTATCGAGACTAGCCATTGAGTCTTGTCGGCAACATTACTTGTGCACATTAGTGATCATCGACCCGCCCTTCCATTGCATACATACCATACCATATTGGTATCATCTTGGTATCATATCATCTCTTGTGTCACAAGATTGTTCCCCGCATATACATAATTGCTATCTTGGTTTGTGCAACTTCGCATAGTGGCGATATAAAAAAAAGCTTTTAAGCAAAGAAAAGAGTGAACAAAGAGCTTGTAAGCAAGAGCCATAGCATCGTATCATAGTGCACTACAATATAACATATGGTATCATACTCGATCATCTTGGATCATCTTGTGCTAAAGCACCAGAACATACATACATAGCATACTTGGGATAGAAAGTTTATCCATTTTGCATATTATAGGTTGTGCACAAGTGCCGTATCCGCCTATTGAGCAATCGTGCTAGCGTCTCTCTTGAGTTGTGCAACACGAGCATTTTCCGTGGACTCCACATTTTGTGCTCATTCTTTGGTTGCATGACCCCATTTACCTATCCATGTGTGTGTTTTCGTGTGCCATATTGCTCTTGGTCTACTTGTTTCACTTGCGAATTTGTGAATCTCTTTCAACATTATTGACTCTTGCTAACATTTTACATCAAATTTTTGTGCTACTATCCTCACCAAGCTACTCCATAAGCTTTACTTGATAGGTCTGCGTGAACAAGTCCGGTACCAATTCCACTATTATTTCATTTCACATTGAGTGAAACGGGATACATCCTCAACTTTGGGAAAAGGTAACTTGGTATTGTTTATCTCATTTCTTACTCACCTCTACTCGAGTATTCTGATGGATAGGCAAGGCATATCTACTTCGGTCTACAACAACAACGACGAGTTCGATGGCACGAACAACTTGAAGCCAAGATGGATGATCAAATGGAAGAGATCAAAGCCCTCATCAAGGCCTACAAGCGGTCTTCCTCATCTTCAAGAAGACGCTCAAGTACACATGCTTCCGAGCTACCATCTCCGGCAAGGTCACACAACATCGACGCCATCAACGACGAGAATGTGAAGGTCAAGAGCTCAACACCAACAACCGCTCAACGACTTCACCATCTCCCTTGGCATCTTCGCCAAGCGACCTCAAGGCATCTTCGCCTACAGACATATGACATCTTCCCCCACAAGCACCTCAAGAGAAGCTTCCCAAGCTCAAGTCCGTGGCTCCCACGAGCTACTACGACCTCGACATCGACCACGTGTTTCCTTTCTATGGGACTCAAGAACCCGAGGAGTATCTCAAGTGGGAGCGCTTGATGGACGACTACCTCAAGCTACATCAAGTTCCTCCCGAAGATCAAGTGAAGTGCGCCACAACGAACTTCCATGACTACGTGTACACATGGTGGCTTCACACACCTTCGGAGAGCTACGACATGAGTTGGATCAAGACTAAGAGAGCTTTACGGCGAGAGTTCGTGCCTCCAACCTACACGGAACAACTTCTACGCCAATTGGAGAGCAACTTCCAAGGATCCAAGTTCATTGATGTGTACTTCAAGGAGATGAAGAATGCCTTGCGATGAGCCGGCGTGGACGACCCCATTTCAATGAAGTTCCACTTCATGATGGGATTGCACAACGACATCTCCAAGACTATCTTCCTCGAGAACTACAAGTCCCTCGACGACTACTACATTGGTGCTCTCAAGGCGGAACAAGAACTCATGAAGGCCAAAGCTTCTCCACCCCAAGCAAACTTTGCGACAACCAAGCTCCAAGAGGACGAGCATGAGGCTAGTACCACCACGATGTCCAAGCCCGACGAGCTCCAAGACGACGCTCCCAAGTTCGACTTCACCGCCATCCCTCTTTGTGGCATTGATGATGCCGAGTCTACCTCGACTCTTTTTCAAGACGATGCGGTGGCGAGTACGACTAAGAAGACCTTCAAGGACCAAGCTTTGTAGGCGAGCGACATGGTGACGAGCAAGGATGATGCTTCCATCTTAGGAGGCGAGAGTGATGATGTGCCACCTTCGGCCTTCATCCACGGCGACGGTGATGAGATGATCGAGCATGGGATTTTCCCTTCGGTCATGGAGGAGAGTGATGATGTGCCATCTTTGGCCTTCATCCACGGCGATGGTGACGAGATGGTTGAGCATGCGATTTTCCCTTCGACCACGGCGACGTTTTGTGATGATTTGAGTGACTTGTGCCACCATATTGAGAGTGAGAGTGACTTCACCACTAGCCCCATATATGTTGTGTTGCCCCAATTCCCATGTGAGGAGAGCCACAACCCCCACCACTTGAGTGAGATGAGTGACTCCACCATATGTGACTTTGAGTGCACCTATTTTGAGGGAGTGAGTGAACCACCACATAGAGAGAGCGAGGAAGTCGATAGGTCACGTGGGGACATTTCAATTTCTAACGACTTACCCTCTACCTCTATTGTGCCTTCTCATTTGGTTCTAGGTCCCATTTGTGATGACGCGCCGAGCCTCGACGATTATGTCCTCCCTTTGGAGAAGATGATGGCCATGGTGGAATATGATGCACCCCCACATGGTTCCATCAAGTTGATGATGATGACCACCATTTGGTCTTTTCCACCTCACCTACACCACATGAGTGGAATGAAAAAGGTAACATAGGTGAATGTGATGCTCTAGTCCCACTAGTGGACATTCTTGACACTGATTGCTTGAATGATGTTGATCCCCCTATTGACGTGCTCCATGCTAGTATGATTTCCCCATGCGATGGTTTACCCATTTATGATGATTATGATGATTGTCGTGTGGAGTCTCTTAGTTGTGATGCCATGTTACATAGGATTCCTTGTGACAATTCTTTAGGTCACATCATGTTTGATAATCCGCTTGACTTGTCATATGCTATGCATGAGATCAACCATACGTCATATTTGCAATCTCTTCGTAGTGACTATGCATATGCCATTAAAATAAACCCAATTTGCACTTATGGCATAGATGACAAGCCCATGGTTATTGGCATTTGTTTCTCTTGTGATGATATTGATATGATTCCTTTGCATCATTTATCTCATATGCCATGCAATGACCACCTAGCTTCGGGTATGCATTGTTTTGGATGTTGCCCATTTTCTCCATATGTTGTTTCCGATATTGCTCATGAGGAGACCCCCATAGTTTCCTCATACATGTTAGGAGATTTTGATCCATCCCATCCATTGCATGATCCCAATAATTATGTGCACAATATGATCCCCATGAATAAACATGCTATTGATGTGCCATATAATTGCATTCTCAATTTGTGTCCCCATCGTGTTATACACAATAACTATTCTTTCATGATGATGACATGTTCATATACCATGCATCAAATTTCTTTGACGATGCTTATCTTGTGCTAACTCTCACATGCACATACACATCATGATGGATGATGTGTACATTTACCATGCACACAATTTGTTTGGTTTCTGTCTCTTTTGTGTAGGTACCCATGAATACTTGTCAACCTCACAATCCCATGAGTTGACAAAACAAGCTCTAGAGAGCAACGATGACTTGGGATACCGTGGATTGTCCTTACCACTGTCCCCATTGCACAAAAACTTCGCGCAATTCTTCTACATGGCCCTCACTTAGTTATGGGTTATTGTCCATTATATATCATTTGCCCATATTTCCATGTTCACTTTGCATGATACGCTCATTACTATGCCTTTGCCATGCATTTGTGACCCATGCTTTGCATTACACACGATGATTGCTTCTACTACTTATATGTGTATTTGCAAGCTTGGTGGAGATATTGCTTATTATTGCCATGTTCCTATGATGATACTTTGGTCTTGCTTTGTGTACGTACTTGCGATATGTCATGTGCATTGCCTATGTCTATGATACGTCTCCAACGTATCTATAATTTTTTATTGTTCCATGCGTTTATATTATCTGTTCTGGATGTTTTATATGCATTAATATGCTATTTTATATGATTTTTGGGACTAACATATTAACCTAGAGCCCAGTGCCAGTTTCTGTTTTTTCCTTGTATTAGAGTTTCACAGAAAAGGAATACCAAACGGAGTCCAAACGGAATAAACTTTCGCGATAATTTTTTTTGGACCAGAAGACACCTAGGAGACTTGGAGTGCAAGTCAGAAGAGCCACGAGGTGACCACAAGGGTGGAGGGCACGCCCAGGGGAGTAGGGCGCGCCCCAACCTTGTGGGCCCCTCGTTGACCTCCTGACCTAGATCTTCCTCCTATATATACTCTTATACCCCAAAAACAGCCAGGGGAGCCACGAAACCACTTTTCCACCACCACAACCTTCTGTACCCGTGAGATCCCATCTTGGGGCCTTTTCCGGCATCCCCCCGGAGGGGGATTCGATCACGGAGGGCTTCTACATCAACACCATTGCCTCTTCGATGAAGCGTGAGTAGTTTACTTCAGACCTACGGGTCCATAGCTAGTAGCTAGATGGCTTCTTCTCTCCCTTTGATTCTCAATACAAAGTTCTCCTCGATGTTCTTGGAGATCTATTCGATGTAATACTCTTTTGCGGTGTGTTTGCGAGATCCGATGAATTGTGGATTTATGATCAGCTTATCTATGAATATTATTTGAATCTCCTCTGAATTTATTTATGCATGATTTGATATCTTTGCAAGTCTCTTCGAACTATCGATTTGGTTTGGCCAACTAGATTGGTTTTTCTTGCAATGGAAGAAGTGCTTAGCTTTGGGTTCAATCTTGCGGTGCTCGATCCTAGTGACAGAAGGGGAACCGACACGTATTGTATTGTTGCCATCGGGGATAAAAAGATGGGGTTTTCATCATATTGCTTGAGTTAATTCCTCTACATCATGTCATCTTGCTTAAGGCGTTACTCCGTTCTTTATGAACTTAATACTCTAGATGCATGCTGGATAGCGGTCGATGTGTGGAGTAATAGTAGTAGATGCGGAATCGTTTCGGTCTACTGGACACGGACGTGATGCCTATATTCATGATCATTGCCTTAGATATTGTCATAACTTTGCGCTTTTCTATCAGTTGCTCGGCAGTAATTTGTTCACCCACTGTAATAATTCCTTTCTTGAGAGAAGCCTCTAGTGAAACCTATGGCCCCCGGGTCTATTTTACAACATATTAGTTTCCCGTCAACTTGCCAATTTTGGTTGTCATTCCCTTACTTTGCAATCTTTTACTTTTCGTCCCATAAACCAAAAATATTACTTAACCATTTCTCCATTTCTATCAGATCTCACTTTGCGAATAACCGTGAAGGGATTGACAACCCCTTTGTCATGTTGGTTGCAAGTTGGTGTTTGTTTGTGTAGGTATTCGGTGGCTTGTTGCGTTGTCTCCTACTGGATTGATACCTTGGTTCTCAAAATTGAGGGAAATACTTACGCTACTTTGCTGCATCACCCTTTCCTCTTCAAGGGAAAAACAACGCAAGCTCAAGAGGTACCAAGAAAGATTTCTAGCGCCGTTGCCGGGGAGATCTACGCCAAGCCAAGATATACCAAGTACCCATCATAAACTCTCATCCCTCGCATTACATTATTCGCCATTTGCCTCTCGTTTTCCTCCCTACCACTTCTAAATGATTTTCAAAAAGATTCACCTTTTCATCACCCCTCTTCCATTCTTCTTCTTCGTTTGGTTTTTGTGTGCTTACCTCGCCTCTATGGCTAGTCCTCCTATCCTTGTTAGCACTCCCGATAATGAGGTTCTCAACTTTAAACAAAGGGAAGGAGAGAATTTAATAGATGCGTGGTATAGAATTTGCAATGCTCAAGATAGATCTACTCGAAAGGAATCTAGTTCCGTTCTTCTTCACAATTTTTACGTAGGCATCACTCCTTGGAATAGATATGTTCTCGATACCATTACTGGGGGCAATTTCTTAGGGACCTATACTTTCGATTCTTACAATGCCATGATAGATTTGCTACGCCCACCACCTCTTTTGGTTAATGGAACCGTTTTAACCTTGGAACATGTAATGCAAAGACTGGATATTATTGAAAACAAAATTGCTACCGTAGAGTTGATTGAAAATTTGGATAAAAAGATGAAGGAAATATGCCCTAGAGGCAATAATAAAGTTATTATTTATATTTCTTTATATCGTGATAAATGTTTATTATTCATGCTAGAATTGTATTAACCGGAAACTTAGTACATGTGTGAATATATGGACAAAACAGCGTGTCCCTAGTATGCCTCTACTTGACTAGCTCGTTAATCAAAGTTGGTTATGTTCCCTGAGCATAGACATGTGTTGTCATTTGATGAACGAGATCACATCATTAGAGAATGATGTGATGGACAAGACCCATCTGTTAACTTAGCATAACGATCATTTAGTTTTTTTGCTATTGCTTTCATCATGACTTATACATGTTTCTCTGACTATGAGATTATGCAACTCCCGAATACCAGAGGAACACCTTGTGTGCTATCAAACGTCACAACGTAACTGGGTGATTATAAAGATGCTCTACAGATGTCTCCCAAGGTGTTTGTTGGGTTGGCATAGATTGAGATTAGGATTTGTCACTCAATGTATCGGAGAGGTATCTATGGGCCCTCTCGGTAATGCACATCACTATAAACCTTGCAAGCAATGTGACTACTGAGTTAGTCACGGGATGATGCATTATGGAATGAGTAAAGAGACTTGCCGGTAACAAGATTGAACTAGGTATGATGATACTGACGATCGAATCTCGGGCAAGTAGCACACCGATGACAAAGGGAACAACGTATATTGTTATGTGGTTTGACTAATAAAGATCTTCGTAGAATATGTAGGAGCCAATATGAGCATCCAGGTTACGCTATTGGTTATTGACCGGAGATGTGTCTCGGTCATGTCTACATAGTTCTCGAACCCGTAGGGTCCGCACGCTTAACGTTCGATGACGATTTGTATTATGAGTTATGTGATTTGATGACCGAAGTTTGTTCAGAGTCTCGGATGAGATCACGGACATGACGAAGAGTCTCGAAATGGTCGAGAGGTAAAGATTCATATATAGGACGATGGTATTTGGACACTGGAAGTGTTCTGGGTGATACCAGGTCACCGGAAGGGATTCCGGGCAACCCCTGGCAAAGATATGGGCTTAATGGGCCAAGTAAGGGAACACACCAGCCCACAAGGGGCTGGTGCGCCCCCTATAGGGCCAGCCATATGGAGAGAAAGGGAAAGGAGATGAGGAAAAGGGAAGTATGAAGTAGGACTCCTACTTCCTTCCCCTCCCCCTCCTTCCTTTCCCCCTTGTCCAAATATGGTAAGGGGGGGCAGAATTGGACTAGGGGCCCAAGTAGGATTCCTCCTACTTGGGCGTGCCCTAGGCTGCCTCCCTCCCTCTCCCTCCTTTATGTACGTGGGGAGGGCACCCCTAGAACACACATGAAGTGTTCCTAGCCGTGTGCGGCGCCCCCCTCCACAGTTAACACCTCGGTCATATCGTCGTAGTGCTTAGGCGAAGCCCTGCGCCAGTAACTTCATCATCACCGTCGCCACGCCGTCGTGCTGACGGAACTCTCCCTCATCCTCAACTGGATCAAGATCTCGAGGGACGTCATCGTGCTGAACGTGTGCTGAACACAGAGGTGTCGTACGTTCGGTACTTGGATCGGTTGGATTGTGAAGACGTTCGACTACATCAACCGCGTTACTAAACGCTTCCACTTTCGGTCTACGAGGGTACGTGGACACACTCTCCACGCTCGTTGCTATGCTTCTCCTAGATAGATCTTGCGTGATCGTAGGATTTTTTTTTGAAATACTACGTTCCCCAACAAAAGATTCATAATCGGATTACTCAATATGGATCTAAGGTAGGAGTTACTTTAAAGAATCTTAGCGAAAAGGAACCAATAGTTAATGAAAAGATAGATCAAGATTCTACTAGAATTGGCAAGTTAGAAGATATTATTACCAACTTGGGTTCCGCTTTTTCCTCCGTTAAAACTACTCAAAATCTTCCTCCTAGTAAGATTGCCAAGTTTACTTATGTTCCTAAGAATAAGGGTGAATCTTCTAGTAAGACAATGAAGATCTCAAATCAATTAGTATTCACCCCAATTTTCTCGATATTATTAAGGAACCTATTGTCACGAATGAATCTGTTGATTTCTTGCCTAGGAGTTTGATCATTTATAAAACCAAAGAATCTCCTAAAATTCATAAGTGTGTTATTAAAGATTTGCATGCCAAATAAGATAACACTTAGATCTATTCGTGTTTTTTTATGCCTAGCTAGGGGCGTTAAACAATAGCGCTTGTTGGGAGGCAACCCAATTTTATTTTTGTTCTTGCTTTTTAGGTCCTGTTTAGTAATAAATATTTCATCTAGCCTATGGTTTGTGTTTTAATTAGTGTTTTTGCCAAGTAAGACCTATGGGATAACCTATGGTGATAGTTAATTTGATCTTGCTGAAAAACATAAATTTTTGCGCTCACGAAAACAATTCTCATTTTTTTATGGAGAGTGATTTTTAGTTGATTCTTTTTGCAGAAGATTAAAAGACAAATTATCTAGGACTTACTATTTAATCAGGATTTTTAGAGTTTCAGAAGTATTCTAAATATCCAGATTGCTACAGACTGTTCTGTTTTTGACAGATCCTGTTTTTCGCATGTTGTTTGCTTATTTTGATGCATCTATGGCTAGTATCCGGGGGTATGAACCATGTAAAAGTTGGAGTACAGTAGATATTACACCAATATAAATAAAGAATGAGTTCACAACAGTACAAAAAGTGGTTATTTATTTTCTTTTACTAACGGAGCTTACGAGATTTTCCGTTGGAGTTTTATGTTGTGAAGTTTTCAAGTTTTGGGTAAGGATTTGATGGACTATGGAATAAAGAGTGGCAAGAGCCTAAGCTTGGGGATGCCCAAGGAACCCCAATGTAATATTCAAGGATGTCAAAAAGCCTAAGCTTGGGGTTGCCTCGGGAAGGCATCCCCTCTTTCGTCTTCGTCTATCGATAACTTTACTTGAGGCTATATTTTTATTCACCACATGATATGTGTTTTGCTTGGAGCATCTTGTATGATTTAAGTATTTGATTTTTAGTTTGCCACAATCATCCTTGTTGTACACACCTTTTGGGAGAGACACGCATGAATCGTGATTCATTAGAATACTCTTTGTGCTTCACTTATATATTGTGAGCTAGGCAATTTTGCTCTAGTGCTTCACTTATATCTTTTTAGAGCACGGCGGTGGTTTTATTTTATAGAAATTGATGAACTCTCATACTTCACTTATATTATTTTGAGAGTCCCTAAACAGCATGCTAATTTGCTTTGTTTATAAAATTAGTCCTAATATGATAGGCATCCAAGAGGGATATAATAAAAACTTTCATATAAAGTGCATTGAATACAATGAGAAGTTTGATTCCTTATGATTGTTTTGAGATATGAAGATGGTGATATTGGAGTCATGCTAGCAATTAGTTGTGAATTTGATAAATACTTGCGTTGAGGTTTGTGAGTCCCATAGCATGCACGTATGGTGAACTGTTATGTGATGAAGTCGGAGCATGATTTATTTATTGATTGTCTTCCTTATGAGTGGCAGTCGGGGACGAGCGATGGTATTTTCCTACCAATCTATCCCCTAGGAGCATGTGCGTAGTAATTTGTTTCGATGACTAATAGATTTTTGCAATAAGTATGTGAGTTCTTTATGACTAATGTTGAGTCCATGGATTTTACGCACTCTCACCTTTCCGCCATTGCTAGCCTCTCTAGTACCGCACAACTTTCGCCGGTACAATAAACCCACCACATATCCTTCCTCAAAACAGCCACCATACCTACCTACCATGGCATTTCATAGCCATTCTGAGATATACTGACATGCAACTTTCCACCGTTCCATTTATTATGACACACATCATCATTGTCATATTGCTTTGCATGATCATGTAGTTGACATCGTATTTGTGGCAAAGCCATCGTTCATCATTTTTTATACATGTCACTCTTGATTCATTGCACATCCCGGTACACTGCCGGAGGCATTCATATAGAGTCATATTTTGTTCTAAGTATCGAGTTGTAATTTTTGAGTTGTAAGTAAAATAAAAGTGTGATGATCTTCATTATTAGAACATTGTCCCAAGTGAGGAAAGGATGATGGAGACTATGATTCCCCCACAAGTCGGGATGAGACTCCGAACGAAAAAATAGAGGCCAAAAAAAAGAGAAGGCCCAAATAAAAAAATGAGAGAAAAAGAGAGAAGGGGCAATGTTACTATCCTTTTTTGCCACACTTGTGCTTCAAAGTAGCACCATGATCTTTATGATAGAGAGTCTCCTATGATATCACTTTCATATACTAGTGGGAATTTTTCATTATAGAACTTGTCTTGTACATCCCAATGATGGGCTTCCTCAAATTGCCCTAGGTCTTCGTGAGCAAGCAAGTTGGATGCACACCCACTTAGTTTTCTTTTTGAGCTTTCATAAACTTATAGCACTAGTGCATCTGTTGCATGGCAATCCCTACTCACTCACAATGATATCTATTAATGGGCATCTCCATAGCCCATTGATACGCCTAGTTGATATGAGACTATCTCCTTTTTGTCTTCTCCACAACCACCGTCTATTCCACCTATAGTGATATGTCCATGGCTCACGCTCATGTATTGCGTGAAAGTTGAAAAAGTTTGAGAATGTCAAAAGTATGAAACAATTGCTTGGCTTGTCATCGGGGTTGTGCATGATTTAAATATTTTGTGTGATGAAGATGGAGCACAGCCAGACTATATGATTTTGTAGGGATAAGCTTTCTTTGGCCATGTTATTTTGAGAAGACATAATTATTCTGTTAGTATGCTTGAAGTATTATTGTTTTCATGTCAATATTAAACTTTTATTTTGAATCTTACGGATATGAACATTCACGCCACAATAAAGAGAATTACATGGATAAATATGTTAGATAGCATTCCACATCAAAAATTCTGTTTTTATCATTTACCTACTCGAGGACGAGCAGGAATTGAGCTTGGGGATGCTTGATACGTCTCCAACGTATCTGTAATTTTTGATTGTTCCATGCTATTATATTATCTGTTTTGGATGTTTTATATGCATTAATATGCTATTTTATATGATTTTTGGGACTAACCTATTAACCTAGAGCCCAATGCCAGTTTCTTTTTTTCCTTGTTTTAGAGTTTCGTGGAAAAGGAGTACCAAACAGAAAAAAACTTTCGCGGTGATTTTTCTTGGACCAGAAGACACCCAGGATACTTGGAGTACAAGTAAGAAGAGCCACAAGGCGGCCACAAGGGTGGAGGGCGCGCCCAGGGGGTAGGGCGCGCCCCCAACCTTGTGGGGCCCTCGTTGACCTCCTGACCTAGATCTTCCTCCTATATATACTCTTATACACCCAAAACATCCAGGTGAGCCACGAAACCACTTTTCCACCGCCGCAGCCTTCTGTACCCGTGAGATCCCATCTTGGGGCCTTTTCCTGCATCCTGCCGGAGGGGGATTGGACCATGGAGTGCGTCTACATCAACACCACTACCTCTCCAATGAAGCGTGAGTAGTTTACTTCAGACCTACGGGTCCATAGCTAGTAGCTAGATGGCTTATTCTCTCCCTTTTATTCTCAATACAAAGTTCTCCTCGATGTTCTTGGAGATCTATTCGATGTAATACTCTTTTGCGGTATGTTTGTCGAGTTCCGATGAATTTTGGATTTATGATCAACTTATCTATGAATATTATTTGAATCTCCTCTGAATTCTTTTATGCATGACTTGATATCTTTGCAAGTCTCTTCGAACTATCGATTTGGTTTGGCCAACTAGATTGGGTTTTCTTGCAATGGGAGAAGTGCTTAGCTTTGTGTTCAATCTTGCGGTGCTCGATGCTAGTGACAGAAGGGGAACCGACACATACTGTATTGTTGCCATCGAGGATTAAAAGATGGGGTTTTCATCATATTGCTTGAGTTAATTCCTCTACATCATGTCATCTTGCTTAAGGCGTTACTCTGTTCATTATGAACTTAATACTCTAGATGCATGCTGGATAGCGGTCGATGTGTGGGGTAATAGTAGTAGATGCAGAATCGCTTCAGTCTACTTGACACGGACGTGATGCCTATATTCATGATCATTGCCTTAGATATCGTCATAACTTTGCGCTTTTCTATCAATTGCTCGGCAGTAATTTGTTCACCCAACGTAATAATTCCTTTCTTGAGAGAAGCCTCTAGTGAAACCTATGGCCCCCGGGTCTATTTTACAACATATTAGTTTCCCGTCAACTTACCAATTTCTGTTGCCGTTCCCTTACTTTGCAATCTTTTACTTTCCATTCCATAAACCAAAAATACTAAAAATATTACTTTACCTATCATGGAATTGTCACGGCAGATGTCCTAGGGTAAGGACTTAGTCGTGGAGCCATTGCACTGGGTTAGCTTAGAGGTGTTAAACGGGACATAGGACACACGAGTTTATACTGGTTCGGCCCCTTGCGGTGAAGGTAAAGGCCTAGTCCAGTTTGAGGTGGTATTGCTTATGTCTCGATTACCAGGGAGCGAATACGCTGAACCTAGCTTTCGATCTGTTGTCTCTCGCCCTAAGTCGCCGCCGAGTCGCCCCTTTTATATACATAGGTCGACGCCCGGCGGCTTACAGAGTCCCGGCCGGCTCATAAACAATGTGTCCGGCCCGGTGACTAACTGCACATGCCTTATCATACAAGTTACACATACATGTCGGTTTACAATTGTTTGGGCCTTAAGTCACCTTTGGGCTCCGGGCCCTTGAAGAGTCTGCATAATAGACTACAGCCTTAAGCGTCTTCATGGGCTTTATCTTGATAAACCGACAGGGACTTAACCTGGCCCCTCCTGGGCGGGTTAACCCAATAGTTATATCCCCAACATTAGGCCCCAGGTTGATTTGAACTTGTTCATATCAATCTTCAACACTTCGAAAAAATTCCTTCCTCATTACCTTTGCAAAATCTTGTAACTCACCGTGACGTCATCTTCTAGGTTCTTGATAACCCGCCGTGACGTCATCTATCATTAATATTGCACAAGGCCCAAATCTTAATAAATCTTCTTTTTAATGAATCTCCGAAAAATGCGGCATTTGTACCGGTCACATTCGTTTTTTGGCCTCCTCGATTCCCGCGCCTATCACTTATCCATTTGCCTTATAAATAGGGCAGGGGGTCCCTTTTCCTTTTCCCCCCTTGCCACTTCATCTCCGTCTTCTTCCTCGCGACTCCGAACCCTCGAGGTCCGCTTCGACCGTCGACCTTCGCTTCTGCCTCGACAACGGCCGTCGCATCAACCTGACCTTGTCCAGACTTCAGCCCTGGTACATCTTCCTTTCCTCCTTTCTTATGGATCTCATTAGGGTTTTCCGACATTCATCGAGGTTCGTCCTTGTTCTTAGCTATAACCCTCCTTTTTGATTTGAACTTGGTGCTCCCCGTATGACGTAGCAGGCATAGCAATCATTTTTATTATTTAGAATATCTCCTCTGTATCAGAAAACCAATCTGGACCATCAACTGCTCAAGCACTGATATTTTAGGTCTGAATATTTTTGTATTAACTGAAATGTGGTAGATCCGAAATCATAGCATCAATTTGTGAAACCTGTTTTTCTCAGCACTTAGATTTTTCATCCCCAGATCTGTCCTTTCAATATTTGTATGGGTGGCTTAACTCAGAAATAGTAACCCGCCAGGTATCATTAGTCCCCTTTCAAGCCGCCAATAATTCTGCGACTTTGCAATGCCAATCTTCGGCTTAACACCCGTGCATGCTTCTTTATTGTTTGCTTTTTAACCATAACCCGGCTTAATCATGTAATATTGAACCGGCACATCCTTTCTTCCAGATCATTGATAGAATGGCTAAGACATACTCGGCTTGTAATTGGGACAAATCTTGGGTTACCGAAGAAGATTTGAACAACTTTGTTGCTACTGGCGCTTTAGCCAAAAAAGAGATCATCCATTGGAGAGCTCCTGGTGGGGAAATTCCTCCTCAACCCAAAGATGGAGAAATAATTGTTTTTGCCGACCACTTGGGTCGAGGATTCAGTCCACCAGGTTCAAAGTTTTTCCGTGATGTGCTGCATTTCCTTCAACTTCACCCTCAAGACATCGGACCCAACTCCATGTCCAACATCTACAACTTCCAAGTATTTTGCGAAACTTATCTTCAAGAGGAGCCTATAGTTGACTTATTCAGGGAATTCTATTACTTGAACCGCCAAACAGAGTTCGTCGACGGGCCATGTCAAGAACTTGGTGGAGTCACCATTCAGAAGAGGAAGGACGTCAGCTTTCCCCATGCTAAACTGCATAGTCACCCCAAAGACTGGAACCATACTTGGTTTTATTGTCAAGATACATCTCCAGTCGGTGAGAATCCTCTGCCAGGTTACCGTGAACGCAGACTTAGCAACACACATCCGCTCCCCCAACGGCTCAATTCGAGGGAAAGGGCCAAATACTCACAAGCCTTTTCAAAGCTCAAAGCCTTTATGGCCAACGGCTTAACTGGCGTCGACTTTTCCCGGTGTTGGATATCTTGGAGTATCTTGCCATTAAGCCGCCGCCCTGATTTAATGTGCGAATATACTGGTGATGTAAACGATCCTCAGCTGTCTGATGCGGAAATCACTTAAGCCACCAAGAAACTGCTGAATGAATCTGTGAAGGAGTGCAACAAAACCGGACTTAGTCCGTTCTGTACTTTCTACAAGCCGCGAGCTGTAAGAATTGCACATCTTTATGCTTAATTCATATTTTGATGTCTACTTATGATCTTTTCAATCTTCACAGGCTGATGATCCATTTTGGAAGAGGAGAACACAGGATAAACCGGCAAAACCGGCTCGTGTGAAAACCAAGGCCATCAAGAAAACCACCAAGAAGACTACTGAGTCCGCTGATGAAAACGAGGATAATGAGTCAGAGGTAGAACTTGACTCTCTTGGCTCCTTTTTTATACATGTCATTGACAATGATTGTTATCAGGACGACGCAGAGGCCAGCCATGCAGGTGATGCAGAGGTAATTACTCTTTCTTCTGATTCAGAACCTCTGCCAACTCAGAAAGCCCGACAAACAAGCCGGCAAGTAAGCTTTTCTCACCCTCTAGCTCACTTGGATGCCAACTTTCTTTTGAAGAAACAACAACATGAAGCTCGCTGGGTCGCTCGTCAAAGTGGTGGTCAGATCACTTCTTCCGGCTTACCAAACACGCTAGTTCGCAAATGCCGCCTAGAGGTCCTTTAGATTTCTGATATATTTTACCCCAAGGCAGGTCACTTCCGACAACCTCTTAACCCGTCCGATTCAAACTATCAGGGAACTTCTGGTTCTTCCTCTGGCGAGTCATCAGGGACACAAATCCCGGCCTTTAAAACTGTACCTGAGTACGGATACCTTTTGACCTTTCATATCTTATGCTCTGTTAATTATACTGACCTCTTAACACTTCTTATTCTCAGGAGCCAAGCTAAACCCAGCAAGAAAGCCAGGCTAGCTAAGCCGACTGACGATCTTAATCTGTCTGAACCGGAGAAGCAACAAGAGTCTCCTCATCCTCATCAAACTACAGAAGACACCATTGACAACTCACCTCCGGAAGATCATGAAGCTTCCATGGACCATGTGGATGTTGAGCCGACTATCTCTAAGCCACCAAGCCCAATCAAACCTGCCGAGGAGAAGATTGATGATGTTGTTGTCACCGGCTTTGGATTCACAGCTCCGGGTCAACCTAACGTCTTATCCAAGCATAGCACTAAGGAAGAAATTTCCGCTGAAGATAAAGGCAAGTGGAAAACCAACTTGGCAAGCTATACTCATTTCAGCGCTCAAGATCTCCACTCGAGCTATTTAAATCGTTTGTACACCAGCCGTGACTTTGAAGCCGGCTTAGTGAACCTGATGAAGGAGCGCTATGAGGTAAACACTGCAATTCCTTGTTACCTGAATATCCTTCCCCTTAGCCACCAAGTTTATTGGACATGACTAGAATAACATGTGTTGTAAACTTCAATAGCTGCATAGATCAATTCCCGTAGCCCCCAAGGGTCGGTTTATTCTTGTAATATAAACTGGGACTTCATAATATCAACACCTCAACTCTGCATCTGTAGCCCCCAAGGGCCGGTTTAACAAATATGTTGAGCCGGGACTTTAACTCAGAAAGATTTAACATTGCGTCCATAGCCCGCAAGGGTCGTCTTAACAAATATGTTAAGTCGAGACTAAACATTTTGTAAAAATCCAGAATCCCAGTCATAACCTTCGTAAGCCGGATCATCATTATTTGTCCGGGTCAGCAAATGAAGCCATGTTTTGAAGAGCAATACACATTAGCCCCCAAGTGCCAAGCAGAATACTTGTATTGTACTTGGGACTTCACCAATGTTTTGAAGAAGCAATAGACATTAGCCCCCAAGTGCCAAGTATAATACTTGTATTGTGCTTCGAACTTCAATTAAACTTATTGCCATCTTATGTACTGTGTACTTTTGTAGACTAAACTTAGCAGCAAAGAAACACAAGTCGCCGACCTTCAAGAAAACATCAAGTCTCAACAAGAAGAAACCTCCAAGGCCAAGGATGAACTGACTAGTGCCTTAGCAGCAATGGAGAAATTCAAAGAAAGCTTCAAGGCTGAACAAGCAGGTTGGGAGACAGAGAAGGCAGCTCTGTTGAAAAGGGCTGAAGATGCTGAAGCGGCCCTTGAGCCGGTATCTTCAGAGCTTGCCGGCTTAAAACAGCAAATTAATGCCATGACTGCTGCCATTTTTGGTGAAATAACCTTTTTAATTTCTGAACATATGCTTATTTCAATATGCTCCCAGCTTACCACATTCTTGATGACACAGGATCCCGGGTTACCCATCTTGCGCAGACATGCGGAAAAAGCTGAAAGTTGCGTATACGCTTATAGAACAGCTATACACTGGTGCGCAGCGGGTGATCTGCACAACTGCTCACAACAAACCGGCTCCAACCCTTATCAAGGATATGTTGGACAAGCTATCTATGCTGCTTGCGCGGATTGAAGAGTTGAAAAAATTAGCTGCCAGAGCCGGTGCCCTTACTGCATTGACCGAGGCCAAAGCGTGGCTAGTTGATCTTGAACCGGCAGACTTGGCCAACGGCTGCCCGAGCATAAAAGAAGATGGGTCACCCTTTACTGCAGATGACTTCGCCGCTCTTACGAGGGAAATGCGTACTTTAGGTAGCAAACTGGCTGAGGAAACTGATCTTACACATTACCAGCCGGTTTATGATGCCAACAATAAGAAGGTGAAGGCGCCGACTCATGACGCTCCGGACCTGACTCCCCCGATCCGTAAGCACACTTATGCCCCTGATGTTGATCCATCCACACTTATAAGTGATGAAGCTGTATTCAGAGCATTAACTGGGATCAACTGGTCGACCACCAACTTCCAGCCATTGGGTGAAGAGGAGGCAGATGAACCAGTGCTGGATGAGCCACAACCTTCAACATAACAAGACTAGGAGTTGTAAGCCGTTGGCCGGCTTAACATCTGCTTTCTGTGAAAACTGCTAAAACAATTATTCCTGTGGGGCACTCAGTGTCGTTGTAATAGGCTTTAGTTAAACTCTTGATCTACCATGCCATCGTGCATGTCTTGTTCTGTGTGATACTTTTAAGCCGACAGTATTTGAAGATCTACCACATATGTTTATGATTTCATCAATTGTGTGCGTCAGACTTATTGATTGTACTTGCACACAAACACATGACAAAAATTCTGCAATATGTGATTAAACTGCTGGCTTACCATACCAAAGCAGTTAGGGTGATAACCCAAAACTTTAGAGGACAATACTTCTGATTACTTAATATCATCTGCTGGCGATATACCGTCGAAAGCTAGGTCGGGTTATCATGAACCTCAGATGTGCTCAAATATGAGCTATAATAATTGAGGCTAGATGGCCTGAATCATTGTTAATTTATACGTCAAGATAATCCAAAAAATGCTCCAAAAAATCAAGCAAGAAAAACAAGGCCTTCAAAGGCCGCCAAGCCAAATATAAGCCGGACCAAGAGGGATATTCAAGGGCCATAAGTGTTAGTATTGAGTCGGTTAAAAGGGATGTTTTATGGCTATGCTTCGAATACGAGCAGGAAGCCCCCAAATAACCATAATTGTGGCATTGCGCCGATCAAGAGCGATATTCACAGCTATGATTAAAATACGATCAGGAAGCCCCGAAGTGACCATAATTGTGGCATTGCGCTGATCAAGAGGGATATTCACAGCTATGATTCGAATACGATCAGGAAGCCCCCAAGTGACCATAATTGTGGCATTGTGCCGATCAAGAAGGATATTCACAGCTATGATTCGAATACGATTAGGAAGCCCCCAAATGACCATAACTGTGGCATTGCGCCAATCAAGAGGGTAGTAACGCTATGTTCTCTTTGGTGAATACACCTATGTTTGAACAGGAAGCTCCCAAGTGATTTGTGAGAACGGCGTTGCACCGGATCAAGAGGGTAGTAATGCTATGTTCTCTTTGGTGAATACACCTATGTTTGAACAGGAAGCCCCCAAGTGATCTTTCTATAATAAAAAATACTCATTATTCTTGAAATGAAATGACAGAGGCCCTGATTTATCAGGGATGCCGGCTTTATTATAATCATCATAATGTATACACCGTCAAGATACGTACATTGTAAGAGCCGGTGGCTCAAGTATAGTAAGGCCGAAGATGAGCAATATTCCACGGCTGGTGGGTCTCCTCCTCTGACTTACATGAATCCTTGTGTTTTTGAACATCAATAAGGTAGTATGAGCTGTTGTTCAGATTCTTGCTGACCACAAAGGGTCCTTCCCAAGGTGGGGATAACTTATGCATATCTGTCTGATCCTGGATAAGCCGGAGCACGAGATCACCTTCCTGAAAGGTTCTGGTTTTGACCCGGCGGTTCTGATAACAGCGCAGATCTTGCTGGTAAATCACCGAACAAGCCGCCGCGAGGTCACGCTCCTCATCCAACAAGTCAAGTGCATCCTGACGCACTTTCTCATTATCAGCTTCAACATAAGCTGCCACTCGAGGCGAATCATGATGGATGTCACTGGGGAGAACTGCCTCTGCTTCGTAAACCATGAAGAAAGGTGTATAACCCGTAGATCTGTTGGGGGTAGTATTGATGCTCCATAACACAGAAGATAACTCCTCCACCCAACAACCCGATGTCCTCTGCAAAGGAACCATAAGCCGGGGCTTGATGCCTCTCAGGATCTCTTGATTGGCCCTCTCGGCTTGACCATTGGACTGGGGGTGAGCCACTGACGACACATCAAGCCGGATATGCTCACGTTGACAAAATTCTTTCATGGCACCCTTGGACAAATTAGTGCCATTATCAGTTATAATGCTATGGGGGAAACCAAAACGGAAAATCACCTTTTTAATAAATTGAACCGCCGTCACCGCGTCACATATAGTGACCGGCTCTGCCTCAACCCACTTCGTGAACTTGTCAACCGCCACCAAGAGGTGTGCCTTTTTATCTTTGGACCTTTTGAAAGGCCCAACCATATCAAGCCCCCAGACTGCAAAAGGCCAAGTAATTGGAATCATCCTCAATTCCTGAGCCGGTATATGAGCTCTGCGTGAGAACTTCTAAAACCCATCACATTTACTGACTAGATCCGCATCGTCGGCGTGAGCCGTCAGCCAATAAAAACCATGACGGAAGGCCTTAGCCACAAGAGACTTAGACCCGGCATGATGACCACAACCATCTTCATGAATTTCACGCACAATCTCACGGCCCTCCTCTGGAGAAACACAACGTTGAAAAGCCCCTGTGGCACTGCGATGATGTAACTCTCCATGAACAATAGTCATTGACTTGGACCGCCGGGTTATCTGCCTGGCCAAAGTTTCATCCTCAGGTAACTCGCCCCGGGTCATATAATCCAAATATGGAACTGTCCAATTAGGAATGGCATGAAGAGCCGCCACGAGTTGCGCTTACGGGTTAGGAATAGCCAGATCTTCGCCTGTAGGCAATTTAACAGAAGGATTATGCGGAATATCCAGGAAATTGTTAGGTGGCACCGGCTTACGCTGAGATCCTAATCGGCTTAAGGCATCAGCCGCCTCATTTTTTTCTATGATCAACATGTTCAACTTGATAACCCTTAAAGTGACCCGCAATAGCATCAACCTCTCGACGGTAAGCCGTCATGAGTGGATCCTTAGAATCCCAAGTGCCAGAAACTTGCTGAGCCACCAGATCTGAGTCGCCGAAACACCTCACTCGGCTTAAACTCATCTCCTTAGCCAACCGAAGACCATGGAGCAAGGCCTCATACTCAGCTGCATTGTTAGTACAAGGGAACATAAGCCGGAGAACATAAGAAAATTTATCACCTCATGGGGAAGTTAATACAACTCCAGCCCCCGAGGCTTCCAACTGCCTGGATCCATCAAAGTGAATAGTCCAATATGTGTTATCCGGCTTCTCCTCAAGCATCTGCAACTCTGTCCAATCATTTATAAAATCAACAAGTGCTTGAGACTTGATGGCTGTACGGGGCACATATTTTAAACCATGAGGCCCAAGCTCAATGGCCCACTTGGCTACCCGACCTGTGGCTCCTCTGTTTTGAATGATATCCCCCAAGGGGGCAGAACTAACCACAGTGATAGGATGACCCAAAAAATACTGCTTAAGCTTCCGGCTAGCCATAAAAACCCCATACACAAGCTTCTGCCAATGTGGATACCGTTGTTTGGACTCAATAAGAACCTCACTCATATAGTAAACTGGTCGCTGAACCGGATATTCCTTGCCTGTCTCCTTCCTTTCTACCACAATAGCTACACTGACAACCCGGCTGTTGGCAACCACATACAACAACAACGACTCTATCAATGGGAGCAGCCAGAATGGACGGCTCAGCCAACTGTTTCTTCAAATCCTCAAATGCTTGATTAGCAGCATCACTCCAGATGAAGTGGACTGTTTTCTTCATCATCTGGTACAGCGGTATAGCCTTTTCACCCAGCCGGCTTATGAACCGGCTTAAGGCCGCAATACGACATGCCAAACGTTGAACATCATTAACACACGCCGGCTTAGCCAAAGAAGTGATGGCCTTGATCTTCTCTGGGTTAGCCTCAATGCCTCTGTCGGAAACCAGAAAACCCAAAAGCTAACCAGCTGGCACACCAAAAACACACTTGGCCGGGTTAAGCATCATCTTATAAACCCGGAGATTATCAAAGGTTTCCTTCAAATCATCAGAGTTTCCTTCTCTTTGGATTTCACCACAATGTCATCCACATAAGCATGAACATTACGCCCGATCTGATTATGAAAGCAATTTTGCACACACCGTTGGTAAGTCGCCTGGGCACTCTTGAGCCCAAAAGGCATGGACACATAGCAGAAGGATCCAAACGGAGTAATGAAAGTTGTTTTCTCCTGGTCCTTAACTGCCATTTTGATCTGATGATAACCAGAATATGCATCCAAAAAGCTCAAACGCTCACAACCCACCGTAGCATCAATAATTTGATCAATACGGGGAAGAGCAAAAGGATCAGCCGGACAAGATTTCTTCAAATCCGTGTAATCCACACACATACGCCAAGCACCGTTCTTCTTAAGCACTAGTACCGGGTTAGCCAACTACTCAGGATGAAAAACTTCAACAATGAACCCAGCCGCCAAGAGCCGGGCCACTACTTCACCGATGGCCTTGCGCCTCCCTTCATTAAAACGATGAAGAAACTGCTTCACCGGTTTAAACTTCGGATCAATATTGAGAGTGTGCTCAGCGAGTTCTCTCGGTACACCCGGCATGTCAGAAGGTTTCCATGCAAAGATGTCCCGGTTCTCACGGATGAACTCGATGAGCGCGCTTTCCTATTTCGGATCCAGATTAGCACTGATGCTGAACTGCTTGGATGAATCGCCAGGAACAAAATCAATCAGCTTGGTGTTGTCTGCCGATTTAAACTTCAAAACTGGGTCATGCTCCGTCGTTGGCTTTTTCAAAGATGTCATATCTGCTGGGTCAACATTGTCTTTATAAAACTTCAAATCCTTTGTTGCGCAGACAGATTCAGCATAGGTTGCATCACCTTCCTCACATTCCAAAGCAGTCTTCCGGCTTCCATGCACCGTAATTGTCCCCTTATGACCCGGCATCTTGAGTTGCAGATAAACATAACAAGGCCTTGCCATGAACTTAGCATAAGCCGGCCATCCAAACAAGGCATGATAAGGGCTCTTGATCTTCACCACTTCAAAGGTCAATGTCTCAGACCTGGAATCATAGTCATCCCCAAATGCAACCTCTAGAGCTTTTTTACCAACCGGGTATGCCAACTTACCAGGCACCACACGTGAAAGACAGTGTTTGATGGCCTAAGATTTTTATCAGTCAACCCCATGCGATGGAAGGTTTCATAATAAAGGATATTGATACTGCTACCCCCGTCCATGAGTACCTTAGTGAATTTATATCCTCCAACCTGAGGCGCTACCACCAAAGCCAAGTGACCCGGATTGTCAACCCGGGGCGGGTGATCCTCATGACTCCACACAATGGGCTGCTCAGACCATCATAAGTAACGGGGGGCTGTCGGCTTAACGGCGTTCACATCCCTTTTATGGAGCTTCTGATCCCGCTTGCATAAACTTGTGGTGAAGACGTGGTACTGCCCACTATTCAATTGCTTCGGGTTACTTTGATATCCAGACTGTTGTTGCTGATTCCCCTGACCGGACTGTTGATGATAACCGCCCTGATTGCCTTGATTGCCTTGGTGACCCTGAAAACCGGAATTGGAACCGCCACCACCGTAACCCAGGCCATGGGAACCGGAACCTGAGCCGCCACTTGGTCCATGATTGTCTTGGAACAAGTTGGAATTTTTGAACTCTTTCATAATATGGCTGTCCTTCCAAAGGTGACTGGACGCACTACTGCAGGATGCTGCTAATGCGACACTACGATCAGAGACCCTTCGAGAAACTGTGTGCGATGCCATAATCGCAAACGATGCTATATGAAAACCGCCAGAAATGTATAAAACGTTTGCGATGACGGGTGCATCAAACACGGTTAAGGTTTTAGTTGCGTGTGCGATGAAGGGCATATGGTTAACCCGTTCGAACTATTTGCGATGAGGCAGAACAACAGAAACGGGCAGCCATATCAATGTGTGTGCGATATAAGGCATACAGTTCGCTCCGATGAACCGTTTGCTATTAGGGAGTGCAACATAAACGGTTAGCCAGATCAAGGTGTGTGTGATATAGGGCATACGGTTCACTCGGACGAACTGTTTTTGATTAGCGAACGCAACATAAACGGTTCAACTTAACAAGATGTGTGTGATACGTGGCAAACAGTCGACTCGGATGAACTGTTTGCGATGATAAATTACAACACAGACGGTTAATACAGTTAGTTCGTGTGCGATTCTGTGTGTACAAAAAACTTTGAAAATTGCAAACTAGTTGGTTGCGGTGGCTAGGAATATCGCACATGATGCGTCTGCGAGTACTCGTGTGTGATGATTAGTAAGTTACACATATGTTTCCTTACGTTAACACTTGTGTGATAAATAACACGTGGCACCGGATACGGTATTCGGGTTGTGTGTGTGCTCCACTTAGTCTTCCTGCGCTCCAGCGAATGCTTCCCGCGCTCCACATGGATGAATTGTAAAATCCATGCCTATTCCCTCACCGGTTTCCCGCCACTAGTTAACTGCTTGCTGCATATAACCCAGGCGGCAACGCAGCGCCGCGACACTCTGCGAAGATCTAGTCCTCACCCATCTACCATTAGTTATTCCAAGCATGCCAGGCAACGACCAAAGCTTCGATGTTGACACCTACATGCGTTACAACTTCGGCGAGGAGAATGAGCCGGAGCAGGTCGGGGAGCAAGAGCTTCATCGGCCGGTGCATGCACCATGGCCCATCGGCAGCAATATCAGCGTCACAGTCCTTGGGAGCACAATCGACATATTGCAGAGGAGGTGTGATGAGCAGTTTGCCATCCACCGTGCAAAAGATCCAGAGCTGCTCGGCGGCATGATCGACGACCACCTGAAGAACCACCGTCACCAGTGCTCATCGGGAGCCTGATGCCCCGCAAGGAATGGGCAGAGGACCTCTGCGATTCAGTCAAGATAAAGGTAGCCTACGGCTTCATCATTGCCCGCGGCGGCCGTGTCAACCTCGATCCCGATGATGTGGTGGCCAGGCTCGAGCGCATCCTTGGCGGAGTTGACGTCCCCGACGAAGTAGAACATCGCCAACATGATATCTTGAGGATGCAGGTGATCGATGGAATTTGCTACTAGGCCAAAGACATGGAAATGGAGCAGTTCCGCGGAGTTGTCATGCGCGCGATTGCATGATGTCAAGCTCTTCAAGAAGAGGCCCAGCAGCCCCAAGAGCCTCCCAGCGCCAGCAGCTCCGTAGGCGGAGGCGGGTCAGGATACTTGGAGTGAACGGCCGCAAGGGTGCTATGATGATCATGGAGTCCGAGAAGACCATTGTCGGAAGGCCGCGAACTCAGCTTTTTAGCTTATATTTTATTATAATTGTATGCATATGTAGGTCGTGAGTGTTCTGGGCCTTGCCGCATTTGGCATTTTAAATTATCCTGAATATGTAAGACAATTATTAAGAATTATTAACAGTTGCCATTGTAACTTCGCCTCAACAGCGAGCAGAGCGCGCGTAGGGACGCCAGAGCGGAGCGCGCCGCAGCCGCCTCAACGGCGAGCAACCACGTGGTCAACCTTCTGCCATCAATAAAGTTTGACCTTGTTTCTCGACACATTGCTGATTACAACGCAATAAGTAATTGCAAATCTGTTCACACCTATCAAACTAATATGTGTTCACACTTAGCACCGGGCTATAAAAACTACCCACTCGAAAATTACTTCACAGTTCCTCTCCTCATCACCCACAAAACTGGTTTTCTCTGTCAAGTCGTTCCGCCATGACCGGTAGGAGGAGTTTAGGGTGGACATATAACCAGGCAGCAAAGACCAAGGCCATGGAAGCACTAGAGAGGTCCCGTCGCGAAGCCGCAGCCGCAGCAGAGATGTCCCGGCGCGCCGCGGAGCCCTCGTACGAGCTCTCACGGGCACGCGAGGGTTCTCACAAGCGCATTCGCGGTGTCGGCCATCACGATGAGCCGGTGTTCCTGAAGTCCTTTGCCGGCGATGACAACATTCTCGCTGGCGTCACTACGCAGCAGGAGCTGGTCGACGGCTTGATGAAGCTGCTCAAGATCAGCGATGCCTCGGTTGACAAGGTGACCGGCCTCGTCGAGCAACTCATGGATGACAATGCGAAGCTCCTCAAGTTGGTCGCTGAGAAGAAGGAGGAGGCCACCGGCTGGAAGATGCTGCATGAGCAGAGCAGTGCCTCGGAGATGACGCTGAAAGCGGTCGTCGGGGAACTGATGGGTAGCTTGAGGAAGCTCCGGATCGAGCGCGAGCAGGAGGTGGAGGAATTTGTGGCTGCTTTCAAGCAAAGTCGTGAGGAATTGAAGAAGGAGCTGGAGGATTTCGCCGCCCGGTGATCCATCGACGAGTAGAGACAGTAGCGACCCAGATCGTTGTCTGCAATTTCCTTCTTCTCTTGTCCCCGTGTCTTTCGGGCTTTGCCGCATGTGGCATTTTAAATTATCCGGCATATGTAAGACAATTATTATGTGCGCCATTGTAAATTTGTCATCGTATTATCCGTTGCCATTTTATTTGTGGTCGTATTATCCGTTGCCCCATGTGGCAATTTAAATTAGGGCGGAATACTAGTTGAAAACACGAACAAAGCAAATGCTGCCATGGGATCACAAGCAAACACCCTCCGTCCAGGTGCTTTAATTAACCATCTAATGGAGAAGTTATGAGCGAGGCGGGCGGCGGCTGGTGCATGGAGGTCAAAGAGCTCGCTTCCCGGTGAGCATGGGCGGCCTTGCTGCTCGCACGTGTCCCGTCAAGCCTGCGAGGTGGACAGGATGCACGCGTCCCGTCGAGACTGCGGGGCGGACTGCTCTCACGCGTCCCATCGAACCTGCACGGTGGACTTCTCGCGCTCGTCCCGTCTAATCAAACAGCTGCACGCACGCCATCGAGTATGGTTAAATTTTGACATGGTAAATATAATACAACCGTTTGCGATATTAACGTGTCAGCTTTTTGTTTCAAAAAGGACTTCGTTGGCTACTAATGTGTGCGCCTCTTCTCAAACTGGACGATTTTTTTACCACGACATATATGTGCCATGTCATGAAACCATGCCAAGTTTCATGTTTTTTGGGTGACTTTTTTATTTACTGGGATTTAAAAACTGAGATTCTCATTGTTTCAGGATGACGACAAGTTTGTAATTCATTCTCATTCCTTAAACGAGACCTAAACATGCACCCAATGACACATGTACGATTTCCCACCCATTTTGCTTCACTGGAGCATGTGGTTGTAGTTCAAATTTTAATTATGGACTACATTAAATGCATAGAAAACTTAGTAATTAGTAATATATATATACAATGGCCAAACAAACCCTGAATAGTTTCAAATTTCAGCCCGACTCTCCTGTTATTCTACGTTGCCTGTAGAAAACAAAGTTCAAGGCAAGAAGAGCATCGATTATCGTTTCGCCCACAAGAGGGG
This sequence comes from Triticum aestivum, assembly GCF_018294505.1. Lineage (NCBI taxonomy): Eukaryota > Viridiplantae > Streptophyta > Magnoliopsida > Poales > Poaceae > Triticum > Triticum aestivum. The sequence goes on along the minus strand of NC_057811.1, from coordinate 231,096,742 downwards.
CATGTTTCCCTACCGGAACCACGAGGGTTGCGACATGCTCCAGTTTGTAAAAGGCTTGTAATATAGCTTCGCCCAAATTGGATAATTATATATACCATGTAGTGACATCATGCCAAGTTTCATGATTTCCTGGTGAGTTTTGGATTTACAGACATTTAAAAACCGAGATTCGCAATGTTTGTGGCCAGGCCAGGACGGCGAGACGGTTGAATTCGTTCCATGGGACCTAAACATGCACTCCAAGGAAACATGTATGTTTTTTCTAGCCATTTTGGTGCACTGGAGCATGTATTTGTAGTTCGGATTTGAATGATGGACATTAAATGCCTAGAAAACTCAATTAATGAATAAAAAAGGTCAAACAAACCCTGAATAATTTCAAAGTTCAGCGCGAATCTCCAGTTGTTCCATGTCGCTTGTAGAAGAAAATACGAGGCTAGAAGAGGGAGTGATTATCGTTTTGCCCACAAGGGGACACGTTTCCCTATCGAAACCACGAGGGTTCTTGCGACAGGCTCCGGTTTGTAAGAGGTTTGTAATAAAGCTTGGCCCAAATTGGCAGTGTTTTTACCACGACATATATGTGCCATGACATGACACCTTGCCACCTTTGATGACTTTCTAGTGAGTTTAGGATTTATGGGGACTTAAAAACCGAGATTCGAAATGTTTGAGGAAGAGCCAAGACACCGGTACGGTTGTAATTCATTCCCATTCCTGGCATGAGACCTAAACATGCACCCAAGGACACATGTATAATTTTTCTAGCCATTTTGGTGAACTGGAGCATGTATTTGTAGTTCAGAGTTGAATTATGGACATTAAATGCCAAGGAAACTCAATTAGTGTATAAAAAGGCCAAACGAACCCTGAATAAGTTTAAATGTCAGCATGGATATCCTGTGGTTCCATGTTGCCAATGGAAGAAAATACAAGGCGAAAAGAGGCAGTGATTACGTTTCACCCACAAGGCGGACACGTTTCCCTATCAGAACCACGAGGCTTCTTTGAGAGAAGCTCCGGTTTGTAAGAGGCTTGTAATAAAACTTGCGCCACAATGGACGAAAAAAATTCCTCGACATATAAGTGCGATGTCGTGACACCATGGCAGGTTTCACGTTTTTAGCTTAGTTTTGGATTTACGGGGATTTAAAAACCGAGATTCTTCTCATGAAATCTTTTCTCACGAAAGCCGATATTCAATGAAAACTTCGTGGAAACCATATTTTAATGTTTCATAAAAATCTAAAAAAATGTGGGATGTTAAGAAGGTGATGTTTTATTGCGACACAAAATTTCAAGTTGAAAAACATTACGAGATGTGAGCTATGAAAAAGACAAATTCCGCCCTGAATAGTGACATTACTATTCGGCACTATTCAACACTTATTTTGTCTTTTTCATAGCTCACATCTCTTAATGTGTTTCAACTTGAAATTTTGTGTGCCAATAAAACATCATCCTCTTAACATCCTGTATTTTTTTGAATTTTTTTTAAACTTCAAAACATCTTTTTCTCGTGGTTTTCACCGGTTTCCATCAAATGTTGGTTTCCGTATGATATTCGACCCCCCCCCGGCTGCGCGCGCGATCTGAGTCTTGCGTTCTGACTGGCCAGAACCCAAACCCCACAGATCGTACGTGTGCACCATTGGATGCTCCCAGATCGAGCGGCAACCCTGAGCCCTTTCGACGGCACATGCAGTACATGGGTAAGCACTGTGCGCATGCGTCGTGTAGCTCACGCTTCCTTCTCTACTAGGTTTTCATTCAAAACAGGCTACCGTTTCTCGCCACTCCTCTCATCGGTTTCCCGCCTCTTCTCCCAGATATGCATGATGTAGATGTTCGTTTAATTCTTATAGTTCATCTCATCCAAAATCAATTAGTTTTGTAAAAAAGCTATTTTAAGATTCATGGAATTGTGCATTGTAAAGGTAAAAACAAAAAGTGACAATTCATTTAGAAAAAAAGGTTTGGGCAATTAAGATATGGAAGATTCTAGAGAACAAAGGAGAAGTGCTTGTGTTTTGAGGTTTGTGCATTATGCTTAAGTTCAACCATGGAGTCTTCTAGATTGTACATGTGGCAGAATCTGGTGGAATGTAGATGATATCCAACGGCCAGTAGTGCTCGGATTTGCCATCTCTGTACCGTCGGATTGGCTTCATCCAACGAGCAACTTTCATAGTTATTCGCACACTATATATGTGTATAGATGTATAGATATATATAGATGTGTCCCATGCTAGACAAAATAAAGTTTGAGCGCATGCGTGGGACGACCCCCCCCCCCCCCGCTGCCGCCTCGAAGTTGGGAAACTGACATCATAGGTATTGAACCAGGCTTGGAGTCGGGTACGGTGTTCGGTTTGTAATGTACTTGGCGTGGCCCATCGAAGTTGTGCATTTGGGATTTAAACACATCATACACCATCGTACCCATACATATTTTCGGGCCGCATGCAGTGTATACGGGGTCTTCTGATCGACCACGTCTCCCTTGTGCGGTTTTTTGTGACGACACGGATATCTGTGGGCTCCCCGAGTGTATATATATCATCCCTTTGACCGATAATGAGGGGTATGTGTTGGCCATGAATGGATTCCTCCTAGTTCATGTTAGGGCCGGTCACCGTCAAATGTCGGTCAACCAAAGCTCGAGCTCATGCGTTGTCAGGATTCCCTCCCAGATGCTCGGATTGCTGGGTTCGACCTACATCAAACCCTGCGTACGTATCTCGTCCTTAACTACCTTGCCTTCATGGTTGTTGTCTGTATCGAGAGGTAGGCACCACATCTAAATTGTACATTATTCTATATTGAAAACACACATCACCCCTTCCCAACGTACATCATTTTGGGCCGCATGCAAGAGGTGCTGGTTTTGTGGTCCCTCTCGTGCGATGTTTATGATGGTTCAATCTATTGGCCCAAGCGGTTTATCGACAACAACAACTGTCATTTGACCAAACGAAAGATTCATTGGTCCGTCTTATGGTAGGTCATGGCGACATGCATGTATGACCAAAGTATCGACCATTACGTGCATCCGCCCCACTGACATGAAGTGGGAGGTGGTGGGCCAGGCATCCTAGCTAGGTACGACATTATGTCATTATATATATCCTAGCTAGCTGGTTGTTAGGGTGCTTTCGGGTTTGCGAGGCAGGTGCCACCAAAGTTATGCATTGTGTATTTAAAGTTTTAAACATCCCCAATATTCGTACATATATTTGGCCACTTCCAGGTGGTTCTTGACTTCTGGCCCCTCTCATCGATCTTCAATGACGCGCCCAACCATGGGCCCGCGGGGTCAAAGTTGTGCATTGGAATTTTGAACATCACATACCACCCTTTTCACTCATATATATTTGGGCCACATGCTGGTGTGGCTGTCTTTTGACCCTCCCTAACGTTATTTTTTGCTGCAAAGACTCTGATGATCCTCAACGGACACGGGGTATAATATCTAAACCGTGTGCGATACAAGTGCGATGTGAATCACCACGACTGCGCAAGCGCGAGCAAATTAAGGTGGAGGTACTGGCTCAACCGTGTGCGGTGCAAGTGCGCTGAAATCACCACGACCGTGCAAGTGCGAGCAAAGGGTGGAGGTACTGGCTCAACCATGTGTGATGCAAGTGCGCTGAAATCACCACAACCGCGCAAGCGCGAGCAAAGGGTGGAGGTACTGGCTTAACCATGTGCGATGCAAGTGCGCTGTAAAACCACCACCTGTGGAAGCTAAAGCGGGTAAGTTTATTTGGAAATTAGGACGAACCATGTGCGATAGACTAGCTAGCTAGAAATATAAAAAACAAACTACCCGCCTTGAGCGTTGCAAAAATCGGCGGATCCGCGCCACTTTTCCTTATTATCATACACGCATATTGTTATTGGACCGTGCGCGATCTTGGGCACTCCCGCCCCGCATCAATTCCTCTACCCAAATTTTAGTAGCCGCCGTACTTCAACCGTCGCCAACACTCCTCCAGCACCGACCTTATAGTAAAATTTTAGCCGCCGAGCCATTTGAACCGTCGCCCTCCCTCGTCCACCACCATCTCCACCCACCATTACTAAAATTTTCAGTAGCCGCGGCGTATCCTCAAACACCCCCCTTCCACAGTCCCCCACCCGCCCCCTCCATAGTTCCCCACCCGTCCCCCTCCCTCCTTCGAACCCTAGCTCGCGGCCGCCACCGGCGCCGCCGCCAACCCTGCCAGTCTGCCCTTTCCTCCTAGCTTAGATAATAAAGTTCAGGTTATCCAGCGATTCCCATACCGTCGCCCCACTCCCCTGAGTTTTTAGATGAGGCATGCGGTGACCCTCCCCGCCAAATCCACATCCCCTGCTCCAGAATGTCGCAGCCTAAGCTCGACCACGTATCCCTGGGAGCCCGACGAGCGTTCGGCCAAGAAGAGGTTTATCATGGCCTCTCCGACGGACGTTGGTGAGGTGGCCGCCGTTCGCCCCGACCTGTCGATCCCAGAGCAACTCGTCGCTGCGGAAGCCGGCGAAGACGTTGACTACGTTGCCATGCCGAAGGCTTCATGTCAGCGGGCTAGCATATTACTGTATCTCGGGCAAGCTGGCTACGACATCAAGCTCGTCCACACCGACGGCTTCACGCGGGCCATGTCACAGGTTAAGTGGTCCATCCCCAACCCCTCTGGTTCAACCGCCGTCGATCTCTTCGACGGCCCTACCGTGATCTCCTCCGCCAAGCGGTCAAGGATTTGCGAGCTTTATACGCCATCGAGCCCATTTTGTCACTTCTGAAGGACACGTTCTACGGCGGCGGCTTGGGATCCTCAATTGCCAAGTCAGATCTCATCGACCACGACCACGAGGAGGGCACCCACGAAGGTTCTTCCAAGGTGAAAGAGCCCATCTGTGACATCAGAGAGCGCACCATGGGTCTGTGCTCTTCCAACCGGAAGGATCCCGTCCATGAAATGTGAGGCAACATTCTATCAGCAAATATTACCTTTTCTAGCTTGCCAACCCGTACCCTTTGTTGTAGTAGCATTTTTCGTGCGGTGCTTTAACTGTGCCGTGTTTAATTATTTCAGTTATGCAAAAATGTATTGTTCAATAGGTCTATGTGATATTTAAGTATGAATTGTCCACTTTAGTTTCACGAATGGCTATATTTGGTTGTTTATAGTGAGTAGATGCCTTGTTTATCTGTATTTGGTTGTTAGGTTGGTTGGAGTGAGCATTTTTTCAGTTATCGAGCAGATGCCTTGTTTATCTGTATTTGGTTCTTAGTTTGGTTGCAGTGAGTATTTGTCCAGCTATCAAGCAGATGCCTTGTTTATCTGTATTTGGTTGTTAGGTTGCTTTTTTTATAGCATTTGTCTAGTTATCAAGAAGATGCCTTGTTTACCTGTATTTGGTTGTTAGGTTACTTTTTTAGCATTTCACCAATTATCAAGCAGATGCCTTGTTTATCTTTATCTGCTTGTTAGGTTGGTTGTAGTGAGCATTTGTCCAGTTTTCAAGCATATGCCCTGTTTATCTGTATTTGCTTGTTAGGTTGGTTGCAGTGAGACTCTGTCCAGTTTTGAATGGCTATATTTGGTTGTTATACTGGTCATTTATGCCTTGTTTATTTCAGTCATTCACAATGTGTGGTTCATTATGTGCAAGTCGGAACTGTGCCGCTCGACTACATCAATACCAATTTGAATGGCTATATTTGGTTCCAGTTATTCCTGGTGTAGTTAACACATGCCCTTTATTTCAGTTTTACACATTTATCCAGTGCGATGTTTCAGCATTACCTGCGTTCTACTCATTTTCAACAATACCAGTTTGAATCGCAATATTTGATGGCTGTTAAGATTGCTGTACTTATCATGCCTTTCCACTACTTATGCAGGACAACAATGGGAGTTGCCACCATTTTCCGCCGAGGTTAGCTTCATCCCTCGGCTTGTACTCCCCCCGTCGCTCCATAATGTAGTGCATATAGATCCAGGCCTAGACACTAGTTAGCTTCTAATATTGACTTGTTGCTTGTAGGTACATATGCCCTTGGCAAGGATCCACGCATCGACCTTTTTGCGTATGGGGCAATGAGATATTGATGAACAAGCATCAAGTGAGGAAACTGATAAGGATTATTAGCAAAAAGATATGAATGGTGGCAAGCAGATTATTTGTTTATGCTCTATCCAACACAACAGTGAGCTGTAGGACGGTAACTACAAACTCTGCAGCCTTCTCTTTTTACTGCCCATAATGAGTTGTTAGACAACAATGTCTGAATCTTTTTCGTTCCCGGTGGTTCCTGAAGCAGTTCACTCAAGATTACCTCGCAAAGTACATGATTGGTGGACACGCAATGAAGGTTAAACTATTTCATCCTGACTACAATGAGCATCGAGAAGTCCTAATGAAGACAGTGAAGGATGGACGGGCAGCCATCACAAGGGGTTGCCTAGAGCCGTGCGCGCCTTAGGCATGGAGGAGGGCACAATATGGGCATTCCGCTTCACCTTCTCCAGCAACCAGAATGTCTTTCGCCTCTCTCTTTACAGTCTTTAGTACAACTGTGGTTCATCATTCTTTACTTGGTGCTTCTGTAGTTCTTTAGTATATGTACCTGTGCATTGAATTAAGGATTCATGGTTGAACCTATATTTGTAATAAACATGGTTGGATATGAAATAAGTGATTGCCCACTTTCAAATTCATAACATGTGATTTTTTAAATTAGGGATTAATTATGGATTAAATAGGGATTACACTGCACACGGTTGCGAAAGCGAAACGTCTGCGATATACGTGGAGATCAGAAACGTTTCTCCGATCCACTACGTGTGCGATCAATCTCCACTGCACACATGACTTTCTCTTGAAAAATGTTTGCGTTAGGCCACCTTACGCAAATGTTTATCACATAAAAAGTGTGTGTGATGGTGAGCCTTTGCCACACAGTTTCTTTCTACGCACCGTGTGTGATGCATTCAATAACGCAAACGATAAAATTATTAATATCGTGTGCAATGGCAACGGTATCATAAATGATTTAACGGGAAAAATTGTGTGTGATGTACCTGTGAACGAAAACGTTTTCCTTGGAGCGAGTGTGTGGGATGTACATATGAACGGAAATGTTTAACGGGGACTGACTGTGTGGGATGTACTTGCAACCGGAAACAATTTCACCGTATAATTGTATTTTTTAGCTCTACTATATGTATTTCCGTATTTGAGCGCTCGCCGGTCGCACACGGCCTCATTTTGCCAAACGTGTGTGCCAGGAGGGCATATCCCCGATGGTTTCTGGGTCGTGTGGGAAGGACCCCCCCTATCGCCCACACTCACTTGGTGACAGTTCTAGATGCCGTCGCGGAAAGGGGTTAAAAACCGTTTGTTTAGGACCGACGCGCACCAGTGACGGTCTTTCCTGCGTGCCATGCTTTGGGCAGGGCTGATTCAGTAGCCGCTCAAGATTGACCCCTGATCCTCCCCTCCGAGGAGGTGGTTTTCCCTTACGACGCTGGCCATTATTCTGCGTATTGGATTAGCCACAAAATCTGAATTATTATCAGCCTTGCGCTTACCATTGCTCCCTTGACTCGTCGGGTTATTGGGCTGCCCCTTGGCGCTGCTACTCTTCTTTCCCTTACCCGTCTTTTCCTCATCAGACTCAGGGTCCTTGGTACTGTCAGAGTCGGCATATTTAACCAGAGCCGCCATGAGCGTCCCCATGTCATTGCAGTGTCGTTTGAGTTGCCCTAATTTCTGCTTTAGGGGTATGAAACGACAATTGTTTTCCAACATTAGGACTGCCGAATCAGCCTTGATACGATCCGACGAGTGCAGAATTGCTGAGACCCGGCGCCCCAATGGGTTGTCGACTCACCCTCTTCTTGCACACAGGCAGCCAAGTCTACAATCGGCATAGGCTACTTGCACGTGTCTATGAACTGCTGGATAAACTGGGCCCTTAACTCGTCCCATGAGCCAATGGAGTTGGCTGGTAGCCCCTTTAACCAGGTACGAGTTGTTCCTTCCAACATCATAATGAGATACTTAGCACATGCAGCATCATCGACGTCCAATAACTCCATCGCCATCTCATAACTTTCAACCCACGTTTCAGGGGGTAAGTCAGCTGTGTAGTTGGGCACTTTACAAGGACCCTTGTAATCCTTGGGCAGACATACGTTACGTAGAGCCAGTACTAAACATGGTACTCCCAAGGGTCTGGAAGTCACGCCTAACTCCACCAAAGTTGTCAGATAAACCGGAGGCGGTTGACGAACCGTGTTCTGAGCTGCCGGCTCAGCCTCGCGACGTGCTCTATCCTGATCCATCAGGGCCTGAGTATTATGGGGCGGGTCATGTCCATGGGGCGGGTTACGATGCTGCTCGCTGCTTGACACCGCCAGGGAGTCCATGTGTCTGCTATAACTCCGGCTTGAGTGAGGGGTTGAATGGATCCTCTCACGACTGTAAGAATAAGCCTCTTGCTGCACCAATGCTATTTGAAGGAGCTCTCTAGCCCTCCACGTTTCAACCGCAGTTGGAGACTTGCCTTCAACTGGGAGAGCCGCCAATCGTGATGCCGCAGCGATCATGTTATCCAAAGGGTTGGAGTAATGACCCGGTGGTGTCAACACGTGTTGTGGTGGGATATTATTCAGATGAGGTGGGTCCGTCGTGCGTGGCTGAATCGGCGCTCCGGTCCCAGGCACGGCTACTGCCCGGTTTACCCCTGGCGGGTCACTGGTCCCTGCACCAGGTGTGTTGAAGAGGTTCCTCGCCTCATAAACCGGAGGCAGACGACTCCGGTGCCCTCTCCTCATGACGTCATTCGAAGCGTTCTGATCCAAAGAAAGCGGGAAGGACTCAGCCTAAATCCGTTGTGCCCGGGCATCCAGAACCACTTGTTCCGCCGTCATCCTCGCACCCTCAGCTGCCAGGTCCTCCTTGGCTTGAGCTATCTGATCTCACAACTTTGCAACTTCCGCGTTGTGCTGATCTTGGTTTGCCGGGTTAACCACCGCTGTCAGCAGCGTTGTCAAAGCGTCTAATATGTCAGACAAGACCTAAGCCGGCGGGCGCGCAGGCCCTCCTGCCCCGGCCGCCGTCGCTGCCGCTGACCAGAAATCATTGCCAATGCAGTCGAAGAATTCTGCACTGACTGTGTACCGGCCATGAAGATCGTGACCCGGTTCGGCGGCTCATAAGGGTCCGGAATACTGTCGCCATCGGAACAGCCCCCAAGCCTGCCGTCCTACAGTTGATACAATGAAGTATTCTCACCCGTGGATGACTCGCCATCAGAATAAATGGCCATCTCACTAGCAGACATGGATCCTTCGTCGAATTCTCCTCCGTGGATGAATCCAACGAAGGCATGCTTCACGGCAGGTTGAATCCGGGCGGGTCGTGCACGCTGAGCCATCTCGATGATGTCGGTGCAGGTGTCCGGCTTAGGGCCCGGTTCACCGATCCTTCCAATGAAGACGTGAATTCCGCCGAAGGGGACCCAGTACCCGTACTCGATTGAGCCGGCCTCGGGGCCCCAACCAGCATCGTCAATGTAGAGCTTGTCGTGACGACTCTTGGTCATCCGGCCCATGGCGTATCCCTTGATCCCTTCGAAGCTTCCCTGCAAGAACTCAAAACCACCGTGCGCTGGCCCCACAGTGGGCGCCAACTGTCGTGGAATTGTCATGACAGATGTCCTAGGGTAAGTACTTAGTCGTGGAGCCATCGCACTGGGTTAGCTTAGAGGGGTTAAATGGGACAAAGAACACAAGAGTTTATACTGGTTCGGCCCCTTGCGGTGAAGATAAAGGCCTAATCCAGTTTGAGGTGGTATTGCTTATGTCTCGATTACCAGGGAGCGAATACGCTTGACCTAGCTTTCGATCTGTTGTCTCTCGCCCTAAGTCGCCGCCGAGTCGTCCCTTTTATATACACAAGTCGACGCCCGGCGGCTTACAGAGTCCCGGCCGGCTCATAAACAATGTGTCCGTCCCGGTGACTAACTGCACATGCCTTATCATACAAGTTACACATACATGTCGGTTTACAATTGTTTGGGCCTTAAGTCACCTTTGGGCTCCGGGCCCTTGAAGTGTCTTCATAATAGACTACCGCCTTCAGTGTCTTCATGGGCTTTATCTTGATAAACCGCCAGGGACTTAACCCGGCCGCTCCTGGGTGGGTTAAACCAATAGTTATATCCCCAACATTACCGTTTATCCATATCTATCAAATCTCACTTTGTGAATAACCATGAAGGGATTGACAACCCCTTTGTCGCGTTGGTTGCAAGTTGGTGTTTGTTTGTGCTGGTATTCGGTGTCTTGTTGCATTGTCTCCTACTGGCTGTCAGGACCCCGATCCTAAGCCACATCGATCTAGCATGTAACACACCATATCACTTTGCGGCCTCACGCACGGTATTCCCACGGGTGCCACCTTACCTGGCCCGGGACCGTTTGCGCCTTTTGGCTCACGTATATGATAGTGTCGCTAGCATCCATATGACAAAGAACCCGGGCCGACATGACTAGTCATAAACCCAAAGTGGCACTAACTTATAGGGACAGGCATACATGACCCAGCAACGAACGTGTCAGTCATCAGCGAGTGAATTCGGGTTGTAGCAACTGGGCTAGCAGGACTCCGGGAATCCGGGCTGTAGCAGGCTAACGGGACTCCGAAAGACACCGCGTGACATTTCCCCGGAGGGATAGACACGAGATCAAAGAAGGACACATGCCGGCCAGTCTAAGTGTTCCGGAGCAGTAGCAACTGGGCTAACAGGACTCCGGTAAACCTGGCTGTAGCAGACTACCATGGCTTAGTGGAAGCACTAGACTACATTTCCCCATAAGAGAGGCTACCAAGGATAGACAACTAGGTCGTCGGATCCCACACATACCAAGCATTTCAACAACATACACGCAATATGCTCGATATGTGCAAATACAACATGGCATCACAACATGACTCTACAACTCAAGTATTTATTCAATAGGCTCCAAGGAGCGAGATATTACAAACATGGGTCTCATGACCCAACATTCAGAGCATACAAGTCAAAGCACATGCGGAAGCTTCACATGTCTGAGTACAGACATCTAAAAATGAAAAAGGCAGAGAAGCCTGACTAACTACCAGATCCTGCCGAGGGCACAAGATCGTAGCTGAGGTATCAAGCTAAACGTCGAAGTCCACACGGAACTACTAGCGAGACTGAAGTCTCTCTACAAAAACATAAATTAAGAAAACGTGAGTACAAATGTACCCAGCAAGACTTACATCAGAACTAGCTACATATGCATCAGTATCAACAAAGGGGGTGGTGGAGTTTAACTGCAACAAGCCAGCTTTGACTCGGTGGCTATCCTGAACTACGACTGCAAGTAACTCTTTTGGGGTGGCGCACACGAGTCCACATATTCACCAATCAATACACCACTATGGATCCGCTCCCGTCTCCCTACGAGAAGGCCATCCATAGCACTCACGCTTATCTTGCGCATTTTAGAGTATCCACTTTCACTTGTCTATGAACTGTATAGGCAACCCAGAGGTCCTTTACCGCGGACGCGCCTATTTGAATAGATCATTTATAACCCTGCAGGGGTGTACTTCTTCACACACGCTCTCGCCACTTACCACCATGTACACGTCGTGTATCTCGGCAACCTTCAAGCGGAAGCCTGGCGAGGGAGTCGGCCACGACCTGACTAACCACACAAGTCTCTAGTCCAGGTTTATCGCCTATTCGGGTTCCATCCGCAAGGAGATCCGGCCGGGGTGTCGCTCACGGCCCCAAACGATGAGAGCAGGGTTCCCGGGGCATCAAACGGGCGTCTCGGTACACCGTGCCTCGTGTCTCTACCGCATCATAGCCCACCCCTAGGGTCAGCGCTATGCACGGCCCCCAACACATATCCTACAAACACCAGAAACTTGTTCCAACTCCTGGACAGAGATCAGGTTGATTAATAAGTCGAGAGAGCTTGGAGTGCCCGGAGCCCAATGTGTGGTAGTAGCCGTTCATGGGTCACAAACACAGAACTCGGTACCTGAGGACGGTTTCAATGAGACAACCCACCATGTACTCCTACATGGCCTCTCACCGCTACCTTTACCAAATCGTGTTCACACACTTAGCTCTCAACAGTAGAACATGTTCACACACCTCCAATTCATCCCTGATGAATCAGACCTGACTCAACTCTAAGCACTAGCAGGCATGACAAACAAGCATGAATGAGTAGGCACATCAGGGCTCAAACAACTCCTACTCATGCTAGTGGGTTTCATCTATTTACTGTGGCAATGACAGGTCATGCAGAGGAATGGGGTTCAACTACCGCAGCATGTAGCAGTTGAATCGTTGTTGTCCTAATGCAGTAAAAGAGAGCAGGAGCGAGAGAGTGGGATTGTATCGGAATGAACAAGGGGGTTTTGCTTGCCTGACAGAGTGGTCGAGGGGTACTGCCCTTCAACTGGATACTCGTGAATATCCTCGGGAGCAGAACCTACCACGGAGATTACACCGGTAACACAATCAATACATGGCGATATGCAACAATATGATGCATGCACATGGCATGGCAAAATGAGTGTGTTGGGCTAATGCAACTACAACCAGATGGGTTTGAGCCATTTTGAACCAAAGGTTCAACCCCAAACTCATCTTATGAATTTTAAATAGTGCTTTATCATGTTTTGATATAAACACCAGGATTAAGTTGCTTTAACATGCATGAAACCAGTACAGATGGATAGATTGGATTTTTCTGATCATTTTTCATATATAGATCTTTGCATTTGGAGTTACAGATTAATTTCTATGATTTTTAGAAGTTAGCACTATTTTCTGGAATTTCCTGAGTAAGAATAAATCCAGAAAAACCTATTACTGCGTCAGCATTGCGTCATGCTGACCTTAGCAGGTCAACAGGCGCCGTCCATGTCAAACCTGACCAGTGGGGCCCACGGGTCAGTGACACAACTAACTAACAGAGTTAGTTAGTGTTAGGTTAAGCACTAATCTAGGTTAATTAGCACTAATCTAAACCTAACTAATAACTAACAGGGCGGGCCCATGCATCAGTGGTAGTTAGTGGGTGCTTAGCTGGCTGGCTTAGCCTTAACGACGGCCACGTCGGCAGTCGCCGGAGTTTGGCCGGCGGGGACCAAAACAACGGCGGAGGCTCGCCGGACTTGAGCTACAGGCGGCGGTTGGACGCGCGGAGACCACCGGGGCGTAGTCCGTGCTCTCCCGCATCCAGTGGAGCAGGTGGGTGGCCGCGGGGGTGCCGGATCTCGCCGGAACGGAGCTCGTAACGGCGGCCGGTGTTCGGGTTTGAGCGGGCGCAGGGCTGCGGTGCGCTAGGAGGCCAGCTAAGGGGCTGGGAGGCTCCCTGGGAGTGCCCTGGGCACAAGTGTGTGCTCGGCTGCGAGGTGCAGCGCCTGTGGCCACAGCGGTGAGTTGGCCAGCGACGGCAGGCTTCAGGCACGGTGGGGATCGATGGCTGCGGCATGAATTCGACGAGGGGAGCAGAGGGAAAGTGGTCAGGGGCTCACAGCGGAGACGATGGGATGGTCAGCGTGCTCGGGGAAGGCCTGGAGGCGACGGGACGGCGGCGGCGATCTCGGTCAGCCGTGGTTGAAGAAGATGGCGGTGATGGCGAAGCAGGCCTCCCGGTGACGTGTAGCTCGATGGAGAGGGCGAGGGCGTCGAGGCGAAGCCTTTGGTCACTCTGGTTTAGCGGAACGACGGTGGTGGCTATGACTGCGACGAGCGGCGGCGGCGAGTCTTTCTCGGGTGCTCTCGAGAACGACAGAAACAGGGGAAGAGAAGGGCCAGAGAGAGAGAGTGGGGAGTGAGAGCAGGTCGCGGAGAACCCCCTAGCGAGCGGATGGGTAAGGGGACGCGCGGGGCACGGCGAAGCAGGAGGTGGCGCGGCTGTGGCATGCCGGGCACGCAGCTGCTCCTACTGGCAGGAGCTTGAGGAAGCTCCTGGCGGTTGGGCTCTGGTCGGCTGGGCCTCTGCTACAGTAGCAGGCCGCAGGTAAGTGCCCCGGTAAGTTTTCCTTTTTGTTTTTGTTTTCTATTTTGCAACTCTGTTTGCATTTGGTTTTCAAACCAAGCAATTTTATATACTTCTGAAAATTAATATGTGGTCTGTTAGAATATATCTAGAGCCACTCATAGGTTTTCAGAATTATTGGAGCTGATGATATTTTTATGGCCATTTCATTGCTCCAATTCAAATACTTAGTGAATTGAATCAAAGCCCAAATAAATCCCTAAAAATGTTCTCTATTTTTGGTTTGGATCAGAACCCTTGCCAAAACTATTAAACATTAATGAAGGTATCTTGGGTTCATTGATAATATTCTTTTCGTTGATCCTGGTTTTTCAAAGGAGTGCTAGGGTTTGTTAATCCCCATTTCAAGTTCAAAAAAAATGAATTTAGACATGATGCAACAAGCAAGTGTTTGCCTAGCACAAGATAAAACTGGGGATGTGACAACTCACCCCCACTAAACAAGAATCTCGTCCCGAGATTCAAGACGTGAGGTAAGAGGGAAGGGGGGACACGAAACTGACACAGTCTTCATGATCCAACTTGCACTTCATAAGATCGTTGATTCGATCATCATCTTTGTCTCGATGTCTTGCTCTGAGAACTCCATCCAATCATGACAACGATAAGAAAGGGAAACTCTAGAAGAATTGATCTTCTCGAAGATCGAGCAACTGATGATCAACTCATGGAATGAGACATAGAACACCTCTTGAGCTGAGACGTCCAAACACACATCAGGAGGGTTGGAAGAACACATGACGGGGGTTCAATTTGGTAGGCAACAATTCCTCGCTTAAGCAGATGGTGGACGGGGTCAGAGTGGCGAGGAGTTAATTGCCATGATTCCATTAAGGAGCACCTTAGGAAGGGTGACTCGTAGAACTATCCCCTTAAGTGGCAAACATAATTACTTTTGATACATGGATCGTTGAGACCTTTATACTAGCCTGAGGAAATTTATAAACGATTGTTTGAAGGAAGTCGAAAGAATGGCATACTCAGACTAGAATGGATGATGTGGACTACCTTGTTGAAGACAACGCAATGGATGATTTTTGCTTATCATCGGAAATGGATGGGACCCATGGTAGGACCACTTTTGAAGATGATCCTGAACAGCAATTACTGAGAAGGGCAGCCCATGGAAAAATGGCACAATGGCGGTGCAAGCTAGGAACAAAATGCAAATGTTGGAATGTTCCAACCATCATATCTGCCTGAGATTTAGATCTAGTTAGTAACAGGATACTTCAGACTCAACATGCCTGAAAAGAAGAATTGCAACACAAATCGACGAGATAACATTGCGAGATTCTCAGGAAATGAACTACGATACCAAGCTCCAAAACACGAGCTGGTTCTGCTACATACATTTGAACATGCTGTCCAAGACAAGCATGACCACGTAGAAGTCTTACAACAAAAACTACCGGGTTCTGGTTGGGAACCATCATCGAGGATATCGGAGTTTTGTGCATGATCTAGAATTAGCACAACAAACTCCTTTTCCTTGAGCAAATAAAACAGTGGCTTGGTGTGCTAGGAAACATATATGGAGTGGAGGCGGCCAACCTATCAAACCATAGAGTACTTCGCACTTATGCGTGACTAACTTGGGATGATTCCAGAGGAAGCAAACACAAGCTTTCTCGAATTCACGACGGCAACTTACATCAAATGCACGTGAATTAGAGGAAGTCACTCCTTTCATCCAAACGTATACCTCAAGAGCGGAACATGAAGGCAATGCTTACAAAGTTTCCAATGCTAGCTTTAATGTTCAACACGAGTCATGGAGAAGATAAGAATGTTGCCGATGGGCTCAACAACAATTTATCAAAATTCCAATGGAGATGGAAGTCCACAACTATGTGAACAAGGTTATAGCATTGGTCAGACCCAAAAGATATAATGATGTATGCTCGAGGAAATAACCACGAGTAAGACAACATTACGAATATCATTGGTTCTGAGTTGATTTGACGATATAGCCCACACTCAAATCAAAGTTTGGACAAGACAATAGATCCAATAACTGATCATGATGACCAATCGATGAAGATATCATCTTTCTTCAACACACACACTCAAAAGATATCCTTTCAGAATGAACTAAGTAAGGCAAAGCTTTATCTTCCAAGTCTCCAAGTTGTTGTTTAGCTTAACCTACTAGCTCAGGGATATACAACACAGATTCTTGGAGGATGGTTGGTTTAGCGAAAAACCAACATGATCATGAACTCAACATAGCGGTCAGGGAACAACCTGGTAATACTTCCGAGAAGATATTCAGAAAATCACGAACCACCGATATATTACTAAGCTCGGAAAACAATCTTGCTTTTCAGGGCAAGACGATATGATCAAGGGAGCGAGGGATTGAAACAATCCTAACTCGTTGATCAAAGGGTGCTCCAAAAATAAGGACCAGGTAGCACGATCAATCTTAGGATGATAACTCAACAACCAACACGCTAACAATGAACTATTGTCCATTAACTACCAAGCAGCACGGTTGCTAGGAGTATTGATTTCACACATCATGGTTCACTTGTCGGCATTCCGGTTGCGACAACACGGAACCGGGGAATGAAAAATGATGGCAAGAAGTATCACTGCGCCAAGAATTCGTGATAGATGCTACAATTCTCATGGCAATCCTGACATAAGGGGGGTAATACTCCGAGGTAGAACAGAGCAAAAGCTGGATTGGCATTTTGATCTGCGGAATACAACTACTTTGACCAGTCCAAGAAATGGATGAGGTGCTGGAGTTTCTTTCTCCTAGTCATTCCGGAATAGAATGGCTTGACGGACCACAAGAATAATAGGCATTGATAACACGAATGCACAACTAGTCCTGACTATCAATTGATAGACAGAGGTCAGAATACAACTAAAGAGAGACAACTCAAAGGAACATATGGTTTTCTGAGTTGCGGATGCATAGATTTAGTATGTCAAACAAGTTCAACATATTTCTTCCAGATAATCCATGCAGAAAGGTAGGACTGGCAGATTCACAATGCAGAATGGAGAACTCATCAAGAGCACTCTTATTGTGATGTTTTGGTTCAACAAGGAACTTCTGCCGTAAGTAGTTCATGGTATTGGAAGAAGGATTTACCATGGACCTTGAGGACTATCGCAAAGGTTACTAATATCCTAAAGGAACTAGCAAACACTATCAACATGAAGTAAGTAGGGTCAATTTTGGGCTCAAAAACCCAGGAGTAGAATACCTACTACTAAGTAGCATCACGGGATGCTTTCGAGAATGGTGGCCAGAGTCATCACACTAGAACACAAAACATGGATGGAATACCAGGTGGTTCTCTAAGACAACTAGGGTCATAATAATAATTCCAACATATATACCGAGGCAATGAAGTACCTCAACACACTAGTTAGTGTAGTTGATCTGGCACAAAGAAACTTCGGAACGGTAAGGAGGGATTTACAAATGCATCAGACTATTTAGAAACCTGGGATGACTCGGACAGCATAACGGTTGTAAATTCTTAGAAAGATTTGAGACATCCTGAAAAATGGTGGCATAACCACTCAACATCACAATATCAAGGTTCTGAGGCCAGCTATGAACATACAGAAGTAGTAGGAACTGAACTGAGGCTTGAAACCAACAATCCGATAAGTCTATGGATTAGAAACACGTGATCCTGATAGAAAGATGAGAAGCCTAGTTCTTAATCCCCGTAGAAGAGAAGAGGTTGACTCAGATCAGAAGGACATAAGGTAAAGGAGTAAAAAGAGCCTTACGTTCCCTTCCACAATCAATTCCCTTATATAACTAAAGCATTTCTAGACTCAACTTCGACCAATTTGGATTGGTAATCCTACAGGCAGTCAGGCTCTAATACCAAAGCTGTCAGGACCCCGATCCTAAGCCACATCGATCTAGCATGTAACACATCATATCACTTTGCGGCCTCACGCACGGTATTCCCACGGGTGCTACCTTACATGGCCCGGGACCGTTTGTGCCTTTTGGCTCACGTATATGATAGTGTCGCTAGCATCCATATGACAAAGAACCCGGGCCGACATGACTAGTCATAAACCCAAAGTGGCACTATGACAGAGGCAAAGGTGTCCCGATGTTTCGATGAGATGGTGGCTATCCTTTTCTGTGGGAGTCGACCTTGACGATCCGACTACAAACGTGCGAGACGTCGCGCCTTAGCAATCGCTAAACCAACTTCCGAGGGTTATTGACCATGCCGGAGCACGATCAACCTGACCACGAGGGCCTGTTTCCTGCGAGCAAACGAAGAACAAGCAAGAAACTAAGATTGCAATCTGGATATTGCGAATATAAGAGGAAAGCTTTATTAATGAAGGTGGGGCTCTGTGACGCTTTGGTCTGGTCGTTGAACACAAACGAAATACGCGATGTTGCAGCTATGGCGAACTTTTAATATAAACAAAATCCCAAAGTCTAAACAGTGCCCTAAGGGCTGTATATATGGAGGAAGAGGGGGGAATTTCGTGGCCCTTGGGGAAGGGGTCCGAAACCAACCCAATCTCTTGTTTCCCCACACATACGGACTCTAAAAACAGCCTATACTTATGTATTTCGAAATTACATGGGCCTGGCCCAATAATAAGGTGATGCAGCACCTAGAATAGCCTCTGGACGAAATTTATGAAGTGGCATCTTGTATATTTCGCCCAAGGCTTCATTAACTCCTTATGGTGGCTTCAAAGTCCTGAAATCATCACTTGTAACTCCGTTCTTGTTCCCCTTGCGCATGCCATCAACTCCATGCTTGTTCTTGCTCAAATGTTCATCCTTCTCCAACCTATGCCCTTCATTTGTAAGCAAAACAAATGTATCCAATTTAGGCAACATCATATTCTCATGAACATTAGAATCATTACCAAGAAACAAAAGTACCTGGTAATTTAATTGGCGTGCGCGAGCTCTAGTAATTGGTCCATTATATGTAACGGTAGGGGCTGTGGGTGTGACAATGGTATTGATGTCCTCATCACACTAACTTACAGGGACAGGCATACATGACCCAGCAACGAACGTGTGGGTCATCAGCGAGAGAATTCGGGCTGTAGCAACTAGGCTAGCAGGACTCCGGGAATCCGGGCTGTAGCAGGCTAACAGGACTCAGTGGAAGCACTAGACTACATTTCCCCATAAGAGAGGCTACCAAGGATGGACAACTAGGTCGTCGGATCCCACACATACCAAGCATTTCAACAACATACACGCAATATGCTCGATATGTGCAAATACAACATGGCATCACAACATGACTCTACAACTCAAGTATTTATTCAACAGGCTCTGAGGAGCAAGATATTACAAACATGGGTCTCATGACCCAACATTCAGAGCATACAAGTCAAAGCACATGCGGAAGCTTAACATGTCTGAGTACAGACATCTAAAAATGAAAAAGGCAGAGAAGCCTGACTAACTACCAGATCCTGCCGAGGGCACAAGATCGTAGCTGAGGTATCAAGCTAAACGTCGAAGTCCACACGGAACTACTAGCGAGACTGAAGTCTCTCTACAAAAACATAAATTAAGAAAACGTGAGTACAAATGTACCCAGCAAGACTTACATCAGAACTAGCTACATATGCATCAGTATCAACAAAGGGGGTGGTGGAGTTTAACTGCAACAAGCCAGCTTTGACTCGGTGGCTATCCTGAACTACGACTGCAAGTAACTCTTTTGGGGTGGCGCACACGAGTCCACATATTCACCAATCAATACACCACTATGGATCCGCTCCCGTCTCCCTACGAGAAGGCCATCCATAGCACTCATGCTTATCTTGCGCATTTTAGAGTATCCACTTTCACTTGTCTATGAACTGTATAGGCAACCCAGAGGTCCTTTACCGTGGACGCGGCTATTCGAATAGATCATTTATAACCCTGCAGGGGTGTACTTCTTCACACACGCTCTAGCCACTTACCACCATGTAAACGTCATGTATCTCGTCAACCTTCAAGCGGAAACCTGGTGAGGGAGTCGGCCACGACCTGACTAACCACACAAGTCCCTAGTCCAGTTTTATCGCCTATTTGGGTTCCATCCGCAAGGAGATCCGGCCGGGGTGTCACTCACGGCCCCAAACGATGAGAGCAGGGTTCCCGGGGCACCAAACGGGCGTCTCGGTACACCGTGCCTCATGTCTCTACCGCATCATAGCCCACCCCTAGGGTCAACGCTATGCACGGCCCCCAACACATATCCTTCAAACACCACAAACTAGTTGCAACTCCTGGACAGAGATCAGGTTGATTAATAAATCGAGAGAGCTTGGAGTGCCCGGAGCCCAATGTGTGGTAGTAGCTGTTCATGGATCACAAACGCAGAACTCGGTTCCTGAGGACAGTTTGAATGAGACAACCCACCATGTACTCCTACATGGCCTCTCACCGCTACCTTCACCAAATCGTGTTCACACACTTAGCTCTCAATAGTAGAACATGTTCACACACCTCCAATTCATCCCTCATGAATTAGACCTGACTCAACTCTAAGCAGTAGCAGGCATGACAAACAAGCATGAATGAGTAGGCACATCAGGGCTCAAATAACTCCTACTCATGCTAGTGGGTTTCATCTATTTACTGTGGCAACGACAGGTCATGCAGAGGAAAGGGGTTCAACTACCGCAGCATGTAACAGTTGAATCGTTGTTGTCCTAATGCAGTAAAAGAGAGCAGGAGCGAGAGAGTGGGATTGTATCGGAATGAACAAGGGGGTTTTGCTTGCCTGACAGAGTGGTCGAGGGGTACTGCCTTCCAACTGGATACTCGTGAATAACCTCGGGAGCAGAACCTACCACGGAGATTACACCGGTAACACAATCAATACATGGCGATATGCAACAACATGATGCATGCACGTGGCATGGCAAAATGAGTGTGTTGGGCTAAGGCAACTACAACCAGATGGGTTTGAGCCATTTTGAACCAAAGGTTCAACCCCAAACTCATCTTATGAATTTAAATAGTGCTTTATCATGTTTTGATATAAACAGCAGAATAAAGTTGCTTTAACATGCATAAAACTAGTACGGATGGATAGATTGGATTTTTCTGATCATTTTTCATATATAAATCTTTGCATTTGGAGTTACAGATTAATTTCTATGATTTTTAGAAGTTAGCAGCATTTTCTGGAATTTCCTGAGTAAGAATAAATCCAGAAAAACCTATTACTGCGTCAGCATTGCGTCATGCTGACCTCAGCAGGTCAACAGGTGCCGTCCAGGTCAAACCTGACTAGTGGGGCCCACTGGTCAGTGACACAACTAACTAACAGAGTTAGTTAGTGTTAGGTTAAGCATTAATCTAGTTTAATTAGCACTAAACTAAACCTAACTAATTACTAACAGGGCGGGCCCATGCTTCAGTGGTAGTTAGTGGGTGCTTAGCTGGCTGGGTTAGCGTTAACGACGGCCACGTCGGCAGTCACCGGAGTTTGGCCGGCGGGGACCAAAACAACGGCGGAAGCTCGCCGGACTTGAGCTACAGGCGGCGGTTGGGCGCGCGGAGACCACCGGGCGTAGCCCGTGCTCTCCCGCATCCAGAGGAGCAGGTGGGTGGCCGCGGGGGCGCCGGATCTCGCCGGAACGGAGCTCGCAGTGGCGGTCGGTGTTCGGGTTTGAGCGGGCGCAGGGCTGCGGTGCGCTAGGAGGCCAGCTGAGGGGCTGGGAGGCTCCCTGGGAGTGCCCTGGGAACAAGTGCGTGCTCGTCTGCGAGGTGCAGCGCCTGTGGCCATGGCGGTGAGTTGGCCGGCAACGGCAGGCTTCGGGCATGGCGGGGATCGATGGCTGCGGCATGAATTCGATGAGGGGAGCAGAGGAAAAGAGGTCAGGGGCTCACAGTGGAGACGATGTGATGTTTAGCGTGCTCGGGGAAGGCCTGGAGGCGACTGGACGGCGGCGGAGATCTCGGTCGGCCGTGGTTGAAGAAGATGGCAGTGACAGCGAAGCGGGCCTCCCGGCGACGTGTAACTCGATGGAGAAGGCGAGGGCCTCGAGGCGAAGCCTTTGGTCACTCTGGTTTAGCGGAACGACGGTGGTGGCTACGACTGTGACGAGTCTCCCTCGGTGCTCTCGAGAACGACAGAAACAGGGGAAGAGAAGGGCTAGAGAGAGAGGGGGAGTGAGAGCAGGTCGCGGGGAAGCCCCTAGCGAGCGGATGGGCAAGGGGACGCGCGGGGCACGTCGAAGCAGGAGGTGGTGCGGCTGCGGCATGACGGGCACGCAGCTGCTCCTACTGGCAAGAGCTTGAGGAAGCTCCTGGCGGTTGGGCTCTGGTCGGCTGGGCCTCTGCTACAGTAGCAGGCCGCAGGTAAGTGCCCATGTAAGTTTTCCTTTTTTTGTTTTCTATTTTGCAACTCTGTTTGCATTTGGGTTTCAAACCAAACAATTTTATATACTTCTGAAAATTAATATGTGGTCTGTTAGAATATATCAAGAGCCACTCATAGGTTTTCAGAATTATTGGAGCTTATGATATTTTTATAGCGATTTCATTGATCCAATTCAAATACTTAGTGAATTAAATCAAAGCCCAAATAAATCCCTAAAAATGTTCTGTATTTTTGGTTTGGATCAGAACCCTTGCCAAAACTATTAAACATTAATGAAGGCATCTTGGGTTCATTGATAATATTCTTTTTGTTGATCCTGGTTTTTCAAAGGAGTGCTAGGGTTTGTTAATCCGCATTTCAAGTTTAAAAAATGAATTTAGACATGATGCAACAAGCAAGTGTTTGCCTAGCACAAGGTAAAACTGGGGATGTGACACCTATTGGATTGATACCTTGGTTCTCAAAACTGAGGGAAATACTTACACTACTTTGCTGCATCACCCTTTCCTCTTCAAGGGAAAAACCAACGCAGCAAGTTGGTGTTTATTTGTGCAGGTATTCGGTGGCTAGTTGCATTGTCTCCTACTGGATTGATACCTTGGTTCTCAAAACTGAGGGAAATACTTACGCTACTTTGTTGCATCACCCTTTCCTCTTCAAGGGAAAAACCAATGCAATCTAGTCTATTCTTTGCTCACATGACATGATTGCCATGATTTCCTCTAGTATGTTGCATCTTCGCGCTACTAGCTTGCACAACTTGATTACTATGATTGCTTGCCTTGTTGCATCATCGATGGTTCATACTTGCTCATTTCACGCAGTTGATGACAACCATTACCATGCTTTGCACATGATTGTTATTGCTTCTTGTCATATATCTCCATATGTTGCCTCCCTCATGCTAGATGATTTTCCATGGATTTAGTGCAACTATGCCTTTAGTATTGATAATGAGATTGCCCCCATAGCATTCTCGCATATATTTGGAGATTTTGACATATTCCTTGTGAAGCATGCTTGTCTTACCTTTTTGCACCATATACCTAGTGCCATGAATATAACCATTATTGCATCATATTATTCATGCATTTGTGCTTCTAATGGTTATGTGCAAGAGAAGAGAACCATCATGATGGATGATGTGTTTATCTACCATGCGCATACATTATTTGCTTTGTTTTGTGCATGTGTAGGAAACTTGGACTTTGTGTCGACTTCCACTTCACGCGAGTTGACCATTCGAGCTCTTGAGAGCGAACCACCTTCTACCACGACGCTCTACATCTTACTTGCCTGTGCTTCGGCATTGTGAAGAATGCACAAGGACACACCTTCAAGGTGATATCATTCTCTTTTGAGAAATCCCAAACCATGAGCATACATATTATGGATCATACTACTTGTGTTGCTTGCACCATGAGACTTATTGGCCATCTTGGACCACTTCATTGCGCACATGTTAGAGAACTTGCTTCGACTTGCCATTTTCACACTTCCATGCATCATGATATATATGCCTTGTGTGTTGCATCCAATTCTTGGATTACTTGCTCCTATCACATGTTTGGTTGCAACAATGTCATTTCTTCACATATGACATGTCCCATTGATTGCTACATGCTTGACTTGATTGCCTCACACATGATGAACACTTGCTCTTTCTATTGTGTTGTGACGCCCCCGATTCAATCGTACACTAATCATGCACGCAAACGTGTACGATCAAGATCAGGGACTCGCGGGAAGATATCACAACACAACTCTAAAACATAAATAAGTCATACAAGCATCATAATACAAGCCAGGGGCCTCGAGGGCTCGAATACAAGTGCTCGATCATAGACGAGTCAGCGGAAGCAACAATATCTGAGTACAAACATAAGTTAAACAAGTTTGCCTTAAGAAGGCTAGCACAGACAGGGATACAGATCGAAAGAGGCGTAGGCCTCCTGCCTGGGATCCTCCTAACTACTCCTGGTCGTCGTTAGCGGGCTGCACATAGTAGTAGGCACCTCCGGTGTAGTAGGAGTCATCGTTGATGGTGGCGTCTGGCTCCTGGACTCCAGCATCTGGTTGCGACAACCAGGTAGAAAGGAAAAGGGGAAAAGAGGGAGAAAAGCAACCGTGAGTACTCATCCAAAGTACTCGCAAGCAAGGAGCTACACTACATATGCATGGGTATATGTGTAAAGGGCCATATCAGTGGACTGAACTGCAGAATGCCAGAATAAGAGGGGGATAGCTAATCCTGTCGTAGACTACGCTTCTGGCAGCCTCCATCTTGCAGCATGTAGAAGAGAGTAGATTGAAGTCCTCCAAGTAGCATCGCATAGCATAATCCTACCCGGCGATCCCCTCCTCGTCGCCCTGTTAGAGAGCGATCACCGGGTTGTATCTGGCACTTGGAAGGGTGTGTTTTATTAAGTATCCGGTTCTAGTTGTCATAAGGTCAAGGTACAACTCCGGGTCGTCCTTTTACCGAGGGACACGGCTATTCGAATAGATAAACTTCCCTGCAGGGGTGCACCACATAACCCAACACGCTCGATCCCATTTGGCCAGACACACTTTTCTGGGTCATGCCCGGCCGCGGAAGATCAACACGTCGCAGCCCCACCTAGGCACAACAGAGAGGTCAGCACGCCGGTCTAAATCCTATGCGCGCAGGGGTCTGGGCCCATCGCCCATTGCACACCTGCACGTTGCGTACGCGGCCGGAAGCAGACCTAGCCTAGTGGCGTTCCAGTCCAATCCGGCGCGCGCCGCTCAGTCGCTGACGTCACGAAGGCTTCGGCTGATACCACGACGTCGAGTGCCCATAACTGTTCCCGCGTAGTTGGTTAGTGTGTATAGACCAAATGGCCAGACTTAGATCAAATACCAAGAACTCGTTAAGCGTGTTATTTTGAAGTAACCGCGGACGCCGTCTAGGGCCAGGCCCACCTCTCGCCTAGGTGGTCTCAACCTGCCCTGTCGCTCCGCCACAAAGATCCACTCGCGGGTACTCCTACGAGCCGACCCGACTTTAGTCACCACAGGTGTCATGTATAGAGTATATAAGTATATACCCGTGATCACCGCCCAAGTGATCACGGCCCGATAGTATAGCACAGCAGACGGACAAGAATGTAGGGCCACTGATGGAAAACTAGCATCCTATACTAAGCATGTAGGATTGCAGGTAAAGGTAACAGCAGTAGTAGTAAGGACAGGCTATGCATCAGGATAGGATTAACGGAAAGCAGTAACATGCTACACTACTCTAATGCAAGCAGTATAGAGAAGAATAGGCGATATCTGGTGATCAAGGGGGGGCTTGCCTGATTGCTCTGGCAAGAAGGAGGGTCGTCAACAGCGTAGTCGGTCGGGGCACCAGCAGCGGCGTCGGTCTCGTAGTCTACCGGAGAGAAGAGGGGGAAGAAACAATGAATACAATGCAGACAGATGCATGACGATGCATGACATGACAAAGCGTGATGCTAGGTGTGCCCAACGCGGTTCTAGGTGATACCGGCAAAGGGGGGAAACATCCGGGAAAGTATTCCCGATGTTTCGCGTTTTCAGACAGATGGACCGGAGGTGAAATGTTGCAGGTTCACTATGCTAGGGACGTGTGGTGAACGAACGGGCTGCGTATACGGATTCGTCTCGTCGTTCTTAGCAACTTTCATGTTGCAAGTATTTTCATTTGAGTTACGGATTATTTTATATGATTTTCTAAAGATTTAATCATTTTCTAATTTTAATTATTTATTTAAATCCAACATTATCCAGAACAGTATGGATGACGTCAGCATGACATATGTGTGATGTCAGCAGTCAACAGTGCGGTTGACTGGTCAAAACTGACACGGGGGACCCACCTGTCATAGACAATGGGTTAAATAAAGTTCAAACTAATCTAATTTAGTTAGTAAAACTACTGGGCCCACCTGTCAGTGTCTATTTAACTAAACTAATTAGTTTTAATTATTAAAATGTTTTAATTAGAGGATTAAGAGGTGGGACCCGCACGTCAGTCTCACTGGGTAGCCCAGTCAGCACGTTGACTGGGTCAACCCAGTCAACGGGGCCCCCATGGCCCACTAGCAGTGACCCAGGGGTGGGGCCCGCCTAGCAACGTCGGCGGACGGCGCCGGAATGACGCCGACGAGGCCAAACGCGACGGCGCGGCGCGGGAGGTGGCCGGAAAACACCTACAGGGCACCGTTCGTGGAGTTTTTGGGCGCGTTCGAAAGCTACGGCTGCGCCACGTCCAACGGTGGTGGTTGTGGCGGCAGGGGTGACCGGAATCGAGCGCGGCGAGCTCATCGGCGGACGACCGGAGTCGGACGCGAGAGGAAACGGCGACGCAGCACGCTAGCGAGCGAACTAAGAGGCTAGGCGAGACATGCGTTAGGTGGCGAATGCAACGGGCGCTGGCCCGTAACCATTTGGTCACCGGAGGCACGCCGGCGACGAGCGCAGGCGACAGCGCGTTCGGGTGCTCAACGGAGGCTATGCTAGGAGGCGCGGGGAGGCACGTGCGCGCGCTTGTTGGGCTCCTGGGAGCTCCAGGAGTTCGGCTACGAGCTCGGACGCGAGCTCGGGCCACGGTGGCCACGACGGCGAGGTGATCTGCGGCGGCGAGCTCAAAGCAACGGCGACGAGCTAGCTAGGGAGACTCACGCTGTGCGAGGAGAAGAATGGAGGGAGGGAGGAGCTCACCGAGCGGCTACGAAAAGCCTGCGACAGCTTAGGAGCGCAGAGGTGGACGAAGACGACGACGGTCACCGGCGACAGAGAAGATGGGGACGAGCTCGATCCCGACCGTGCAGTGCTCCTCGAGCTCGATGGCGAGGCGTAGACGAGGTAGAGGACGACGGCGGACGCCTATGGCATGTCGGGGGTGCAGGGCGATGACGGTGGCCGCGGGGACGACGGAGAACAGCGGCGAGCACGCTCGGGTAGTGGGGATCGAAGGGGAGAGGGAGGTGGTTCTGAGGGGGAGGCGCAGAGGCCGAGAGGGAGAGCGGGGGCCAGTGGGAGAGGGGCCCGAGGAGGCGGGGGGCGCTGGCAACGTTATCCTCTCCGGCGTCGGTGCCGGCGAGGTGTTCGGGCGGGAGCGCGCCCCTGTTCCGACCCGGGTCGGGGGAACAGGGAAAGGAGGCGGCAGGGGGAGGCGGGCCGGGCCGGCTGGGCCGGTCGGCTGGCTGGCTATTAGCTGGGCCGTCTGGTCCAAGAGGGGGGGTTCGTTTCCTTTTGTTTTATTTTCATTTTTTCCTTTTATTTATTTTCTTTTCTGTTTTAACTCAATTTAAGTATTTACACATTTTCTAAAAATGTATTTACTTCACCATAATTACCTATGCAATATTTGGCACCCACCGAACATTTTTGTTTTGACTTTTGAAAACTTTGGGTGTTTGTCACTAATTCATTTTTGAATTTGCAATGTTTTTTTTGAACTACCACTTGATTAGCAACAGTAACATAGATGACATGGCATCATCAGGAGAGTTTTACTGTAGCCTAATTATCCGGGCGTTACAAATCTCCTCCACTACAAGAAATCTCGTCCCGAGATTTAGGAGGTAGAAGGAAACAGTGCGGGGTATTCATCACGCAGGCGATCCTCGCGTTCCCAAGTGGCTTCATCTTCAGAATGGTGCGACCACTGGACTTTGAGGAACTTGATCGCCTTCTGACGTGTGCGGCGTTCAGCTTGGTCGAGAATGCGGACCGGATGCTCTTTATAGGAGAGGTCCTGCTGCAATTCGAGCACTTCATGATCCACTGCTCGGATTGGGTCCTTGAAGCAACGGCGGAGCTGTGACACGTGGAACACATCGTGAACCTGAGAAAGGTTCGGCGGAAGCTCCAGTTGGTATGCCACTTTTCCACGCCTTTCGAGAATAGTGAATGGGCCAATATAGCGAGGAGCTAGTTTGCCCTTGATTCCGAAGCGGTGAGCACCCTTCATTGGTGTGACTCGAAGATAAGCCTTTTCGCCAGGTTGATAGACCATGTCTTTATGATGACGGTCATACTGACTCTTCTGACGTGACTGAGCAGTCTTGAGATTCTCACGAATAATGCGGACTTGTTCTTCGGCATGTTGGATAATATCCGGACCAAAGAGTGGACGTTCCCCAGTTTCTGACCAGTTCAGAGGGGTTCGGCACTTTCGTCCATATAACACTTCGAAGGGGGCCATCTTCAGACTAGCTTGATAGCTATTATTATAAGAGAACTCAGCATACGG
Organism: Triticum aestivum; assembly: GCF_018294505.1. Classification (NCBI taxonomy): domain Eukaryota; kingdom Viridiplantae; phylum Streptophyta; class Magnoliopsida; order Poales; family Poaceae; genus Triticum; species Triticum aestivum. Next base: position 231,068,024 of record NC_057811.1, on the reverse strand, counting down.
GAGAGATTCCTCCCATTTCTTGCCGAAGGAAATAACACAAGCTCGAAGCATGTCTTCGAGAACTTGGTTGACACGTTCAACTTGCCCTTGCGACTGAGGATGAAACGCAGTACTGAATGACAGATGAGTTCCCATAGCTTCTTGGAAACTTGCCCAGAATCTTGAAGTGAATAAGCTGCCACGGTCTGAGCTGATAACCAATGGAATACCGTGGAGTGAAACAATCCTGGACATATAGAGCGTTGCCAGCTGACTAGCAGTGATCGTTTCTTTGACCGCCAGAAAATGTGCAACTTTGGAAAGCCGGTCAATGACGACAAGAATAGCATCATTACCTTTCTGTGATTTGGGAAATCCAGTGACGAAGTCCATCTCAACATGGTCCCATTTCCATTCAGGAATAGAGATAGGTTGCAGAGTTCCAGCAGGCCTTTGATGTTCTGCTTTGATACGACGGCAAACGTCACACTCAGCAACATAACGAGCAATGTCTTGCTTCATATTAGACCACCAGAATCTCTGACGGATGTCTTGGTACATCTTTGTACTACCAGGATGGATACATAGAGGCGTATCATGAGCTTCTTTCATAACTTCCTGAGTCATATCCAGGTTTTTCTCTGCACATGGCACCACTAGGCGGCCCTTGAAGTACAAAGTGCCATCATCAGCAATAGTGAAGAATGAGGGCTTTCCTTCTGCGAGGTAGCGCTTAATCTTGTGGGCTTCAGAGTCATATCCCTGTATTCTCTTGATGGAGTCCAAGAGATCTGGTTCGACAGCCAGGGTATTGAGGGAACCCTGGGAAACAACACGGAGGTTCATCTTGCGAAACTCCTTAGGAGGGGGAGCGAGTGCACCCGGAGGAACAATATGGAGGTTCAGCTTTCTGAATTCTTCAACAAGCGAGGGCTGAACTTTGTGAACCTGGAGGTGGTTGCAGTAAGACTTGCGGCTCAAGGCATCAGCCATTACATTAGCCTTGCCTGGCGTATAGGAAATACCCAAGTCAAAGTCTGCAACAATCTCCATCCATCTCTGCTGACGGAGGTTCAGGTCTGGCTGAGTAAACAGATACTTCAGACTTTGGTGGTCAGTGAAGATCTCGCAACGATTACCGAGAAGGTAATGTCGCCACTGCTTCAGCGCATGAATGACAGCAGCAAGTTCGAGGTCGTGAACTGGGTAGTTCTCTTCGTGAGGGCGCAATTGCCGAGAGGCATAAGCAATCACTTTGCGGTCTTGCATTAGGACACAGCCTAATCCTTGACGGGAAGCGTCGCAGTAAATGACGAAGTCCTTCTTAGTATCAGGTGGAGCTAGCACTGGGGCAGAAGTCAACTTGTCTTTGAGTGCCTGGAAACTTTCCTGACATTTGTCTGTCCATTGGAACTTGACGCCCTTATGCAACAGGTTAGTCAGAGGCCTGGCGATCTTGGAGAAGTTCTCGACGAATCGACGGCAATAGCTGGCGAGACCGAGAAAACTTCTGACTTGCTTAACGTTCTTGGGAGGAGTCCAATCAAGGATAGCCTGGACTCGTTCAGGGTTGACGGCAATACCATCCTTAGAGATGACATGCCCAAGATAGGTTACTTCGGGTAGCCAGAATTCACATTTGGAGAACTTGGCATATAGTTGATGCTCTCGTAGCTTTTCCAGCACAAGACGAAGATGTTCAGCATGTTCCTCTTCGTTCTTGGAAAATACCAGGATATCATCCAGATAAACCACGACGAACTTGTCGAGGTAATCCATGAATATATAGTTCATCAGACGAGAGAAGGTGGCTGGAGCATTGGTTAAACCGAAAGACATGACGGTGTACTCGTATGAACCATATCGAGTCACGAAGGCAGTCTTTGGGATATCCTCTTCACGAACACGGATCTGGTGGTAACCCAACCTCAAGTCGAGCTTAGAGAACACTGATGAACCCGCCAGTTGATCATACAGATCATTGATCCGAGGAAGAGGGTATTTATTCTGAATGGTAGCTTGGTTTATAGGACGGTAGTCTTGAACTAATCGGTTTGTCCCGTCCTTCTTCTTGACAAAGAGAGAAGGTGCTCCCCAAGGAGAGAAACTTGGGCGAATGAATCCTTTACGAAGAGATTTGTCGATTTCCTCCTTAAGCTCAAGGAGTTCATGCGGCGGCATCTTGTAGGGTCGTTTGGCTATAGGAGTGGTGCCTGGTTTCAAGTCGATGATGAATTCGACAGCTCTAGTAGGGGGAATCCCTGGAAGTTCTTCAGGAAAGACGTCGAGGAATTCACGCACGACGGGAATGTTTTCAATGCCCTCGAGTGGTGCAGCGTTCAATGCATAGAGCCTGGCCTCGGCATTTTGCACCAGATGAGCTTGGTAAGTAACTATTTCATCTGAAGGGTGAAGTAGATGGACGGTCTTAGTGGCGCAAACTATAGAAGCAGTATGCGCTTTCAACCAATCCATCCCCAAAATGAGGTCGATGTTAGACGACTTCAGGATAATGGGAGAGGCATAGAATTCCAGCCCTTCGATTTCCACGGGGACGTCGATGCCAACCAGGGAGGTTTGACACTGTCCCACGGGGGTTTTGACCACTACCGAGGTGTTCATCTCCTCACATTTAACGTCGTGCTTGTATGCAAAATCTTCTGACATGAATGAATGCGATGCACCTGTATCAAATAAAACGGATGCTGGTACTGAATTTACGAGGAGTGTACCCATCACAGTAGCAGGCTGGTCTTGAGCTTCGTTCAGATCAACGTGGTTGGCATGAGCACGACCATAAGACTTAGCATTGTTGTTGCGGGGCTGGTTGTTACCACGGCCAGCTGCGGGAAGGGCAAGTTGATTCTGATTCTGATTGCAGTCCCTGGCACGGTGACCTGGTTGACCACACCTGTAGCACAGACCATTATTGGGAGTGGGAACAGGAGCTTGGGGTGGTGGAGCTGGAAGTCTTGGCTGCCTAGATGGTGGTGGAGGCAGACGAGGTGCAGCATAGGTCTGCCTTGGGGCAGATGCATTTGGCGGTACATGCTGTTGGGATCCATATCTTACGCTTCTGCGAGGGCGGGCCCGAAGATGAGCCCGTGTCACGGTTGCGCCTGTGAGAGCTCTGGTATTCCTGCAGACCAGTTTCGACATTGATGGCCTTGTTCACCAAGGTGGCGAAATCAGCAAAGTCATGCACTAGAAGTGCGAGCTTGATGTCAGCTTGAAGGCCGTCACGGAACTTCTCCTGTCTACGGGCATCAGTTGCAATGTCCTCTTCAGCATAGCGGGACAAGTCCAGAAACTCCCGCTGATAAGCTTCAACAGTTTTGTTGCCTTGGGTGAGGTTGCGGAACTCACGCTTCTTCCGGTCCATGACTCCCTGAGGAATGAAGCGGGCACGGAAAGCAGCTTGGAAGTCTGGCCAGGTGATGATTGTTCCAGCTGGCAGAGTACGCCTGTGGCTGTCCCACCATTGAGCTGCGGGTCCCTTCAGGAAGAAGGAAGCAAAGGTGACATAGCTGGCAGGGGCTACATCGGCAGACTCCATCTCATAGGTGATGTCACGGAGCCAGTCATCAGCATCCAGAGGCTGAGTTGAGCTGCGGTACACAGTTGGGTTGAGGCGCAAGAATCCTGCAGAGTTACTGGGGTTGGCTGCTGGTTCATATTGGGGCGAGGAAACTGAGCCATCATATTTTCCATGAATTGGCGGTTCAGTTCGAACTGTTGGATCATACCAGCCATGTACTCAGGTGGTGGTGGGGCATTGCCACCACTACCACGACCACCTGGTCTAACCATCCTGCTAATATATAACAGGGGTAGTTCAGCATTGAGAAATTTGCAAAGACAAGAATCATTCATGATGAAACATGCATAATGAAAGGAGCACGATAGCTACTACATAGTAGTCGGCATAACTTACAAAAGGGGTCATGCATAGAGTTCAGTACACAGAGTTCAGTACATAGACTAAAACACCATAGGCGGCACACAGGCTCGCGGCGAATGCATCTAACACTAACAAGCAAGCCTACATCAGTCCCAAGAGGTACTGTGGAGGTAGGTGTAGCCTGAAAGCTGGTAGTGTCGCATCGGGAACTCCACGTCAGCAACCTGGGGTCCGCGAATACTCTGGTGCAGAACCTGACGCTCAGGTGGCAGAAGAGGACCAAGTGCGGGAGAGTAGCCTCCCACATCTGGCCAGCCGACACCCTGGGGCATCACAGTCCTGGCTGGGTAGATCGCAGAACGGGGCAGCTCTCTAGATCGGACAAAGGGGTGCAACAGCGTCAGAGCACGGTAAAGGTGCTGACGGGTGGTGTACAACTCGTGGCGAAGAGCTCGGTTAGCTCGATCCAGCCCATCAGCATGCAGAACCAGGTTCTGATGGTAGAAGGGCTCTCGGGTGACAGTGGAGTAGGCAGCAGTATAGTATCCCTCCGCACCAACATCAGATGCGATAGCAATGTGCCTGAAAGGGGAGGTGTCCAACTCCCGATACTCTCCACGAAGACGTGTCAGAGCAGCATAAGCAGCATCGTGGACAGCCATATCGATGGTCACTCCAACACCATGAGCGGTGTGCAACACAGTAGTGGAGTCATACTCCCGAGAGTAGAGGTGGACGATGGCACGGTACTGCTCCTGGTTAAAGTCCTGGTACTCCTCGTAGACGGTGTACTCAGGGTGCCAGCGATAACCCAGATAGGTCATCATCTCAGCTAGCACAGCAGGTGATCCCGAGGCACCAATGGCCGTCGTGTGGCGCACGACCTGCCTCGTGGGTTCCATCTGAAAGCAAAGATGTTTCAAAGGAGTCAAATGACAGTGTGGGAATTGTTCAAAATACTATTCTAAGAAATAACTATGGCTTATCCAACTTTGGGGTGAATGTGGTCACGGGATCCTAGTGTTAGAGTTAGTAAATTCGTTTAACCCGAGTAGAAGAGAGTTCAGAGTCCCAGAGTAAAGGTCGAGGAGTAAAAGATCCTAGTACCACCCAATGGCGACGTGGGCCCGTAAGACACACAGCCATGTTAGTAAAAGTTTTGTAATGTCTAGACTCGACTTCGGCCAAGGAGTGTGGAAGGGGGATTCCTACAGGCAGTCGGCTCTGATACCAACTTGTGACGCCCCCGATTCAATCGTACACTAATCATGCACGCAAACGTGTACGATCAAGATCAGGGACTCACGGGAAGATATCACAACACAACTCTAAAACATAAATAAGTCATACAAGCATCATAATACAAGCCAGGGGCCTCGAGGGCTCGAATACAAGTGCTCGATCATAGACGAGTCAGCGGAAGCAACAATATCTGAGTACAGACATAAGTTAAACAAGTTTGCCTTAAGAAGGCTAGCACAAACGGGGATACAGATCGAAAGAGGCGCAGGCCTCCTGCCTGGGATCCTCCTAACTACTCCTGGTCGTCGTCAGCGGGCTGCACGTAGTAGTAGGCACCTCCGGTGTAGTAGGAGTCGTCGTCGACGGTGGCGTCTGGCTCCTGGGCTCCAGCATCTGGTTGCGACAACCAGGTAGAAAGGAAAGGGGGAAAAGAGGGAGAAAAGCAACCGTGAGTACTCATCCAAAGTACTCGCAAGCAAGGAGCTACACTACATATGCATGGGTATATGTGTAAAGGGCCATATCAGTGGACTGAACTGCAGAATGCCAGAATAAGAGGGGGATAGCTAATCCTGTCGAAGACTACGCTTCTGGCAGCCTCCATCTTGCAGCATGTAGAAGAGAGTAGATTGAAGTCCTCCAAGTAGCATCGCATAGCATAATCCTACCCGGCGATCCCCTCCTCGTCGCCCTGTTAGAGAGCGATCACCGGGTTGTATCTGGCACTTGGAAGGGTGTGTTTTATTAAGTATCCGGTTCTAGTTGTCATAAGGTCAAGGTACAACTCCGGGTCGTCCTTTTACCGAGGGACACGGCTATTCGAATAGATAAACTTCCCTGCAGGGGTGCACCACATAACCCAACACGCTCGATCCCATTTGGCCGGACACACTTTTCTGGGTCATGCCCGGCCGCGGAAGATCAACACGTCGCAGCCCTACCTAGGCACAACAGAGAGGTCAGCACGCCGGTCTAAATCCTATGCGCGCAGGGGTCTGGGCCCATCGCCCATTGCACACCTGCACGTTGCGTACGCGGCCGGAAGCAGACCTAGCCCTAGTAGGCGTTCCAGTCCAATCCGGCGCGCGCCGCTCAGTCGCTGACGTCACGAAGGCTTCGGCTGATACCACGACGTCGAGTGCCCATAACTGTTCCCGCGTAGTTGGTTAGTGCGTATAGACCAAATGGCCAGACTCAGATCAAATACCAAGAACTCGTTAAGCGTGTTATTTTGAAGTAACCGCGGACGCCGTCCAGGGCCAGGCCCACCTCTCGCCTAGGTGGTCTCAACCTGCCCTGTCGCTCCGCCACAAGATCCACTCGCGGGTACTCCTACGAGCCGACCCGACTTTAGTCACCACAGGTATCATGTATAGAGTATATAAGTATATACCCGTGATCACCGCCCAAGTGATCACGGCCCGATAGTATAGCACAGCAGACGGACAAGAATGTAGGGCCACTGATGGAAAACTAGCATCCTATACTAAGCATGTAGGATTGCAGGTAAAGGTAACAACAGTAGTAGCAAGGACAGGCTATGCATCAGGATAGGATTAACGGAAAGCAGTAACATGCTACACTACTCTAATGCAAGCAGTATAGAGAAGAATAGGCGATATCTGGTGATCAAGGGGGGGGCTTGCCTGATTGCTCTAGCAAGAAGGAGGGGTCGTCAACAGCGTAGTCGGTCGGGGCACCAGCAGCGGCGTCGGTCTCGTAGTCTACCGGAGAGAAGAGGGGGAAGAAACAATGAATACAATGCAAACAGATGCATGACGATGCATGACATGACAAAGCGTGATGCTAGGTGTGCCCAACGCGGTAGTAGGTGATACCGGCAAAGGGGGGGGGGGAACATCCGGGAAAGTATTCCCGATGTTTCGCGTTTTCGGACAGATGGACCGGAGGTGAAATGTTGCAGGTTCACTATGCTAGGGACGTGTGGTGAACGAACGGGCTGCGTATCCGGATTCGTCTCGTCGTTCTGAGCAACTTTCATGTAGAAAGTATTTTCATCCGAGTTACGGATTATTTTATATGATTTTCTAAAGATTTAATCATTTTCTGATTTTAATTATTATTTAAATCCAACATTATCCAGAACAGTATGGGATGACGTCAGCATGACGTATGTGTGATGTCAGCAGTCAACAGTGCGGTTGACTGGTCAAAACTGACACGGGGGACCCACCTGTCATAGACAGTGGGTTAAACAGAGTTCAAACTAATCTAATTTAGTTAGTAAAACTACTGGGCCCACCTGTCAGTGTCTAATTAACTAAACTAATTAGTTTTAATTATTAAAATGTTTTAATTAGAGGATTAAGAGGTGGGACCCCCACGTCAGTCTCACTGGGCAGCCCAGTCAGCACGTTGACTGGGTCAACCCAGTCAACGGGGCCCCCATGGCCCACTGGCAGTGACCCAGGGGTGGGGCCCGCCTAGCCACGTCGGCGGACGGCGCCGGAACGACGCCGGCGAGGCAAACGCGGCGGCACGGCTCGGGAGGTGGCCGGAAAACACCTACAGGGCACCGTTCGTGGAGTTTTTGGGCGCGTTTGAAAGCTACGGTTGCGCCGCGTCCAACGGTGGTGGTTGTGGCGGCAGGGGTGACCGGAATCGAGCACGGCGAGCTCATCGGCGGACGACCAGAGTCGGACGCGAGAGGAAACGATGACGCAGCACGCTAGCGAGCGAACTGAGAGGCTAGGCGAGACATGCGTTAGGTGGCGAATGCAACGGGCGCTGGCCCGTGACCATTTGGTCACCGGAGGCACGTCGGCGACGAGCGCAGGCGGCAGCGCGTTCGGGCGCTCAACGGAGGCTATGCTAGGAGGCACGGGGAGGCACGTGCGCGGGCTCATTGGGCTCCTGGGAGCTCCAGGAGTTCGGCTACGAGCTCGGACGCGAGCTCGCGCCACGGTGGCCACGACGGCGAGGTGATCTGCGGCGGCGAGCTCAAAGCAACGACGACGAGCTAGCTAGGGAGACTCACGAAGTGCGAGGAGAATAATGGAGGGAGGGAGGAGCTCACCGAGCGGCTACGAAAAGCCTGCGACAGCTTAGGAGCGCAGAGGTGGCCGGAGACGACGGCGGTCACCGGCGACAGAGAAGATGGGGACGAGCTCGATCCCGACCGTGCGGTGCTCCTCGAGCTCGATGGCGAGGCGTAGACGAGGTAGAGGACGACGGCGGACGCCTACGGCGTGTCGGGGGTGCAGGGCGATGACGGTGGCCACGGGGACGACGGAGAACGGCGGAGAGCACGCTCGGGCAGTGGGGATCGAAGGGGAGAGGGAGGTGGATCTGAGGGGGGAGGCGCAGAGGCCGAGAGGGAGAGCGGGGGCGAGTGGGAGAGGGGCCCGAAGAGGCGGGGAGCGCTGGCGACCTTATCCTCTCCGGCGTCGGTGCCGGCGAGGTGGTCGGGCGGGAGCGCACCCCTGTTCCGACCCGGGTCGGGGGAACAGGGAAGGAGGCGGCAGGGGGAGGCGGGTCGGGCTGGCTGGGCCGGTCGGCTGGCTGGCTAGTAGCTGGGTCGTCTGGTCCAAGAGGGGGGGTTTTGCTTCCTTTTGTTTTATTTTCATTTTTTCCTTTTATTTATTTTCTCTGCTGTTTTAACTCAATTTAAGTATTTAGACATTTTCTAAAAATGTATTTACTTCACCATAATTACCTATGCAGTATTTGGCACCCACCGAACATTTTTGTTTTGACTTTTGAAAACTTTGGGTGTTTGTCACTAATTCATTTTTGAATTTGCAATGTTTTTTTCTTTTTGAACTACCACTTGATTAGCAACAGTAACATAGATGACATGGCATCATCAGGAGAGTTTTACTGTAGCCTAATTATCCGGGCGTTACATGTGTTGAGTGCCATACTATCTTCACGACACCCTATGCACGTTATGCTTGGATTGTCTTGCACTTGACCCATATATTTAGACACTTCATTTTATTTGGTGTTGTGAATGATTCTTATGCCTACCATAGACCTTCATCGAGCAATTTGTGAATGCTTGCTATGAACTTGAGGTAGATGCTTATTCTCTTGTCACCCATATTTGCATCTCTACCTCACATTTACATGCTTTTCCCCGTGATAACTTTGCTTGTGCCCAATTTATGTGCTTACATGCCATGTCACAATCCTTTTTTCACACCCTATGCTATGCTTGATTACGACACTTGTTTGGTGAATCACCTCTTGAATGTTTGGCTTTGCACTAACGCTAACCACATTTGTTTTTCCAAGTGTTTGTTGTCCTTACTCCTTTTGAAGGAATCGCAAGACGGTGGGACATTGGAGGGTGCCCATTTCGAGCTTCGAGATGACGAATACTTGGTGAACGTCCACTTCTACACGGCGAAGCCATCTCTTTCCCATGGTGATTTGGTTTCCGATATGAGGTCGGATCTTTCCCAAGGGGGGGGAGATGATGCGGAGCATCCTACGGACATCACCATGTCAAGAGTCCGTTTGGCAAGTGACACGTGTGACATCTACTTCACACACATAAAGGTGAATCATCTCCTTTACATGCGTTCACTTGACCCCTTCGAGGATGGTATACTACTTGACACCCCTCTCGTGTGCATGCATAGGTATTGTCAAAATGCTACAGACGACGAGGAGGAGTGCGAGCGCAAGTGTACAACTACACCATCCGCGAGGGAAGCGTGGAAGCGAAGACGAAAGAAACAGAGCTGCTACAAGCTACAGCTCTCGGACGTCCGATGACCTCCGGACGACCAACGACCTCCGGACGTCCGACGCCTAGAGACTTCACCAGCCAAAAGAGCTACAGCTGACGCGTGCTGCAGCGGTCGAGCGACCGACGACCGCTAGACGTCTGACAAGTACCAGTGGTCGCACGACCGACGCCGACCGGACGACTGGTGCCACCAGTCCAGAGAAGAAACGTCAGAAGTCCGACGCCCTCTGGATGTCCGGACCCCCGCGAGAGACCGGACGTCCGACACTGCGTGTGCGCAGCCGGGCCTTTTGGCCTTGTATTCCTCTCCCACTTACGCCTTCGTGGCTTAGACTATAAATAGACCACCTCCACCTCCTTTCTAGGGTTAGCAAAGGATTAGCTCATTTGAGATAGTGCTTTTCTCATCCATCCGGATCTACTCCATCGAGAGAGATCGCGACCTCTACGGAGAAGATCCATCTTGGATTCAAGACCCCTCACGGGAAGATCCGTTTAGGATATCAGCAAGACCTCCTCATGGAGATGAACTTTACCTTGTATTTTTCCCTTTATTGTTCATGTACCTTGTGGATCTTGTGGGTTTGATTGTCTAGTGGATGTGTGATTGGACTTGTTCTTGCGTGTTTACCCTTGTGATTTCTCCCCGTTCTTCCCCATCTTCTTTGTGTTCTTCGAGGGAATCCACTCCAATTGTGAAAGATCGGCCTACACCGGGTTAGCCCCGTATCAGAGAGGCTAGCAATGGTGGAAGGGTGAGAGTGTGTATAATCCATGGACTCAATATTAGTCATAAAGAACTCATATACTTATTGCAAAAAATTATTAGGCATCAAAGCAAAGTACTAATACGCATGCCCCTAGTGAGATAGATTGGTAGGAACAGACTACCGCTCGTCCCCAACCGCCACACATGTAACATCCCAAAATTCTAAATTTTGGAATGTTAATTATTTAAATATAATTAATTTAAAACTTGCTTGTGTTTCTTGTTGTTAGTTAATTTTGACTAGGATTTGAAACTTTTTGAATTTATTGAATATTCAATGAGAGGGAATCAAAGGACTTTCCAAGATATTTATTTTGATCTTATTGTTGGTTTGAGAATATTCAAAAATTTCAATTTTAAAGAGACGATGAGATGACTTCCTCAAATAATTATATCAGTGAAATAATTGAATATTCTATCACTTTGATTTTGTATATTTAAAACAATTCTAACTCAAAAATTAAATCATAAGAGAGCAGGTAATATGACTTGTTAAATATTAAAGAGTTGGAAATGGTTTAAATGTTATTTGCATTTTTTCTCTCGAGTTGAAAAATATTTTTATGGAACATTTTTAAGTGTCAAAATAAAGTTTATAAAAAGTATATGTATTATGTACAAATATTTGGCCTGAAATAATGGTCATTATTTTCTTTTTTAGTGTATATACTTTTGTGAGTGTTCTGGTATTTTTTTAGGATGACCTACTTCTACCCGAGCCTAGCAGCACAGCACATCTAAATCCCGCCCATGCGCAGCGCAGCGAAGCAGCAAGGCCCCAACAGGCCGAAGCCAGCGCAGCCCAGCCGCGCGCACGCACGCGTCACCCTTGACGTCATCCACGCGACCCCACATGTCTGCCTCTCTACTTCTCCTCTCCAATGACAGCGGGACCCGCTCAGCTTCTTCCACCCCCCTGCTTCTGGACGACAGAGCAAACCAAGCCGATGCGGAACTCCCCGATTCGCCTGACCCCAAGCCGTTTCTCCAATCCGAAGCCATTGGGAGATCCCCTGGATCCATCTCGTTCGATTCCCATCGTCACCTCACAGAACGGGCCCCGATTGCGAGCGCTCGATCTCGCCGTAGTTCCTCGGCCACCGAAGCATCGCCGGATGATTCCGATGCCATACGAAGGTCCCGAGTCCGCCCGACCACCCCTTTCTTCCTAATTGCTCACTACGAAGCCTCCTTGCCCTCCTATTTGTCCAGGGGCACACCGGATCGAGTTGCACAGCTCCACCAGAAGCTCGCGCTCGCCATTGGAGCTCCAGCCACACCTCACCGTTGCCAGAGTGGTCATCCGACGCTCCCAACGACACTCCCAAGATCTCCTCGTTTCTCTTCACATCGTCCAGCCCTCGCTGATCTCAGGAAACCTCCCCACCGGAGTCACCCCATCGCCAACGCCCCAGCCGTCCGCCGCCATCTGCATTAAGTCCGGCGAACTTTCTGGTGAGCAATTCCCCACCTCTCAAACCCTACCTCCAAAAGAACATCGGTCGTTGATCACGACTTAATCTAATGATCCACACAGCCCTTAGCCCCGAAGGGGTATCAATCAATCATGTTTCGCCGCGTGTCCCAGAGTTTTGTTTTAATTTCTTTTCCTACTGAATTATACTTTGCATTTTTACAAATAGGCCCCTATAACTTCAGTCTATCATATCTCTTCAACCGTAGCTCCGATTGAGATGAAATTTTTTGCAGAGTGATCCTCGTGAGACCATCTTTCCGTTGACACCATTGTTTTCACCTTTCGAACTATTTTAAATTTGAGCAATTCAAATTTGAACTAATACCTTCATGTGATCATATCGAGAGAACCGTGACACCTTTTCAATTGATTCTTTTTGTGTCTGAAAACTTGTATCAAGTACTTGTTGATAATATTCTGTATACTCAAATTTTCAAATACTTTTGACCTGTCTGAATTTAAATTCAATTCAGATTTTATCTCACTATAATTTGAGTTGTAGTACTCCTATTCAATTCTTTCTTTTTGCAAATGAACACCTATGTCATATGCTTTCTGTCTAACAACATTTTGTTGTTTTCCATATAATTTTGAGCATATTCCATATTATCTCAAGTATAATCCTATATAGGAATCTTTCTATATCAATTGACTCTTTGGAGTTAACTACTTCACTTGTCTCCTTATAGCACATCGAGACCTATATTATATATTAAGCCCAACTATATTGATTTTGTTTAACCTTGCCATATTTGTTTTGTTGTTCTTTTGATTCTTCTGTATGGCATGGTTATTGATTTGAATTATTTCATTGCGATAGATTACTCGGAGCGTGACGAGTAGAATTGTCAGGAATTGTGAGTGTGGCGAACTTCATCAAACGTACCAGGCAAGTTACACCTTGATCATCCTTCATCCTATTATTTTTTATGCATGTAGTTCTATATCACAATACCATATTATGCATGTGTAGGAATATTATGGCAGCATGTTACTACTATTGAGATGTAGTTAGTATGGCCTTATTGTAGAACGTGGTAGTGTATTCTTGCTATGCTATGTAGACGAGGATTGGTTCGTGTATTCATCGAGATTATGTGAGGTCTATATATAATATAACTCGAGTAAAAACATAATACATAATTCACCTCTGGACGGACAGGGTTGCATCATGGAATTTCTTGTTCCTTTTCTAAGGACACGGACCATGGCTAAGTGCGCCCGAATTGTATTGTTAGGTGGTTTCAAGAGCATCATGGTTTATACCCTCTGAATGTAAGTGGGTGCCATCCAGGCTCAAAAAGATCAGACAGACTTAGTGACTAGTAGCTTCCATGTACAGCCACTGGCTAATATGGGCTCTGGCTGAGTTGATCAGTTGCGAAAACCTTACCCGGATGTGCCAGCAGATGTAGATACGATAGTTGGGATGGGCCTCTCCTGTGGGACTAGGCGACTGCTTCTGAAAGACTTTGTCTCAATCTCCGGGTTGAGTCCAGTGGGTAAAGTGTACAAACCTCTGCAGAGTGTAAAAACTAATCATGATTAGTCGTGTCCCCGGTTATGGACAAATTTGAGCAGCTAGACCATTACAGTTGTTGGATGATCTTGACATATGATACCTTAATAAAAATTGAGTGGGAAACTTAATGATGGATATAGGTTGGAATTGGAGTGCCCAATTCAACCATATGTATTTAATTGTAGCAAGACATAATTAAAATTTGACTATTATGTAGCTATCATGAAAAAATTAGCTTTTCTGCAAAAAAACAACCACTACATTATCCTCTTGATATACCTTGCATGTAGATGTAGGTCTGTTATATCATTCCGTGTGTGACTTGCCAATACATTCAAAGTATTGACCCTTCATGGCTGCAATGTTTCATGTTGCAGATTTTATACGACGAGTGAGTGATACGATGTAGGGTTCTACTCGACATTTGCTTGTGGTTTTGATGGACTTCATGGTGTATTTGCTTTTTCGCTGAATTTTGTTTGTATACTAGCCTTGAGCTACGCATGTATGTAATATTTAATTCTGGATCTGCGATGTAATATTATGACATGTGGTTTATTTTGATATTACATCTTGTACTGTGTGTGCTAGCTATTCATCCAGGAACTAGCAAGTGAGCACAGAGACTCGAATCTTATCAGGTTCGGTCGTTACAACTCATAAGGAAGACTATCAAAACATAAATCATGCTCCGACTTGATCACATAATGGTTCACCATATGTGCATGCTTCGGGAATCACAAACCTTAACACAAGTACTTCTACCAATCCACAATTACTCACTAGCATGACTCTAATATCACCATCTTTATATCGCAAAACTATTGCAAGGAATCAAGCATATCATATTCAGTGATCTACAAGTTTTATGTAGGATTTTAGGACTAACAATGTGAATGACCAATTCCTGTTAACTCTCTAAATAGATATAAGTGAAGCATGAGAGTTTAATTCTTTGTACAAAAGATATGCCCACGCTCTAGCATATATAAGTGAAGCAAAAGAGCATTCTACAAATGGCGGTTTTCTATATGTTGAGAAACGGGCAATCCAAACTTCAAATGATATAAGTGAAGCACATGAAGCATTCTATAAAGCCATACTCAAAAGATATAAGTGAAGTGCATGAAGCATTCTATAAAGCCATACTCAAAAGATATAAGTTAAGTGCATGAAACATTCTATAAATCAACCAAGGACTATCTCATACCAGCATGGTGCATAAAAGAAAAAGGAAAAATAAACATAAGACACTCCAAGAATTTGCGCATATCATGTGACGAATAAAAATATAGCTCCAAGTGAAATTACCGATGGTCATTAGAAGAAGAAAGAGGGGATGCCTTCCAGGGCATCCCCAAGCTTAGTTGCTTGGGAGTCCTTGAATATTACCTTGGGGTGCCTGGGGCATACCCAAGCTTAGGCTCTTGCCACTCCTTATTCCTTCATCCATCATGATCTCACCCAAAACTTGAAAACTTCAATCACAGAAAACTTAACAAAACCCTCGTGAGATCCGTTAGTATAATAAAAAAAATCACTACTTTATGTACTGTTGAAAACCCATTCATATTTTTTGCATTATATCTACTGTATTCCAACTTCACCATGGTTCATACCCACCCAATACTACCCATAGATTCATCAAAACAAGAGAATAATACATAGAAAATATAATATGTGAAAAACAGAACAGTGTGTAGTAATTTGAACATTAACCATACTTATTTAACTCCAAAAATTCAGAAAATTAGGACAAATAAAAAATTTGCATAGCCCTACAGTGTAAAAATTTCAGAATTTTTGCACGTTCCAGTAAAAAATGTAAATTCACGCACTACAACAAAAGTTTCTATTTTTGCACTGCACACACCAAACAAGCAATCTAATCATCCTAAAGGCAAATCTTGGCATATTATTGTAACATCCCAAAATTCTAAATTTTGGAATGTTATATTAAATAGATAGTTTTGATTGTATGCTTGATTGTGATGAGTGAAATTGAGTGAAATTCGAAAAAATTTAAAAGTTAAATGAGAGGGAATGAAATGACTTTCCCAAACTTTCACCTTTGCTTTCTAATCTCCATGAATTCAAATTCTTTTCAGATACAAAACCCTAGAGAGAAGATGACACGACTTCTTCCATTTAAATAGAATGAAAAGGGTTCTGAAAATATATTTGAATTTCATGTGGAAACATTTCAAATTCAGAAACTTTAAGCAACTCAATGATTTTCATGAGAGAAGATAAAATGACTTCTTCAAAACATATGAAATATGAGTTGGGAGTTTAAAAGGATAGAATTTAAAGTCCTTTTGGAAAATTATTTTCAATTTGGAGTTATTTGGATTTTATTCAAATTATTTTTCTCCAAAAATAAAATATATGGAAAATAGGGTAAAATGATTCCCTACATGAGAAAATTGGAGAGAAATAAATTTGAAATTATTTTGGTATTTTTAAAATGATTTTATTGGATTTTATTAGAGCTGTAGCACTGTTTGATTTATTTGAATTTTTTTGGATTTTATTTGATGCTAGAAATATGTTCATGTTGTAGAAAATATTTTTTTGAAAATTTTGATATATTATATGCCTATATAATATATATTTTTCTTGACTGTGTTTAAAAAAATAAAAATAAAACTTTCCCCACCGCCGACTGGGCCGGCCCAGGGCCCGACCGTAGCCGCGGCCCAGCCCAGCACGCCGCCCCTCTCCTTCCCGAGCGGGAGTCCCGCTCGGGCACGCCGCCGCGGCGCCATGGGAGGCCGTGCCGCCTCCGACCTCCTCCCTGCCCCCTCCTCCACGCACCGGAGGCCCCCTCCCCTCCTTAAAAGCCAGCCCCGCCGCCTCTCCTCTCCTCCTCGCATAGCTCGCCGCCGCCGCTGCCGCATCTCGCCGCCGCCGCCTTCGAACGCCACAGCCGCCGCCCGCGACGCCGACGACCGCTGCCGAGGCCACCACCGCATCCACCGCTCCGCGCCGCCCCTCCCCGACTATTTCGCCGCCCTCCTCGGCGACCTGAGGCGCCGTCCCGGCTAGACCCGAGTCGCCGCCGCCGTCCCGTCTCGCCATTCACCAGCGCCACCGCCGCGGTAACTCCCCGCTCCTCGCACGCAGTCCGATCTGGATTTGACGGCCCAGATCGGTTTATTTTTTAAACGTTTTTACTCTATTAAGTGAACGCTCACTAGTTTAGCCTCTGTAGTGAACGGTTTCGTTCGTTAGGATTTCGTAGCGAACATTCGTTCGGTAGAATTTTTCTTTTTCTTTTTAATCTCAGCCAGGGACCTATCCATAAATATTTTATTTACAAATTAGCCCCTGATTTTCAAACGATCACAACTTTTCAACCGTTTGTCCAAATCCAACGAAACCAACGCCCACTTCTTTGTTATGATCTCCTCTAACCAGTAAAACAACTTAAAC
This sequence comes from Triticum aestivum, assembly GCF_018294505.1. Taxonomy (NCBI): domain Eukaryota; kingdom Viridiplantae; phylum Streptophyta; class Magnoliopsida; order Poales; family Poaceae; genus Triticum; species Triticum aestivum. Next base: position 231,050,982 of record NC_057811.1, on the reverse strand, counting down.
ATATTTTGGAAAGTTCTAAATTTTGAATTCAAACAGATTTGTTTTTGAACTTCGTTTGATCGTAACTTGAGTTTTATAACTCCAATTTAATTGATTTTTTTTGCAAATTGAAGCTCTTGACCTAAACTTTCTGATAAGGCCAAATACACCTAATTTTGGTACTGTTAGAAATTGTTTTGTGCTGCAAGAGTTAGTTGGTTGTTTTTAAAGTTTTTCGAGATCTTTTCTTCGATTCTTTTGCATGATTGCTTATGTGTGGTTACTATTGCTTGCTTATGATAGATTGACTGGAGTGTGACGAGTAGAACTATCAGGAGTTATGAGTGCGAATCATCTTCATCAACAGTACAGGCAAGTTCACACTTTGATCATATACCTTTCATACCCAGTTTTTATGCATTAGTTTCAACCCTCAAACATTGCATGAGTAGGATTGATAACTTGTGGGTATTGGGAAGTAGTTGATGAGGTAGGAACCTATTGTCCTGCATTCAAACCTTGGGAGTTACTACTATGTTATGCTTATACTGCTATGCTATGCTCGTAGACGTGGTTTGGTTTGAGAGAATTCATGAAAGATGTGAGAGATTATTGTTTAACTAAGGTTTAACTTAAGGTGGCTACTTTAATACACATCTGGGTGGATTGGTATGGGCACCCTGGGGATATACCAGTGGACTTGCCCGGAGACCTCGGGATATATCGGTGTTGTCCTAGGAGATCCCGGGGTTATACCGTGTGATCCTCCTATGGTTCGCCACCCAGGCTCAAAGGGATCATAAGATTATTCATGCTAGAAACTTCTGTGTGCAGCCGCAAGCTATTATGGGCTCTAGCATAGTTGAGTAGGTTGCATGACCTCTTGCAGTGGTAGGCTAGCAGATGTAGGGGATGTAGGTTGGTACTGTCTACCCGGGGTTAGAGTTAATGCTTCTGAAAGACTGTGTCTCGGTCATCCGTTTCTCAAACACCATGTAGTGCGAGAAATCCAAAGGAGGAGATCGAGTCTTGTGGGAAAAAGTGCGCAAACCTCTGCAGAGTGTACAAATTAATCATGATTAGCCGTGTCCCCGGTTATGGACATCTTGAGTATCTGGTTCTTGGATTATCATGTTGATCTCATCACTCTATATAATTAATTTGTCGGGTTGTTAATTACTTTTAATTGGGATTGAGATGGGGATTTACCATTCTCAATGTTTTCAACAAACTTTGTAGTCAAATAAAATATATTCCTTTGCAGTAGGGAAAAATTGGCTTTTCGCAAAAAAACATTATAACCATAGAGCTTTTCCACCAGCCAAATATGCATGTAGTGATAGCTATTATTCATCGTTATCCTATGGTGTGAATTTGCCAGTACATTCAATGTACTGACCTACATGGCTGCAACTTCTCATGTTGCAGGATTCTTACGACGAGTAAGTGATACGTTAGGGTTACGATTTCTACACTCAACTTTGCCGTTGGTGTTGATGGGAATCCACAACCTTTTGTTACTTCCGCTATTTGGATTGAGGTAATAGTATTTACATTACTTTATACATGTGATTTACCTCTGTTATAAATCCTTGAGTACTGTGTGTGTCAGCATACCGATCCAGGGATGACACTTAAGCATAGAGACTTGACCGTCTGAGGTCGGGTCGCTACAAGATGGTATCAGAGCACATGTTGACTGTAGGACGTGACCCCTAGAAACTGGCAAGCCCATAGGAAGGAATTTCTCTACAACTTCTTTTTCAAAAGATCTGTTAGCTCTCTTCTCTTATGAGCTTATTCAAATATTCCCTTTTAGTGAGACTATACCCCTTTCCCCTTTTGACCACATGGGGAATTGACTGATGAGACCACTCCAAGAAGTACAAGATATCGGACAAGTAAGATCACTTCGGAATGAAGAGGATTTTACCGTGCATTAGAATAATGGAAACCTCAATGGTTGAAGACTCCGAAGACTAGGAGAATTTGAAGGCTCTGAAGAATTTCCAGATTGGTGTGACCTAGGAAGGCTACCCTTATGGAACTTGGCAGACGATGGAAGCTGTCAATACCCGAGATCAAGGTGTATCGGAGAAAGACTGGAGCATGAAGCATTAGAACTCAAAGTTTTGTCAAGAAAACTATAAGGTAGGAGATATCCACTATGGGATGGTAGCTCATGGCAATGACAAGGGAAGAAACACGGCTATCCATGATGTTATCGCCCGCTTATGCTATTGTCAGCGTGCTGAGATAAGCATGCATTTCTTCGGAATGATTGGATGGTAGAAGGCTGATGGGGCATCTGTCAGCAAAAGATGAAGTTTTAACCTTAGCTGGTGTATCGCCAGGATCTGGGGTATTACATCAAGAATTTAATGGACCTTTAGGAAGCTGTATTTGACAAGGAAGCATTTCGTGAAGAACTCAGGACCCGGAAGCTGAAAGTAGCCAAGCTGGAGGAGCATAACCTCGGGATACTGGAGATTCATCAGGAACTGAAGGACAGTAGGACCATGGTTCATGCCAAGGATGTTGAAACCCAGAAGTTTGGAACACAACTCCAGAAATATTAAAGGACGTCACGAGAGACTTCACGTCAACAGAGATGATCTGGCAAAAGAACTTGAGAAGGACAAGCATGATCAGAAGAAGCCATCAGAGACATGAACAAGACTTGAAGAGTTTGGCAACTTTGAAGATTTATTGACCTTTAGAAGACCAAACCCCTGTTATATACCTATGTTAGATGCGATGATTGTGAGCTGTCATTTGTTTGAACTTTTTCTGACAGCCACAAAATGAAACCTGTCTTTTCAAAACTATTGTTTGCATTGTGTGTATCCCTCTCTAGCTCTCTTATCCCACCCCAAAGCCTATGGACCCAATAGAGGATGAATGGAGATGAGCTTATATTTTCTGGACCGATGAATCAATTGAAGACGAACCGATGGATTCAGAACATGGAAGATCACATGAAGAATAACCCTATAGCCGGAAAGGATATGGCCTAACATGCTCTTCAGTGCTTTGAAAGAGATGCTGCTACTTGGTGGATGATGTACCAAACCATCAATGGATGGCAAGGAGTAACCAGTTGGAAGGAATTTAAGTTGACTTTGCTAAGTCTCGGTTTCAGTCCCAGAATTTGAAGCATTTTGGAAAGGATATGAAGAAGCCTTGTGTATGCAAGCTCTGTGAAGAAATAGGACACAACCATAAGGAACACAAGGACGAATGCCCTAATTGTGAAGAAAGTCACCCAGCTGAAGAATGCCCAACTAGGCAGATTATTTGTTTCTTGTGTGAAGGGACTACCCACTACCCTGCTCAGCATCACAATTACCCCATGGTACAACAAACCATCCAGCAGAAGAAAGAAGCCCTCATGGAAATTTTACAAGAACCTGTGATGGAGGAAGAGGTGGAGGACACACCTAAAGAAGAACCAATTAAACCATGCACTAAGTCATGCTATTCATGTGGAGAAGAAGGACACATCTCCCAAAATTGTCTGAATGAGGACCTAGTAGAATTCCCGACAGAGGAAGTAGAGTATGACCCACAGGAAATAGAAGCCCTGATTGGAACGAAAAAGTCCACGAAGAGAAATAGATTGAATTCCAGGAAGGACCTGAGTCATATCACGTGTTTCAGGTGCAAGGAGTCAGGGCACTACTTCAGCAGTTGCCCAAAAAGGAAGCCGAGGACCCAAGGAGGCTATGTAATCACAAGGAAACCTCGAGACTTGTCAGAAGTAATATGTTTTCGTTGTAATGAAGCAGGGCACCTTGCCAGAGATTGCACCAAGGAGAAGGAGACTTGTGTTAATTAGCTGTGTCTGTGAGAAATATAGTAGTAGTAGTGGGAACAATTCTTTTATATTGAGGTGTTGAGTTGAGGCATGTAATGGAAATGTAGGAGATTGTAGTAATTTGAGAATCAATAAAGTTAGCATCGTTGGTAGTGATTTGGATTTGATGAAGAAAGATTTTGACCATTTTCGAGGATATGAGAAATTTGGTCTATGGAAGAATTGGAGCATTTTAAGGGTGGTAGTACCCTGTGAGAACCCTTGACCCCTGGAAGAGATAATGATGTTCCACGAAGTGGACTACGAACAAAATAAGTACGAGCTTTATCTCGATATGTGGGATACCCCAAGAGTATGAAGGGAGGAAGTACTATTGGATGTAAAGGAGGTATGATGTAGGCAATATGGAGCAACTGTAACTCCATGATGAGTTTGAGTAATCACGTCTTAGTTTTGTACAAATAGAAGGAAGGGAGACAGTATAATTGGATGGATTTAAAATACTAGGAAGTTGGATGTTGGATTTATGATCAGTTGCCCCTATGACGAGTTCAAGGATTACAAGTGATGAGATGGGCCATAACCCACAGGCCTCAGGACCTGCCAAGAAGCAAGCACACTCTTGCTAAAGGAAAAACCCTGGAAGAGATACAACCTTATCAATAGACGATTTTATATGAGTAACGCAAAACCTGAGAGTTGTGAAGGAACGATAGATGTTTTGTTTGGCTTGCAGAATCAATGGATTTATCCGAACTTGGTTCGTCGACAAGAGAAATTCTGCAATGCTTGTGAGGATGACCGAGTGTTAGAAAGTGAGATTCACTAAACTATATACAAGGTAATGATTTGGGTGCGGGATGGATTGATCACCATACCGACTTACTCTTATTATTCGCCTTTGCTATATGGGATGGTAAATCTGAGTGACTTGCCTATAGTAGAGAGAGACGACGATCAAAACCTTGTTTAAACCTTAGAATGGTATGACAATTTTTCCCCTTGTACACGGCAGCTGCTGCCAACCGTAGGTTATACGGTGAGCTTCAACCTAGACCCATTTCCTGCAGGAGAAACCATAAATTGTTGACCACCATGAGATATCGATAGTTGTTTAGTATTGGCGCCAGGCCCGTCAGCTATGGAGACCCAGTCTCGGAATAACCTTACCAAGATAAAAGGACACAAGAATCGAGGTAAAGGTTATGCCACTACTGGAAGAGCCCAGAGAAAGAATTTTCCCGAGAATCTGAGAAGACCGACACTATGGATGGAGTATATGAGTTTTGATGGAACCATAACAATATTTCTAAGGGTGGTAGCACCCCAGACCCCTTGAGACGCTTGATGGATTTTGAGAAGACCCCAAACCTAACCTATTTCTCTCTAGCCTCTCCGAATCTTGAGGACGAGATTCATTTTAAGGGTGGTAGGTTTGTAACATCCCAAAATTCTAAATTTTGGAATGTTATATTAAATAGATAGTTTTGATTGTTTGCTTGATTGTGATGAGTGAAATTGAGTGCAATTCGAAAACTTTTGAAAGTTAAATGAGAGGGAATGAAATGACGTTCCCAAACTTCAACTTTGCTTTCTAATCTCCGTGAATTCAAATTCTTTTTCAGATACAAAACCCTAGAGAGAAGATGACATGACTTCTTCCATTTAAATAGAATGAAAAGGGTTCAGAAAATATTTGAATTTATTTGGAAACATTTCAAATTCAGAATTTTAAGCAACTCAATGATTTTCATGAGAGAAGATAAAATGACTTCTTCAAAACATATGAAATATGAGTTGGGAGTTTAAAAGGATCAAATTTAAAGTCCTTTTGAAAAATTATTTTCAAATTGGAGTTATTTGGATTTTATTCAAATTGTTTTTCTCCAAAAAATAAAATATATGGAAAATAGGGTAAAATGATTCCCTACATCAGAAAATTGGACAGAAATAAATTTGAAATCATTTTGGTATTTTTAAAATGATTTTTATTGGATTTTATTAGAGCTGTAGCACTGTTTGATTTATTTGAATTTTTTTGGATTTTATTTCATGCTAGAAATATGTTCATGTTGTAGAATTTTTTTTTTGAAAATTTTGATATATTATATGCCTATATAATATTTTATTTTATTTTATTATTATTATTATTATTATTTTTCTTGACTGTGTTTAAAGAAAAACATTCCCCACCTCGACTGGGCCGGCCCAGGGCCCGACCGCAGCCGCGGCCCAGCCCAGCGCGCCGCCCCTCTCCTTCCCGAGCGGGAGTCCCGCTCGGACACGCCGCCGCACCGCCATGGGAGGCCGTGCCGCCTCCGGCCTCCTCCCTGCCCCCTCCTCCACGCACCCGAGGCCCCCTCCCCTATTTAAAAGCCAGCCCCGCCGCCTCTCCTCTCCTCCTCACATCGCTCGCCGCCGCCGCTGCCGCATCTCGCCGCCGCCGCCTTCGAACGCCGCAGCCGACGCCACCACCGCATCCACCGCTCCGCGCCGCCCCTCCCCGACTATTTTGCCGCCCTCCTCGGCGACCAGAGGCGCCGTCCCGGCCGGACCCGAGCCGCCGCCATCGTCCCGTCTCGCCGTTCACCAGCGCCGCCGCTGCGGTAACTCCTCGCTCCTCGCACGCCGTTCGATCTGGATTTGACGGCCGAAATCGGTTTGTTTTTTAAACGTTTTTACTCTATTAAGTGAACGCTCACTAGTTTAGCCTCTGCAGTGAACAGTTTCGTTCGTTAGGATTTCATAGCGAACGTTCGTTCGGTAGAATTTTTCTTTTTCTTTTTAATTTCGGCCAGGGACCTACCCGTGAATATTTTATTTACAGATTAGCCTTTGATTTTCAAACGATCACAACTTTTCAACCGTTTGTCCAAATCCAACGAAACCAACGCCCACTTCTTCGTCATGATCTCCTCTAACCAGTAAAACATAAACATATTTTTGAAAGTTTTAAAATTTGAATTCAAACAGATTTGTTTCTGAACTTCGTTTGATCGTAACTTGAGTTTTATAACTCCAATTTAATTGATTCTTTTTTGCAAATTGAAGCTCTTGACCTAAACTTTCTGATAAGGACAAATACACCTAATTTTGGTATCGTTAGAAATTGTTTTGTGCTGCAAGAGTTAGTTGGTTGTTTTTAAAGTTTTCTGAGATCTTTTCTTCGATTCTTTTGCATGATTGCTTATGTGTGGTTACTATTGCTTGCTTACAATAGATTGACCGGAGTGTGACGAGTAGAACTATCAGGAGTTATGAGTGCGAATCATCTTCATCAATAGTACAGGCAAGTTCACACTTTGATCATATACCTTTCATACCCAGTTTTTATGCATTAGTTTCAACCCTCAAACATTGCATGAGTAGGATTGATGACTTGTGGGTATTGGGAAGTAGTTGATGAGGTAGGAACCTATTGTCCTGCATTCAAACCTTGGTAGTTACTACTACGTTATGCTTATACTGCTATGCTATGCTCGTAGACGTGGTTTGGTTTGAGAGAATTCATGAAAGATGTGAGAGATTATTGTTTAACTAAGGTTTAACTTAAGGTGGCTACTTTAATACACATCTGGGTGGATTGGTATGGGCACCCTGAGGATATACCAGTGGACTTGCCCGGAGACCTCGGGATATACCGGTGTTGTCCTAGGAGATCCCGGGGTTATACCGTGTGATCCTCCTATGGTTCGCCACCCAGGCTCAAAGGGATCATAAGATTATTCATGCTAGAAACTTCTGTGTGCAGCCGCAAGCTATTATGGGCTCTAGCATAGTTGAGTAGGTTGCATGACCTCTTGCAGTGGTAGGCTAGCAGATGTAGGGGATGTAGGTTGGTACTGTCTACCCGGGGTTAGAGTTAATGCTTCTGAAAGACTGTGTCTCGGTCATCCGTTTCTCAAACACCATGTAGTGCGAGAAATCCAGCGGAGGAGATCGAGTCTTGTGGGGAAAAGTGCGCAAACCTCTGCAGAGTGTACAAACTAATCATGATTAGCCGTGTCCCCGGTTATGGACATCTTGAGTATCTGGTTCTTGGATTATCATGTTGATCTCATCACCCGGCGGTGTCAGTTGTTCTCCGTGTTTTGACGGGATGTGCGCGGTGGGTGGATGCCGGGGCGGCGGCCTCGGGCGGTGTGGACGGCGTGGCTTCTCAACGGGCGATGGCCGTGGGAGCTGGTGGTCCGCGACTTTGGCTGTGCGGGCGGCGAGGTCTCGGTGGACGTCTACTACGGTGGGTCGGGGTGCCCCGTCACCCGGTGTGCCTGCTTCGATGAAGTCCAACGCCTTCTCCGGCTGCGTGCGCTCCCCTGGCCAGGTCTGTGGCTGGATGGATGGGACGGGGGCGGGATCGGGGGAAACCCTTGGCCGTCGGCGGATGCCACGACAATGGCGGCGCCTTTGTGGGCGTCGGTTCCCTTCCTGGAGGCCTTGTCGAGATCCTATCTCGTTTCTCACTGTGCTCTTCATTTGGGCGAAAGCTCTAGTTCCCCTTGCGGGCGACGGCGTCGTATCTTCGTCGCGCTCCTTCTTGAAGGCGTCGCCTGGGGTTCCTGGAAGCACGGTGGGCGCTTTGTGGTGCGTGTGAGGTGTTTGGCGGCGGCCATGTGTGCGGCGTTTTATCTATTTTACCGCTGATTTTCATCTTGTGGTAGCGCTCCATCTGCTTGGCGATGTTCTAGCGTAGGTGGTGGTCATCATTTGGCGTCTTGGTGGCGTTGATGGCGGAGGAGCCTGCCAAGGTTGGCACTTCAATCTGCTTGGAGATGGACCAGTGGAAGATGGCGGAGACGACACCTGTGAGTGCGTCAGACCGGTTTATGCCCCAGACCCGGTATGTGGCTAGGTTGGGATTCCGGCTTTTGATGTTAGGTTTAGGTGAGTGGTCTGGGTAGTGGCCCAGCTAGCACCCCTTCATCATATGGATAGGAGTAGTGGCATATGTTGCCTAGATGGTGGATTCAGGCATATTGTTGTAACACTTTGTAAGGTCCTCGAGAATAATCAATAAAGTGGCCGTATGCATCTTCCAGATGCAGAGGCCGGGGGTCATCCTCCTTTTCTAAAAAAATGTTGATCTCATCACTCTATATAATTAATTTGTCGGGTTGTTAATTACTTTTAATTGGGATTGAGATGGGGATTTACCATTCTCAATGTTTTCAACAAACTTTGTAGTCAAATAAAATATATTCCTTTGCAGTAGGGAAAAATTGGCTTTTCACAAAAAAACATTATAACCATAGAGCTTTTCCACCAGCCAAATATGCATGTAGTGATAGCTATTATTCATCGTTATCCTATGGTGTGAATTTGCCAGTACATTCAATGTACCGACCTACATGGCTGCAACTTCTCATGTTGCAGGATTCTTACGACGAGTAAGTGATACGTTAGGGTTACGATTTCTACACTCAACTTTGTCGTTAGTGTTGATGGGAATCCTCAACCTTTTGTTACTTCCGCTATTTGGATTGAGGTAATAGTATTTACATTACTTTATACATGTGATTTACCTCTGTTATAAATCCTCGAGTACTGTGTGTGTCAGCATACCGATCCATGGATGACACTTAAGCACATAGACTTGACCGTCTGAGGTCGGGTTGCTACAATTATTTTTATAATACAATGGATTTTTACAAGGGGGTAATTATTTTTGTTGAAAAGTTTCTGTAATCAGAGTTCACAAAGTTTCCATGGGAATGAACAAAGTTCAAGGCTAGCTCCCACTTAAACAATGTTCGTCTTTGTCACTTTCGCTTTTCTAAAAAGTTTTAGGTTCCCCTCTATATTTTTTAAACCTTATAAAAACACACAACAGAATAAAATCACTCTCTAAAACTTTCGGGTTGTCTCCCTGGCAGCGCTTCCTTTAAAGCCATTAAGCTAGGCATATAGTGCTCAAGTAATGGATCCACCCGGATCCCAAAGTATATCAAAGCTAATTTTAATTAACAATGATTTGTAATTTAGTAGTGAGCACAAAGTAACATATATCACATGATGACAAAGTCTAACTCTGTTCCTATGCATCGGCATGTCATAAAAGAACAATTCATGCACATCAAGTAAAGGCCAATACATAGCATAAGCAGTTTCTTGCAATTTTATCATAGTGGAAACATAGAGAGGGGGAGATGTAGTTCCTCTCTCATAATAATTGCAAGTAGGAGCAGCAAGCACATGCATATTATATTCATCAAAATCATCATGTGTAGTAGTAAAACGCAAACCATCGATATAATCCTTAATAAGCGCTAACTTCTCCGGTATAGTGTAGTTGGGAGAATTCAAAAAAGATAATAGGACTATCATGTGTGGGTGCAATAGCAACAATCTCATGTTTAACATAAGTAACTATAGCATGTTCATCTCCATAAGCATAATTCATATTGGCATCATGGTCACAAGCATAGCAAGCATCAATTTCATCAAAAAGGGATATTTCAAACGAATCCAAGGGATCATAGCTATTATCATAGCATTGATCCTTCGGTAAGGACGAATGGAGATTAAACAATGATGAGTTGAAGAGTTACTCTCATTAGAAGGTGGGCACGAGTAGCTAATCCGCTCTTCCTCCTTTTGTTCTTCGCTCTCCTCGTCACCTTTTTCATCCAATGAGCTCACAGTGTCATCAATTTCTTCTTCCATAGATTCCTGCAAAAATATTAGTCTCTTCTTCGACAACGGAGACTTTCTCAATAAACTCATTAATATCGGCATTATATTCGTAATTCTCATAGCAATATTTAAGTATAGCATAATTTCCAGGTCCGTAAACAGCATCATCATAATTTTTACACTTTTCAAATAAAGATACAATTTCATAAGCACCCTTAAAAGCAACGAATTCTTCTATTCGTTCCACATCATAATAATCATATATACCATTAGCATAAGAAGCCAAGGTTTCATTATCATTAAATTTACATCAAAAGGGAAGGTGTGGAGCCTTCATCCTAGAGCAACAAGTATAATCATATCTCAAGCATACCAATGCAACATATGAATTTGATCCCATTAAAGTTTCCCTTTTTGAGTCAAGCGATAATTCGTAAAGTATTCACGTTGATCCAACGTGACTCCCATTATTAACTTGAATGAGGTTTTCTCAGGATTATCAAAGTAGTGTTTAATATTTTCTACATAACGAGCATCAAGGGTTTTAGGAGGTTCCCCATATCCATGATTAGCAAGTACACCTAATTTTTTTTCATATCTCGTGTTCTTAATTAAAGATGGAGAACAACTTAGAACCAAAAAATCTACTTAGTGATAAAGCAAACAAGCACACACGAGAATATTCACCCCACACTATTGCTCCCCGACAACGGCGCCACAAAAAGGTCTTGATAACCCACAAGTATAGGAGATCAATTGTAGCCTTTCTCAATAAGTAAGAGTGTTGAACCCAACGAGGAGCTAAAGGTAGAACAAATATTCCCTCAAGTTCTATCGACCACCGATACAACTCTACGCACCCTTAGCATTCGCTTTACCTAGAACAAATATGAAACTAGAAGTACTTTGTAGGTGTAATGGGATAGGTTTGCAAGATAATAAAGAACACGTAAATAAAAGCTAGGGGTTGTTTAGATAAAGAAACAATTAAGTTAGTTGTAGTAGAGAGCTTTTTGTCACAAGAAAGTTATTTGTCCCTAGGCAATCGATAACTAGACTGGTAATCATTATTGCAATTTTGTATGAGGGAGAGACATAAGCTAACATACTTTCTCTACTTGGATCATATGCACTTATGATTGGAACTCTAGCAAGCATCCGCAACTACTAAAGATCATTAAGGTAAAACGCAACCATAGCATTAAAGTATCAAGTCCTCTTTACTCCCATACGCAAACAACCTACTTAAGCGAATCATGAACATATTGCAAACCCTATTGTGGTCTTATCACTCACACCACCCACCATAAGAGAATCATGAACATATTGCAAACCCTACAACTGGGATCCCTCACGCTTGCGCGACACAGAGAGCACCATAGGACATCACCAATAATAAAACATACAACTCAAACCAATCATGATCATCAATCAACCCATAGAACAAAACAGATCTACTCAAACACAATAGGATAGCCATACATCATTTGGAAATAATATATGGTGTTGAGCACCATGTTTAAGTAGAGATTATAGCAGGGAGAAGAGGTGTTACACCGCTGCGTAGAGGAGGAGAGAGTTGGTGATGACGGCGGCGAAGTTGTTGGTGTAGATCGCTGTCACGATGATGGCCCCGACGGCATTTCGGTGCCACCGGGAGAGAGGGGAGAGAGCCCCCCTCCATCTTCTTCCTTGGCCTCCACCCTAGATGGGAGGAGGGTTTCCCCTTTGGTCCATGGACTCCATGGCGGCAGAGGGCGCGGGAGCCCCTCCGAGATTGGATCTCTCTCCTGTTTCCTTCTGTTTCTACGCTCCTGTTTTCTGGCCTTTCACTGTCTCTTAAATTTCCGGAGATCTGTAAATCCAATTGGGCTGGAATTTTAACATGATTTTTATTCGGATATTAGCTTTCTTGTGGACGAAGAAGGGCACCAACCGCCTTACCGGGTGGCCACAAGCCTCCCAGGCGCTCCTTGGGTAGGAGGCGCGCCCCTACGACTTGTGGGCCCCTCGGGCATCATCTCGCGTCGATTCTTTTTCCCAAAAATCACAAATATTCCAAAATAAATCTTCGTAAGTTTTTTTATTGCGTTTGGACTCTGTTTCGTATGGATAATCTACGAAACAAAAAACATGGAACAAACAGGAACTGGCACTGGGCACTGGATAAATATGTTAGTCCCAAAAATAATATAAAAAGTTGCCAAAAGTATATGAAAGTTGTAGAATATTGGCATGAAACAATAAAAAATTATATATACGACGTAGACGTATCACGCTCCAAGCAAAACTCGTATCATGTGACGAATGAAACTATAGCTCCAAGTGAGGTTACCGATAATGCTGAAGACGAAAGAGGGGATGCCTTCCGGGGCATTCCCAAGCTTAGTTGCTTGGATCTTCCTTGAATATTACCTTGGGGGTGCCTTGGGCATCCCCAAGCTTAGGGTCTTGTCACTCCTTATTCTCCTCATATCGATATCTCACCCAAAACTTGAAAACTTAAATCACACAAAACTTAACGGAACTTCGCGAGATAGGTTAGTATGATAAAGAGCAAACCATTCTCACACAATTCCTACCATACCTTATCATTTTTATAATTTATATTGAGCAATATAATCCATAGAAACTAGATAACAAGCAAACTATGCATTGAAAACAGAATTTGTCAAAAATAGAACAATCTGTAGTAATCTGAACTTCGACCACATTTCTGTAACTCCAAAAATGGTGAACAAACAGGACAACGTAGGTAATTTATATATCAATCATCTGTAAAAAAATCAGATCAAAAGCATGTTCCACTGAATTTTCAAAATTCCTGGACTGAGCGCAAAAGTTTTCTGTTTTTGCACAAAATCAAGTCAACTATCATCCATATTATCCCAAAGGCTTTACTTGGCACTTTATTGAAACAAAAGCTATGAAACATGATTACTACAGTAGCTTAATCGTGTGAAAGCACAAAACAGTAGGGGTAAATGTTGGGTTGTCTCCCAATAAGCACTGTTCTTTAATGCCTTTCCAGCTAGGCATGATGATTTCAATGATGCTCGCATAAGAGTAAAGAATTGAAACATAACAAGAGCATCAAGAATCACATGACTAGCACATTTAAGCTGAACCACTTCCTATGCATAGGGATTTTGTAAGCAAACAATTTATGGGAGCAAGAATGAACTAGCATAGGAAGGCACAACAAGCATAACTTCAAAACTTTCAACATAATGAGAGGAAACTTGATATTATTGAAATAGGTAAAAGCATATGTTCCTCTCTCATAATAATTTTAAGTAGCATCATGAATGAATTCAACAATATAAATATCACATAAAGCATTCTTTTCAAGACGCATAAGCATAGAAATTATGTTACTCTCCACATAAGCAAATTTATTCTCATCAATAGTAGTGGGAGCAAACTCAACAAAATAGTTATCATGAGATACTTGATTTACATAATCAATTTGAGAATTAAAATGATGATGACATGTTTCATGGCTATCATTATTCTTTATATCATAAGTGTCATCACAATAATCATCATAGATAGCAACTTTGTTCTCATAATAATCAATTGAAACCTCTTCCGAAATAGTGGATTCGTCATTAAATAAAGTCACGACCTCTCCAAATCCACTTTCATCAACATAATCATCATAAATAGGAGGCATGCAATCATCATAATAAATTTTCTCATCAAAACTTGGGGGACTAAAAATATCATCTTCATCAAACATAGCATCCCCAAGCTTATGGCTTTGCATATCGTTAGCATCATGGATATTCAAAGAATTCATACTAACAACATTGCAATAATGCTCATCATTTATGCCAAACATTTTATTGAATTCTTCTTCTATCAACCGAGCATAATTTCCCTTTCTATCATTTTCAAGAAAGACATGATAAAGACGAATAATATGAGGCCACCTCAATTCCATTTTTTGTAGTTTTCTTTTATAAACCAAACTAGTGATAAAACAAGAAACTAAAAGATTCAATTGCAGGATCTAAAGATATACCTTCAAGCACTCACCTCCCAGGCAATGGCGCCAGAAAAGAGCTTGATGTCTACTACACAACTTGTTCTTAGACTTGTGTTGGGCCTCCAAGCGCAGAGTTTTGTAGGACAGTAGCAAATTTCCCTCAAGTGGATGACCTAAGGTTTATCAATCTGTGGGAGGCATAGGAGGAAGATGGTCTCTCTCAAACAGCCCTCCAACCAAATAACAAAGAGTCTCTTGTGTCCCCAACACACGAAATACAATGGTAAATTGTATAGGTGCACTAGTTCGGCGAAGAGATGGCGATACAAGTGTAGCAACAATAGTAGATATTGATTTTTGTAATAGGAACAATAAAAAACAACAAGATAGCAAGTAACAAAAGTGAGCACAAACGGTATTGCAGTGCTTGAAAAAGAGGCCTAGGGTCTGTACTTTCGCTAGTGCAATCTCTCAACAATGCTAATATAATTGGATCACATAACCATCCCTCAACGTGCGATGAAGAATCACTCCAAAGTTCCTTTCTAGCGGAGAACAGACAGCAAAGACCTAATTCCAGACGGCAAAGACTTTGCCATCTAGAAGCAGACGGCAAAAGTCAGACGACAAAGATAAGTCGGCAAAAAATACTTTGCCGTCTGCTGTTTGTCGGGATGACGGCAAAAAGATTGCCGTCAGTCAATAGGGTTTACCGTGAGCGGACTAGCCAGACGGCAAAAATATGCCAACACATGGAGCGGTCGCGCTAATGGACAGCATCAAGTACTTTGCCGTCAGCTAGGCTATGTCTTTGCCGTCATCCTCATATACCCACACGGCAAAGCAAATATTTTTATTTTTAAAAAATGAAACAACAGTACAGGTGTAGAAGCCATAGATGGCCGAAGGCGTAGGGAAAATCTTTCACAGCTATGACGAACAGACAGATTTTTATGAGACAAAAGTACTCTCTTTACATACTATATATCCATCATCACAGTATAGTTACACAATATAATATTCTCCATTTACAAAATGGACGAACTGGCCGTGGTGTGACGGACGAACGAACGAACGAAACAACACAAAAAAAACTATTACAAAACGGATGAACTGGCCCTTGCCAGCGTCGAGATCCGAGAGCGGGGGTCGAGCTCGAGGAGGCAAAGGGTGGTCTTCGGGCGGAGTTGACCATGGCACCATGGATCCCATGGATCGGGAGGAGGTGTGGGGTCATGGACGGGGAGGAGGAGGATCCCTCTGCGGCCTCCAGCTCAGGCAGCGGTGAGGCGGGGTGGACCAGGCGGGAGGTTGTGCTGCAGAGGAGCTCCGGTGAGCTCTTAGCAATGGCGCCGCCGTATCGAAGGGCGGAGGCCGTTGACGAGTAGGGGAGGAGGCGCAGGGTCGCAGGCGGGGAGGAGGATCCCGCACCGGCGAGGCAGGGTCGGCCAGCTGTAGTTGACGAGCAAGGGAGGAGGAGGAGGCGCCGAGTCACGGGCGGGGAGGAGGAAGAGGATCCCGCGGCGGCCTCCGGCTCAGGCAACGGCGAGGCCAGGTCGAGCAGCGGGGGTTGACGAGCAGGGGAGGTGGAGGAGGATCCCGCGCTGGCCTTGGCTCAGGCAACGTGCGGGATCGACCGGCGGTAGTTGAGGAGCAGGGGACGAGGAGGAGGCCTGGACCGGGCGAGGGGTGGGGGTCGTGCGGTAGAGAAGGGATCGAGGGAGGGTCGGTCATGGTGGGGCTTGGGGATAAGAGAGAGAGATGGGATGGGTGGTTGGGGCGCGCGTGGTGACTGGTGAGAGACATAGGCGGGTGCGGGCGGCGCAGATCACGCCATGTCATCGATCCGTGGGATCAATCCGCGTGCTGTGTTTTCTCTTTGCCATCTGCGTTTTTTTACAGACGGCAAAGAGCTCTCTTTGCCGTCTGTAAACGAAGTTGCAGGCGGCAAAGACTTTGCCGTCTGCGATTTCATTTATAGACGGCAAAGAGAGCTCTTTGCTGTCTGTAAAAAAAATCCAAGACGGCAAAGAGTCTTTGCCGTCTGTGGTTTTTTTAGAGATGACAAAGTATGTATTTGCCGTCAGTTGTTCTTTGCCGTCAGCTGCTGTCGGCAAAATTTGTTTTTGCCGTCTGGCCCGACGAAATGCTGACGGCAAAGAACAGTACTGACGGCAAATCTCCTGTTTCCCGTAGTGAACAAGTTATCCTTTTTCGATTGATCTATCTAAGATTCCATACTAAAATAACACCATATGATACACATCAACCAACTCTAATGTATCACGCCCAATATGCGATCCTATCCGAGAGGAACTCGATGGTCTCACCAAGGATAGAGCTGCATATTGAAATGCTGTTGCAAGGTGGATATCATTACATCGTACCATTACATGATAGCTAGGGATACATATAAAGGCATACAAATGCTACAAGAATACATCAAACATCATACATAAGAACAACATCCGACTACGGATGAAACACAAATAGAAACTCAAACGACATCCACCCTGCTAGCCCAGGCTGCCGACCAGGAACCTATCCCCTAAACGAAGAAGAAGAACTCCAAAACAAGCAAACGTCGCTCTCACATCAGATCATTGCATTACCTGTACCTGCAACTGTTGTTGTAGTAATCTGTGAGCCACGAGGACTCAACAATCCCATTACCCTAGGTATCAAGACTAGCAAAGCTTAATGGGTATGGAAAGGATAAGTGGTGAGGTTGCAGCAACACTAAGCATTGTATGGTGGCTAATTTATGAGTACAAGAGTAAGATGAGAAACTACACTAACGGTCGTAAACTAGTAATGATCAAGAAGTGATCTTGAACTACTTACCCCACCGTGTTCTCTTCTCGACTCACTCGAAAAGAGACAGTCACTGTTACGCACGCGGTTGGTGTATTTTAATTCGGATCTGATGTTAAGTTCTCTACAACCGGATATTAAAAATTCCCATCTGCCACATAACCGCGGGCACGACTCTCGAAAGATTAAACCCTACAGGGGTGTCCCAACTTAGCCCATGACAAGCTCATGATCCGCGGAGACAATCCCCCATCGCGGGAGAACCCGACCAAACTCGGGATCCCAGTGCACAAGACATTTCGACAATGGTAAAACAAGTCCAGCAAGACCTCCCGACGTGCCGACACCCTGATAGTAGCCGCGCGTATCTCGTCTCAGGCCACGCCAGATGAGCTACGCGTATAGGTGCCAAAATACCCCAAGTTGCCCCGGGGCGGCCCCGCACAGTGCTCTAGTTTGGACCAGCACCAACAGCACTGCCCCCTGTATTATGTGGAATTAAGAATCCTCGGGTTCATGACTCCCTATGCAAATTAATTATTTAGTTCAATATTTATGTTGGCAAATATTAAAACCAATGTTGGGCCTTGCTGGAAGAGTTTTATTCAAAGCGAACTGTCGAGGGGGGCCCATAAACCCCGACCATGTTAAGAATGCAAAAATCAAGGAACATAACACCGGTATGACGGAAACTAGGGAGGCAAGAGTGGAACAAAACACCCAGCAAAAGGCCAAGCCTTCCACCCTTTACCAAGTATATAGATGCATTAATTAAATAAGAGATATTGTGATATCTCAAGATATCCATGACATCCATGTCCGAACATGGAACAACCAGCAACTAGCAACATTATGAGAGGGGCATCATTTGGTCTTTGCCACCTCACCTAGACCACTTGAGTGGAATGAACAAGGTAACATAGGTGAACGTGATGCTCTAGTCCCACTAGTGGACACTCTTGACATTGATTGCTTGCATGATGTTGATCCACCTATTGCCATGCTTCATGCTAGTTCGACTTCCCCATGCAATGATTTACCCATTTATGATGAGTTTGATGATTGCCATGAGGAGTCTATTAGTTGTGATGCCATGTTACATAGGATTTCTTGTGATAATTCTCTTGGTCACATCATGTTTGACAATCCGCTTGACTTGTCATATGCTATGCATGAGATCAACAATATGTCATATTTGCAATCTCATCGTAGTGACTATACATGCCCCATTAAAATAAATCCCATTTGCACTTATGGCATAGATGACTGATAGAGGCAAAGGTGTCCCGATGTTTCGATGAGATAGCAATCGTTTTCTGTGAGAGTCGACTTTGACGATCCGACTACGAACGTGCGAAGACGTCGCGCCTTAGCAATCGCTAAACCAACTTCCGAGGGGTTATTGACCACGCCGGAGCACGATCAACCTGACCACGAGGGTCTATTTCCTGCGAGCAAACGAAGAACAAGCAAGAAACTGAGATTGCAATCTGGATATTGCGAATAAAAGAGGAAAGCTTTATTAATGAAGGTGGGGTTCTGTGACGCCTTTGTCTGGTCGTTGAACACAAACGAAGTTTGCGAAGTTGCAACTATGGCGAACTTTTAATCTAAACAAAACCCAAAGTCTAAATGATGCCCTAGGGGCTGTATATATGGAGGAAGAGGGGGGGGAATTTCGTGGCCCTTGGAGGAGGGGTCCGAAACCCACCCTAACTCTTGTTTCCCCACACATACGGACTCTAAAAACAGCCTATATTGAAGTATTTCGAAATTACATGGGCCTGGCCCAAAAATAAGGTGACGCAGCACCTAGAATAGCCTGTGGATGAAAATTATGAAGTGTCATCTTGTATATTTCGTCCAAGGCTTCATGCACTCATTATGGTGGCTTCAAAGTCCTGAAATCATCACTTGAAACTCTGTTCTCGTCTCCCTTGCGCATGCCATCAACTCCATGCTTGTTGTTGCTCCAATGTTCATCCTTCTCCAAGCTAGGCCCTTCATTTGTAAGCAAAACAAATGTATCCAATTTAGGCAACATCATATTCTCATGAACATTAGAATCACTACCAAGAAACGAAAGTACCTGGTAATTTAATTGGCGTGCGCGAGCTCTGGTAATCGGTCCAGTATGTATAGTAGTAGGGGTTGTGGGTGTAACAATGGTATTGATGTCCTCATCATCCTCCCCTTCTTGAAATGAAGTCATCCTCGACGGAAGCTCATCTTCCTCACCCAAATAAGGCTTCAAATCTGCAATGTTAAAAGTGGGACTAACCCCAAAATCTGCAGGCAGCTCAAGTTTATATGCATTATCATTTATTTTCTCTAACACCTTAAAAGGACCAGCAGCACGTGGCATTAGCTTTGATTTGCGCAAATTAGGAAACCTATCCTTACGCAAATGTAACCAAACAAGATCTCCAGGTGCAAAGACAACATGTTTTCTACCCTTATCTCCAGCAAGTTTATATTTAGCATTCATACTCTCAATGTTTTCCTTAGTTAACTCATGCATTTTTAAGATCAATTCAGCACGTTGTTTAGCATCAAAATTAACCTTCTCCGAAGATGGAAGAGGCAACAAATCAACGGGTGCACGAGGTAGGAAACCATACACAATTTCAAAAGGGCACATCTTAGTAGTAGAATGCAACGAACGATTATAAGCAAATTCAATATGAGGCAAGCATTCTTCCCACATTTTCTTATTATTCTTCAGAACAGCCCTAAGCATAGTAGACAATGTTCTATTGACTACTTCAGTTTGACCATCAGTTTGGGGGTGACAAGTAGTACTAAAAAGCAGTATAGTCCCCAACTTAGCCCATAAACATCTCCAAAAGTGGCTAAGAAATTTAGTATCACGATCTGAAACAATAGTATTTGGCACACCATGCAAGCGAATACTTTCACGAAAGAAAAAATCAGCAACATTAACAGCATCATCGCTTTTATGACATGGTATAAAGTGTGCCATTTTCGAGAACCTATCCACGACAACAAATATGCTATCCCTCCCCTTCTTTGTTCGAGGTAAACCTAAAACAAAGTCCATAGATATATCCTCCCATGGAACACTAGGTACAGGCAAAGGCATATATAAACCATGAGGATTGAGTCGTGACTTAGCTTTTTGACATGTACTGCAGCGAGCAACAAAACGCTCAACATCCCGTCTCATCTTTGGCCAAAAGAAATGTGTAGCAAGTATATCCTCCGTCGTCTTCACGCCAAAGTGTCCCATTAGTCCTCCTCCATGCGCCTCCTGCAACAACAAAAGACGAACGGAGCTAGCTGGAATGCATAGCTTGTTAGCACGAAACACAAATCCATCGTTAACGACGAACTTGTTCCATGTTCTACCTTCTTTACAATTCTGCAATACATCTTTAAATTCAGCATCATGCACATATTGATCTTTGATGGTCTCCAAACCAAATATTTTAAAGTCAAGTTGAGAAAGCATAGTATAACGACGAGACAATGCATCAGCAATAACATTTTCTTTACCCTTCTTGTGTTTAATGACATAAGGGAAAGTCTCAATGAATTCAACCCGTTTAGCATGTCTACGGTTCAGTTTAGCTTGACTTTTAATGTGTTTCAAAGATTCATGATCAGAATGTATAACAAATTCTTTGGGCCATAAATAATTTTGCCATGTTTCTAAGGTCCGAACAAGAGCATATAATTCTTTATCATAAGTAGAATAGTTCAGACTAGGCCCACTCAATTTTTCAGAAAAGTATGCAACAGGTTTGCCATCTTGTAATAACACACCTCCTAATCCAATTCCACTAGCATCACATTCAAGCTCAAAAGTCTTATTGAAATCAGGAAGTTGGAGTAAGGAGCATGTGTCAACTTATCTTTCAATATCATGAAGGCTTCTTCCTGTGCGGTACCCCAAACAAAAGGCACATCCTTCTTTGTAAGCTCATTGAGAGGTGCAGCAATGGTGCTAAAATCTCGCACAAAACGCCTATAGAAACCAGCGAGTCCAAGAAAACTCCTCACTTGTGTGACCATTTTGGGCTGCGGTCAACTCCCAATAACTTCAATCTTGGCTTTACCAACTTCAATTCCCTGTGGAGTAACAACATAGCCAAGAAAACATACTCGGTCGGTGCAAAAGGTGCACTTCCCAAGGTTACCAAACAAACGTGCATTACGTAGAGCAATGAAAACAACACGTAAATGTTCCAAATGTTCTTCCAAAGATTTGCTATAAATCAGTATATCATCAAAATAGACTACCACAAATCGTCCAATGAAAGCACGTAAAACTTCGTTCATTAGTCTCATGAAAGTACTAGGTGCATTAGTTAACCCAAAAGGCATGACTAACCACTCATATAAAACAAACTTAGTTTTAAAAGCTGTTTTCCATTCATCTCCCAATTTCATACGAATTTGATGGTATCCACTACGCAAATCAACTTTGGAGAATATTGTAGAGCCACTCAATTCATCAAGCATATCATCTAGCCTAGGAATAGGATGACGATAACGAATAGTAATATTATTAATGCCTCTACAATCAACACACATACGCGACGTACCATCCTTTTTCGGCACTAGAATAATAGGAACATCACAAGGACTAAGGGATTCGCGAATATAACCTTTGTCGAGCAGCTCCTGTACTTGATGCATAATGTCCTTCGTCTCCTCTGGATTGGTACGGTATGGTGCACGGTTGGGTAGCGATGCACCGGGAATTAAGTCAATTTGATGCTCAATCCCTCGAATAGGTGGTAATCCCGGTGGCACGTCTTGTGGGAAGACGTCAGCGAAGTCCTGCAAAATGTTAGTGACTGTAGGGGGCAAAGAGGAAGGCACATCCTCGAATGAAAATAATGCCTCTTTGCACACAAAAGTATAGCAAACAGATTTGCTAAAAACTAGCTCATCAATATTGGATTTGGTGGCAAGTAAACATGCACTTTTCAATTTAATTTCAGAAGCAACACTAGATGGTTTATTATTAGGCTTCATTTGTTTCTCAAATTCTTTTGCCACAATCTGATTTTCACTCTTATTTTTCTCCTGTTTTGCTTTATTAGCTCTATGAATATCATCTTTCAAAATGGAATCAGGAGTCATAGGAAGCAAAGTAATATTTGTATCCTTATGAACAAGAGTATACTGATTGTTTCTACCATGGTGTACAGAATTTTTATCAAATTGCCATGGTCTACCAAGTAATAAGGAGCATGCTTGCATAGGTACCACATCACAATCAACATAATCAACATATGTTGAGATACTAAAATGCACCCGAACAATACGTGTTACCTTAACCTTGCCGCTGTTGTTGAACCATTGGATGTTGTAAGGATGTGGATGTGGTCTTGTGGTGAGAGATAGCTTCTCCACCATCTCCATGCTAGCCAAGTTGTTGCAGCTCCCTCCATCTATGATGACGCGAACAGAATGTTCCTTCACAACTCCCTTTGTATGGAACAAATTATGCCTCTGATTTTGCTCAGCTTGTGTAACCTGCACACTCAAAACATGTTGAGCAACTAAACATTCATACCTGTCAGCATCTTCAGCAGCCATGTATTGCGTCTCATGATCAGAATCATCTCCACCGTGTTCTTCATGTGTAATAAGAGCCAAAGTCTCCTCATCATAGTCAGTAGCGGACTCATACCCACCATCCTCAGTAGCAATCATCACACGCTGAGATTTGCATTCTCTCGCAAAATGTCCTCTTCCCTTACAACGACGACAAATAATATCACTTGTGTGCCCTGTTGACGCCATGGAAGAAGAAGAGCTATGTGCAGGCCCGGCAGGTGTGCTCTTGGCAGATAGTGGTGGTTGTGCCTGCTTTCTTGTATCACGGTTGGAGGTGGCACCTGAAGGAGGTGATGGTGCAGTGGAAGTAGATGATGCACGTGGTGTCCATGATGAAGGTCGACCTGCAGAAAAGTTAGTTCGCGCCAATGCCTGTTGATCCTGCACTTCACGTTCAGCTTTACAAGCAAGATGGAATAAACGAGTGATATTATTATAATCCTTATACTCTAGAATGGTCTGAATCTCTCTATTTAATCCACCCATAAAACGTGCAACATATCTTCATTCTCCTCAACAATACCACATCTAATCAAGCCAGTTTGTAATTCCAAATAATATTCTTCTACAGAATTTTTTCCTTGTCTTAAGCGCTGCAATTTTTGAAGTAATTCACGTTCATAATATGGTGGAACCCAACGAGTACGCATAGCAGTTTTCAAAGCAGCCCAAGTAGCTAGAACAGGATATAATCTACAATGTTCAGACCACCAAACACATGCAAAGCTAGTGAAAGCACAAACAGCAGCAGGAACACGTGTCTCCTCAGGATATTGCAAACATGTAAATCGTTGTTCAGTTTCTAACTCCCAAGTAAGATATATATCAGGAACATATCTACCCTCAAATGGTGGAATATTCAATTGCAGTTTAGGGAGATGGTCATGATCTCGTACCTGAGGGGGAGCCCTAACATTGCCATTATTTGCATGTGGACGACCTGGTGGTTGTGGTGCTGGTGGTTGCATGTAGTTCTGATTTTGATCAACCTCATCCTCGTAATCTCCCGCATAATCATCCTCCTCCACATCAGCAGAAGGAGCCACAGAAGTATCAACACCAGCACCAGCAATTTGGCCAAGCTGAAGAGGGACACGGCTCACTCGGCGGAGGGCTGTTTCCCGACCTGGAGGTAGTCGTTGTTGCTATTGTTGTTGCAGAGGTGCGGCAGGTGCGGCCGGTGGTGGAAGACGCGCAAGCAGTTCATTAAATCTATTATCGAGCTTTGTTTCGAACGTCTTCTCAAGGCCAGTGATCTTCTCCATGGCCTCTTCAAAATTGTTCAGCACATCTTGCACCTGTTCAGTCATCATTTGCTGAAACTTATCATGAAGCTCCTTGTTTGTTAAGTTCTCCCAGTCAATCTCGTCGG
Source organism: Triticum aestivum (assembly GCF_018294505.1). Lineage (NCBI taxonomy): Eukaryota > Viridiplantae > Streptophyta > Magnoliopsida > Poales > Poaceae > Triticum > Triticum aestivum. The sequence continues at coordinate 231,026,784 of NC_057811.1, read as the reverse complement.
CTTGTGATCCTGGCATGGTTAGCAGCAATAGAAACACACAAAAATATGATCCTATAGACTACTAACAAGTGGTGGTGGTGGTAGGTGTCACAAATCCATCAAGCAAATCTCAAATTCTTACCAATTCTTACCCAGCAGCAGGCGTTGATCGGCAACCGATGTAGTCAAAACTCTCAAAGCTTGGATAGAGCGATTACCAGGGAGAGTCAAACGCACGATGTAGATGTATGTGGAGCTGGGAAGGCTTATAATATGGTAGCAAAAAGGGTCAGCAATAATCAATTCAGAGATGCAAAGTTGAATAAACGGTCAACGACGGTACTGTGCTGGTCCTAGGCTAGACCGTGCTAGAGACACGAGCCTAGAACACTAACAAAATCACGGCGCTGCACGTAAACAAGGGAGGAGCACACTCTGAATTTTTTCTCCTTTTTCCCTTTTTTTTTGCACTTTTTTCCTCTTTTTTTTGCTCTGCAACATTTTTTTCTCGAAAAAGTCTACAAATGGCCTAAAAACTGCCTAGCCAGAATATATTTTTTTTGAAACTGGAACTATTTTTCTACTGCGGGTAACACGGAAGTTTGGGAGTCCTTCTCTGTCACGACTCAGAGTATGGCGTGATCTGGAAATCCAAAACAGAGTAACAAAATACTAGACTCGGAATAGGAGTGGTGGCGGAGATGAATCTGGTGGAACTCGGACTGGTGGCGGAGATGAATCTGGTGGAACTGGGACTGGTGGCGGAGATGAATCTGGTGGAACTCGGACTGGCGTGATGGCGGCGGATATGTGGTGGCGTATATGGACTCGGATTGGCGGTGAGAATATGGCGGTGGTATATGGCAGCGGTAACGAAGTTGGTGCGGTGGTGGTATATGGCAGCAACGATGATGATGATGCGGTGGTGATATATGGCAGCGGCAACGTGACAACCTGTGAACAGAACTCGAAACTCTAAAGGGACTAGACGCTAAGACCAGCAACTTGACACGACGATGCAACCACAAATTCAACAAAGCAAATACAGAAAAGATTATGCAAAGGCTCAGATTGGTTCGGATAGGATGAACTAACCCTATTTTTTTGGCTTTTTCGTTGACTATAGGTATGAAGAACAAACTCAATCTACTCTATGAAAAACTGTAAAATCTCACCGAGCAACCTGGAAATCTGATACCACTTGATAGAGGCAAAGGTGTCCCGATGTTTCGATGAGATAACAATCGTTTTCTGTGGGAGTCGACTTTGACGATCCAACTACGAACGTGCGAAGACGTCGCGCCTTAGCAATCGCTAAACCAACTTCCGAGGGGTTATTGACCACGCCGGAGCACGATCAACCTGACCACGAGGGTCTATTTCCTGCGAGCAAACGAAGAACAAGCAAGAAACTGAGATTGCAATCTGGATATTGCGAATAAAAGAGGAAAGCTTTATTAATGAAGGTGGGGTTCTGTGACGCCTTTGTCTGGTCGTTGAACACAAACGAAGTTCACGAAGTTGCAGCTATGGCGAGCTTTTAAGCTAAACAAAACCCAAAGTCTAAACAATGCCCTAGGGGCTGTATATATGGAGGAAGAGGGGGGGGGAATTTCGTGGCCCTTGGAGGAGGGGTCCGAAACCCACCCTAACTCTTGTTTCCCCACACATACGGACTCTAAAAACAGCCTATATTGAAGTATTTCGAAATTACATGGGCCTGACCCAAAAATAAGGTGACGCAGCACCTAGAATAGCCTTTGGACGAAAATTATGAAGTGGCATCTTGTATATTTCGTCCAAGGCTTGATGCACTCATTATGGTGGCTTCAATGTCGTGAAATCATCACTTGAAACTCTGTTCTTGTCTCCCTTGCGCATGCCATCAACTCCATGCTTGTTCTTGCTCCAATGTTCATCCTTCTCCAAGCTAGGCCCTTCATTTGTAAGCAAAACAAATGTATCCAATTTAGGCAGCATCATATTCTCATGAACATTAGAATCATTACCAAGAAACGAAAGTACCTAGTAATTTAATTGGCGTGCGCGAGCTCTGGTAATCGGTCCAGTATGTATAGTAGTAGGGGTTGTGGGTGTAACAATGGTATTGATGTCCTCATCAATGACAAGCCCATGGTTATTGGCATTTGTTTTTCTTGCGATGATATTGACATGCTTCCCTTACATGATTTGCGCAATTCATCTACTATGCCATGCCATGATCACATTGTTCCAAATATGCATTGTTTTGGATGTTGTCAATATTCTCCATATGATGTTTCCACTATTGCTCATGAGGAGACCCCCATAGTTTCCTCATACATGTTAGGAGATGTTGATTCATCCTATCCATTGCATGATCCCAATACTTGTGTGCACCATATGCTTCCCATGAATAAACATGCTAGTGATGTGCCATATACTTGCATTCTCAATTTGTGTCCCCATCGTGTCATACATAACAACTATGCTTTCATGATGGATGACATGTTTCTATATCACGCATCAAATTTCTTTGAGCGATGCTTATCTTGTGCTAACTCACACATGCACATACACATCATGATGGATGATGTGTACATTTACCACGCACACACTTTCTTTGGTTTGTGTCCCTTTTGTGTAGGTATGCATTCTACCTCGTCAACCTCGCAATCCCATGAGTTGACGAAACGAGCTCTAGAGAGCAATGATGACTTGGGATCCCATGGATAGAATTTCCCACCGCTCTCTTCGTGCAAAGACTTCGCGCATTTCTTCTACATGGCTCTCACATGATTATGGGTTATCATCCATTACATATTATATGCCCATCTTGCCATGTTCACTTTGCATGATATGCTCATTCCTATGCCTTTGCCATGCATTTGTGACCCATGCTTTGCATTGCACATGATGATTGATTATACTACTTGTATGTGTATTTGCAAGCTTGGTGGAGATATTGCTTGTTATTGCCATGTTTGCTATGTGCCCCATGCCTATGATGATACAATGATCTTGGTTTGTGTTCGTACTTGCGATATGTCATGTGCATTGTTTATGACTATTATTTGCTCACCTGACATAATTGCCATGATTTCCTCTAGTGTGTTGCATCTTCGCTCCACTAGTTTGCACGACTTGATTGCTATGCTTTCTCATGTTGCATCCAATTCTTGGATTACTTGCTACTATCACATGTTTGGTTGCAACAATGTCATTACTTCACATATGCCTATGCCTACTATTTGCCCTCATGACTTGATTGCCGCGCACATGTTCCAAAATTTCTATATCATTTGTGTTGAGTGCCTCACTTTCTTCACCACACCATATGCACATTATGCTTGGATTGTCTTGCACTTGCCCCATGTGTTTAGGCATTTCATTTCTCTTGGTGTTGTGAATGATTCTTATGCCTGCCATAGACCATTTGTCGAGCGCTTTATGCATGTTTGCTATGATCTTGAGGTCGATGCTTGCTATCGTGTCAAACATATTTGCATCGCTACCTCACATTTCCATGCTTGTTTCCATGATGTCTTTGCTTGTGCTCAATTTATGTTCTTACATGCCATGTCACACTCCCTTGTCACACCATATCCTATGCTTGATGACGACACTTGTTTGGTGAACCACCTCTTGAATGCTTGGTTTTGCACTACCGCTAACCACAGTTGTTTTTCCAAGTGTTTGTTGTCCTTGTTCCTTTTGAAGGAATCACAAGACGGTGCGACATTGGAGAGTGCCCATTTCGAGCTTGGAGATAATGAGTCCTTGGTGACGCACTCTCCTTCTCATGGTGATGACGATCACGATCCATGCATGGATCTCTCCCAAGGGGGGAGATGATGCGGAGCATCCCTCGTCCATCCACATGGACACGCCATCACCATCGCAAGCACCGAGAGGACCGGTGACAAGAGCGCGTGCACGCAACATCGACAACGAGGTCACTTCTTTCCTCTCCGAGTCTCGTTCGGAATCGCATATGAATCGGGTCCTACCTCAAACGGAGATGTTATGCATTCTTAGGTACTTGGGAGATCGTCAGGAGGAACACGGAGGGAAACACCAAGTTCACCCGGAGACACAAGCACCTACGGTCGAGGAGAAGGAGGAGGAAGCGAGAAGAGAGAAGAGAGAAGGAGGAGTGGCTCTGGACACTCCGGGTGCCCGGGCACGTTGGCTCCGGAGGCCCGGCCCCTCCTTGGCGCGGCTCCAGCCGGCCCCGGGTGCCCGGCCTGCAGCCCCGGGTGCCCGGCCTCTCTTGGCCCAACGCGGCCCAGGCCACCCCCGGGTGCCCGGCCTCTCTTGGCCCAACGCGGCCCAGGCCACCCCCGGGTGCCCGGCCTTGAGGCCCCGGGTGCCCGACCAGCCACCAGGCCACAGGCCGCCGACCCGGGTGCCCGCACCTTTGGCCCCGGGTGCCCGGCCTCCCCCCGGGCGCTGGAGATGCCCCACCGGGTGCCCGGGTCGCCACACCCCGGGTGCCCGGTCCAGCTGCTGGAGCAGCCCAGCTCCGCCCAGGTGCCCGGCCCCCCCTACAGTCGCAGCCCGGCGCGCCCCTGACCACCCCGGGTGCCTGGGCCTCACACCCCCGGGTGCCCGGACCCTTCCGTGGATGCCTGCGTGCATTAGGGTCATTTTCGATCTTTGTATCCCTCTCTCCCCCTAATTCATCCCTAGCCTTTATATACTCTTCCCCTAGCTCATTTGGAGGACAGCTAAGAATAGACACAAATCCTAGAGCTTAGCTCATGTACCTCCCCTTGTGGGATTCCTCTTGAGAGAGAAGACTCCATTGGAGTACAAGACCTCCATTGGAGAAGATCCTAAGGGATTCATCAAGCCCTCATCTCCTTCATAGGATTTGGGATGAACTCTATCATGTATCTTATTTCCTTTTGTTGTTCATGTACCTTGTGGATCTTGTTTGTTTGATTGTCTAGTGGATGTGTGATTGGACTTGTTCTTGAGTGTTCCTCTTGTTTTCTCTCTTATGTTCATCTTGTTCTTGGGGATTCCCCCTCCAATTCGTGAAAGATCTCCATCTAGGGTTCCACCCTACAACATATTCAATCCGATAAGAACGAAATCTCAAAGGGAAAACTCAATTCATCACAACAAGATAGAGAGGGGAAAACACCATATGATCCAACTATATTAACAAAGCTCGCGACACATCAAGATCGTGCCAACTTAAGAACACGAGAGAGAGAGAGAGAGAGATTAAACACATAGCTACTGGTTATTCTTTCCGATCGATCTATCAAGAGTTCGTACTAAAATAACACTAAGTTATTCTTTCCGATCGATCTATCAAGAGTTCGTACTAAAATAACACCAAAGCAAATTCAGATTCATAATACTCAATCCAACACAAAGAACCTCAAAGAGTGCCCCAAGATTTCTACCGGAGAAACAAAAGACGAGAACGTGCATCAACCCCTATGCATAGATTACCCCAATGTCATCTCGGGAATCCGCGAGTCGAGTGCCAAAACACATATCAAGTGAATCAATATGATACCCCATTGTCACCACGGGTATTCATAGCAAGACATACATCAAGTGTTCTCAAATCCATAAAAGTATTCAATCTGATAAAACGAAATCTCAAAGGGAAAACTCAATTCACAACAAGATAGAGAGGGGAAAACACCATATGATTCAACTATATTAACAAAGCACGTGATATATCAAGATCATGCCATCTCAAGAAGACAAGAGAGAGAGAGAGAGAGAGTGAGAGAGATTAAACACATAGCAACTAGTATAAACTCTGAGCCCCGAGGGTGGACTACTCCCTCCACATCATGGTGGTCGCCGGGATGATGAAGATGGCCACCGGTGATGATTTCCCCCTCTGGCAGGGTGCCGGAACAAGGTCTAGATTGGTTTTTCATGCCTACAGAGGCTTGCGGCGGCGGAACTTCTTATCTAGGGTTATTTCTTGGGGTTTCTGTATTATAGGATTTTTTGGTGATGGTTTCACGCGAAGACGGGCCTCGAGGTGACCACAACCCACCTGCACACGAGCAAGGGCCCAGGCGCACCCTGGTGGGTTGTGCTCACCTCCTTCACCTTCTGGTCCTCCCACGAAGCTTCTAGTGCCTCTTTTTTTCCAAAAAAAATTGTCAAAAAGTTTTGTTGCATTTGGAGAACTTTTATTTCTGCACAAAAAACAACACCACGGTAGTTCTGCTAAAAACAGCGTCAGTCCGGTTAGTTCCATGCAAATCATACCAAAACCATATAAATGTTTTGTGAACATGGCATGAATACTTCATAAATTATGGAGACGTATTAGCATCCCCAAACTTAATTCCTACTCGTCCTCGAGTAGGTGAATGATAAAAGAAATAGTTTATGAAGTGTGAATGCTAGTATAGTGCATAAGTTTGATCAGTGATAATTTCAATCACTTTTCCTAGCATCATAACAACAACTCTTTTTCATAAAACTCATCATGATAAAGTAGCACTTCAAAGCGGAATTTTTGTTGTGGAATGCTACCTGTCATACTCATCATATACTCTTTCTTTTGTATCATGGACATTTGGACTTGAATGATTGAAAGCAATAGTCTATAATTTGACATGAAGACATCAATACTCAAGCATACTAACAAGCAACCATGTCTTTCAAAATATCAACGCTTAAGAAAGCTATCCCTAACCCATTATGCTCAATCATTGATCCATTCATGAAACACACTCAAATATTAGCTACATCCAATGCACAAGTACGATAATAGTGCTCCCTAGATGGTGCTTTATAAGAGAAGATGGAGACTCAAATAAAAATAAAAATTGCATAAAGTAAATATGTAGGCCCTTCGCAGAGGGAAGCAAAGATATGTAGAGGTGCCAGAGCTCAAAGCTTAAATTGAGAGATAAAATATTTTGAGAGGCATACTTTGCCCGTCAATGAAAAAGACCGAGAATTCCCAACACTTTCCATGCTAGATATATCATAGGTGGTTCCCAAACATAACATAAAGTTTATTCCTTTTTCCACCATACTTTCACACCCCACGACTAGCCGTATCCACGGGTGCTATCCATACCAATACTTTCCAAGGAATTTATTATTTGACAACATAAAGTAATTTTCTTTTTCGTTTCGGGACTGGGCATCCCTATTACCGCCGTACTCTCGTGCAATGACAAGTGAATAAACACTCATCTTGAGAATAACACATCTAGCATGGAAAATATTAGCCACCCCCTGTCGCTTGATGAGCGGTACGACCACGCAAAAGGAAATTCATTTTGAAATTGAAGATGACACATACAAATTTACTTAGAACGGCACAAAAATACCGCATATAGGTAGGTATGGTGGAGTTATGTGGCAAAACTGGGTTTAAGGATTTTGGATGCACAAATAGTATTCCCACTTAGTACAAATGGAGGCTAGCAAATAGATTGAGAAGCGGCCAACGAAGAACAAAAATGATCATAAACGAGCATTAAACATAACTAACAATGAGTAATAAACCACAAGTAGGATGTAACTTCATTGCATAACTATTGACTTTCATGCTTGCATAGGGAATCACAAACCTTAACACCAATATTCTTACTAAAGCATAATTACTCACCAACATGAGTCACGTATTATTATCTCCATATCTCAAAACTATTGCAAGGAATCAAACTTATCATATCCAATGATCTACATGAAAGTTTTTATTATATCCCTCTTGAATATCCATCACTTTGGGATTAAATTTATATATTACCATTGCTACTAACAAGCTCTCAAATAAATTTAAGTGAAGGATGAGAGAAAATGAGAAACTACTCCAAAAAGATATAAGTGAAGATCAAATGAGTAGTTAAGTAAATAGGTAGCTATGTGATGACTCTCTCTTATTTAAAAGTTTCAGATCTAAGTATTTTATTAAAACATCAAGCAAAACAAAATAAAATGAAATTCTAAGAATAGCACACATCATGTGCAGAAGCAAAAACTTAGGCTCATCCGGTATTAACCGATAATTGTTGAAGAAGAAAGGTGGGATGCCTACCGGGGCATCCCCAAGCTTAGATGCTTGAGACTTGTTGAAATATTAATTTGGGATGCCTTGGCATCCCCAAGCTTGAGCTTTTGTGTCTCCTTAATTACTTATATCACTATTTCCCTAAATCTTAAGAACTTCATCCACACAAAACTCAACTAGAACTCGTGAGATAAGTTAGTATAAATCAATGCAAAAACCTTATGATTCTCTACTGTAGCAAATCACTAAAATTATTATTCAACATTGCATACTAAATGCCTCTACATATTTAATAACCCTATCCTCAAATAGAATCATTAAACAAGCAAACGTATGCAATCATAACAACAATCTGCCAAAACAGGATAATCTGTAAAGGAAGCAAGAATATCAACTCCAAAAATTATGAAAATTTACCACACTATAGAAAATTTATCATAGCTTATTGTGCAAAAAAAATCCAACATTTTATCACATTCTGACTTTTTTCAAGAATTCATGCACTAGCGTGCAACTTTCTGTTTTCAAACAGCCACATATAGACTTGTAAAATAAGCAAGGTAAAGGCTATACTTGACATTTTTATTGAATGAAAGATGCAAAACATTATTCTAAATAACATCAAGCAAATCCTAACAAAATATAATGACGCTTTGATAACCCACAAGTATAGGGGATCAATTGTAGCCTTTCTCGATAAGTAAGTAGTCGAACCCAACGAGGAGCTAAAGGTCGAACAAATATTCCCTCAAGTTCTATTGACCACCGATACTAGTCTACGTACACTTAACGTTCGCTTTACGTAGAACAAATATGAAACAGGATTTTGTAGGTGTAATGGGATAGGTTTGCAAGATAATAAAGAGCACGTAAAGAAAAGCTAGGGGCTGTTTAGCTAAAAAAGCAATTAATTTAGTTTTAGTAGAGAGCTTTTTGTCATAAGAAAGTTATTTGTCCCTAGGAAATCGATAACTAGACCGGTAATCATTATTGCAATTTTATATGAGAGGCATAAGCTAACATACTACCTCTACTTGGATCATATGCACTTATTATTGGAACTCTAGCAAGCATCCGCAACTACTAAAGATCATTAAGGTAAAATCCGACCATAGCATTAAAGTATCAAGTCCTCTTTACTCCCATAGGCAAACAACCTACTTACTCGGGTCTGTGCTTTTGTCACTCACGCCACCCACTGTCAGGGTACACAAACAGGGGTATGTGTTTCCCCTAACTTGTGCACGGACAATTTGGCCTCCGCCCCGGCAGCCAAAGCTCGGCAAGGAAACAACTACACCAACATCCAAAGCGAGACCAAGCTAGAGAAGCAGCTCTTTGAGAGATCAAAGAGCAGATCAAGAAGACCAAGACAAACCAAGACATCAAGATGTCACCTTGGGAAAGCCTCCCTTGCCGGGCAGGACAGCCTGGCCGGGTTGAGGCCGCCCCAAGGACAAGTCCAAGATTTTTCCAGCAGGTTTGCAGGGTCCTCTAAGGGTAAATATCCCCGCCAAGGCACCACCGCTCCACGACACAAATCAGTTATCAGTGCGGTGTCGAGCCCCCAAGTGATTAAGTGGCCACTTAATCACTTGGGGGCTCGACACCGCACTGATAACTGATTTGTGTCGAGCATGTGGTAGCCATTTGGAAGATAGATTACCTTCATATGACACCCGTCCATAGGCGTGTCAAGCAGATAAGCAGAAGATGATTAAGCGGCGCGGTAGGCTTTCCGGGCTGCATCCTGAGCATGACACCTGGCAATGCATTTAATGCACTTTGTCCTAACCGCCAGAGTTAGGTATGATAGCACTGTTAGTTATCTAATCACTAGATAAAAACCGTTTTGCCACTTTGGTTACCCCTTGAGCTATAAAAGGAGGCCCAAGGCAACCTAGAGAAGGATTCAGACCTTTGCATACTTGTACGCGCATAGCTGCTCTCCTCGAGGCCACCTTGCCGGGCTCGAGCGCTGCATGTCCGTTGGTTTCTTCCATCAAATCCACCAAAGCAGGAGTAGGGTTTTACGCCTCACAGCGGCCCGAACCTGTGTAAAAAACACCAGCGTCATTGTCGTTGTGCTGTTTCATGGCCTCTGCTCTTTGTGCAATGTGAACTTCCCCCTTGCTGAACCACAAGGGGCCGATGGCCCCATAGGTGATCGTGTCGACCCACGACATCGTAGCGCGCCAGGTAGGGGGGAAGCACTTGTGCGAATCCGAGGTTGTGAACCACGTGTCAAGCAGCATCATCATCTATGTTAACACTCTTTTTGTCAACGGCTTCGAAGAGGAAGAACAGCATCGCTCCCTCGCCTTGTCCTACCCAGATTCCGCCGCTCATCTCCGTCGCAGCCACGACGGCGACGGGAGTGGAAGGCGATGGTGATGCGATGACCACAGGCGGCACGAGTGGTGTAGCCACCATGCTACCCACGACCAGAAAAAGAATTGAGGCGTGCAGCGGTGTCACCCTCCTCGTGAGCTCCTATTAGGCACGCCTGATGCTGAAAGGTATCATTTGGGCAAACAAGAAAAATGGTGTGTGGTCGGCCCTCTCCTCCCTTCTCACTTGTCAATGATCAAGCCATGTAGTGGTAGCGTCACTAGCGTCGATGAGCCCACGTGGAGTTCAGTCCTGCATTTATCACGCCAAGGGTAAATCCTGAATGGAGCACTGGTGCGAATCCGTTGGTTGACGCTTCAGCAAGCGTGCTCCGGCAGGGCCTTTCGCGCCAGCATGGCCTTCACGCCCGCTGTCGTGAGACACTGACAGTATAGGGAAAGGGAGAGAGGAGCCGACCCTTCTTTCTTTTCTACCATATGTCATCAGTTGCAAGCGTTTTATTGGTTCCTCTAGCCTTTACCGGGGCTGGGCGCATAATTAATGAACTGCCAAGTCTTTCCCTTGTGCGCCTTCTCGTTTGTTGTTTTTTCAGAACAAGGGTGGATACCCAAGTGCTATCTCCTTAAGATACACGACCGGGAGGAACGATTGCGAGTCGGGAAGGAGATGTTATGCGTGACCAAATGCATGCCCGGCAAGGGAGGGGAGCATGAACGAAAGCTAAATTAACATGTCATTAGCTTTCCTTCAGAGCTTGCGTTGTTTATCCCTCAGACAACCAAGATTTTCGTATGGCAAGCCTTTCCTATGGTGGTACCTTAATGTATTTGTCTGCGCCCCCGCTTTGTTTTGACCCTGCTCAATGAAGTGGGCGGCTGCGTCAAAGACTGCTAAGGGAAAAACCTGCCGAAGCATATCCTCGCCAGCTGAATGCTAAGGACCTGTTCCTCACAGCAATCGCGGCAGCATGCTACCGACAAGCAACCAAAGTACGCAAAAGAAACTAACCATACGAATGTCGATGGGTAAACATAAGGGGGAGAGCATGCATTAACTTAAATAAGCATCAGTTTGATAAGTACCAAAGCAAGAATAGTACGAGGCCTAAACACAAGACACATATTATGTTTTGTTACAGGGCACCATGGCAATAAGAATGGCTCAAGGCTGGGCGTGCTGATCTTCGGGGACCCTTAGGACAAAGAGAACCTTGTCGGCAAGGGGACTGGCCTTCGCCTCGGTAGCAGAAACGTCGGCGCCCGGTGGCAGCCTCTTGAAGCCGTCGGAGAGGTTGAGGTCCGGGTGGCAATAGGCAAGGTTGCTCAAGACTAGAAAGAGGGCGCCACTAGCAAGCTTCCGGGTCTCGTTTGCAAAGCAAGTGGCCCTGTCGCCCTCATACTTCTTCAACCCTTCGATCAAGCCTTCAAGGAAGAGCGTTAGCTTGACACTTGGAACCTCATGCCTACCAACGGAGAAGGCCCAACTCTTCACGTCCATCATTGCAATTTGGGCAGTGAGGCGCTCGGCAATATCAACCAAGTTCTTGATCCAGAGGTCACGCTGCTCAACTTGGTTTGCCAATTTGTCCTTCACGTCCTTCCGGAGGGTTCTTGCGTCATCCAAGTCCTTCATCATAAACTTCTCACGAGCTCTGGCAGATTCAATTTCCCTTTCCAGAGTGCCAAGCCTTGCCCTCATATCGGAGATAGTGCCATTGGCGGTACCAAGGTCCTGGCTCCTGGAAGAAAGCTGCAATTGCACCTCCTTCAGGAGAGTTTCTGCTTTCTGCGCTTCTTCCTTGAGGGTCACGATTTCCTTACCGCTCCCGGCAAGATCCTCTGTCACTTGGCCACCTGTTGGTCAAGGCCAGACTTGGCAGCAAAAGCAGCGAGAAGGTCATCAGTAACCTTCTTCAACTGAGCAGAAGAGTCATGGGTGAGCGTGTCAAGAGCCGCTTTGTGCTTGTCCTCCAAACCCTTGGTGCGCTGCTGGACAAGAGCCTCCAGTTCTTCATCCTTGCCGTGGAGGGTGGCTTCGAGGTTCCCTTCCCGGGTAGAGATGTCCTTTTCCTTGGCATTCAGAAGCGTTTCACGCTCCGCGAGGCAGACCTCCCGGGCAGCAACATCCTCCTTGGCCATGGTTATCACCTCCTATTGCCGCAGAAGGGATTGAAACTGTTCGCTGTGCCATTCACGCAGTTCGCAACCCTTGTCCCTCAGCTTCTGATCCTTAAGGCCGACAGAGTCACGCTACTCGTTGATCGTTTGCCACTTCAGGCTGTATCTGCTCTACATGTCCTTGATACCTGTTACTACGGACTCCAAGAAGGACAAGTCCATGGCCACATCAACGGAATTGTCAGCCTCTTCGGTTCTCTGGGACAGTGGTGCCAAGATGCGCCGGATCACTTCGTCGAAGTCCGCACTGACTGCAACAGATGAGCCAGGAGGTGTGAGCCCAGGTTGGGCAAGGACCAGCGCCAGCTTGCTTGAGGATGGCTGTAGGACTGTGGCCGGTGTGCCAAACAAGGGAAGAGGGCCCATAGTTTGGAGAGAAGTTTTCTCCTCAACTACTACCTCTGACCCTGATGCGCTGCCGGAGGTTCTCTCTGCTTCCTTTGGGGCTTCTTGGATGTCCATGGCAGTGTGTTCTTGGCCTTCCGCGGCAGCAATCTTGGGGGCCTCCTCGGCAGCATCAGTACTAGGGAAAACCTTATACACAGAGGTATAGCAGTAGTGCTGGTCAAAACTAAGCGCTACTGCTACTTAGTAGTAGCGCTCGTCAGAAAAGCATGCTACAACTATAGTTTTAGCAGCAGCGCGTCTGCCTAAAAAGGTGCTACTACTATACCCACGCTGTTGCAGGTAGGCTAGGAATAGTAGTAGCGAGCCTGTGTGAAACACGCTATTGCTAAGTGCGTTGTAGCTGTGTGTTTCTATGGTAGAGCGCTACTGCTAAGAAAAAGAAAATAAGTAGAAAAATAAATTTAAAAATAAATGAAAATGAAAGAAATAGAAAAAGGAGAAATGAAAAAAAGAAAAACAAAAGAAAAAGAAAAATAGAGGAGAAAGGCATAGCAGTAGGGCTTGTTCTCACAAAGCGCTATAGCTACTTTAGCAGTAGCGCTTTTATGGTCACGCGCTATAGCTAAGTTCCTTAGATAAAAGGAAAAGAAAAAGGAAAATAAATAGCTACTTCCTGTAGCAGTAGCGCTACTGCTAGTTTGACTTAACCACGCGCGGGCTCAAAATTTTGCTAAGTCCTTTTCCCCCCTCTCCCCTTCTCCGCCCACTCGATCTGTCGCTGTCGTCTATCGCCCTGCGCCCAAGCCGCGTGCCCCCAGAGCCACCCTCGTCCGCTCCTGCTCCCTCGTCGCCATCACCGGAGCCGCGCGCCATCGCCGGCACCGGAGCTACGCGCCCCTAGAGCCACCCTTGTCCGCTCCTCGCCGCCCCTGCTTCCTTTGAGACCGCTGCCTTCCCGCAACCGTTCCCCCGAGCCACCCTCAACGCCCTCCTCTCTGTAAGCCCCATCCTCCTCTCTAGGTTAGGTGAATTTAGTTATGAACCCTAGGAATTAGCAGTAGTGGTACTAGTAGATGTTAATTAGATTAACTTAGGTTAATTAGGTTAGGGCAGTAGAGCAGCGGCATATAAGAAAACCCTAGGAATTAACTTAAGGTTAATTAGGTTAGGGCAGTAGTGGTACTAGTAGATGTTAATTATATGTTTTTTAGTTAGGGAAGTAGGGTTTTACTAGGTTAATTAGGTGAAGTTAAATGAATGACAGAAATGAATGAAATTAGTAGTTAACTGAATTTTTAGGATAAATTTGTATATGCTTAAGTACTTCACTAAATATTATTTTAGGACAAACTTGTATATGCTTAAGTAGTTAACTAAATATATTATAGGGTTGTATATATAGTTGCTTAAGTACTTATATAGTTGTTCTGCACCCAATGTATGCTTAAGTAGTTGCATAATTCCTAGGGTTCATCAATGGGTGCTTAAGTAGTTGTAGATGCTTAAGTAGCTAGCTAGGGTTCATCTAATTAGTTAGTACTTGTAGATGCTTAAGTACTAGGGCAGTAGGGTTAGGGCAGTAGGGTTTATTTTAGAGAAAAAATTCAGTATAAAAATATAAATTTCTATCAGTGCTGCAAGTGTACTAGGTTCTTAATTTTTACTGATTTTTTATTATGATAGAAATTTAGGACATAATTTGAATTGAGTTCTAGGGTTCACAATTTGAAATTTGTGTAGATTTCTTGAAGTGTCAAACATTGAAGTGGTCATGATATATGCAAATTCCTCAATTATGTTTGTTCATGTTTATCTACTATTGTAGTTGCTCATGTACATGTTCTTAAGTGGTCCTGTTATATGCAACATTGAAGTGGTTCAATTGTGCCCAAGTGGCCTTTTGTTGTTTCCAGGGAATGAAGCCGAGTGGCATATGTTTTGCCGGAATGTTGATTCATTTCCATTCCGGCAAATTTCAGGTGCTCGATTTGTCCACTTTTTAGCAGAGGTCATGCCGAAATTTTCCATGAATTTCGGCATGACTTGTGCTACAAACTAGGACATATCGAGTGCCCGGGATTTGCCGCACCGGGAAGGAATCAACGTTCCTGCAAAACATAGGCCTTTTTATGTCATTATTCATTTCATTAGGTCTAGAATTAATTGACTAGATTTAACCGTAGGAAACATGACTACCAACGATGAAGGACAGGGTTCTGGTGATTGCGACGAAGCCTACCTGGCGGCAGACGAATTTTTGAACCTTGTCGATGATCAACGGTTGTTGTTACTGGGCCCACCTGTCACATCCGAGACCGACATTGAGACCGGCGCCGAGACTGTCGTTGAGACCCAGACCGGCACCGAGACTGGCGAAGCCGGTATAGAACCGAAACCGAAGAGGAGACGTTGACGCCTGAACCAGCTCATCACTACTAGAGTGGTGGTCACGGAGGTGGACGACGACAATTTTGAGCCAAAAGAGCCTGCGGAAGCGCGAGCGTGCTATGGCAATCAAATAGGATGCATCGTATGGACAACCGCCACCATCAATGATGAGAAACTACAGAAGATAGAAAATATGAGGCCCTCCCTCCTAATGAAGCTACACCAGGTATTCTTGTTCTCGGGACGGGATGAAAAGAAATATACTGATCCAGATAAAGACCCGGCAATGAAGAAGATAAACAAACGCGCCATGTGCAAATTTAGCGACGCGTTGGCCACTTGGAAAGTAAGGGTGAAAGCAAGGATCATCGAAAAAAGGAACCCTACTCTGAGATTGTAAAGGATAATCCGACAATTACGGAAGAGTGGTTTGAAATATTCAAGGCGGCTTGCGATGCCGAAGCTGCCAAAGAAAAGTCAAAGTACATGAAGGGGTTTCAAGAGAGGAACATGGGGTGCCACCACCTTGGAAGCCGTGGTTACGTGGGGAAGAGGTCCATATGGTCCAAGGAGGACGTGGAACGTGAAAGTCTAGGCATCCCAGACACCTTGGCGGAGTTCACCGTCCCGCAGGAGTGTGACGTCCTCAGGGCCCGGTACTGTTGGGACCCAGTGAAGAAGGTTTTCAAGACGGACGCGGTCATGATAGAGTTCATGAGACTGCTGGTCATTTTAGCTTCTGATCAATTTGACTGCACGTTTAGTCATATTTGTAAACGATCCTTGTTCCTTTTGCAGAGAGAGCAGCACAGGATTGCGGCCAAAAGTGACTCGCCATCTGAGGCGTTGGCGAGGCCCAAGTGGGACATCCCATTCAAACAGGCCTTGAACATATTGAAATGACTCCCGGTGGACACTCGGCCGTCGTATGGACGCGTGCACGGCGTCGGAGATGGCGCCACGTGGAAGAAGTACTACCGTGACACCACGGAGGAGAGAAAGGAAAGACGGAGGTTAACTGAAGAAAACATCGGCAAGAAGGTTGCAATTGCGGTTGATAAGAAATCAACCGAGACAGTCGCAGCAGCGGTAGCTGCCGCAAAACAGGAGATTGCAGGTTCGTATGGTGTGTTGCTTCCAGCTATCGTCAATTGGAGCAGGCAAAATCCAAATAAAGATGTAGTGGACTTTCCCCTTGCCAACTTCTTCGGGAGCAGCTCGACTAGCGTTGCACCAGCACCTGCTCCCGCACCGGCTCCCGCACCAACTCCTGCACCGACTCATGCACCTGCTCATAGCAGCCCGTCCTCCGTCTCGGATGTGCTTTGTCTTTGGCTGAGCTCGATGCCCTCACGGTACCTGCAACACTAGCCCTCTTCAATAAATGTATAATATCCCGTTTCCGTTGCCTTTCGGATGTCTCACATCACAGACATGTCTTTGCAGGCCTACGTAACCCCATGCACCATATTGTACACCATCAGCGGCCAGAAGGTGGACGTGGGGAAGGCGACGATAATGAAGCAGAAGGAACAATTGTTCCATAGTCGGCCGATCCCCCCTGACGTCTTCAAGGTTTCTGTGGCCAGTGTCAAACCGGGCCACGAGAATTTGGCTCCTCCGGTACTACTAGGGGGAGATGACAACGAGACCCCGCGGCAGCTTGGCGATTGCAAGAGGTGGATCCTGTTGTGGCCAAAGAGTCTACTTCGTCTGGAGGCGACCGGGAGCACACCCACGACCATGTAGCCTCAGCAAGGTATGAACATCAACACCCCACCTACCCAATTAGCGTCGCCTATCGTGCCGGGTGATAGCGGACACGGTGAGGAAGAGGCTCCATTAGTCGCTAATGACGTCACCGCCATCGAAGAAGCAATGCATGATATCAATGCCATAGATGAGGATGAGGATGACGATGACACTCTACAATATCTCAATACTGGCGCCAATGACGATGGAGGATTGATGGCTCAGCAGTATGAGTACTCAGGGTTTGAGCGTCATGAGTTGGTGCCTGAATTGCCGCCTCCGGAGGCTGAAAGTATTATAGACGACCTTCCAGTACCAAAGAAACATAGGAAGAGAGCAAGGAAAGGAAACAATAAAGCTGCTTCTATGATCCAGCCACCTCCGCAGCCTCGGGTTCAAGACCTTATACCTATCCCTGGTGCGGCGAAATACCATATCCCCGGTGAACCAATCCTACCTAAGGCATCGGTAGAGGCCATATACGGCGATCTAAGGAGACTTCATGGCTGATAGAGGCAAAGGTGTCCCGTCTTTCGATGAGATGGTGGCTATCATTTTGGAGTAGTCGACTTTGACGATCCGACTACGAACGTGCGAGGACGTCGCACCTTAGAAATCGCTAAACCAACTCCGAGAGGTTATTGACCATGCCGGAGCACGATCAACCTAACCACGAAGGTCTGTTTCCTGCAGGCAAACGAAGAACAAGCAAGAAACTAAGATTGCAATCTGGATATTGCGAATATTAGAGGAAAGCTTTATTGATCAAGGTGGGGTTCTGTGATGCCTTTGTCTGGTCGTTGAACACAAACGAAGTACGCGAAGTTGCAGCTATGGCGAACTTTTAATCTAAACAAAACCCAAGGAAAAAGCTACTAGATGGATCTACTTATATAGGAGCAAGGGGTGGCGGCCAAGGAGGTGGAAGAACGTCCCAAGGCAGCCTAAAACTAACCCTAGGTCGTACAAGGCTCATGGGCTCAAGTGGAGGTGATGCAACACCTTTGGACTTGTTGTTTGACTCGGATTCTGCTGCAGCATCAGATTGTTTCGTCGATATCTCAATGCTCCGGACGAATTTTAAGGCGAAGCCAATTGGGTTGGAAAGAGCACGAAATCTAATTTCCAACAAAAAAAGAATCACCCACGTTGTTGGCATTTTGAGTCAGGTATGTCTGTGTAGTCCGAATCTGAATCCAGAACGTGAGAGACTTGGACTCTATCTTCTCTTGCCCAAAAGTGACGTGAGAGGACTTTTTGAACAGAACCTAAATTTCCCCTTTTCCCTTTTCTTCATATGTGGATTGTACAAATGTTCCATACACCTGCAATTAGAAAAAACACAAAAGTGTGTGAAGTATTTTTGTTCTGGATAACATAAATAGATTATTGAATAATTTGCACTAGAAATCACCTGACAAATATGCATGTATGCAATATTTTTGGTCGTATCCAAGGTAGTCATGTCCTCATCATCCTCCCCTTCTTGAAATCAAAGCCATCCTCGGCGTTGCTTAATCTGAAATGTGGCTAACAAAAGAGACAAGGTGTACATGTTGTACATGTATATGTCATCCATTTTTACTTCCCTTGATTTTTGCACATACGACACATGTATACATGAGTAACTTTCATAGATCATAAAAATATAAAGCCAAAATATTATCATAAGTAGAAGGCATGAAAATATTGCAACTCAGTTTGCACATATAAGTGAAACTCTTATTCATATCAAAATATTGACAATATTCATCATTAAACCATCCCAAATTGGTGAATAAACCTTACGTGCATCTAATTTACATGCTACAACATGCTTAAATAAGAAAAAATGCAATAATTCATTTGACACAGAATGATCACCAAGATTAGAGGTCATATCAAAATGATTAAACATTGGCACAATTATTTTAAAATATATTTGATCCAAATATGATTTATTTCCTGATTCACGTGGTTCTTTGACATCAACAGCTAATTCAATGGGCGCACTCAAAATTGTTGGTATTTCAGTTGTTTGATCACATGATGCATTCATGACAGTAACATGATTCTCTAAAATAGGTGGCGTGCTCAAATCATCAGGTAACTCAACACATTATGTATTTTAAGTTAATTAGGCATGCATCATTCTCATGTGAAGTTATATCATCAATACCTTTACTGTTACCTTGTCGCAAAGACGTAGCTGATGTAGGTACGAACGATGACAATATACCCTACTCTTGAGATGATGTCGCCGCGCTCATAATCTGAGGTGGGGCTGCTCTAGTAGGTGCAATGGTGGAGGAACCAACCGGTGCTTGTGAGGATGAACTGGAATAGTAGTTGTTGTAGTCACCCAATGCATCCTCCTGTATCTGTCTCTCAAAGGTACAAGTGCGAACATACATGCCAGTAATGAATTGAGGAATATACTGAAATCTTGCACGAATATCATGGTTCAAACCACCAACAAATCTATTCATTGTATCATCCTCGGATTCTTCTATGTCACACTGATGCATATAAAATTTGAACTCTTGGTAGTAAGCATGAACAGTGTTACCGCCTTGCTCTAATTGTTCCAATTTGCGAAGCAATTCACGACGAAGTAAGGAGGAAAAAATTGTTGTCTCATTACAGCTTTCAAATCTTTCCAAGTTGTGGGTTGGTTACCAATGTTTTTCTTACAATGTACACTCCACCAAACAGAAGCAAAACTAGTAAATTTTCTAGTGGTAGCTTGTACTCTCTCATGTTTAGAAAAATCATGGTGACTAAAAACTTGTTCTACTTCGAGCTCCCAAGCTAGATAAATAGCAGGATTAAATCTACCCTCAAATGATGGTAAAGAGATAACCTGACCATGTGCTTGTGTGTGTTGTCCCAATGCTCGTGATGTGATTGTAAAGTGCTCACAGTAAAGCAAATATTAATATCTTACAAGTTCTTACCATGCGGTAGGTGGTGACAGGCAACCAGCGGTGTCAAATAACTCCGAAGATTGTGTAAAGCGATTGCCAAGGGACGTACGTATACACGGTGTAGAAATATGTGGAGCTGAGTTGGCTATATATGATAGCAAAAGATTAGCAATAATCAATTCGAAGATGCAATGTTGAATAAACGCTCAATGACGGTGCTGTGCTGGTCCTAGGCTAGACCGGACTAGAGACGCGAGACTAGAACACTAATGAGGTCACGGCGTAGCACAACTAGCATAAATGAAGGATACAAAGTAGCTCTAGACAGCAGGATATAAGTGAAGATCACAACGGCAGTAAAGGTAATGATGAAAAACAACTGCCAAGCAGGATATACAACAACTTTCTCTCCAACTTTTCTCTGGAAAAGTTTGTACTAATTTTCTAATAACTTTTCTCAAAATGGCACTGGCTCAAGCTTTCAAACACAAAAAGAATCACTCAATTCCGAGTTGATATGAGGAGTCAAAAAATTCTAAAACTGGCTTGAAAAACTGGAATAAGCTGTGTTCGCGAACTTCGGAGGGCAAAAAGAGCTATTTAGAAGCCGATTTTGAGGTGCCAAATATTGAATAAGCTGCAACTATTTATATGCGGCTTGTCGCTAGCTTTCGTTTGAGTACTCGCGGAGCCAAAACGGACTTCGTATGAGGAAGTTATGCCTGTTTTACTGAACAGTGCACAGAACAGATTCCAATCCGAATTCAACGACGAGACTGAGTCTAGATAGATCCGAATTTTGTTTTTTTTCTTCTCTCTTTTTTTTCCTCACACTTTTTTCTTTTTCTTTCTCTCCTTTTTCTCTGACTTTCTTTTCCTTTTTTCTCTCTTTTTTTCTCTGTCTTTTTTTTCTCTCTCCCTCTTTCCAAAACATACTAGATAAGATGCAGATGGGATCAAGCAAAGATGTGAACGATCTCAACTATGATTATGACAATGAACTATGGGTAGCACGTGGTGGAAATTGATGGATGGTGTGGTGGACAGCGGAAGGGATAACGATGGAGCGGCGACGTGACTAATGTGAACAGAACTCGAAACTCTAAACGAACTAGACACTAAGACCAGCAACTCAACACGACGATGCAATCGATAATTCAATAATGCAAACAATGAAAAGAAAATTGCAAAGGCTCAGACTGGCTAGAACAAAGGATGAATAGATCTAACTTTTTTGTGGCTTTTTCTTGGACAATAGGTAAGGAAATAAATCTAATCTAGGGATAGCTGAAAATTCTCACCGAGCAACCTGAAAACTGATACCACATGAGAGAGGCAAAGGTGTCCCGTCTTTCGATGAGATGGTGGCTATCGTTTTGGAGGAAGTCAACTTTGACGATCCTACTACGAACGTGAGAGGACGTCGTGCCTTAGCAATCGCTAAACCAACTCCGAGAGGTTATTGACCACGCCGGAGCATGATCAACCTGACCACGAAGGTCTGTTTCATGCAGGCAAACAAAGAACAAGCAAGAAACTAAGATTGCAATCTGGATATTGCGAATATTAGAGGAAAGCTTTATTGATCAAGGTGGGGTTCTGTGACGCCTTTGTCTGGTCGTTGAACACAAACGAAGTACGCAAAGTTGCAGCTATGACAAACTTTTAATCTAAACAAAACCAAAGGAAGAAGCTACTAGTTGGATCTACTTATATAGGAGCAAGGGGTGGCGGCCAAGAAGGTGGAAGAACGTCCAAAGGCAGCCTAAAACTAACCCTAGGTCATACAATGCTCATGGGCCCAAGTGGAGGTGATGCAATACCTTTGGACTTGTTGTTTGACTCGGATTGTGCTGCAGCGTCCGATTGTTTCGTTGATATCTCAATGCTCCGGACGAATTTTAAGATGAAGCCAATTGGCTTGGAAAGAGCACGAAATCTACTTTCCAACAAAAAAACAATCACCCAATTCGGAGTCCGTATGAAAAATTTGTTGGCTTTTGAGTCAAGTATGTCTCTGCAGTCCGAATCTGAATCCAGAATGTGAGAGACTTGGACTCTATCTTCTCTTGGCCCAAAAGCGACGTGAGAGGACTTTTTGAACAGAACCTAAACTTCTCCTTTTCCTTAATCTTCATATGTGGATTGTACAAATGTCCCATACACCTGCAATTAGACAAAACACAAAAGTGTGTGAAGTATTTATGTTCTGGATAACATAAATAGATTATTGAATAATTTGCACTAGAAATCACGTGACAAATATGCATGTATGCCATATTTTTGGTCGTATCCAAGGTAGTCATGTCCTCATCATCCTCCCCTTCTTGAAAACAAAGCCGTCCTCGGCGTTGCTTAATCTGAAATGTTGCTAACAAAAGAGACAAGGTGTACATGTTATATATGTATATGTCATCCATTTTTACTTCCCTTGATTTTTGCAGATACGACACATGTATTCATGAGTAACTTTCATAGATCATAAAATATAAAGTCAAAATATTATCATAAGTAGAAGGCATGAAAATATTGCAACTCAGTTTGCACATATAAGTGAAGCTCTTATTCATATCAAAAGATTGACCATATTCATCATTTAACCATCCCAACATTGGTGAATAAACCTTACGTGCATCTAATTTACATGCTACAACATGCTTAAATAAGAAAACATGCAATAAGTCATTTGACACAGAATGATCACCAAGATTAGAGGTCATATCAAAATGATTAAACATTGGCACAATTATTTTAAAATGTATTTGATCCAAATATGATTTATTTCCTGATTCACATGGTTCTTTGACATCAACAGTAAATTCAATGGGCGCACTCAAAGTTGTTGGTATTTCAGTTGTTTGATCACATGATGCATTCATGACAGTAACATGATTCTCTAAAATAGGTGGCGTGCTCAAATCAACAGGTAACTCAACACATGATGTATTTAAGTTAATTAGGCATGCATCATTCTCATGTGAAGTTATATCATCAGTACCTTTACTATTACCTTGTCGCAAAGACGTAGCTGATGTAGGTACGAACGATGACAATGTACCATACTCTTGAGATGATGTCGCCGCGCTTATAATCTGAGGTGGGGCTGCTCTAGTAGGTGCAACGGGGGAGGAACCAACAAGTGGTTGTGAGGATGAACTGGAATAGTAGTTGTTGTAGTGACCCAATGCATCCTCATGTA
This sequence comes from Triticum aestivum, assembly GCF_018294505.1. NCBI lineage: Eukaryota > Viridiplantae > Streptophyta > Magnoliopsida > Poales > Poaceae > Triticum > Triticum aestivum. The sequence goes on along the minus strand of NC_057811.1, from coordinate 231,003,690 downwards.
TCTCAAAGGTACAAGCGCGAACATACATACCAGTAATGCAGTGAGGAATATACTGAAATCTTGCACGAATATCATGGTTCAAACCACCAAAAAATCTATTCATTGTATCATCCTCGGATTCTTCTATGTCACACTGATGCATATAAAATTTGAACTCTTGGTAGTAAGCAAGAACAGTGTTACCGCCTTGCTTTAATTGTTCCAATTCGCGAAGCAATGCAAGACGATACTAAGGAGGAAAAAATTGTTGTCTCATTATAGCTTTCAAATCTTTCCAAGTTGTGGGTTGGTTACCAATGTTTTTCTTACAATGTACACTTCACCAAATAGAAGCAAAACCAGTAAATGTTCTAGTGGTAGCTTGTACTCTCTCAAGTTCAGAAAAATCATGGTGACTAAAAACTTGTTCTACTTCGAGCTCCCAAGCTAGATAAATACCAGGATTAAATCTACCCTCAAATGACGGCAAAGAAATAACCTGACCATGTGCTTGTGTGTGTTGTCCCAACGCTCGTGATGGTGAAGATGTGCCCGTCGTCCAAGAACTTCTATCTCCGGAACCTGTCATGATTAGTAGAAAAAAGAAACAAAATTCGAGAATAATGTTCCTATGAACTACTAGGATGTGATTGTAAAGTGCTCACAGTAAAGCAAATATCAATATCTTAGAAGTTCTTACCATGCGGCAGGTGGTGACAGGCAACCAGCGGTGTCAAATAACTCCGAAGATTGTGTAAAGCGATTGCCAGGGAAACATACGTATACACGGTGTAGAAATATGTGGAGCTGAGTTGGCTATATATGGTAGCAAAAGATTAGCAATAATCAATTCAAAGATGCAATGTTGAATAAACACTCAACGACGGTACTGTGCTGGTCCTAGGCTACACCGGACTAGAGACGCGAGCCTAGAACAATAATGAGGTCACGGTGTAGCACAACTATCATAAATGAAGGATACTAAGTAGCTCTGGACAGCAGGATATAAGTGAAGATCACAATGGCAGTAAAGGTAATGATGAAAAACAACTGCCAAGCAGGATATACAACAACTTTCTCTCCAACTTTTCTCAGGAAAAGTTTGTACTAATTTTCTAATAACTTTTCTCAAAATGGCACTGACTCAAGCTTTCAAACGCAAAAAGAATCACTCAATTCCGAGTTGATATGAGGAGTCAAAAAATTCTAAAACTAGCTTGAAAACATGGAATAAGCTGTGTTCGCGAACTTCGGAGGGCAAAAAGAGCTATTTAGAAGCCGATTTTGAGGTGCCAAATATTGAACTTGCTTTTGCAACTATTTAGATGCGGCTTGTCGCTAGCTTTCGTTTGAGTACTCGCGGAGCCAAATCGGACTTCGTATGAGGAAATTATGCCTGTTTTACTGAACAGTGCACAAAACAGATTCCAATCCAAATTCAACTACGAGACTGAGTTTAGATAGATCCGAATTTTGTTTTATTTCTTCTCTTTTTTTCCTCACACTTTTTTTTTACTTTTCTCTCTCTTTTTTTCTCTCTCTTTTTTTTCTATCTCCCTCTTTCCAAAACAAACTAGATAAGATGCAGATGGGATCAAGCGAAGATGTGAACGATCTCAACTACGATTATGACAATGAACTATGGGTAGCACGTGGTGGAAATTGATGGATGGTGTGGTGGACAGCGGAAGGGATAACGATGCAGCGGCGACGTGACTAATGTGAACAGAACTCTAAACTCTAAACGCACTAGACACTAAGACCAGCAACTCAACACGATGATGCAACCGATAATTCAATAATGCAAACAATGAAAAGAAAATTGCAAAGGCTCAGACTGCCTAGGACAAAGGATGAATAGATCTAACTTCATTTGTGGCTTTTTCTTGGACAATAGGTAAGAAAATATATCTAATCTAGGGATAGCTGGAAATTCTCACTGAGCAACCTGAAAACTGATACCACTAGATAGAGGCAAAGGTGTCCCGTCTTTCGATGAGATGGTGGCTATCGTTTTGGAGGAAGTCGACTTTGACGATCCGACTACGAACGTGCGAGGACGTCGCGCCTTAGCAATCGCTAAACCAACTCCGAGAGGTTATTGACCACGCCGGAGCACGATCAACCTGACCACGAAGGTCTGTTTCCTGCTGGCAAATGAAGAACAAGCAAGAAACTAAGATTTCAATCTGGATATTGCAAATATAAGAGGAAAGATTTATTGATCAAGGTGGGGTTCTGTGATGCCTTTGTCTGGTCGTTGAACACAAACGAAGTACGCGAAGTTGCAGGTATGGCGAACTTTTAATCTAAACAAAATCCAAGGAAAAAGCTACTAGATGGATCTACTTATATAGGAGCAAGGACTGGTGGCCAAGGAGGTGGAAGAACGTCCCAATGCAGCCTAAAACTAACCCTAGGTCGTACAAGGCTCATGGGCCCAAGTCGAGGTGATGCAACACCTTTGGACTTGTTGTTTGACTCGGATTCTGCTGCAGCGTCAGATTGTTTCGTCGATATCTCAATGCTCCGGAAGAATTTTAAGATGAAGCCAATTGGGTTGGAAAGAGAACGAAATCTACTTTCCAACAAAAAAAGAATCACCCAATTCGGAGTCCGTACGAAAAAGTTGTTGGCGTTTTGAGTCAGGTATGTCTGTGCAGTCCGAATCTGAATCCAGAACGTGAGAGACTTGGAATCTATCTTCTCTTGGCCCAAAAGTGACGTGAGAGGACTTTTTGAAGAGAACATAAACTTCTCCTTTTCCCTTTTCTTCATATGTGGATTGTACAAATGTCCCATACACCTGCAATTAGACAAAACACAAAAGTGTGTGAAGTATTGTTGTTCTGGATAGCATCAATAGATTATTGAATAATTTGCACTAGAAATCACCTGAAAAATATGCATGTATGCAATATTTTTGGTTGTATCCAAGGTAGTCATGTCCTCATCATCCTCCCCTTCTTGAAAACAAAGCCGTCCTCGGCGTTGCTTAATCTGAAATGTGGCTAACAAAAGAGACAAGGTGTACATGTTTTATATGTATATGTCATCCATTTTTACTTCCCTTGATTTTTGCACATACGACAAATGTATACATGAGTAACTTTCATAGATCATAAATATAAATCCAAAATATTATCATAAGTAGAAGACATGAAAATATTGCAACTCAGTTTGCACATATAAGTGAAGCTCTTATTCATATCAAAAGATTGACAATATTCATCATTAAACCATCCCAACATTGGTGAATAAACCTTACGTGCATCAAATTTACATGCTACAACATGCTTAAATAAGAAAACATGCAATAAGTCATTTGACACGGAATGATCACCAAGATTAGAGGTCATATCAAAATGATTAAACATTGACACAATTATTTTAAAATGTATTTGATCCAAATATGATTTATTTGCTGATTCACATGGTTCTTTGACATCAACAGTTAATTCAATGGGCGCACTCAAAATTGTTGGTATTTCAGTTGTTTGATCACATGATGGATTCATGACAGTAACATGATTCTCTAAAATAGGTGGCGTGCTTAAATCAACAGGTAACTCAACACATGATGTATTTAAGTTAATTAGGCATGCATCATTCTCATGTGAAGTTACATCATGAATACCTTTACTGTTACCTTGTCGCAAAGACGTAGCTGATGTAGGTACGAACGATGACAGTGTACCGTACTCTTGAGATGTCGCCGCGCTCATAATCTGAGGTGGGACTGCTCTAGTAGGTGCAACGGTGGAGGAACCAACCGGTGGTTGTGAGGATGAACGGGAATTATAGTTGTTGTAGTCACCCAATGCATCCTCCTGTATCTGTCTCTCAAAGGTACAAGCACGAACATACATACTAGTAATGCAATGAGGAATATACTGAAATCTTGCACGGATATCATGGTTCAAACACCAAAAAATCTATTCATTGTATCATCCTCGGATTCTTCTATGTCACACTGATGCATATAAAATTTGAACTCTTGGTAGTAAGTATGAACAGTGTTACCGCCTTGCTTTAATTGTTCCAATTTGCGAAGCAATTCACGACGATAGTAAGGAGGAAAAAATTGTTGTCTCATTACAGCTTTCAAATCTTTCCAAGTTGTGGGTTGGTTACCAATGTTTTTCTTACAATGTACACTCCACCAAATAGAAGCAAAACCAGTAAATGTTCTAGTGGTAGCTTGTACTCTCTCAAGTTCAGAAAAATCATGGTGACTAAAAACGTGTTCTACTTCGAGCTCCCAAGCTAGATAAATAGCAGGATTAAATCTACCCTCAAATGACGGTAAAGAGGTAACCTGACCATGTGCTTGTGTGTGTTGTCCCAACGCTCGTGATGGTGGAGATGTGTCCGTCGTCCAAGAACTTCTATCTCCGAAACATATCATGATTAGTAGAAACAAGAAACAAAATTCGAGAATAATGTTCCTATGAACTACTAGGATGTGATTGTAAAGTGCTCACAGTAAAGCAAATATCAATATCTTACAAGTTCTTACCATGCGGCAGGTGGTGACAGGCAACAAGCGGTGTCAAATAACTCAGAAGATTGTGTAAAGAGATTGCCAGGGGAACGTATGTATACACGGTGTAGAAATATGTGGAGCTGGGTTGGCTATATATGGTAGCAAAAGATTAGCAATAATCAATTCAAAGATGCAATGTTGAATAAACTCTCAACGACGGTACTGTGCTGGTCCTAGACTAGACCGGACTGGACACGCGAACCCAGAACTCTAACGAGGTCACGGCATAGCACAACTAGCATCAATGAAGGATACTAAGTAGCTCTAGACAGCAAGATATAAGTGAAGATCACAACGGCAGTAAAGACAATGATGAAAAACAACTGCCAAGCAGGATATACAACAACTTTCTCTCCAACTTTTCTCTGGAAAGTTTGTACTAATTTTCTAATAACTTTTCTCAAAATGGCACTGACTCAAGATTTCAAACGCAAAAAGAATCACTCAATTCCGAGTTGATATGAGGACTCAAAAAAATTCTGAAACTGGCTTGAAAAACTGGAATAAGCTGTGTTCACGAACTTCGGAGGGCAAAAAGAGATATTTAGAAGCCGATTTTGAGGTGCCAAATATTGAACTTTCTTTTGCAACTATTTAGACGCGGCTTGTCGCTAGCTTTCGTTTGAGTACTCGCGGAGCCAAATCGGACTTCGTATGAGGAAGTTATGCCTGTTTTACTAAACAGTGCACAAAACAGATTCCAATCCGAATTCAACTACGAGATTGAGTCTAGATAGATCCGAATTTTGTTTTTTTTCTCTCTTTTTTTTCCTCACACTTTTTTTCTTTTTCTCTGACTTTTTTTAAACTTTTTCTCTCTTTTTTTCTCTGTCTTTTTTTTCTCTCTCCCTCTTTCCAAAACAAACTAGATAAGACGCAGATGGGATCAAGCGAAGATGTGAACGATCTCAACTATGATTATGACAATGAACTATGGGTAGCACGTGGTGGAAATTGATGGATGGTGTGGTGGACAGCGGAAGGGATAACGATGCAGCGGCGACGTGACTAATGTGAACAGAACTCGAAACTCTAAACGAACTAGACACTAAGACCAGCAACTCAACACGATGATGCAACCGATAATTCAATAATGCAAACAATGAAAAGAAAATTGCAAAGGCTCAGACTGGCTAGGACAAACGATGAATAGATCTAACTTTTTTTGTGGCTTTTTCTTGGACAATAGTTAAGAAAATAAATCTAATCTAGGGATAGCTGGAAATTCTCACCGAGCAACCTGAAAACTGATACCACTTGATAGAGGCAAAGGTGTCCCGTCTTTCGATGAGATGGTGGCTATCATTTTGGAGGAAGTCTACTTTGACGATCCGACTACGAACGTACGAGGACTTCGTGCCTTAGCAATCGCTAAACCAACTCCGAGAGGTTATTGACCACGCCGGAGCATGATCAACCTGACCACGAAGGTCTGTTTCCTGCAGGCAAATGAAGAACAAGCAAGAAACTAAGATTGCAATCTGGATATTGCGAATATAAGAGGAAAGCTTTATTGATCAAGGTGGGGTTCTGTGACGCCTTTGTCTGGTCGTTGAGCACAAACGAAGTACGCGAAGTTGCAGCTATGGCAAACTTTTAATCTGAACAAAACCCAAGGAAAAAGCTACTAGATGGATCTACTTATATAGGAGCAAGGGGTGGCAGCCAAGGAGGTGGAAGAACGTCCCAAGGAAGCCTAAAACTAACCCTAGGTCGTACAAGGCTCATGGGCCCAAGTGGAGGTGATGCAACACCTTTGGACTTGTTGATTGACTCGGATTCTGCTGCACCGTCAGATTGTTTCGTCGATATCTCAATGCTCCGGATGAATTTTAAGGTGAAGCCAATTGGTATGGAAAGAGCACGAAATCTACTTTCCAACAAGAATAGAATCACCCAATTCGGAGTCCGTATGAAAAAGTTGTTGGCGTTTTGAGTCAGGTATGTCTGTGCAGTCCGAATCTGAATCCAGAACGTGAGAGACTTGGACTCTATCTTCTCTTGGCCCAAAAGTGACGTGAGAGGACTTTTTGAACAGAACCTAAACTTCTCCTTTTCCCTTATCTTCATATGTGGATTGTACAAATGTCCCATACACCTGCAATTAGACAAAACACAAAAATGTGTGAAGTATTTTTTGTGGATAACATAAATAGATTATTGAATAATTTGCACTAGAAATCACCTGACAAATATGCATGTATGCAATATTTTTGGTCGTATCCAAGATAGTCATATCCTCATCAATGGTGATGTGCTAAGAGAGAAAAGCCTAATCGCCTCGAAAAATCCAGGATACCCACTCTACGTGGTTAACATGCCGCGGCAAAGGAAGTACGTCAACACATTCCCCGCGGAGAAGTTCTTCCTTTGATTCGATTACATCTTCGACATGTTTCACTTGAAAAAGCTGGATTTTACTCATGTCCGCCTTTTTGCCTTGTACATGAACTGCATCATCGGGATTGAGAAGATACCTTATATCTGTGTCGCTGACCCATACTTCATGCCTGAGGGCGTCTTGGCAGTCTGCACAGAGCACCGTGAATACGCGAGGGACAACATCGTCGATTTCATGGTCGCCAATAAGGACAAGGAGACGATTCTCGTGCCTTATCATCCCATGTAAGTCATCCGTGCGGATATCCTTCCTTCGATTTCAATCATTCATTTGCATGGTGGAGGCTAATTAATTTGAGGTGTACTTATTTTGGGCAGCCACGGGCGCGCCGTCCTGATCATCCTTTACCCCCGATTTTCCCACCCTTTTTACTTGGACTCGTCGAAGAACATGAACAAAAAGGATTACACCCACATCAAGTCTGTTCTCGACAGTGCTATCTTTTTCTACGGCGTACGGGGTGGAGAGATCAAGACCAAGATTGAAAGGAACGGCAGCCCCGCCTTCGGCCATAAGACTGACTTCTGCTGCATCCAGCAACCGAGTGATACTCTTAGTGATGGATTCGATGTCCTACACCACATGCTGGAGTACAGACGGGATCAGCAGAACCTTCGCATGTCACCTACATCCGGCGATGCCCATATTCTGCAATGGGCAAAGAACGTAGGAGATATCCCAGATCATCGACTTCGAGCTGAGTTCTATCACATCCAGCGTGAACTTTCCCAAATCATCATGAAGGATGTCCTCGAAAAAATAGGGATGTTCTACGAGGAAGGGAAAATGTCGCGGGAAGACGTCCGAACACGCGTAGCCGCTCAGCGTCTCGACCTGAAGCCTTTCACTAAGCTCGGGGACAATCTCCTTGTCTTGGATGGATGCCACGACATGTTGGAGTGATTTTTGATATATGACAATGTGTCCGTTTAGTCCATACTTTCTGTATGACTAAACTTTGAGTTATGCATGACGAAACTTTATTTGTGATGTAATTAAACCGTCCTCCTCAACTAGCAAAGATCACTCTAGTTAGGGCATTTTGGGTACGATGAACTTTGTTATTTATGCTTATGATATGTGCTTCTATTTTTGCCAAGTCTGTCACTTTCTGTTGCTCAACTATATGCGTTGCATATCATCGACTCATGTGACGATGAAGGTGCATAGATCATCAATGACGAAGAAGTGCTATGCCAGGAGTATACAACGAGTGGCCGGAGTGTCAGGCCCAGGTGTACCGGTTTCCGAGCGACAGCCAGTAGTTAGTTTAGGTTCACGCTAGTGCGAGAGAGGAATACGAACCGATGCCTCAAGAAGTACTACATTATGTATGATGAGACATGTCATGTAACTTGTATAGCTATATCGTGATTATGATGTGACGACATGCTTTGTGTTGGATGATATGATGAGACTATTATGTGTATGATATGATGAGCATATTGCATGTCTATGATATGATTAGAATATTGTATAAAACCAATACAAAAACATCGCAAATACGCAGCAGAAAAAAGATATGAGAAAATATAGTAGTAGCGCTCTTTAGCGCTGGACACGAAAATGCTACTCTAAAGCACTTAGCAGTAGCGCTCGTATGGGAAGCGCTACTGTTAAGTAGGTATAGGAGTAGCGCATGTCAAAACGCGCTACTGTTAAACGTTAGCTGTTGCGCCGTATCAGAAGCGCGGGTATCCGCGCTACTGATACACACTGGTACAACGATGTCCTAAACAAACGGTTTAAAAGCCCTTTCCGCGACGGCATTTGGAACCGCCGTCAAGTGAGTGTGGGCGATAGGGGGTCCTTCCCACATGACCCAGAAATCGTCGGGGATAGGCCCTCCTGGGACCTAGGCTGGGGCCGTGTGTGATCGGGCGAGGCATGGAAACCCAATCATTTTCGTAGGTATGTACATCCCACACGGTGAATCCCAGAAATCATTTCCGTAGGTATGTACATCCCACACGGTGAATCCCAGAAATCATTTCCATAGGTATGTACATCCCACACAGTGAATCCCGAAAATCATTTTCGTAGGTATGTACGTTCCACACAGTGAATCCCCGAAATCATTTCTGTAGGTATGTACATCCCACACGGCGAATCCCAGAAAATCATTTCCATAGGTATGTACATCCCACACAGTTCTTTGTGTGGAAACATTTCTGCAAGGTGGCCTAACGCAAACAGTTCACTGCCGGAAGCCGTGTGTGATTGTTAGTTGATCGAACATGCCTACTTTCTCGAAACCGTGCGGGTTGTTTGAGTTCATCGCCCACGGTGCTGTCTGAGTAACCGTTTGCAATAGAAAACCCCAATAAGCAGGGTAATTAGCCTATTATTGATAATCCATGTACTAATCAAACTGATATTTCTTATAAAACACGCCAGATATTTCATATCCGTATAAAAGCAACCAGGGTTTCATAATCGAATTAAATCAGATAGCTTCGGCACTCAGTTACGCCATTACACAACAGCACCAAGTTTCACATGCAGCATCAAAAACCTTTGGAAAGTAGCATCATACATGGTAAATAGACAGATGAATCTCATATGGGAAACTGCAGAAGCGGAAGGCAAATATTGAGCCTTCAGTGATGTTGAATGTCCTTGCAACTTTAGGCCAGTGGCTATGGATAATTGCCCGCCCAACCTTCGTCCTCTTCAGCAAGATTCAATATTGTACCGTGGGTGTTGAATGAATACCTTCCTCGCCTCTTGACCATGCAGGTGGTTTGAGAGGTAATCATTGGTGAACTGCTTTGAAAAGTACTGAAAACAAAGCTATGCATAAATCACTGTTGTAAATTTTGAAATGCCACAAGGGGTAAAAACAAGGTAAAAGAGTTGGTACCATCCTATAGTTGACTGATGTCTTCTTCATTGTGCGAACAAAGATCTTGCTGTTATTCATCGCAAGTTTCTTCATCCTAACAATCTTTCTGAGTTTGTTGACTTGACTGATATTCATGGACATCTCATTTCCCCATATGCAAAATGGGTCGAACAATGGGTCTAAGCCTCTGACAGCAGGACCTACATGTGCAAGACCAAATTGTAAGAAACCTAAATATTAGAATGATTCCTGCAAGTGCACAATAATGTGCTATTAGCCAAAGGACCCTGCTTGAACAAACCTCGATGGTAAACCGCAGTGTCTCCCATTGTTTCCCTGCAACACACATAAGGAAGATCTTGATCAGGTTAACTGAGAGTTGCCATACTATCAGTAGAATATGTATTGATTACAACCAAATTCGATTGGTGTCACATGCATAACAATAAAAAATCGTACCCACAGCAAATGAAAATTAAATTGCAGAACTGAACCAAACAGTTAAATGGACAACAGACCAAATGAACCAAAATAGTTAACTGAGCACGACATTGCATAATAGAAACATGTACTACAAGATAAGACAATTAACAAAATAACGAATGCTTGAGAACAGTACTACAAAATGTAGCAATTGTAGGACCAAAGTGTTAATTGAACATTACATTTCAGAGGACCAAACTGTTAACTGAACATCAGATTGCATATTAACATTACAGAGGATAAATCACTAGAAGGCACTGGCGGTGGCCTCGAGAAAACATCATGAACTATATTTTAAAGTAGACAACCGCGCAGCGTTGTCGACGGTGGCCTCGAAGACGAGGTGCTCCTCCAAGATCTGGCGGTCGACAAGCATGGCAGCCATAGCGACCTCGTTCGCGCATGCGACCGCATGGTACTTAGCTCCACGTTATACTACGTGTAAAATGGCTGTGGGCGGCGCTTAATTGGACGAGGGGGGCAGTGATTTCGGTGGAAGGTGTCGCTCTGTCAGTCGGGGCATGTGGGATGGGAAAGGAGGAGGATGGTGTGGGTGGGGTGTGGATTACCTGACCATATTGACGAGGCCGCGCAGCAAGGAGAAGGGTCGGCGGCGAGGAGGCCGCGCAACAAGAAGAAGGGTCGGCGGCGAGGAGGCGGCGCTGCAAGAAGAAGGGTCGCCGGCGAGGAGGCGGCGCTGCAAGAAGAAGGGTAGCCAGCGAGGAGGCAGCGCTGCAAGAAGAAGGGTCGTTGGCGAGGAGGCTGAGCTGCCAGTAAGCAGCAGTGAAGGTTTGAACTTGGAAAGCAAGGAGGAACAGTGGAAATGTGGCTTTTGGTAGGAGGGAGGGGGTAGGGAGATAGATATTTCCATGGTGGCAAAAATTTTCGCTCGGTGCCGCGATAAACTGGCGCACAAGTGTGGTTCAAGCAGGGGCGGTGGACTGTAGACGACGAAGCTTCCTGCGTAAGCCAGACAAGACGGTGCGCCAAGATATTTTATATCGCATCCCACACGATTCTTTCTAGTAAACTGTTTGTGGTATACCTGATTTTTTCATTATGTTTTGAAAGACAAAATGGTGTTACGGAGGGAAAGGATGGTGTTTGAATTGCTAGAACATTTACGTACAATGAACATGCAACTAGTACATGAGTGTCGTGTTTAAATTTGGAATTATTCTGGGTTCGTTTGGCATTTTTATGCATTAATTGAGTTTCTGGGCATTTAATGTACATAATTCAAATTTGAACTACAAGCACATGCTCCAATGCACCAAAGTTTGCTGAAAAATCACATGTGTGTCTTTGGGTGAATTTATAGGTCCCATGCAAGAAATGGGAATAAATTCAAACATCTGGGTGTCGTGGCTCGGCCGGAATGATTGAGAAACTTGGTTTTTTAATTCCTGTAAATCCAAAACACGGCTGGTAATCATGAAACTTGGCATGGTGTCATGACATGGCACCAACATGCTGCAGTAAATTATTTGGCCGAATTGGGACAATCTTTGGTGTAAGCTTCTTGCAAACTGGAGCTTCCCTCAAGAAGGCTCCTGGTTCCGAGAGGGAACGTGTCACCTCCGTGTGCGAAACGACATACGTACACTGCCTTCTCCCGCCTTAATTTTTGTACACTGGCAGATTAGACCAAATAGAAGTATCGTGCTAAATTTTGGAATTATTCCGTGTTCGTTTGGCCTTTTTTATACATTAATTGAGTCTCTGCGCATTTAATGTGCATAATTCAAATTTGAACTACAAGCACATGCTCTAGTGCACCAAAGTTGTTTGAAAAATCACATGTGTGTCCTTGGGTGAATTTCTAGGTCCCATGCAAGAGATGGGAGTGAAATTCAAACATCTGGGCGTCGTGGCTCGGCCGGAAAGATTGAGAAACTGTGTTTTTTAATTCCTGTAAATCCAAAACACGCTTGAAAATCATGAAACTTGGCGTGGTGTCATGACATGGCACCAACATGTTGCGGTAATTTCTTTGGGCCCTCAAGAAGGCCCCTAGTTCCGAGAGGGAACGTGTCACCTCCGTGTGCGAAACGACATACGTACACTACCTTCTCCCGCCTTAATTTTTTTACACAGGAAGATTAGACCAAATAGAAGTATCGTGCTAAATTTTGGAATTATTCCGTGTTCGTTTGGCCTTTTTATACATTAATTGAGTTTCTACACATTTAATGTGTATTATTCATATTTGAACTACAAGCTCGTGCTCCAGTGCACCAAAGTTGTTTGAAAAATCACATGTGTGTCCTTGGGTGAATTTCTAGGTACCATGCAAGAGATGGGAGTGAAATTCAAACATCTGGGCATCGTGGCTCGGCCGGAAAGATTGAGAAACTTGGTTTTCTAATTCCTGTATATCCAAAACATGCCTGAAAATCATGAAACTTGGCATGGTCTCATGACATGGCACCAACATGCTGCGGTAGTTTTTTTGGCCGAATTGGGACAAACTTTGTTGTAAGCTTCTTGCAAACTGAAGCTTCCCTCAAGAAGGCTCATGGTTCTGAGAGGGAACGTGTCACCTCCGTGTGCGAAACAACATACGTACACTGCCTTCTCCCGCCTTAATTTTTTACGCAGGCAGATTAGACCAAATAAAAGTACCGTGCTAAATTTTGGAATTATTCCGGGTTGGTTTGGCCTTTTTTATACATTAATTGAGTTTCTGGGCATTTAATGTGCATAATTCAAATTTTAACTACAAGCACAGGCTCCAGTGCACCAAAGTTGTTTGAAAAATCAAATGTGTGTTCTTGGGTGAATTTCTAGGTCCCATGCAAAAGATGGGAGTGAAATTCAAACATCTGGGCCTCGTGGCTCGGCCGGAAAGATTGAGAAACTTGGTTTTTTAATTGATGTAATTCCAAAACATGCGTGAAAATCATGAAACTTGGCATGGTCCCATGACATGGCACCAACATGCTGTGGTAATTTTTTTGGCTGAATTGGGACAAGCTTTGGTGTAAGCTTCTTGCAAACCGGAGCTTCCCTCAAGAAGGCTCGTGGTTCTGAGAGGAAACATGTCACCCCCGTGTGCGAAACGACATACGTACACTGCATTCTCCTGCCTTAATTTTTTACACAGCCAGATTAGACCAAATAGAAGTGCCGTGCTATATTTTTGAATTATTCCGGGATCGTTTCGCCTTTTTTGTACATTAATTGAGTTTCTGGGCATTTAGTGTGCATAATTCAAATTTGAACTACAAGCACAGGCTCCAGTGCACCAAAGTTGTTTGAAAAATCACATGTGTGTCCTTGGGTGAATTTCTAGGTCCCATGCAAGAGATTGGAGTGAAATTCAAACATCTGGGCGTCGTGGCTCGGCCAGAAAGATTGAGAAACTTCATTTTTTAATTCCTGTAATTCCAAAACACGCCTGAAAGTCATGAAACTTGGCATGGTGTCATGACATGGCACCAACATGCTGCGGTAATTTTTTTGGCTGAATTGGGACAAGCTTTGGTGTAAGCTTCTTGCAAACCGGAGCTTCCCTCAAGAAGGCTCGTGGTTCCGAGAGGGAACGTGTCACCTCCGTGTGCGAAACGACATACGTATACTGCCTTCTCCCGCCTTAATTTTTTTACACAGCCAGATTAGACCAAATAGAAGTACCGTGCTAAATTTTGGAATTATTCCGTGTTTGTTTGGCCTTTTTATACATTAATTGAGTTTCTAGGCATTTAATGTGCATAATTCAAATTTGAACTACAAGCACATGCTCCAGTGCACCAAAGTTGTTTGAAAAATCACATGTGTGTCCTTGGGTGAATTTCTAGGTCCCATGCAAGAGATGGGAGTGAAATTCAAACATCTGGGCGTCGTGGCTCGGCCGGAAAGATTGAGAAACTTGGTTTTTTAATTCCTGTAATTCCAAAACACGCCTGAAAATCATGAAACTTGGCATGGTCTCATGACATGGCACCAACATGCTGTGGTAATTTTTCTGTCCGATTTGCGAAGGCGCACACATTAACAATCAACAAAGTCATTTTGGAAAAAGTGTTGTGACGTTACAAATCGGAAACACAAGTATTATTGAAACCGTGGGCGTTCGACTTACCAATTACGTGCGGCCACGCGTCCCCTTTTTTTATTGGCTAGGAGGTGTCGTGCGGGGTAGCTATTTGAGTACGGGAGGCATGCGATCAGACCCCTGCGCGTGCTCATCGGGAGGAGAGCCCTTTGACCGCTACCCGCCGTGCACCTCCCTCCCAACGTCTCCATTAATGGCGCCCGAGCACCTGTTCTACGGCGTGGCTATATGTCTCACTGGACTGAGATTTAAGGGAGAAAAATGAAAATCAGAAAAGAAAGTTTTGCACGGATCTTGATGTAAGATCCGACGGACCTATATAGCATCGACTGTGACTTATAGCAAGCATGATGAATATAAGGACGGTGATAGTGGATAATAATTGTCTTACATATTTAGAAACATAATTTTAAAAAGCAACATGCGGCAATGCCCGAAATACACAAGGGCAAAAGAAGAAGGAAGACAACGATCTGGCTCGCTGATCTCTACTTTCTTGATGCGTTGCTGCAGGCCAAAGGGAACTAGTCTCCGTGGCGAGTGGCGACGACCTCTTTCTTCTCCTCAAGGTGCTGGTTGAGAGCATCCACGGATTCCTCCACCAGCCTTCTGTGCTCGATGTGCAGCATGGCATTCTCGTCCATAAGTTTCTCGGCGATGACGCCGGCCCTCTTCAACAAGGCAGTGGTCTGCCCCTGCTGCTCCGCACTTCCGACGATCTTCGCCCTCAGCAGGTCGCGCTCGGCCCGGAGCTTCGCATTGCTCTCATTTAGTTGCCGGATGACGTTGGTAGACTGTTCAAACGAGGCTTTCAGGTCATCCTGCAACCTCGCCCACCTGGAGATCTGATCCATCTGCCTAAGGACGAGGGCACGCATGCGTCTGTAAGAGTCCTCGCCTGCCCGCGAGGCATTTTCCCAGGCCGCCGTGGCGCGGGAGGACATCTCTGCTACATTCGCAGCGCGACGGGACATCTCTTCTGCTTCCGCGGCGCGTTCGGACTAGTCTGCTGCATCGACGGTGCGGCGGGTCCTCCGTGCTGCTTCGGCGGGGCGGCGGGACCTCTCTCCTGCTACGGCCGTGCGGCGGGACATGTTGGCTGCTTTCGCGGTGAGGCGTGACATCTCTCGTGCTCCCGCTTCCAGGCTCGCCTCTCCCTGGTGGGAATCTCTCGACCCAGAACTCACGCTGGCCATGGCGGACGCAAGGGAAAGATGATGAATGACATGTTTGCTTTTGACTTTTTGTGGATGAGGAGTTGAGGAGGAATGTGCAGTCATCCTGGAGTAGTAGTATTTAACCGCGTAGTAATACGCTCCTAAGTGGGAAACCGTTTTGGTTTTGATCGGTGTGAACAGATTTGCAATTTGGAATGTGACGGGACGCGGCCTCCCTGTTCTTCTAAAAAAATTGTGACGGGACACATGCTCAAAATTTATTGACGGTTATAAGTGCGGCACTATTCCCGGAAGGCGTAACGTGGGCACGTACGCCTTCTCGGCCGCGTACGTGGCGTTTGCACCATAGGGTGCACCGCAATAGGCAATGTCAACACACGTCTTGTTCCACAACCATGTGCGCTCGTTATTACCATCGCGCACGCTTCTTTTAATTAGAATGGGTGTGCCCGTCTAGCGCACACACGTTGATCTATCTAACTGTTATAGTTTGTTGTGGCTAATCGCAAACTGTTCATCCATGTGAAGTGTATGCCATCAATCGTAGACACTTTGATCTGGCTTACCCGTTTCTGTTCTGTTGCCTAATCGCAAACAGATAATCCTTCTGAAGTGTATGCCCTCAATCACACACACCTTGATCTGGCTGACCGTTTCTTTTGTGTTGCCTAATCACAAACAATTCATCCGAGTGAACCGTATGCTGTATATCGCACACACCTTCATCTGGCTGCCCGTTTCTTTTGTGTTGCCTAATCACAAATAGATCATTCGAGTGAACTGTATGCTCTATATCGCACACGCCTTCATCAGGCTGCCCATTTCTTTTGTTCCGCCTCATCGCAAACAGTTCATTGGACTGAACCGTATGCCCTGGATCACACACACAACTAAAATCTGAACCGTGTTTGATGCATCCTCCATCGCAAACGTTTTGCACCTTTTTGACGGTTTTTTACATCCCAGTTTGTGATTAATGCATCGCACACAGTTTCGTGAAAGGGTCTCTGATCGTAGTGTCGCGTTAGCAGCATTCTGCAGTAGTGACACCAAATACCCATGCTACCGCTAGGCTTTTCCCTAGTAGTGCATCCTTGCCAATATTGGCCACCTCTTCCAGTAGCTCAGGTTCCTCGGCCAACGGAGCTGTAGACATAGTTGCTACTTCTTGAGCTTTCGTTGGCTTTTCCCTTGAAGAGGAAAGGGTGTTGCAGCAAAGTTGAGATAAGTATTTCCCTCAGTTAGAGAACCAAGGTATCAATCCAGTAGGAGACAACGCACAAATCACCAATAACTGCACAAACAATCAAACAACTTGCACCCAACACGATAAAGGGGTTGTCAATCCCTTCATAGTTACTTGCAAAAGTGAGATCTGATAGAGATAGATGAAACTAAACAATCAATAAAGTAAATATTTTTGGGTTTTTGGTTTATAGATCGGAAAGTAAAAGATTGCAAAATAGTAGATCGGAAACTTATATGATGGAAAATAGAAGATCAGAAACTAGTATGATGGAAAATAGAAGATCGGAAACTAGTATGATGAAAAATAGACCCGGGGGCCATAGGTTTCACTAGAGGCTTCTCTCAAGATAGCAAATAATACGGTGGGTGAACAAACTACTGTCGAGCAATTGATAGAAAGCGCAAAGTTATGACGATATCCAAGGCAATGATTATGAAATATAGGCATCACGTCCGTGTCAAGTAGACCGAAACGATTCTGCATCTACTACTATTACTCCACACATCGACCGACTGCTGCATGCATCTAGAGTATTAAGTTCATGAAGAACAGAGTAACGCATTAAGTAAGATGACATGATGTAGAGGAATAAACTCAAGCAATATGATAAACCCCATACTTTTATCCTTGATGCCAACAATACAATATGTGCCTTGCTGCCCCTGTTGTCACTGGGAAAGGACACCGCAAGATTGAACCCAAAGCTAAGCACTTCTCCCATTGCAAGAAAAACCAATCTAGTTGGCCAAACCAAACCGGTAGTTCAAAGAGAATTACAAAGATATCAAATCATGCATAAAAGAATTCAGAGAAGATCCAAATAATATTCATAGATAAGCTGATCATAAATCCACAATTCATCGTATCTCGACAAAACACTGCAAAAGAAGATTACATCGGATAGATCTCCAAGTACATCGAGGAGAACATGGTATTGAGAATCAAAGAGAGAGAAGAAGCGATCTGCCTACTAGCTATGGACCCGTAGGTCTGTGGTAAACTACTCACGCTTCATCGAAAGGGAAATAGGGTTGATGTAGAAGCCCTCCGTGATGGAATCCCCCTCCGGTAGGATGCCGGAAAAGGCCCCTAGATGGGATCTCATGGGTACAGAAGGTTGCGGCGGTGGAAAAGTGTTTTCATGGATACTTCTGGTGGTTTGGGAATATATGTGAATATATAGGCCGAAGAATTAGGTCAGGGGAGTCACGAGGGGCCCAGAAGGTTGGGGGGCGTGCCCTATGCCATGGGCACGCCCTCCACCCTTGTGTCCGCCTCGTGTCTCTTCTGACTTGCACTCCAAGCCTCCTGGGTGTCTTCTGGTCCAAGAAAAATCATCGCGAAGGTTTTATTCCGTTAGGACTCCGTTTGGTATTCCTTTTCTGCGAATCTCAAAAACAAGGAAAAAACAGAAACTGGCACTGGGCTTTAGGTTAATAGGTTAGTCCCAAAAATAATATAAAATAGCATATTAATGCATATAAAACATCCAAAAGAGATAATATAATAGCGTGGAACCATAAAAAAATATAGTTACGTTGGAGACATATCAAGCATCCCCAAGCTTAATTCCTGCTCATCCTCGAGTAGGGAAATGATAAAAACAGAATTTTTGATGTGGAATGCTACCTAACATATTTATCCATGTTTTTTTCTTTATTGTGGCATGAATGTTCAGATCCATAAGATTCAAAACAAAAATATTGACATAAAAACAATAATACTTCAAGCATACTAACAAGGCAATTATGTCTTCTCAAAATAACATGTCCAAAGAAAGCTTATCCCTACAAAATCATATAGTCTGGCTATGCTCCATCTTCATCAGACAAAACATTCAAAACATGCAAAACCCCGATGACAAGACAAGCAATTGTTTCATACTTTTGATGTTCTCAAAAATTTTCAACTTTCACGCAATACATGAGCGTGAGACATGGACATAGCACTATAGGTGGAAGAGAATATGGTGGTTGTGGAGAAGACAAAAAGAAGGAGATAGTCTCACATGAACAACGAGTATCAACGGGCTATGAAGATGCCCATCAATAGATATCAATGTGAGTGAGTAGGGATTGCCATGCAACGGATGCACTAGAGCTATAAGTTTATGAAAGCTCAAAAGAAAACTATGTGCATCCAACTTGCTTGCTCATGAAGACCTAGGGCAATTTGAGGAAGCCCATCATTGGAATATACAAGCCAAGTTCTATAATGAAAAATTCCCACTAGCATATGAAAGTGACAACATAGGAGACTCTCTATCATAAAGATCATGGTGCTACTTTGAAGCACAAGTGTGGAAAAAGGATAGTAACATTGCCCCTTCACTCTTTTTCTCTCATATGTTTGTTTGGCTTCTCCTTTTTTTCCTCACCTGGGACAATGCTCTAATAATGAAGATCATCACACTTTTATTTACTTACAACTCAAAAATTACAACTCGATACTAGAACAAAATATAACTCTATATGAATGCCTCCAGCGGTGTACTGGGATGTGCAATGACTCAAGGCGACATGTATAAAAAATGATGAAAGGTGGCTTTGCCACAAATATGATGTCAACTACATGATCATGCAAAGCAATATGACAATGATGAAACGTGTGATAATAAACGGAACGGGGGAACTTGCATGGCAATATATCTCGGAATGGCTATGGAAATGCCGTAATAGGTAGGTATGGTGGCTGTTTTGAGGAAGGTATATGTCGGGGGAAACGACACCTACGTGATCATGAGGAATCCCTTTTGCTACGGTTGGCGGGCGCGGGGCTGTGAAAAGAGCGGGATTGAGAGATCAGCGCGGGGGGGGGGGGATTATCCAGGTTCGGGCCGCGAGTGATGTGTAATACCCTACTCCTACTGGTTTCTGTTTATCTGGTGTTCTTGGACTAGCTACAAAGCGTGCAGGGTCCAAAAAGTCTGAATCCTTCCTCAGTACGCCACGGGCCTCCTTTTATAGACAAAGGGGCTGCCACAATGGCACAAAGGAGGTGGAAAGCTATACAGTGTTCGAGTCTATCCTTTGGCACCGTAGGACAAACACATTTAATGCGCTGCCGACGTGCCCTTCCTGCTTTATTGGGGACGACAAGGAAGCTCGTCCCAGCTATCGCCGCTTCGCCTGGCTTCGACGCGCGTCCGAACTGACGAGGCCGGTAGTGCCACGCTGGCTGGCTGGCTGCTGAGTTGGTGCGGTGGCAGAGCCTTCACGAAGATCTGCATGCCACCATGCAGGTGCTTGCTGAGTTGGCCTAGAGGCCGCACGTCGCCACGCAGGTGCTTGTCTAGTTGGTGGGCTGGCAGCTGCATGGGAATAGCGGCGGAGTCTTGGCAGATGTGGGCCTCGCTGTGGCCCTGCGGATGTCTTCGGCAAGGGTCTTGCCGCGGCGTCGTGGGCGTCCACGGCAAGGGTCTTGCCAGGGGGGCTCATGGGTATCTTCGGCAAGGATCTTGCCGAGGATCTCTGTCTTCTGATTCTCATCTGATCTTGCACGTTCTTGGTCTTCACAAAGATCTGCATGCCACCACGGAGGCGCCTCCCGAGCCTTGGTTCCAATGTGGTTGAGGGCGTCCGAACTATTAGGCTCAAGGGGCTGTGGAGGCCGCCCCGGCAAGGGCCTTGCCAGGGGAGTCCACCTCTTCCTTCTGCTCTTTGTGTTCCTGGCTTGGCGTTGGTCTGGTCGTCTGGTGCCTTTGCTTCCTCTGCCCCGCCAAGCGTGCCCAGGGGCGTGGGGTTGCTACTGCCCACGCACAAGTAAAGGGGTGCAAAAAGGGACCCCTACTTTTGTACACCGACAGGAGCCCCCGGGTCTGGGCCACATATAAGCGCGGGGCCTTATTGGGCCAGGTCCAGAACGGTGCGCGGGCGCGCGTGTGGCGGAGTTACCGCAGTAACTCCCTCGCTCGTTGCGCTTCCCCATGACCCGCATTGAATGCGCGACGTGGGGGTCATGCGTGGGGCGGTTGCTGCCCTCATGCGTCACATCGTAGTAAAGAGGCGGCTTGCGCCTTCCCCATAAGAAAGAGGAAAACGTAGGAGTGCGGCTCATTTACTAAGTGGACTCGAGTCGTGGCCTTCAAGGCGCCCGTGCCCCATGATCACGGGGTGGAAAACGGTCGCCTCACTCGTCTCCTTGATTTCGGCGTGCTCGCCATGTGTCCTCCATGCCTCGAAGATGGTAGGCGGTGGACGCGGGGGCACGTGCCTTAAATGACGAGGCGGGGAACCGGGTCGTCACTGATTGGAGCAGCGGGTCAGTCTCGATTCCCTACGCCCCTGGTGGCCGGATTGGTCAAGTTGGGCTGCTGAGACCCGGCCCCACCCCTTTATAAGAAGGGGAGGGGGATGGCACCCCTCAATCTTTCATCATTCATCCCCTTCCACCTTGGCTCCTTCCTTTCTTCTGCTATGGCGAGAGGGCGCGCCGGCACTCCGATGGCGGCGACGAGGGTCTCTTCTCGACAGCGTGCCCCTCCTTCCCAAGAGCTCGTGGCGGCGGAGCCGACCGTGAGAGGAAGGGGGAGGGGGCGAGGCCGAGGCCGCCGTGGCGCTCGGGGAAGAGGAGGACGGGGCGGCGCACCGGCCTCGCCTCTGCCAGCGGCCCCTCCCCCACTGGAGGGCCACATCGGAGACCAGCCCCGTGAGGTCGTCATCAGGCTGCACCGGCCAGTGCGCCGTCGTCTTCGTCTCCCTACTCCATTCGCTCGAGAGATGGAGCTCGACCCGCCCCAGGCTCTGAGGTTGCATATGAGGAGCTGCGAGAATGGCAGCATGTGGTTCGACGTCGACTTCCCTGCCCCCCCCCCCACGTCATGTATCTTCGTCGCAGATGGAAGACCTTCGCTCATTCCCACAACCTGTTGGAGGAGCTCGTTCTCCACTTCAAATTAATGGAGAACGGCCTGCTCTCCGTCAAGGTCTTTGGGCACTTGGGAACACACCTAAGGTGTTGCGTGGAGAGCTCCTCCGATGATGAAGACTCCTCCACAAGCGGGAGTGATGAGGGAGACAGTGACAACGACGACGAGGGCGTCAAGCGGGAGGACGCCGACTCCGACTCCGATTGACCACGCAGCCCTCCTCCCTCGGCCACGCGCCCTGCCGAGGGCCTTCCTCGTCAAGCTCTCCATCGGCGTGTTCCCCGTCGCCTCATTTTTGCCTTCACCTGCCGCACCTGGGAGGAGAGGGGCAAGAACGGGGATCACGGGGCAATTATCTTTTTTTAGTTTTTAAGCCTGCGGGCACTTGTTAGATTTGAACCTTGTGATCTCCTTGCTCATGTTTGCATTCCGTATGAACTGTACCTGTTTGGAACGTATTAATGAAAAAGGGTGCTTGCCGAGTTCTTTGTGCGTGAGCAAGGCCCATGCCAAGGAATGAATCCTTGTTATTTTTAAGATAAACATTGTCGCCCGGCAACAGGCCTTGTCGTCCCCTCACTTCATTCACGACCATACTCATGCTCTCGGCGGAGGCAGGGGCGAAGTAGAGTTAGGTCCTTCGTTTGCTTCCTTGTCACCGCAACTACAACCAAGTTTCGGCCCAGGGAATAGTTCTTGGGAACAGGAAAGGGGGAGCATGGGGGCCCAGGAATAAACGAGGCTTCATACGTCCCAATTCCATACGGAAATGCACAACAAGGGATAAAGGACTTATCTGAATTTGCAGCCCCCGGCAACCTTGGCTTGCCGTGGTCGGGTGCTTGAATCTGAAGCGCCCCGGCAATGGCTTGCCGGGGTCGGGGATGTCGATCCATCTCCCTGCCCTTAAATGGCTTAGCAGAAACGCCTGTGCAGCCTGCGAACAAAAGAAAAGACTGGAAAGGACGGAAAGACACACACCCGACCTCTATGCTAGGGGTTAGTTGCCGCCGGGCACTATCAACCCTACCAAAGAGAGACTTAACCTAGCATGCATGCTAAAACTTAGGGCGCCAGCGCTTCATTTATTTATGCTCAGGGTCTGCGCCTGGCTTTGTACAAAGGGTTACATGCCTTGTCGGCAAGGCTCGTACAAAAGGTGGCTTGCCAGAAGGCCCGGCAACCGTGCCTCATGGGTAAAACTTATGAAGATGTTCGATGTTCCAGGAGTTGCTCACTGAGACACCATCTTCGGTCTCCAGGTGGACTGCGCCAGTCCTGGTGACTCGTAATACCCGATAAGGTCCTTCCCACTTAGGCGTCAACTTGTTGGAATTCTTGGCTGACTGAACACGCCGAAGAACAAGGTCGCCTTCCTCAGGACTTCGGGGATGAACCTTGCGGCTATGGGAGCGACACAAGGCCTACTGGTAGCGTGCAGCTCGCACAGCCGCTCGAAGACAATCTTCCTCAAGGAGCGTCGCGTCATCTTGCCGCAACTGCTCTTGCTCAAGCTCATCATAAGCGAGCACTCGAGGTGACCCGTATGTGAGTTCAGTGGGGAGAACTGCTTCTGCCCCGTATACCATGGCAAAGGATGTCTGGACGGTGGCTCGATTTAGCGTCGTTCTGATCGACCAAAGAACCATCGGCAACTCATCAATCCAGTGCCTTCCACACTTGTGCAGCCTATCAAAAGTCTTTGTCCTCAGGCCTCGCAGTACTTCAGCATTAGCCCTCTCTGCCTGTCCGTTGCTCCATGGGTGTGCCACCAAAGCGAAACAGACCTTGCTACCGAGGTCCTGGATGTATTGCATGAAGGTGCGGCTTGTGAACAGCGTGCCGTTGTTGGTGATGACCCTGTTCGGCACACCAAAACGGCAAACTAGCCCCTTGAAGAACTTGACGGCTGACTGTGCTGTCACCTTCCTCACTGCCTCCACTTCGGGTCACTTTGTGAACTTGTCGATTGCGACGTACAAGTACTCAAAGCCCCTGACAGCAAGGGGGAAGGGGCCCAGTATGTCGAGCCCCCAGACCGAAAATGGCCAGGAGAGAGGGATTGTTTGAAGGGCTTGAGCTGGTTGATGAAGCTTCTTCGAATGGAACTGACACGCTTCACACTTGTTTACTAGCGCAGCTGCATCCTGGAGGGTTGTGGGCCAGAAGAAACCTTGCCGGAATGCCTTGCCGGCAAGGGCCCTTGACCCTATGTGGGAGCCACACATACCTCCATGTATCTCTGCCAACAGCTCTAGTTCGTCCTCTCGAGGAATGCACTTCAACCTGACCCCGTTTGGCCTCCTTCTGTATAGGGTATCATCCACAAACTGGTACATGTTGGACCGACGGGCTACTTTCTCTGCTTCTTCCTGTTCCTCGGGGAGCTCTCCTGTTTGGAGGAAACGGACGGTGGGGTGTGCCCATGCTGGAGCCTGGGGCTCGATGGCAAGGACCAAAGGCACATCTTCGACCGCAGGGGCAGCTGCCTCTATGGTCAGGGCCTGGGGCCCCGTTGGAGGTAGTTGCCCCTCGACGAGCTTGGGGTACCCGGCAACCTCCTTGCCGGCGGCTCCTGGGAGCTCGGCGGGAAGGTACTTGCTGGGGCTTGTCTTCCTTCGCTTGTTCTGCCCTGCTGATGGGTCTACCGATGGTTGTATTAACTGAAGTACAAAGGTACCTGGTTCCACAGGCAACTTGAGGGCAGCGCGTTTCGACAGGTCGTCGACAATGCTGTTCTCCGCTCGGGGAACATGTTCTGTCTGTAGGCCGTCGAAACGTTCTTCCAACTTCCTTACTTCATTCACGTAGGCCTCCATCACAACGAGATGCGAATCACCCCTGATGATGAGCTTCTTGATTCCGAGGTCTGCCGCGATCCTGAGACCGGCAAGCAACCCCTCGTACTCCATCGTATTGTTCGTTGATTTTTCCCGGGGGAAGTGCATCTGGATTACGTACTTGAGGTGCTCTCCGGTGGGTGCGACAAGTAGCATGCCAGCACCAGCACCTTGGAGTGAGAAGGCTCCGTCAAAGTACATAATCCACTCACTGCTCGTCTCCTTGCCGGGAAGGGTGGTTTCTTGAATCTCCTCGTCAGGCGTTGCGGTCCATTCTGCTATGAACTTTGCCAAAGCTCGGCTCTTGATCGTTGAATTGCTTTCAAACTTGAGGCCAAAGCACGACAGCTCCAATGCCCACTCCACAATCCTCCCTATCGCATCTGGGTTGTGCAAAATCCTTTGCAAAGGGAGGCGGGTGACGACGGTGATCTCGTGCGCTTGGAAATAGTGGTGCAGCTTTCTCGAGGCCATGAGAAGGCCGAAAAGTAGCTTCTACATTCCAGAATATCTTGACCTAGCCCCCTGCAAGAGGGAACTGACAAAATACACTGGATGCTGCACCATCTTCTTCTTCTGTCCCACTTCGCCCATCCACTTAGGCTCTGCCTCGCCGGGTCCGGGCCTTGCTGGGGGTTCTAGTTTGCCGGCGCCAGGCTCTGGCGGGGAAGCCCCGGGCCCGTCATCCGGCGACTCTGCTGCAACTGCTGCTTCTCCCTCAGGTTCCCTCCACGCCACCAGCGCAACACTGACCACTTAATTCATTGCTGCTAAGTACAGCAGCAACGACTCTCATGGTTTAGGCGCGACTAGTGTTGGCGTGGAGGAGAGGTACCTCTTCAAATCTTGCAATCCCGCCTCGGCCTCCGGAGTCCATTTTACTGGACCCACCTTTTTCAAAAGTTTGAAAAAGGGGAGGGCACGCTCAGCAGATTTGGAGATGAACCTACTCAGGGCAGCAACGCAGCCGGCGAGCCTACGGACGTCTTTGACCCGTTTCGGCGCTTCAATCTGCTCGATCGCTTTGATCTTGTCGGGATTTGCTTCGATTCCATGTTGAGACACAAAGAACCCGAGAAGTTTGCTGGAGGGGACACCAAACACGCACTTCTCTGGGTTGAGCTTGAGGTTGATCTTGCACAGGTTTGCGAATGTTTCTTCTAAATCTTGCACAAGCGTGGCCCTGTCCTTGGTTTTGACCACTATGTCACCCATATAAGCTTCCATATTTCTATGTAGCTGGGGCTCAAAACCAATCTAGACTGCTCGGGCAAAAGTCGAACCAGCGCTCTTCAACCCGAAAGGCATTCGTACAAAACAGTACGTACCACATGGGGTGATGAACGCGGTCTTCTCTTCGTCTTCCTTCATCATGAAGATCTGGTGGTACCCTGAATAGGCATCAAGGAATGATAGCAGGTCACACCTGGCAGTGGAGTCTACAATCTGTTTGATGCATGGCAGAGGGAAAGGATCCTTTGGACATGCTTTATTGATGTCTGTGTAGTCAATACACAGCCTCCACTTCCCATTTGCCTTACGCACCACCACTGGATTGGCCAACCACGTGGGGTGGAGTACTCCTCTTACCAGGCCTGCCGCCTCCAACTTCCTGATCTCTTCAATGATGAACTCTTGTCGCTCCAAAGCTTGCTTCCTGACCTTCTTCTTGATGGGCCGCGCGTGAGTACAGACATCAAGATGGTGCTCAATCACCTCCCTGGGAACGCCGGGGATGTCAGATGGTTGCCACGCAAATACATCAACATTCGCTCGCAGGAAGGCGACGAGCGCGCTTTCCTATTTGCTGTCGAGGGTGGAGCTTATAGTGAAAGCCCCGCCCGTGCCGTCCTCCTTGACGGACACCTTCTTGGTTTCTGGTGGTGCAGCCGTAGACTTCTTGCTCTTGCCGATGGAGCTCTTTGGCACGTCCTCAACGGGAGCACAACACTCCAAAGAGGTGCGCCTAACGGAGTGCGTGCAAGAGGTCTTGCCCGAAGAGGTCTTGCCGGAAGGAGTCTTACCGGCCTTCTTCCTCCCTAGAGCTTCATCGGTAGGAGCAAGTGCCCTGGCGGCAGTTGCTGCAACTGCCTCTCAGTAGAGTTGGTCGGCGCAGGTGAGTGCGTCTTTCTTGTCAGAGGGGACGGTGATGACGGTCAGCGGCCCCGGCATCTTCAACGTGTTGTAGGTGTAGTGGGATGCCGCCATGAACTTGGCCAGCGCTAGGCGGCCAAGGATCCCATTGTATGGCAAGGGGACCTTGGCGACATCAAAGACGATCTTCTCTGTCCTATAGTTTAGCTCGCCCCCAAACGTAACCGACAGCGTGATTTTACCTTTAGGCTGGCTCCTTCCCGGGTTGACCCCTTGAAACGTGCCCGTCTCTTCGAGGTCTCCATCAGGAATCTGCAGCTTCTTGATCACAGCTGGCGAGATCAGATTCAGACCGGTCCCACCGTCAACCAGCACTCTAGTCACCTTGAGGTTGCATATTGTTGGTGAAACCAACAACGGCAAACACCCGACCGCAGTTGTGCGGTCAGAGTGATCCTCGGTGTCAAATGATGGGTGTGCGGGACTACTTCAGTGGCTTCTGGGCATCGAACGACGGCTCCGCCGCAGTGACCTCACGCGCCCACTGCTTCAGCTGGCGGTGTGAGGTGTGCAACATGGCGCCACCGTCGACGCACATAGCCTCTGTAGCCTTCTGGAACTCGTGCTCGCCGGACTCGTCGTCCTCGTCGTGATCATCGTCCTCCTCTTTCTTGTCGCGGCCCCGAGCGGGCCTCTCTTGTTGGTTATCTTTGCCTGGGCGACCCCCTTGGCCGCCACGCTTCTTGCTGGATCCCTCAGCACCGTCCTGACCCTTCTCCTTGTCTCGCCTTTCATATTCAGCCTTCTGCTTTTCTGCAAGCAGTTCAACTTGTCGGCAGTTCTGGAGGTCATGGCCCTTGGTGCAGTGGATCTTGCAGTACTGCTTGTTGGAGCCTCCTGGCTTGCTGGCGGCCGCCAGGGCCAAGCAGGCGGCACACCCGGCAACCTCCTTGCTGGGGTCGTCGGCCTTGGCCTTTTTGGCGGCGCCGAGCTCGCCGGATCCCTCAACGGCAAGCACAGTCTTGCCCTTGTGTTTCCTGTTGTGGCGCCGGCCCTTCTTTGTCGGGGCGGCGGTGTCTTCGTGTGTGGAGTCAGTTTCCGCGTCGGCGTCCTCGCCGGGGTACTTTCTCCCCTCTTCAGCTCGAGCACATTTATCGGCTAGAACATAAAGTTCGGTCACATCTTTGACCTTGTTCATCGCCAACTCTACACGCATCTTGCGGTTGCGCGCATTCTGATGGAATGCACTGATAACGGCGGCGGGATGAACATCTGGGATGTTGTACTGCACCCGGCTGAACCTCTGTATGTACTTGCACAGGTTTTCACTTTCTTTCTGGGGGATGATATGCAAATCGCTTGCCTAGCCATGAGCTTGGTGGCCTCTGGTGAAGGCGCCAATTCACAATTACTCACTAGCATGAATCTAATATCACCATCTTTATATCTCAAAACAATAATAAGGAATCAAACTTCTCATAGTATTCAATGCACTTTATATGAAAGTTTTTATTATATCCCTCTTGGATGCCTATCATATTAGGACTAAATTTATAACCAAAGCAAATCACCATGCTGTTTAAACACTCTCAAAATAATATAAGTGAAGCATGAGACTTCAATAATTTCTATAAAATAAAACCACCGCCGTGCTCTAGAAAGATATAAGTGAAGCACTAGAGCAAAATTGCCTAGCTCAAAAGATATAAGTGAAGCACATAAAGTATTCTAATAAATCACGATTCATGTGTGTCCCTCTCAAAAGGTGTGTACATCAAGTATGATTGTGGCAAACTAAATAGCAAAGACTCGGATCATACAAGACGCTCCAAGCAAAACACATATCATGTGGTGAATAAAAATATAGCCTCAAGTAAAGTTACCGATAGACGAAGACGAAAGAGGGGATGCCTTCCGGGCCATCCCCAAGTTTAGGCTCTTGGTTTTCCTTGGATATTACTTGGGGTGCCTTGGGCATCCCCAAGCTTAGGCTCTTGTCATTCCTTATTCCATAGTCCATCAAATCCTTACCCAAAACTTGAAAACTTCACAACACAAAACTCAACAGAAAATCTCATAAACTCCGTTAGTATAAGAAAATAAATCACCACTTTTGGCACTGTTGTGAACTCATTCTTTATTTATATTGATGTAATATCTACTGTATTCCAACTTTTACATGGTTCATACCCCCCCGATACTACCCATAGATTCATCAAAATAAGCAAACAACACAACGAAAACATAATCTGTCAAAAACAGAACAATCTGTAGTAATCTATAACTCTCGAATACTTCTGTAACTCCAAAAATTCTGAAAAATGAGGACAACCTGGGCAATTTGTTTATTAATCATCTTCAAAAAGAATCAATATTTTATCACGCTTCTGTTAAAAATGAGAATTGTTTTCCTGAGCGCAAAAGTTTCTGTTTTTCAGCAAGATCAAATCAACTATCACCGTAAGCCATCCTAAAGGTCTTACTTGGCACAAACACTAATTAAAACAGAAAACCACATCTAACCAGAGGCTACTTGAATTATTTATTGCAAAGCACAACCGAAAAGTAAAGAACAAAAATAAAATTGGGTTGCCTCCCAACAAGCGCTATTGTTTAACACCCTTAGCTAGGCATAAAAACACAAAATAGATCTAGATATTGTCATCTTTGGTATGCAATCCATAAGTAGCTCTCATAATAGATTCATGTGGCAACTTAATTTTCTTTCTAGGAAAGTGTTCCATGCCCTTCCCTAACAGAAATTGAAATATAATGTTTCCTTCTTTCATATCAATAATTGCACCTAATTGCACCAATCGTTCTAATTAAGGAAAGGTCTACCAAGAATAATAGGACATGTTGGATTGCAATCTATATCAAGAACGATGAAATCTAAGGGCACATAATTCCTATTTGCAATAATAAGAACATCATTAATTCTTCCCATAGGTTTCTTAATAGTGTAATCCACAAGATGCAAATTTAAAGAACAATCATCAAATTCACGGAAACCTAGCACATCACATAAAGTTTTTGGAATCGTGGAAACGCTAGCACCCAAATTACACAAATCATGGCACTCATAATCTTTAATCTTAATCTTAATAGTAGGTTCCCACTCATCATAAAGTTTTCTAGGGATAGAAACTTCCAATTCAAGCTTTTCTTCAAAAGATTGCATCATAGCATCAATGATATGTTTAGTAAAAGCTTTGTTTTGATTATAAGCATGAGGAGAATTCAACATGGATTGCAACAAGGAAGTACAATCTATTTAAGAACACATCATATTAAATTCCTTGAAATCCAAAAGAGTGGGTTCATTGCTACTTAAATTTTTGACCTATCCAATCCCACTTTTATCAAGATTTATATTGGAAAACAAAGATTTAATAGGAGTCACATCAATCACTTTAAGATCTTCATCATTATTTAAAGACTCCGGTTTAGCGGCCATCTTGTTCACTAAAGTATATTGTTTATCAGAAATTTGGCCTACTAAATTTTCAAGATGAGCAAACTGAGATTTGAAACCATAAAACTCCTTAGACATATCATCGAGCTCTTTATTCATGTACTCCATAAAACTTTTCTGCTTTTTAAGCTCGTTTCTAAAGAAATTATTGTGCTCAAATTGTAAAGGCATGAAGCTTCTAACATTATTTTCAATTTCTTCCAACCTCCTAAGGTGAGGATCAACGTTGTCTGGTTGATCCATAAAGGCAGGCAAGCACACATGCATGGGCAAACAAAAAGCAAACAGAGAAGATGAATGGAAGAGGGTCCAAGAAAAGGCAAATCTTTTCGAAAATCGTTTTAGAAGTGGGGAGAGGAAAACGAGAGGCAAATGGCGAATAATGTAATGCAAGAGATGAGAGTTTATGATGGGTACTTGGTATGTCTTGACTTGGCATAGATCTCCCCGGCAACGGCGCCATAAATTCTTGCTGCTACTTCTTGAGCTTGCGTTGGTTTTTCCCTTGAAGAGGAAAGGGTGATGCAGCAAAATAGAGATAAGTATTTCCCTGAGTTAGAGAACCAAGGTATCAATCCAATAAGAGACAACACACAAATCACCAATACCTGCACAAACAATCAAACAACTTGCACCCAACGTGATAAAGGGGTTGTCAATCCCTTCACGGTTACTTGCAAAAGTGAGATCTGATAGACATAGATGAAACTAAACAAATGACAAACTAAATATTTTTGGGTTTTTGGTTTATAGATCGGAAAGTAAAAGACTGCAAAATAGTAGATCGGAAACTTATATGATGGAAAATCGAAGATTGGAAACTAGTATGATGGAAAATAGAAGATCGGAAACTAGTATGATGGAAAATAGACCCGGGGGCCATAGGTTTCACTAGAGGCTTCTCTCAAGATAGCAAATAATACGGTGGGTGAACAAATTACTGTCGAGCAATTGATAGAAAGCGCAAAGTTATGACGATATCTAAGGTCATGAAGAACATTGATAGCAAATAATACGGTAGGTGAACAAATTACTGCATCTACTACTAATACTCCACACATCGACCGACTCCTACCTGCATCTAGAGTATTAAGTTCATGAAGAACAGAGTAACGCATTAAGTAAGATGGCATGATGTAGCGGAATAAACTGAAGCAATATGATGTAAACCCCATCTTTTTATCCTTGATGGCAATAATGCAATACGTGCCCCTACTGTCATTGGGAAAGGACACCGCAAGATTGAACCCAAAGCTAAGCACTTCTCCCATTGCAAGAAAAACCAATCTAGTTGGCCAAACCAAACCGATAGTTCGAAGAGAATTACAAAGATATCAAATCATGCATAAAAGAATTCAGAGAAGATTCAAATAATATTCATAGATAAGCTGATCATAAATTCAAAATTCATCAGATCTCGACAAACACACCAAAAAAGAAGATTGCATCGGATAGATCTCGAATAACATCGAGGAGAACATGGTATTGAGAATCAAAGAGAGAGAAGAAGCCATCTAGCTACTAGCTATGGACCCGTAGGTCTGTGGTCAACTACTCACGCCTCATCGGAAGGGCAATAGGGTTGATGTAGAAGCCCTCCGTGATGGAATCCCCCTCCGGCACGATGCCGGAAAAGGCCCCTAGATGGGCTCTCACGGGTACAGAAGGTTGCGGTGGTTGAAAATTGTTTTCTTGGATACTTCTTTTGGTTTGGGAATATATGTGAATATATAGGCCGAAGAATTAGATCAGGGGAGTCACGAGGGGCCCACAAGGCAGGGGGTAGGGCGCGCCCTCCACCCTTGTGGCCGCCTCGTGGCTCTTTTGACTTGCACTCCAAGCCTCCTGGGTGTCTTTTGGTCCAAGAAAAATCATCGTGAAGGTTTTATTCTGTTGGACTCCGTTTGGTATTCCTTTTCTGCGAAACTCAAAAACAAGGAAAAATAGAAACTGGCACTGGGCTCTAGGTTAATAGGTTAGTCCCAAAAATAATATAAAATAGCATATTAATGCATATAAAACATCCAAAACAGATAATATAATAGTATGGAACAATCAAAATTATAGATACGTTGGAGACGTATCAATAGTCAACAACAAATGATAAAGAGATGCTACAACCCGCTAAGTCAGAGACTTGGAAGCAAAGTAATTCAAATAAAAAGACACAAGACTAAGCAGATTACCTGGTGTTGTTTGCTGCGGAAGGACATGTTGGGGAACGTAGCATGCAATTTCATAATTTTTCCTACGATCACGCAAGATCTATCTAGGAGATGCATAGCAATGAGAGGGGGAGAGTGTGTCCACGTATCCTCGTAGACCGAAAGCGGAAGCGTTAGTTTAACGCAGTTGATATAGTCGAACGTCTTCACGATCGAACCGATCTTAGTACTGAACGTACAACACCTCCGAGTTCCGCACATGTTCAGCTCGATGACGTACCTCGTACTCTTGATCCAGCAGAGGGTCGAGGGAGAGTTCCGTCAGCACAACGGCGTGGTGACAGTGATGGTGATGTGATCCATACAGGGCTTCGCCTAAGCACTACGACGCTATGACCGGAGGAGTAAACTGTGGAGGGGGGCACCGCGCATGGCTAAGAGAACAATTGATGTGTATTTGGGGTGCCCTTGCCCCCGTATATAAAGGAGGGGAGGAAGAGGAGGCCGCCGAGGGGGCGCGCGCCATGGGGGGGAGTCCTACTAGGAGTAGGATTAGCCCCCCTTTTTCCTTTCTTTCACCGGAGGGAAAAGGAAGGAGAGGGAGAGGAAAGGGGGGGCCGCGCCCCCTCACTACTAGGGAAAAGCTTATATGCAGACGCTTACTAGCAGCACGGGTTTATACCCCTCGCTACTGCTACTTACTAGTAGCGCGGGTTTTTAACCCTCGCTACGACTAAGTTGATAGTAGTAGCGCTGGTTTTTAACCCTCGCTACTACTAAGCGGTCTCTACCGTGCCCCCTGGGACATGCCATAGTAGTAGCGCGGGTTTTTAACCCTCGCTACTACAAACTTGATAGTAGTAGCGCCGATTTTTAACCCTCGCTACTACTAAGCGGTCTCTACCGTGCCCCTGGGACATGCCATAGTAGTAGCGTGGGTTATAAACCCGCGCTACTACTAAGTTGATAGTAGTAGCGCGGGTTTTTATCCCCCGCTACTACTAAGCGGTCTCAACCGTGCCCCTCCGGGACATGCCATAGTAGTAGCGAGGGGTAAAAACCCGCGCTACTACTAAATCACTCCTCTCCCTCGTCCCTCTTCCGCGACGTCTCCCTCAAATCCGGTGACCTCCTCTTCCACCGTAGCCCCTCCTTCCTCCTCCTCCTCCTCCTCCTCCTCCTCCGCTGCCCCTCCTTCCTCCTCCTCCTCCTCCTCCTCCTCCGCTGCTGGAAGGAGAGGAAGATCCAATAGAGCGCCATCCATGACGATGGCCAGATCTCTGATGGATGCAACCCATTTTCAAACCGGAACTAAAGGTCCCATTTTCAAACTGTACCCCCCCTGTGGATCGCCTTTTCAGTTTTGTAAAAAGCAAAAGAAAATGATAAAAACTTCAAAAATTAAAATCCTTTGAGATGTAGTTATGTTACTACATCTACTAGTTAGGAAAATTTTAAAACTTAAATTTGGACATGTTTTGCAAAAAGTGTAGGGAAAATGTAAAACAGCTATAACTTTTGCATACGATGTCAGAAAAACACATATAATATATCAAAATGTTCAGCACGTAAATCCACATCCGATTTTGACGGCCTACGGCCGGTTTGCAAATTTTTAGAATCCTCAAATTCTAAAAGGAAAAAAAGTTATTCTCAAATTTCAGGTTTTTTTGAATTTTCGTTAAATCTGGTCAAAGTATGGTCAAACTACTTATTCAAAAAGTATTAGTGTTACTAAATAATTATTCAATAATATTAGTGTTACTATATAATTATTTCAGTTTTTTTGAATTTTGGCCAAATCTGGTCAAACTGTGGTCAAACTGTGGTCAAACAATGGTCAAACTACTTATTCAAGAAATATTAGTGTTACTAAATAATTATTGTTTTTTAGAACAATAGTTTCAAATTCAAACAGTGAAATGTGTGACTTCATGCTCAAGCTAAACTCCTGAGGGTTAATAGGATTGACATCTTACTATTGTCAGGAAAACAACAAGTGCAGACTTGGAAACGAGGGAGAATAACCCGGAAGTTAAGCGTGCTCAGGCTGGGGTAGTGAGAGGATGGGTGACCGTCCGGGAAGTTAGATGATTTGGAATGATGAGGGGTGATTAGAGATTAAATTGAGCAGCGATGAGGGGTGATTAGAGATTAGAGGTTAAAATAATTCAGTAATTTGAAAATTCGGGAAAAAATTTCAAAATAAATAAATTCAAAGAACCACTAGTTAGTAGTAGCGCGGGTAGTATCCACGCTACTACTAACGGACGTAGTAGTAGCGCGGGTGGCACCCGCGCTACTACTACCTATTAGCTGTAGCGTCGTATCAGTAGCGCGGGCACCCGCGCTACTAATATACCTAAAACCCGCGCTACTGCTAGGATTTTCCCTAGTAGTGCCTCCTCCTTGTCCTATTCGGACTCCCTAGGAGGGGGGCGCGCGCCACCCTCCCGCGGGCTTCCCTCTCTCTCCCTTAGGCCCATGTAGGCCCAACACTTCCCCGGGGGGTTCCGGTAACCCCTCGGTACTCCGGTAAAATACCAGAACCACTCGAAATCATTCCGATGTACTACCTTCCAATATATGAATCTTTACCTCTCGACCATTTCGAGACTCCTCGTCATGTCCGTGATCTCATCCGGGACTCCGAACAATCTTCAGTCGCCAACACACATAACTCATAATACAAATCGTCATCGAATGTTAAGCGTGCGGACCCTACGGGTTCGAGAACTATGTAGACATGACCGAGACACATCTTCGGTCAATAACCAATAGTGGAACCTGGATGCTCATATTGGTTCCTACATATTCTACGAAGATCTTTATCGGTCAAACCGCAATAACAACATACGTTATTCCCCTTGTCATCGGTATGTTACTTGTCCGAGATTCGATCGTCGGTATCTTCATACCTAGTTCAATCTCGTTACCGGCAAGTCTCTTTAGTCGTTCCATAATGCATCATCCTACAACTAACTCATTAGTCACATTGCTTGCAAGGCTTATAGTGATGTGCATTAGCGAGAGGGCCCAGAGATACCTCTCCGATACTCGGAGTGACAAATCCTAATCTCGATCTATGCCAACCCAACAAACACCTTCGGAGACACCTGTAGAGCATCTTTATAATCACCCAGTTACGTTGTGACATTTGATAGCACACAAGGTGTTCCTCTGGTATTCGGGAGTTGCGTAATCTCATAGTCAGAGGAATATGTATAAGTCATGAAGAAAGCAATAGCAATAAAACTTAACGATCATTATGCTAAGCTAACGGATGGGTCTTGTTCATCACATCATTCTCTAATGATGTGATCCCGTTCATCAAATGAAAACACATGTCTATGGTTAGGAAACTTAACCATCTTTGATTAATGGGCTAGTCAAGTAGAGGCATACTAGGGACACTCTGTTTTGTCTATGTATTCACAGATGTACTAAGTTTCCAGTTAATACAATTCTAGCATGAATAATAAACATTTATCATGATATAAGGAAATATAAATAACGACTTTATTATTGCCTCTAGGGCATATTTCCTTCAGTCTCCCACTTGCACTAGTGTCAATAATCTAGAGTACATAGTAATGATTCTAACGCCCATGGTGTCTTGGTGCTGATCATGTTTTGCTCGTGGAAGAGGCTTAGTCAACGGGTCTGCAACATTCAGATCCGTATGTATCTTGCAAATCTCTATGTCTCCCTCCTTGACTTGACCGCGGATGGAGTTGAAGCGTCTCTTAATGTGTTTGGTTCTCTTGTGAAATCTGGATTCCTTCGCCAAGGCAATTGCTCCAGTATTGTCACAAAAGATTTTCATTAGACTTGATGCACTAGGTATAACACCTAGATCGGATATGAACTCCTTCATCCAGACTCCTTCATTTGCTGCTTCCGAAGCAGCTATGTACTCCGCTTCACACGTAGATCCCGCCACGACGCTCTGCTTGGAACTGCACCAACTAACAGCTCCACCATCCAATATAAATACGTATCCGGTTTGTGACTTAGAGTCATCCGATCAGTGTCAAAGCTTGCATCGACGTAACCATTTACGACAAGTTCTTTGTCACCTCCATAAACAAGAAACATATCCTTAGTCCTTTTCAGGTATTTCAGGATGTTCTTGACCGCTGTCCAGTGATCCACTCCTGGATTACTTTGGTACCTCCCTGCTAAACTTATAGCAAGGCACACATTAGGTCTGGTACACAACATTGCATACATGATAGAACCTATGGCTGGGGCATAGGGAATGACTTTCATTTTCTCTCTATCTTCTGCAGTGGTCGGGCATTGAGTCTAACTCAACTTCACACCTTGTAACACAGGCAAGAACCCTTTCTTTGACTCATCCATTTTGAACTTCTTCAAAACTTTATCAAGGTATGTGCTTTGTGAAAGTCCAATTAAGTGTCTTGATCTATCTCTATAGATCTTGATGCCCAATATATAAGTAGCTTCACCGAGGTCTTTCATTGAAAAATTCTTATTCAAGTATCCTTTTATGCTATCCAGAAATTCTGTATTATTTCCAATCAACAATATGTCATCCACATATAATATTAGAAATGCTACAGAGCTCCCACTCACTTTCTTGTAAATACAGGCTTCTCCAAAAGTCTGTCTAAAACCATATGCTTTGATCACACTATCAAAGCGTATATTCCAACTCCGAGAGGCTTGCACCAGTCCATAAATGGATTGCTGGAGCTTGCACACTTTGTTAGCACCTTTAGGATCGGCAAAACCTTCTGGTTGCATCATATACAACTCTTCTTTAAGAAATCCATTAAGGAATGCAGTTTTGACATCCATTTGCCAAATTTCATAATCATAAAATGCGGAAATTGCTAGCATGATTCAGACACACGTAAGCATCGCTACGGGTGTGAAGGTCTCATCGTAGTCAACTCCTTGAACTTGTCGAAAACCTTTCGCAACAAGTCGAGCTTTGTAGACAGTAACATTACCGTTAGCGTCAGTCTTCTTCTTGAAGATCCATTTATTCTCTATGGCTTGCCGATCATCGAGCAAGTCAGCCAAAGTCAACACTTTGTTCTCATACATGGATCCCATCTCAGATTTCATGGCCTCAAGCCATTTCGCGGAATTTGGGCTCATCATCGCTTCCTCATAGTTCATAGGTTCATCATTTTCTAGTTACATGACTTCCAGAACAGGATTACCGTACCACTCTGGTGTGGAACGTACTCTGGTTGACCTACGAGGTTCGGTAGAAAGAATATGAGATGAGCATGTTCGACAGCATTCCACATCAAAAATTCTGTTATTATCATTTACCTACTCGAGGACGAGCAGGAATTAAGCTTGGGGATGCCGATACGTCTCCAACGTATCTATAATTTTTGATTGTTCCATGTTGTTATATTATCATTCTTGGATGTTTTATAATCATTTTATAGTCATTTTATATCATGTTTTGGTACTAAACTATTGACATAGTGCCTAGTGCCAGTTGCTGTTTTCCGCATGTTTTTTACATCGCAGGAAATCAATATCAAATGGAGTCCAAACACAACGAAACTTTTTGTGGAATTTTTATGGACCAGAAGACATCCAGTGGGTCGAAGAAGCACCTGGGGGTGCTCCGGGGGGAGCACAACCCACCAAGGCGCGCCTGGAGGCCCAGGCGCGCCCTGGTAGGTTGTGCCCACCTTGGGTGCCCCCGGACCGCCTCTTTACTCTATAAATACTCCAATATTCCAGAAACCTTTCGGGAGTCGACGAAAATCAATTCCAGCCGCCGCAAGTTCCAGAACTACCAGATCTAATCTAGACACCATCACGGAGGGGTTCATCATGTCCATTGGTGCCTCTCCGATGATGAGTGAGTTGTCTTTTGTGGACCTACGGGTCCGTAGTTAGTAGCTAGATGGCTTCCTCTCTCTCATTTGATTCTCAATACAATGGTCTCTTGGAGATCCATATGATGTAACTCTTTTTGCGGTGTGTTTGTTGGGATCGAATGAACTTTGAGTTTATGATCAGATCTATCTTTTTATCCATGAAAGTTATTTGAGTCTTCTTTGATCTCTTATATGCATGATTGCTTATAGCCTCGTATTTCTTTTCCGATATTTGGGTTTTGTTTGGCCAACTTGATCTATTTGTCTTACAATGGGAAGAGGAGCTTTGTATTGGGTTCGATCTTACGATTCTTGATCCCAGTGACAGAAGGGGAACGGACACGTATGTATCATTGCTATTAAGGATAACAAGATGGGGTCTATTTCTACATAAATAGATCTTGTCTACATCATATCATCGTTCTTATAGCATTACTCCGTTTTTCCATGAACTTAATACACTAGATGTATGCTGGATAGCGGTCGATGTGTGGAGTAATAGTAGTAGATGCAGGTAGGAGTCGGTCTACTAATCTTGGACGTGATGCCTATATAATGATCATTGCCTGGATATCGTCATGATTATTTGAAGTTCTATCAATTGCCCAACAGTAATTTTTTTAACCACCGTTTGCTATTTTTCTCGAGAGAAGCCACTACTGAAATCTACGGCCCCCAGGTCTCTTCTTTAATATATTTGCCTTTGCGGTCTATTTTCCTTTGCTTCTATTTTCAGATCTATTAAACCAAAAATACAAGAATACCTTGCTGCAATTTATTTTATCTCGCGTTCCCGCGAGATCTATCTATCAAATTATTACAAATTTCTCATGTCTGTTTGCCAATTTCTGCCACCGTTACCCGAAAGGGATTGACAACCCTTTTAACACATCGGGTTGCGAGTATTTGTTATTTGTGTGCAGGTGTTGTTTATGTAGTGTTGCTTGGTTCTCCTACTGGTTCGATAACCTTGGTCTCATCACTATGGGAAATACCTACTGTCGCTGTGCTACATCATCCCTTCGTCTTTGGGGAAATACAGACGTAGTCTAGCAGACATCAGGCGGGAGCCTCTCCAAGATTGGATCTCTCTCCCTGTTTCCTTCTGTTTCTGCGCTCCTGTTTTATGGCCTTTCACCGTTTCTTAAATTCCCGGAGATCCGTAACTCCAATTGGGCTGAAATTTGAACACGATTTTTATCCGGATATTAGCTTTCTTGCGGCTGGAGAAGGGCGCCAACCGCCTTACGGGGTGGCCACAAGCCTCCCAGGCGTGCCCTGGGTTGGGGGGCGCCACGTATGGCTTGTGGGCCCCTCGGACATTGTCTCGTGTTGATTCTTTTTCCCAAAAATCACAAATATTCCAAAACAAATCTCCATAGGTATTATCGCGTTTGGACTCCGTTTGGTATGGATATTCTGCGAAACAAAAAACATGCAACAAACAGGAACTGGCACTGGATCAATATGTTTGTCCCAAAAATAATATAAAAGTTGCCAAAAGTATAAGAACGTTGTAGAATATTGGCATGAAACAATTTAAAATTATAGATACAATGGAGACGTATCACGCTCCAAGAAAAACTCATACCATGTGACGAATGAAAATATAGCTGCAAGTGAGGTTACCGATAGTGTTGAAGACGAAAGAGGGGACGCCTTCCGGGGCATCCCCAAGCTTAGTTACTTGGATCTTCCTTGAATATTACCTTGGGGTGCCTTGGGCATCCACAAGCTTAGGTTCTTGTCACTCCTTATTCTCCTCATATCGATATCTCACCCAAAACTTGAAAACTTCAATCACACAAAACTTAACAGAACTTCGTGAGATAGATCAGTATTATAAAGAGCAAACCATTCACTATGGTACTGTCAAAGACAAGATTCATAATTGTTCTCACACAATGCCTACTGTACCTTATCATTTCCATAATTTATATTGAGCAATATAAGCCATAGAAAACAGACCATAGAAAACACAACCCAACAAACTATGCATTGAAAATAGAATCTGTAAAAAACAGAACAATCTATAGTAATCTGGACTTTGACCATATTTCTGTAACTCCAAAAATTCCAAAAAATCAGGACAATGTAGGTAATTTGTATATCAAGCATCTGTAAAAAAATCAGATCAAAAGCACATTCAGTGAATTTTCAAAATTCCTGGACTGAGCGCAAAAGTTTCTGTTTTTGCACAGAATCAAGTCAACTATCATCCATACTATCCCAAAGGCTTTACTTGGCACTTTATTGAAACAAAAGCTATAGAACACGATTACTACAGTAGCTTAATCATGTGAAAGCACAAAAGCAGTAGGGGTAAATGTTGGGTTGTCTTCCAACAAGCGCTTTTCTTTATTGCCTTTCTAGCTAGGCATGATGATTTCAATGATGCTCGCATAAGAGTAAAGAATCAAAACATAACAAGAGCATCAAGAATCACATGACTAGCACATTTAAGCCGAACCCACTTCTTATGCATAGGGATTTTGTGAGCAAACAATTTATGGGAGCAAGAATGAACTAGCATAGGAAGGCAAAACAAGCATAACTTCAAAACTTTCAACATAGAGATGAAACTTGACATTATTGAAATTGGTAAAAGCATATGTTCCTCTCTCATAATAATTTTCAGTAGCATCATGTATGAATTCAACAATATAACTATCACATAAAGCATTCTTTTCATGATGCATAAGCATAGAAATTTTGTTACTCTCCACATAAGCAAATTTATTCTCAACAATAGTAGTGGGAGCAAGCTCAACAAAATAGTTATCATGAGATACTTGATTTACATAATCAATTTGAGCATTAAAATGATCATGACATGTTTCATGGCTATCATTATTCTTTATATCATAAGTGTCATCACAATAATCATCATAGATATCAACTTTGTTCTCATAATAATCAATTGAAACCTCTTTCGAAATAGTTGCTTCATCAATAAATAAAGACATGACCTCTCCAAATCCACTTTCATCAATATAATCATCATAATAAATTTTCTCATAAAAACTTGGGGGTCTAAAATTATCATCTTCATCAAACATAGAATCCCCAAGCTTATGGCTTTGCATACCGTTCGCATCATGGATATTCAAAGAATTCATACTAACAACATTGCAATCATGCTCATCGTTTATGCCAAACATTTTATTGAATTCTTCTTCTATCAACTGAGCACAATTTTCCTCTCCATCATTTTCGAGAAAGACATGATAAAGACGAATAATAAGAGGCGACCTCAATTCAATTTTTTTGTTTTCTTTTATAAATCAAACTAGCGATAAAACAAGAAACTAAAAGAATCAATTGCAAGATCTAAAGATATACCTTCAAGCACTCACCTCCCCGGCAACGGAGCCAGAAAAGATCTTGATGTCTACTACACAACTTGTTCTTGTAGACTTGTGTTAGGCATCCAAGCGCAGAGCTTTGTAGGACAATAGCAAATTTCCCTCAAGTGGATGACCTAAGGTTTATCAATTCGTGGGAGGCGTAGGATGAAGATGCTCTCTCTCAAACAACCCAACAACTAAATAACAAAGAGTCTCTTGTGTCCCCAACAAACCAAATACAATGGTAAATTGTATAGGTGAACTAGTTTGGCCAAGAGATGGTGATACAAGTGTAGAAACTGTAGTAGATATTGATTTTTGTAATAGGAACAATAGAAACAGCAAGGTAGAAAGTAACAAAAGTGAGCACAAATGGTATTGAAATGCTTGAAAATGAGGCCTAGGGTCCATACTTTCGCTAGTGCAATCTCTCCGCAATGCTAATATAATTAGATCACATAACCATTCTTGAACGTGCCATGAAGAATCACTCCAAAGTTCCTATCTAGTGGAGAACATAAGAAGAAATCGTTTGTAGGGTACGAAACCACCTCAAAGTTGTCCTTTCCGATTTATCTATCCAATAGTTCCTACTAAAATAACAACAAGTTATCTTTTCCGATCGATCTATCTTAGAGTTCGTACTAAAATAACACCATATGATACACATCAACCAACTCTAATATCACCTAGATACTCCAATGTCATCGCGAGTATCCGTGAGCTGATTATACAATATGCATCAAACAATTTCAGATTCATAATAATCAATCCAACACAAAGAACCTCAAAGAGTGCCCCAAGATTTCTACCGGAGAAGCAAAGACGAGAACGTGCATCAACTCCTATGCATAGATTACCCCAATGTCACCTCGGGAATCCGCGGGTTGGGTGCCAAAACACACATCAAGTGAATCAATATGATACCCCATTGTCACCATGGGTATTCATAGCAAGACATATATGAAGTGTTCTCAAATCCACAAAAATATTCAATCCGATAAGAATGAAATATTAAAGGGAAAACTCAATTCATCAAAACAAGATAGAGAGGGGAAACACCATATGATCCAACTATATTAACAAAGCTCGCGATACATCAAGATTGTGCCAACTCAAGAACACGAGAGAGAGAGAGATTAAACCCTCAACCCCGATGGTGGACTACTCCCTCCTCATCATGGTGGCCGCCGGGATGATGAATATGGCCACCGGTGATGATTTTCTCCTCTGGCAGAGTGCCGGAACAGGGTCTAGATTGGTTTTTTGAGGCTATAGAGGCTTGCGGCGGCGGAACTTCTGATCTAGGGTTATTTCTGGGGGTTTATGTATTTATATGATTTTTTGGTGTCGGTTTCACGAGAGGATGGGCCTCGAGTTGACCACAACCCACCTGCACATGGGCAAGGACCCAGGCACACCCTAGTGGGTTCTGCTCACCTCCTTCCCCTTCTGGTCCTCCCACGAATTACGAGGAAATCAATACCATTGTAACACCTACAACCCCTACTAGTATACATACTGGACCAATCACTAGAAGTCGCGCACGCCAATTGAATACCTGGTACTTACGTTTCTTGGTAACAATTCTAATGTTCATGAGAATATGATGCTGCCTAAATTGGATACATTTGTGTTGATTACTAATGAAGGTGCTAGCATGGACCAGAGGGATGAACACTGGAGCATAAACAAACATGGAGAAGAAGGCGCGCGCGAAGGGAACCAAAACGGTGTTTCTAGTGCAGATTTCAGTACTTTGAAGCCTCCTTGATGACATACAAGGACATGGACGAAATATACAAGGTGCCATTGATACATCTCCAACGTATCTATAATTTTTGATTGTTCCATGATGTTATATTATCAATCTTGGATGTTTTATAGTCATTTTATAGTCATTTTATATCATTTTTTGGTACTGACCTATTGACATAGTGCCAAGTGCCAGTTGCTGTTTTCTGCATGTTTTTTACATCGCATGAAATCAATACCAAACGGAGACCAAACGCAATGAAACTTTATGGAGATTTTTT
Organism: Triticum aestivum; assembly: GCF_018294505.1. Classification (NCBI taxonomy): domain Eukaryota; kingdom Viridiplantae; phylum Streptophyta; class Magnoliopsida; order Poales; family Poaceae; genus Triticum; species Triticum aestivum. Next base: position 230,960,252 of record NC_057811.1, on the reverse strand, counting down.
TGACCAGAAGACACATAATGAGCCCCAGCTGCGCCTGGGGGTGCTCCAAGGGGAACACAACCCACCAGGGCACGCCAGGAGGCCCAGGCGTGCCTTGGTGGGTTGTGCCCACCTCGGGTGCCCCCCGGACTGCCTCTTTGCTCTATAAATACCCCAATATTCCCAAAACCCTAGGGGAGTCGACAAAATATTGATCCAGCCGCCGCAGAGTCCAGAACCACCCGATCCAATCTAGACACCATCTCGGATGGGGTTCACCACCTCCATTGGTGCCTCTCAGATGATGCGTGAGTAGTCTTTGTAGACCTTCGGGTCCGTAGTTAGTAGCTAGATGGCTTCCTCTCTCTCGCTGAATTCTCAATACAATGGTCTCTTGGAGATCCATTGATGTAACTCTTTTTGCGGTGTGTTTGTTGGGATCGATGAACTTTGAGTTTATGATCAGATCTATCTTTTTATTTCCATGAAAGTATTTGAGTTTCTTTGATCTCTTTTATGCATGATTACTTATAGCCTCGTATTTCTTCTCAGATATTTGGGTTGTGTTTGGCCAACTTGATCTATTTATCTTGCAATGGGAAGAGGTGCCTTGTAGTAGGTTCGATCTTACGGTGCTTGATCCCAGTGACAGAAAGGGAACCGACACGTATGTATCATTGCTACTAAGGATAAAACGATGGGGTCTATCTCTACATAGATAGATCTTGTCTACATCATGTCATTGTTCTTATTGCATTACTCCGTTTTCCCATGAACTTAATACACTAGATGCATGCTGGATAGCGGTCGATGTGTGGAGTAATAGTAGTAGATGCAAGCAGGAGTCGGTCTACTAATCTTGGACGTGATGCCTATGTCATGATCATTGCCTGGATATCGTCATGATTATTAGAAGTTCTATAATTGCCCAACAGTAATTTGTTCACCCACCGTTTCCTATTTTTCTCGAGATAAGCCACTAGTGAAACCTTCGGCCCCCGGGTCGCTTTCTCATATTATTTGCCTTTGCGATCTATTTTCCTTTGCTTTTATTTTCAGATCTATTAAACTAAAAATACAAAAATACCTTGCTGTGATTTATTCTTATTTATTTTATTCGGCATTCGATATATCAATCTACTACAATTTTATCTCACGTCCGTTTGCCCATTTGGGGCGCCGCTACCCGAAAGGAATTGACAACCCCTTTTACACGTCGGGTTGCGAGAAGTTGTTCTTTGTGTGCAGGTGCTGTTTATGTTGTGTTGCTTGGTTCTCCTACTGGTTCGATAACCTTGGTTTCATATCTGAGGGAAATACCTACCGCTGTTGTGCTGCATCATCCCTTCCTTTTTGGGGAAATACCGACGTAGCTTCAAGCCGCATCAAAAGGAATTTCTGGCGCCGTTGCCGGGGAGGATCTTCAACATATATACTAGGGTCCTAATCAAAAATCTCATCTCCTCACAATTTACATTATTTACCATTTGCCTCTCATTTTCCTCTCCCCCACTTCACAAAAATTTGTCGTTTTATTCGCCCTCTTTTTCGTTCATAGTTTTCTCGTCAAGATCTCATGTTTGCTTGTGTTGCCATGTGTCTTCTATTTGCTTGCATCTTCGCTAGCTAAAAATCTATTGATATGGATCCTCATCCACTTGCTAATCTTTTTAATATATCCAATTATGATAAACCAATCTCTAGTGACTTGAGTGCACTAGATTATCTTTATGAAGTTTTGCTTGAGATTCGTGAATCTGAAAATTGTGATGAAAAATTTATGAAGTGATTCATGATAGCTCCTTGAATGAAAAGCATGATTGCAATGATTTTACTATAAATTCTATTTATGTCAATTGCGCTAATGATATGCAAAATCCCAAGCTTGGGGATGCTTGTTTTGATATGTCTACTACTTATTGCAATGACTATGATTGGGGTGATAATGATTCTTATGATCTTCAAAATTTATTTAAAACTCCTCATGAATATGCTTGCGATAATATTAAAAGTGGTTTTGTAAGAGTGTCAACTTTAGCTAAAAATAATCCCACATATTTGGAGAGTGTTCAATCTTATGAAATTTTTGATAAAAGTGGGCTTGGAGAGGTCATGACTTTATTTGATGATAATCCCACTATTTTGGAAGAGTGAAAACTTTTCATGCATATGGATCATGAAGAGAATATTTTATGTGATAGTTATATTGTTTAATTTGATCCTACATGGAATTATTATGATAGAGGAAAATATGGTTGTAGAAATTTGCATGTTACTAAATTACCTCTCGTTATGTTGAGATCGTCAATATTTCATTCCTCGTCTTTGCATATGTTAGATGCTTCTTGTCTTGATAATTTGTTTGCTTATAAAATTACTATGCATAGGAAGTATGTTAGACTTAAATGTGTTTTTCATATGTTTCATGATGCTCTCTTTGTGTTTCAATTCTTATCTTTCGTGTGAGCATCGTTGAAATCTTATGCTAAGCTAGGGGCGTAAAACTATAGCGCTTGTTGGGAGGCAACCCAATGAATTAAATTTATTTTTTCTTTTTGCTTTCTGTTCTTGAGTGTTAGCACAATTATGATACTGTTATGATTTTGTTTTTTGTGTTTTAATTAGTGTTTGTGCCAAGTAAAGCCTTTAGGATCTTCTTGCGTGATAGTTGTTTGATTTAGCTGAAAAACATAAACTTTTGCTCTCATGAAAACAATTTTCATTTTTTACCAGAGTGTGATAAAATTCCAATTCTTTTTGCAGTTGATTAATATACAAATTGCTCAGGACGTCCTATTTTTTCAGAATTTTGGGTGTTCCAGAAGTTTTCAAAATAGTCAGATTGCTACAGACTGTTCTGTTTTGACAGATTCTGTTTTCTTTGCGTTGTGTGCTTATTTTGATGGCTCTATGGTTTTCTTTGATGAGTTTTTGCCATAGAAAAGTTGGTATACAGTAGATATAATGCAAAAACAAAATATGAATTGGTTTGGTACAGTACTTATAGTAGTGATTTGCTTTCTTTTACTAACGGATCTCACGAAGGTTTTGTTGAGTTTTGTGTCATTGAAGTTTTCAAGTTTTGGGTTATCTTACGATGGATGAAGGAATAAGGAGTAAGAAGAGCCTAAGCTTGGGGATTGATACGTCTCCAACGTATCTATAATTTATGAAGTATTCATGCTATTATATTATCCATCTTGGATGTTTAATGGCTTTACTATGCACTTTTATATTATTTTTGGGACTAACCTATTAACCCAGAGCCCAGTGCCATTTTCTGTTTTTTTCCCTTGTTTCAGTGTTTCGCAGAAAAGGAATATCAAAATGAGTCCAAACGGAATGAAACCTTTGGGAGAGTTATTTTTGAAATAGAAGCAATCCAGAAGACTTGAGGTCTACGTAAGGGAAGCAACAAGGAAGGCACGAGGCAGGGGCGCCCACCCCCTGGGCGCGCCCTCCACCCTCGTGGCTCCCCTAACGTATTTCTTCCTCCTATATATACCAATATACTCTAAAACCTTCGGGGAACAGAATAGATCGGGAGTTCCGCCGCCGCAAGCCTCTGTAGCCACCAAAAACCAATCGGGGCCCTGTTTCGGCACCCTGCCGGAGGGGGGATCCCTCACCGGTGGCCATCTTCATCATCCCAGTGATCTCCATGACGAGGAGGGAGTAGTTCACCCTCGGGGTTGAGGGTATGTACCAGTAGCTATGTGTTTGATCTCTCTCTCTCTCTCTCTCTCTCTCTCTCTCGTGTTCTTGGTTTGGCACGATCTTGATGTATCGCGAGCTTTGCTATTATAGTTGGATCTTATGATGTTTCTCTCCCTCTACTTTCTTGTAATGGATTGAGTTTTCCCTTTGAAGTTATCTTATCGGATTGAGTCCTTAAGGATTTGAGAACACTTGATGTATGTCTTGCGTGGGATACCCGTGGTGACAATGGGGTATTCTATTGATCCACTTGATGTATGTTTTGGTGATCAACTTGCGGGTTCCGCCCGTGAACCTATGCATAGGGGTTGGCACACGTTTTCGTCTTGACTCTCTGGTAGAAACTGGGGGCACTCTTTGAAGTTCTTTGTGTTGGTTGAATAGATGAATCTGAGATTGTGTGATGCATATCGTATAATCATACCCACGGATACTTGAGGTGACATTGGAGTATCTAGGTGACATTAGGGTTTTGGTTGATTTGTATCTTAAGGTGTTATTCTAGTACAGACTCTATGATAGATCGAACGAAAAGAATAGCTTCGTGTTATTTTACTACAGACTCTTGAATAGATCGATCAGAAAGGATAACTTTGAGATGGTTTCGTACCCTACAATAATCTCTTCGTTTGTTCTCCGCTATTAGTGACTTTGGAGTGACTCTTTGTTGCATGTTGAGGGATAGTTATATGATCCAATTATGTTATTATTGTTGAGAGAACTTGCACTAGTGAAAGTATGAAGCCTAGGCCTTGTTTCAACGCATTGCAATACCGTTTTCGCTCACTTTGATCATTAGTTACCTTGCTGTTTTTATATTTTCAGATTAAAAAACCTTTATCTACCATCCATATTGCACTTGTATCACCATCTCTTCACCGAACTAGTGCACCTATACAATTGGGATAATTAGATTTATGCCCCTAGTTGTGTCCCACTCGTCTGTTTTACCCCTAATTTCCCAAAGTCACCGGTTCTGTCCAAGTCACTTTGCTCCTCTTATGCTTTTGCCCTTTGACCGTTTGACCGTCAGTTTGAAAACTTCATAACTAATTCATACTGAATCAGAAAAATGCAAATAAGATACCAAAATGTTCAGAAAAACATCACCTATATGCCAGTGTCATTTGCATTCATGAAAAAAGTGTTGGAAAGTGCACATCCGAGTTTTAGCTCTTTTGATACCACCATGAATAGTGAACTCTAAAAAAATTCAAAAAAAATGGTGGTGAAGAACAACAAATGTTCTAAGTGCTTGCCAAGTTTCATTAGGGAACGACATTCGTGGAAGTCGTGGCAAAAAATAATCTATTTTCGAGTGCTGATTGTTTTTTTTGCCGCGGCACCCACGAATGTTATTCCCTGATGAAACTTGGCAAGCACTTATAACATTTGTTGTTCTTCGCCACCATATTTTTTTGAATTTTTTTGAAATTTTTTAGAGTTCACTATTCATGGTGGTATCAAAAGAGATAAAACTCGGATGTGCACTTTCCAACATTTTTTTCATGAATGCAAATGACACTGACATATAGGTGATGTTTTTCTAAACATTTTGGTATCTTATTTGCATTTTTCTGATTTAGTATGAATTAGTTATGAAGTTTTCAAACTGATGGTCAAACGGTCAAAGGGCAAAAGCATAATAGGAGCAAAGTGACTTGGACAGAAGCAGTGACTTTTGGGAATTAGGGGTAAAATAGACGAGTGGGACACAACTAGGGGCATAAATCTAATTATCCCTATACAATTTACCATTGTATTGGGTGTGTTGGGGACACAAGAGACTCTTTGTTATTTGGTTGCAGGGTTGTTTGAGAGAGACCATCTTCATCCTACGCCTCCCACGGATTGATAAACCTTAGGTCATCCACTTGAGGGAAATTTGCTACTGTCCTACAAACCTCTGCACTTGGAGGCCCAACAACGTCTACAAGAAGAAGGTTGCATAGTAGACATCTGGGATGCCCCGGCATCCCAAGCTATTATCCAAAAATGAGCCAAGAACTAAGCTCGGGGATGCCCCCGAGTGGCATCCCCTCTTTCTTCTAACGACCATCGATATTTTACTCGAAGCTATATTTTTATTCGTCACATACTATGTGTTTTGGTTGGAGCGTCTTGTATGATATGAGTCTTTGCTTGTTTTATTTTGTGTTTTAAGTCTTGATTCCTAGCTGGACACACCTATTTGAGAGAGCCAAAATTAGGTCATGACTTGTTAGAATTGCTCTCTATGCTTCACTTAAATTATTTATGATCTATGAACTTGCTCTAGTGCTTCACTTATATCTTTCTTAGCACGGTGTGCTTTAGTATTTTTGAAGAAATGCTCTCTTGCTTCACTTAGATTTATTTGAGAGTTAGTAAAATTTTCAAGAAATTCTCTCTTGCTTCACTTAAATTAATTTGAGAGAAAGAAAGAAAAATTATGCTCATGATCTTCACTTATATTTGTTTGAGCTTATCAAAAGCAACACATGAAAATTAGTTCTACAGTGATAGATATCCAAGAAGGATATAATAAAAAAATTCACGAAGATCATTGGACAAAATAAACTTGATTCCTTGTAATAGTTTTTGAGATATGATGATGTGATATGTGAGTTATGTTGATGAGTAATTATGCTTTAGTAAGAATATTGGTGTTAAGATTTGTGATTCCCTATGCAAGCATGAAAGTCAATAGTTATGCAATGAAATTATATCCTACTTGTGGTGCATTATTCGGTGTTAATTATGCTTAATGCTCGCTTATGAGATTATCCGTTTCTTGGTTGGTAGCTTCTCAAAATTTTTCTAGCCTTCATTTTGCACTAAGTATGATCTCTACTTGTGCATCCAAAAACCTTTAAACCAGTTTTGCCACATGAGTCCACTATATCTACCTATACGAGGTATTCTTTTGCCATTCTAAGCAAATTTGTTTGTGCCATCTCTAGTTTTCCGAAATAAACTTCTCTTTTGTGTGTTCGTTTCGCTCGTGGAGCGGTAAGGGGTGGCTAATATTTTCCATGCTAGATGTGTTATTCTCACGATGAGTGTTTATTCACTTGTCATTGCACGAGAGTAAGGCAAAGGTATTAGGGATGCCCAGTCCCAAAATGAAAAATGAATTTACTTTATGTTGTAAAATAATAATTCCTTGGAAAGTGTTGCTACGGAGGGCAATCGTGGATACGGCTAGCCATGGAAAGTGAAAGTATGGTTGAGAAAGGAATAAACTTTATTTTCTGTTTGGGAACCGCCTATGATATATCTAGCATGGAAAGTGTTGGGAACTCTAAGTCGTTTTTGTTGGTGGTAAGGATACACCTCCCAAAATGTTTTTATCTCTAAATTTTCGCTTTGAGCTCTGGCACCTCTACAAATCCCTACTTCCCTCTACGGAGGGCCTTTCTTTTACTTTATGTAATTTTGATTTTTGAATTTGCGTCTCCATCTTCTCTTATAAAAGCACCAACTAGGAGGCAATATGATCGTACTTGAGTATTGGGTGTAGCTAATATGCGAGTGTGTTTCATGAATGGATCAATGGTTGAGCATGATGGGCTAGAGATAACTTATTTTAGCGTTGATATTTTGAAAGACATGGTTGCTTGTTGATATGCTTGAGTATTTAAATTATCATGTCAAAACTAGATTATTGCTTCGAACAATATAAAAGTCCAAATGTCCATGCTACAAAGAAAAGAAATATGATATGACATGATAGGCAGCATTCCACATCAAAAATTCTGTTTTTATCACTTACCTACTCGAGGACGAGTAGGAGTTAAGCTTGGGCATGCTGATACGTCTCCAGCATATCTATAATTTTTTATTGTTCCATGTTGTTATATTATCAATCTTGGATGTTTTATAAACATTTTATATCATTTTTTGGTACTAACCTATTGACATAGTGCTAAGTGCCAATTGTTGTTTTCTCCATGTTTTTTACATTGCAACGGAGTCCAAACGCAACAAAACTTTACGGAGATTTTTTTGGACTAGAAGACACATAATGGGCCCTGGCTGCGCCTGGGGGGTGCTCCGAGGAGAGCACAACCCCCCAGGGCGCGCCAGGAGGCCCAGGCCTGCCTTGGTGGGTTGTACCCATATTGGGTGCCCCCCGGACCGCCTCTTTGCTCTGTAAATACCCCAATATTCCCAAAACCCTAGGAGAGTCGACGAAATATTGATCCAGCCGATGCAGAGTCCAGAACCACCAGATCCAATCTAGACACCATCTGGGGTGGGGTTCACCACCTCCATTGGTGCCTCTCCGATGATGCGTGAGTAGTTCTTTGTAGACCTTCGGGTCCAGAGTTAGGTGCTAGATGGTTTCCTCTCTCTCGCTGAATTCTCAATACAATGGTATCTTGGAGATCCATATGATGTAACTCTTTTTGTCGTGTGTTTGTTTGGATCGATGAACTTTGAGTTTATGATCAGATCTATCTTTTTATATCCATGAAAGTATTTGAGTTTCTTTGATCTCTTTTATGCATGATTACTTATAGCCTCATATTTCTTCTCTGATATTTGGGTTTTGTTTAGCCAACTTGATCTATTTATCTTGCAATGGGAAGAGGTGCCTTGTAGTAGGTTCGATCTTATGGTGCTTGATCCCAGTGACAGAAAGGGAACCGACACGTATGTATTGTTGATACTAAGGATAAAACAATGGGGTCTATCTCTACATAGATATATCTTGTCTACATCATGTCATCGTTCTTATTGCATTACTATTTTTTCCATGAACTTAATACACCAGATGCATGCTGGATAGTGGTCGATGTGTGGAGTAATAGTAGTAGATGCAGGCAGGAGTCGGTCTACTAATCTTGGACGTGATGCCTATGTAATGATCATTGCCTAGATATCATAATGATTATTTGAAGCTCTATCAATTGCCCAATCGTAATTTGTTCACCCACCGTTTGATATTTTTCTCGAGAGAAGCCACTAGTGAAACCTACGGCCCCCGGGTCTCTTTCTCATATTATTTTCCTTTGCGATCTATTTTCCTTTGCTTTTATCTTCAGATCTATTAAACTAAAAATACAGAAATACCATGCTGCAATTTATTCTTATTTATTTTATTTGGCTTTCGATCTATCAATCTACTACAATTTTATCTCACGTCCGTTTGTCCATCCGAGGCGCCGCTACCCGAAAGGGATTGACAACCCCTTTTACACGTCAGGTTGCGAGAAATTGTTATTTGTGTGCAGGTGCTGTTTACGTTTTGTTGCTTGGTTCTCCTACTGGTTCGATGACCTTGGTTTCGTATATGAGGGAAATACCTACCGCTGCTGTGCTGCATCATCCCTTCCTCTTTGGAGAAATACTGACGTAGCTTCAAGCCGCATCAGCCATTTCATAAATTTCGTCCATAGCTTATAATAGATGCTCCACCACCTTATTTTTGGGCCAGGCCCATTTAATTTCGAAATACTTGAGTGTAGGCTATTTGTAGAGTCCGTATGTGTGGGGAAACAAGAGTTAGGGTTGGTTTCGGACCCCCTCCTCCCAGGGACACAACCTCCATATATACATCCCTTAGGGTGTCGTTTAGACTTTGGGTTTTGTTTAGATTAAAAGTTCGCCATAGGTGCAAGTTCGCGTACTTGGTTTGTTTTCAATGACCAGACCAAGACGTCACATAACCCCACTTTCATCAATAAAGCTTTCCTCTTATAATCGCAATATCCAGATTGCAATCTCAGTTTCTTGCTATTCTTTGTTTGCTCGTAGCAAATATACCCTCGTGGTCAGGTTGATTGTGCTCCGGCGTGGTTAATAACCCCTCAGAAGTTGGTTTAGCGATTGCTAAGGCGCGACGTCTCGCACGTTCGTAGTAGCATCATTAGGGTTGACTCCCACAGAAAACGATAGTTATCTCGTCGAAACATCGGGACACCTTCGCCTCTATGAAGTGGTATCAGATTTCCAGGTTGCTCAGAGAGATTTTCCAATTTTTCATAGTTTAGATCGCGTCTGTTCTTCATACCTATAGTCCACGAAAAAGCCAACAAAAAATTAGGGTTAGTTCATCATATCCGAACCAATTTGAGCCTTTGCATAATCTTTTTAGGGCTTTTCTTTGTTGAATTTGCGGTTGCATCGTCGTGTCGAGTTGCTGGTGTTAGCGTCTAGTCCTTTAGAGTTTCGAGTACTCCCACAGTTTGTCACACCGCTGCTACTTCTTGAGCTTGCATTGTTTTTCCCTTGAAGAGGAAAGGGTGATGCAACACAGTAGAGATAAGTATTTCCCTTAGTTAAGAACCAAGGTATCAATCCAGTAGGAGAAACGCGAAAGTCCCCAATAGATGCACCTACACAAACAATCAAACACTTGCACCCAACGCGATAAAGGGGTTGTCAATCCCTTCATGGTCACTTGAAAGGTGAGATCTGATAGAGATATATAAAACTTGATAGAGACAAAGGTGTCCCATCTTTCGATGAGACAGTGGCTATCATTTTTGATGGAGTAGACTTTGACGATCCAACTACGAATGTGCGAGGACGTCGTGCCTTAGCAATCGCTAAACCAACTCCGAGAGGTTACTGACCATGCCGGAGCACGGTCAACCTGACCACGAGGGTCTATTTCCTGCATACAAATGAAGAACAAGCAAGAAACTAAGATTGCAATCTGGATATTGTGAATATAAGAGGATAGATTTATAGATCAAGTGGGGTTCTGTGACGTCTTGGTCTGGTCGTTGAATACAAACGAAGTACGCGAAGTTGCAGCTATGGCGAACTTTCAATCTAAACAAAACCCAAAGTCTAAACGATGCCCAGAGGGCTGTATATATGGAGGAAGAGGGGGGAAATTTCGTGTTCCTTGGAGGAGGGGTCTGAAACCAACCCTAACTCTTGTTTCCCCACACATACGGACTCTAAAAACAGCATATACTTGACTCTTTCAAAATTACATGGGCTGGCCCAAAAATAAGGTGACGCAACACCTCTAATAGCCTCTGGACGAAATTTATGAAGTGGCATCTTGTATATTTCGTCCAAGGCTTCATGCACTCATTATGGTGGCTTCAAGGTCCTGAAATTATCACTTGTAACTCCGTTCTTGTTCCCCTTGTGCATGCCATCATCTCCATGCTTAATCTGGCTCCAATGTTCATCCCTCTTGTCCAAACTAGGCCCTTCATTTGTAAGCAAAACAAATGTATCCAATTTAGGCAGCATCGTATTCTCATGAACATTAGAATCATTACCAAGAAACGAAAGTACCTGATGATTTAATTGGTGTGCGCGAGCTCTAGTAATTGGTCCAGTATGTATAGTAGCAGGGGCTGTGGGTGTAACAATGGTATTGATGTCCTCATCAAAACTAAATAAAGGATGAAATATTTTTGGGTTGTTTGGTTTATAGATATGAAAATAAAAGATTGCAAAATAGTAGATCGAAAACAAATATGATGGAAATAGACCCGGGGGCCATAGGTTTCACTAGAGAGGCTTCTCTCTTGAAGGCAAATAATATAGTGAGTGAGCAAATTACTGTCGAGCAATTGATAGAAAAGCACAAAGTTATGACGATATTAAAGGCAATGGTTATGAATATATGCATCACGTCCGTGTCAAGTAGACCGACTCCTGCCTGCATCTACTACTATTACTCCACACATCGACCGCTATCCAGCATGCATCTAGAGTATTAAGTTCATAAAGAATGGAGTAATGCCTTAAGTAAGATGACACGATGTAGAGGAATAAACTCAAGCAATATGATGAAAACCCCATCTTTTTATCCTCGATGGCAATATTTCAATAAGTGTCTCGCTACCCCTACTTTGTTACTAGGTGAAATCACGCAAGGTTGAACCCAAAGTTAAGCACCTCTCCCATTGCAAGAAAAACGAATCCAGTTGGCCGAACCAAACCGATAATTTGAAGGGAAATACAAAGATATCAAATCATGCATATTAGAATTCAGAGAAGATTCAAATAATATTCATAGATAAACTGAACATTAATCCACAATTCATCGAATCTCGACAAACACACTGCAAAAGAAGATTACATTGGATAGATCTCCAAGAACATCGAGGAGAACATGGTATTGAGAATCAAAGAGAGAGAAGAAGCCATCTAGCTACTAGCTATAGACCCGTAGGTCTGAGGTAAACTACTCACGCTTCATCGGAAGGGCAATAGGGTTGATGTAGATGCCCTCTGTGACCGAATCCCCCTCCGGCAGGATTCCAGAAAAGGCCCCAAGATGGGATCTCATGGGAACAGAAGATTGTGGCGGTGAAAAAGTATTTTTGTGGCTTGCTCTGAGGGTCTTGGAATATATGTGAAATATATAGGTTGAAGAGGTAGGTCAGGGGATCACCGAGGGGGCCACAAGGTAGGGGGGCACACCCCCCTAGGACGCGCCCTCCACCCTTGCCGCTGCCTTGTGGCTCTTCTGGCTAGGACTCCAAGTCCCCCAGGGTTCTTCTGGTCCAAGAAAAATCATCGTAAAGTTTTATTCCGTTTGGTATTCCTTTTCTGTGAAACTCAAAAACAAGGAAAAAAAACAGAAACTGGCACTAGGCTCTAGGTTAATAAGTTAGTCCCGAAAATAATATAAAATAGCATAATAATGCATATAAACATCCAAAACAAATAACATAATAGCATGGAACAATAAAAAATTATAAATATGTTGGAGACGTATCAAGCATCCCCAAGCTTAATTCCTTCTCGTCCTCGAGTAGGTAAATGATAAAAACAGAATTTTTGATGTGGAACGCTACCTAACATATTTATCCATGTAATTTTCTTTATTGTGGCATGAATGTTCAGATCCATAAGATTCAAAACAAAAGTTTAATATTGACATAAAAACAATAATACTTCAAGCATACTAATAAAGCAATCATGTCTTCTCAAAATAACATGGCCAAAGAAAGTCATCCCTACAAAATCATATAGTTTGACTATGCTCCATCATCATCACACAAAGTATTAAATCATGCACAACCCCGATGACAAGCCAAGCAATTGTTTCATACTTTTGATGTTCTCAAACTTTTTCAATCTTCACGCAATACATGAGCATGAGCCATGGACATAGCACTATATGTGAAATATAGTGGTGGTTGTGGAGAAGACAAAAAGAGAAGATAGTCTCACATCAACTAGGCGTATCAACGGGCTATGGAGATGCCCATCAATAGATATCAATGTGAGTGAGTAGGGATTGCCATGCAACGGATGCACTAGAGCTATAAGTTTATGAAAGCTCAAAAAGAAACTAAGTGGTTGTGCGTCCAACTCGCTTGCTCATGAAGACCTAGGGCAATTTGAGGAAGCCCATCATTGGAATATACAAGCCAAGTTCTATAATGAAAAATTCCCACTAGTATATGCATGTGACAACATAGGAGACTCTCTGTCATGAAGATCATCCTGCTACTTTGAAGCACAAGTGTGGAAAAAGGATAGTAACATTGCCCCTTCTCTCTTTTCACTCATTTTTTCTTTTCTCTTTTTTTATTGGTGGGCTTCTTGGCCTCTTTTATTTTTGAAAAGTCCGGAGACTTAGCTTCCATCATCCTTTCCTCACATGGGACAATGCTCTAATAATGATGATCATCACACTTTTATTTACTTACAACTAAAGAATTACAACTCGATACTTAGAACAAAATATGACTCTATATGAATGCCTCCAGCGGTGTACTGGGATATGCAATGATCTAGCATAGCAAATGACATAAAAACAGACAAGCCATGTAAACATCATGCCAGCTATCTTACGATCATGCAAAGCAATATGACAATGATGGAGCGTGTCATAATAAAATGGAACGGTCGAAGTTGCATGGCAATATATCTCGGAATGGCTATGGAAATGCCATAATAGGTAGGTATGGTGGCTGTTTTGAGGAAGGTATAAGTTGGGCGTAAGGCACCGGCAAAAGTTGCGCGGTACTAGAGAGGCTAGCAATGGTGGAAGGCTGAGAGTGCGTATAATCCATGGACTGAACATTAGTCATGAAGAACTCACATACTTATTACAAAAATCTATTAGTCATTGAAACAAAGTACTACGCGCGTGCTCCTAGGGGTATAGATTGTAGGAAAAGACCATCGCTCATCCCCGACCGCCACTCATAAGGAAGACAATAAATAAATAAATCATGCTCTGACTTCATCACATAACGGTTCAGCATACGTGCATGCTACGGGAATCAAAAACTTTAACACAAGTATTTCTACCAATCCACAATTACTCACTAGCATGACTCTAATGTCACCATCTTTTTATCTCAAAACAATCATAAAGAATCAAACTTCACATAGTATTCAATGTACTTTATATGGAAGTTTTTATTATATCCCTCTTGGATGCCCATCATATTAGGACTAAATTCATAACAAAACCAGAAAAAAAGCAAGAACAAAAAAAATTGGGTTGCCTCCCAACAAGCGCTATTGTTTAACGCCCTTAGCTAGGCAGAAAAACATATATCTAGGTATTGTCATCTTTGGTATGCAATCCGTAAGTAGCTCTCATGATAGATTCATATGGCAACTTAATTTTCTTTCTAGGAAAGTGTTCCACGCCCTTCCTTAACAGAAATTGAAATCTAATGTTTCCTTCTTTCATATCAATTACTGCACCAATCGTTGTAAGGAAAGGTCTACCAAGAATAATAGGACATGTAGGATTGCAATCTATATCAAGAACAATGAAATCAACGGGCACATAATTCCTATTTGCAACAATAAGAACATCATTAATTCTTCCCATAAGTTTCTGTGATGATCTACTTTCCAATTTGAGAGAAGGTACAACTACCTCATCAAGTTTTACTTTTCTCACACTCACTTCTTTCGAGAGAAACTCCTTCTCTAGAAAGGTTCCATTCTTGGCAACAAAGATCTTGCCTACGGATATGCGGTAGAAGGTGTAACCAATTGTTTCCTTAGGGTATCCTATGAAGACGCACTTGTATGATTTGGGTTCGAGCTTATCAGGCTGAAGCCTTTTGACATAAGTGTCGCAACCCCAAACTTTAAGAAGCGACTGCTTAGGTTTTTTGCCAAACCAAATTTCATACGGTGTCGTCTGAACGGATTTAGACGGTGCCCTGTTTAACGTGAATGCAGTTGTCTCTAATGCATAACCCCAAAACGATAGTGGTAAATCGGTAAGAGACATCATAGGTCGCACCATATCTAATAATAGTACGGTTACGATGTTCGGACACACCATTACATTGTGGTGTTCCAGGTGGCGTGAGTTGTGAAACAATTCTAGATTGTTTTAAATGAAGGCCAAACTCGTAACTAAAATATTCGCCTTCGCGATCAGATCGTAGAAACTTTATTTTCTTGTTACGATAATTCTCCACTTCACTCTGAAATTCTTTGAACTTTTCAAATGTTTTAGACTTGTGTTTCATTAAGTAGATATACCCATATCTCCTCAAATCATCTGTGAAGGTCAGAAAATAACGATACCCGCTGCGTGCCTCAATACTCATCGGACCGCATACATCGGTATGTATTATTTCCAATAAGTCATTAGCTCGCTCCATTGTTCCGGAGAACGGAGTTTTAGTCATCTTGCCCATGAGGCATGGTTCGCAACACTACTGGAATCAGGAACTCTGCCGTCAGCCGTTTCTTTGCCGTCAGCTAGCTGATGGCAAAGAGGGTCTTTGCCATCAGCTTAAAGAAAACTGATGGCAAAGAAGCAGCTGACGGCAAAGAAAGTGTTTGCCGCCAGCCCCATCTTTGCCGCCAACTAGCTAACTGCAAAGAGGCAGGGTGGGCTGCTAGCCAGGGGCAGCTAACGGCCACTTTCTTTCACGTCCGCTAGCTGATGGCAAAGAATCTTTGCCGCCAGCTAGCAGACGACAAAAAAGTGGCCAAACTAACGTCCGTTAGCTAGGCTCTTTGCCGTCTGCTAGCGGACGGCAAAGAGCTGTGCCCTATCTACCAAAATGCCCTCACCCTACCCCTCTCTCTCCCTCTCCCCTCATCCCAACCCCACGCCGCCACCTCGCCCCGCCTCACCGCCCCGGCCGCCCCGCCCCGCCGTGCCGGGTCGCTCCGGCCGCCCCACCCCGCCTCGCCGCCCCGGCCCGTCCGCGCCATCCCGTTTGCGCTGCCTTGCCGCCCCGCCCCGTCCGTGCAGGCCCGGGCCTCCTCACCGCCCTGCCAGGCTGCGCCGGCCCCGCCCCAGCCACCCCGCCCCTCCGCTCCGGACCGCCCCGGCCGCCCCGTCAGCCCGCCCCGGTGTCGGTGTACAAAAGTAGGGGCCTTTTCTGTACCCCTTTACTTGTGCACGGGCAGTCGTAGCCATGCCTGCGGCCATGCTTGGTGGGGCAGAGGAAGGAATGGTACAAGGTTGCCAAGGCAGCGCTCGAACCAGAAGCATGAAGAGCGAAGTGACAAGGTGAGCTTTCCTTGACAAGACCCTTGTCGGGGCAGCCTATGTGGCCCCGGCAAGAGCCTTGCCGGGGCAACTTGCCCAACACCAGCAAAGCCACCACCCTTGAGCCTAAGAGCTCTGACACCATCGACAGCGTCAAGACCAAAACTCAGGGGTGCCTCGCATAGTGGCCTGCAGATCTTTGTGAAAACCAAAGGCCTGCAAGCCTAGATGAGAACCAGAAGATGAAGACCCCCGACAAGATCTTGCCGGGGACGACCATAGACCCCCGGCAAGACCCTTGCCAGGGATGCCCACGAGATCCCGGCAAAGCCCTTGCCGGGAGCGTCTGCGAGGTCGAGGCCAGGCCCCGCACCCGCAAGAGTTTCGCCGCCCCACGCCCGTTCCGACATTGTGGCCAGCCCGCCAACTAGGCGAGCGCCTGCGTGGCAGCATGCAGCTTCTAGGCCAACTAGCGAAGCACCTGCGTGGTGGCATGCAGATCTTTGTGAAGCCCCTGCCACCGCACCAGCTCAGCAGCCAGCCAGCCAACGTGGCGCTGCATGCCTCGTCAGCTTGGACGCGCGTCGGAGCGAGGCATGGCGGCGACGGGCGGGATGAGCTTCTTTGCCATCCCCGATAAAGCAAGAGGGCATGTCGGCGGCGCATTAAATGCGTTTGTCCTACGGTGCCAGGCGATAGACTTGTACACTGTACATACTTTCCACCTCCTGTGTGCCACTGTGGCAACCCCTTTGACATATAAAAGGAGGCCCGAGGCGTACTGAGAGAGGATTCAGACTTTTTTGGACTGGGCATGCACCGCGGCTAGTTCAAGAGCTCAAGAGCACTAAATACACACAAAGAGGACTAGGGTTTTACGCATCGTTTGCGGCCCGAACCTGGGTAAAAACTCCCCCCTCCCACGTTGATCTTCTGGACCCGCTCTTTGCGCAGCTCCACGCCCCGCCAACCGTAGAAGGGACTCCCCGAGGGATCCCATAGGTGTCGTTCCTGAGCCCCGACACCCGGCCGCTCCAAGGTGAGACCCTTTTTTCTGTTTTTTAGATTTAGTTTAATTAGGTTTAGTATAATTTAGTTTAGGTTTTGTTTAGTTTAGTTAGTTTACTTTAGGTTTAGTTTAATTCAGTTTAGGTTAAGTTTCTGAGTTTAGGTCTAGTTTAGTTAGTTAAGTTTAGTTAGTTAAGTTTAGTTAGTTTAGTTTAGGTTTAGTTTAGTTTAGGTTAGGTTAAGTTTCTGGTTTATTTTGAACATGTGAAATTTGTTTTTTTAGTTCAAGCATTTATTCCCGCATCAACATTGACGATGCCTATGCCGCATCCTCGTCATCGACTCAGCGGAGGAGGCCTACTTGATCATAGGGTCCATGTACGAGACTGGGCTCCGCCGGGTTGGTACTGGGAGGTTCTACCTTCCGGGGGGCGCAGCTTGGTGAGGAGCCAGCCCGTCATTGACCCGAACAGTGTTTGGTGGCGGTCGCGTGGGCCAGTGACGGTGTCGAGGCTTTCGGACACCGCGGAGGTGGTACGTCACCGTGTCAGCGAGGAGGACGAGCAAGTCTGTCGCTACATGGTTGCATTGAAGGGCAGGTTCGACAATACCTGGCAGGTTCTTCAGGGATCTCACTGGAGCTATGATCCTGTGATGGTTCCTTCTCATTCGGTGCCCACCGCCCGCGCCGATACCCGTCGTTCGCTATGGTTCTAGCTGTATTAGCGATGCAATATGTATGATACTATTCGAGATGTATTAGTGATAATATTCGACGATGTACGGACGCAAGAGATGATGTAGTTTTGCTTATTGAATGCATGCTAATTTAGTTTACCCGGGGACGAGCGGGTGATACGTCTCCAACGTATCTATAATTTTTGATTGTTCCATGCTATTATATTATCTGTTTTGGATGTTTAATGGGCTTTAATATGCTCTTTTATATTATTTTTGGGACTAACCTATTAACCGGAGGGCCAGTGCCAGTTGCTGTTTTTTGCCTATTTCAGTGTTTCGCAGAAAAGGAATATCAAACGGAATGAAACCTTTGTGAGGATCTTTCTTGGAAGAAACGCAATCCAGGAGACCTGGAGTGGAAGTCAGAGACGCAATGAGGTGGCCACGAGGCAGGAGGGCGTGCCCAGGGGGGTAGGCGCGCCCCCACCCTCGTGGGCCCCTCATAGCTCCACCGACCTACTTCTTTCGCCTATATATACTCTTATACCCTGAAAACATCCAGGGGAGCCACGAAACCACTTTTCCACCACCGCAACCTTCTGTACCCGTGAGAACCCATCTTGGGGCCTTTTTCGGCGATCTGCCCGAGGGGGATTCGATCACGAAGGCTTCTACATCAACACCGTAGCCTCTCTGATGATGTGTGAGTAGTTTACCACAGACCTCCGGGTCCATTGTTATTAGCTAGATGGCTTATTCTCTCTCTTTGGTTCTCAATACAAAGTTTTCCTCGATGTTCTTAGAGATTTATTCGATGTAATACTCTTTTGCGGTGTGTTTGCCGAGATCCGTTGAATTGTGGGTTTATGAACTTGATTATCTATGAATATTATTTGGTTCTTCTCTGAATTCTTATATGCATGATTTGATATCTTTGCAAGTCTCTTCGAATTATCGGTTTAGTTTGGCCTACTAGATTGATCTTCCTTACAATGGGAGAAGTGCTTAGCTTTGGGTTCAATCTTGCGGTGCTCTATCCTAGTGACAGAAAGGGAACCGACACATATTGTATTGTTGCCATCGAGGATAAAAAGATGGGGCTTATATCATATTGCTTGAGTTTATCCCTCTACATCATGTCATCTTGCCTAATACGTTACTCCGTTCTTATGAACTTAATACTCTAGATGCATGTTGTATAGCGGTCGATGTGTGGAGTAATAGTAGTAGATGTAGAATCGTTTCGGTCTACTTGACACAGACGTGATGCCTATATTCATGATCATTGCCTTAGATATCATAATAACTATGCGCTTTTCTATCAATTGCCCGGCAGTAATTTGTTCACCCACCGTAATATATGCTATCATGAGAGAAGCCACTAGTGAAGCCTATGGCCCCCGGGTCTACTTTACATCATATAAGTTTCCAATCTATAATTCTAGTTTACTATTTATTTTGCAATCTTTATTTTCCAATCTATACAACAAAAATACCAAAAACATTTATCTTATTATCTTTATCAGATCTCACTTTTGCAAGTGGCCGTGAAGGGATTGACAACCCCTTTATCGCGTTGGTTGCAAGGTTCTTGATTGTTTGTGTAGGTACTAGGCAACTTGCGTGTAGTCTCCTACTGGATTGATACCTTGGTTCTCAAAAACTGAGGGAAATACTTACACTACTTTGCTGCATCACCCTTTCCTCTTCAAGGGAAAACGAACACATGCTCAAGAGGTAGCAAGAAGGATTTCTGGCGCCGTTGCCGGGGAGATTTGCGCCAAGTCAAGTCAAGATTTGATCTCCCATCAACTAGCCATTTCTGGCACCGTTGCCGGGGAGATCTACGCTCAAGTCAAGACATACCAAGTACCCATCACAAACTCTTATCCCTCGCATTACATTATTTGCCATTTTCCTCTCGTTTTCCTCTCCCCCACTTCACCTTTGTCGTTTTATTCGCCCTCTTTCATTCGCCCTCTTTCATTCGCCTCTTTTCGCTAGCTTCTTGTTTGCTTGTGTGTTGGATTGATTATTGGTCACGATGGCTCAAGATAATACTAAATTGTGTGACTTTTCCAATACCAACAATAATGATTTTATTAGCACTCCGATTGCTCCTACTACCGATGCCGAATCTTGTGAAATCAATACCGCTTTGTTGAATCTTGTTATGAAAG
The DNA here is from genome assembly GCF_018294505.1 of Triticum aestivum. NCBI lineage: Eukaryota > Viridiplantae > Streptophyta > Magnoliopsida > Poales > Poaceae > Triticum > Triticum aestivum. The sequence goes on along the minus strand of NC_057811.1, from coordinate 230,940,293 downwards.
ATCAGTTTTCTGGCCTTCCTAGTGAAGATGCCGCTACCCATCTAAACAACTTCGTTGATTTGTGTGATATGCAAAAGAAGAAAGATGTGGATAATGATATTATTAAATTGAAGCTATTTCCGTTTTCGCTTAGAGATCGTGCTAAAACTTGGTTCTCTTCTTTGCCTAAAAATAGTATTGATTCATGGAATAAGTGCAAAGATGTTTTTATCTCTAAGTATTTTCATGCCGCTAAGATCATCTCTCTTAGAAACGATATTATGAATTTTAAGCAACTTGATCATGAGCATGTTGCACAAGCTTGTAAGAAGATGAAATTAACGATACGTAATTGCCCTACACATGGTTTGAACTTATGGATGATTATACAATTATTTTATGCTTGATTGAATTTTGCTTCTAGAAATCTGTTAGATTCGGCCGCGGGAGGCACTTTTATGGAAATCACTTTAGGAGAAGCTACTAAACTCCTAGATAATATTATGGTTAATTATTCTCAATGGCACACCGAAAGATCCACTAGTAAAAAAGTTCATGTTGTTGAAGAGATTAATGTTTTGAGTGGAAAGATGGATGAACTTATGAAATTGTTTGCTAATAAGAGTGTTTTTTCTGATCGTAATGATATGCCTTTGTCCACTTTCATTGAGAATAATAATGAATCTATGGATGTGAATTTTTTTGGTAGGAACAATTTTGGTAACAACGCATATAGAGGAAATTTTAATTCTAGGCCGTTTCCTAGTAATTCCTCTAATAATTATGGTAATTCCTACAACAACTGTTATGGAAATTTTAATAAGATGCCCTCTGATTTTGAGACTAGTGTTAAAGAATTTATGAATTCACATAAGAATTTCAATGCCTTGCTTGAAGAAAAATTGCTTAAGATTGATGAGTTGGCTAGGAACGTGGATATAATTTCTCTTGATGCTGATTCTTTGAAACTTAGATCTATTCCACCTAAGCATGATATCAATGAGTCTCTCAAAGCCATGAGAATTTACATTGATGAGCGCAAAGAAAGAACCGCTAGGATGCGTGCTAAAAAGATTGCTTTGTGAAAGCGTGTTCTTCTAGTTTTCATGATAATAATGATGAAGATCTAAAAGTGATTGATGTGTCTCCTATTAAATCTTTGTTTTCCAATATGAATCTTCATAAAGATGGGACTGGAGATGAGTCAACTTTAGTTAAAAGGCATCCCAATGATTCGGAGTTTTTAGATCTTGATGCAAAAAATGGTAAAAGCGGGATTGAAGAGGTCAAAACTTTACATAGCAATGAACCCACTATTTTGGATTTCAAGGAATTTAATTATGATAATTGTTCTTTGATAGATTGTATTTCCTTGTTGCAATCCATTTTAAATTCTCCTCATGCTTATGATCAAAATAAAGCTTTTACCAAACACATCATTGATGCTTTAATGCAATCCTATGAAGAAAAGCTTGAATTAGAAGTTTTTATCCCTAGAAAACTTTATGATGAGTGGGAACCTACTATTAAAATTAAGATTAAAGATCATGAATGCTATGCTTTATGTGATTTGGGTGCTAGTGTTTCCACGATTCCAAAAACTTTGTGTGATGTGTTAGGTTTCCGTGAATTTGATGATTGTTCTTTAAATTTGCACCTTGCGGATTCCACCATTAAGAAATATATGGGAAGGATTAATGATGTTCTTATTGTTGCAGATAGGAATTATGTGCCCGTAGATTTCATTGTTCTTGATATAGATTGCAATCCTACATGTCCTATTATTCTTGGTAGACCTTTCCTTAGAACGATTGGTGCAATTATTGATATGAAAGAAGGAAATATTAGATTCCAATTTCCATTAAGGAAAGGCTTGGAACACTTTCCTAGGAAGAAAATTAAATTACCTTATGAATCTATTATGAGAGCCACTTATGGATTACATACCAAAGATGACAATACCTAGATATATTCTTGTTTTTATGCCTAGCTAGGGGCGTTAAACGATAGCGCTTGTTGGGAGACAACCCAATTTTATTTTTGTTCCTTGCTTTTTGTTCCTGTTTAGTAATAAGTAATTCATCTAGCCTCTTTTTAGATGTGGTTTTATGTTTTAATTAGTGTTTTTTTCAAGATGAACCTTTGGGAAGACTTGGGTGAAATCTTTGCGATCTTGCTGTAAAAAAAACAGAAACTTTAGCGCTCACGAGATTAGATGCCATTATTTACGGGAGAGTGATTTTAGGGTGATTCTTTTTGCAGATGATTAATAGACAAATTCCTCAAGTCCACCAATTTATTTCAGAATTTTTGGAGTTACAGAAGTATACGTTTATTTCAGATTACTACAGACTGTTCTGTTTTTGACAGATTCTGTTTTTCATGTGTTGTTTGCTTATTTTGATAAATCTATGGCTAGTATTGGGGGTTGGAGGGTATGAACCATAGAGAAGTTGGAATACAGTAGGTTTAACACCAATATAAATAAATAATGAGCTCATGATATTTTCTGTTTAAGTTTTGTGTTGTGAAGTTTTCAAGTTTTTGGGTAAAGATTTGATGGATTTTGGAATAAGGAGTGGAAAGAGCCTAAGATTGGGGATGCCCAAGGCACCCAAAGATAAAATTCAAGGACAACCAAAAGCCTAAGCTTGGGGATGCCCCAGAAGGCATCCCCTCTTTCGTGTTCATCTATCGGTAACTTTACTTGAGGCTATATTTTTATTCACCACATGATATGTGTTTTGCTTGGAGCGTCTTGTATGATTTGAGTCTTTGCTTTTTAGTTTACCACAGTCATCCTTGATGTACACACCTTTTGGGAGAGACACACATGAATCGTAATTTATTAGAATACTCTATGTGCTTCACTTATATCTTTTGAGCCAGATAATTTTGCTCAAGTGCTTCACTTATATCTTTTAGAGCACGGTGGTGGTATTATTTTATATAAATCATTTGATCTCTCATGCTTCACTTATATTATTTTGAGAGTCTTTTAGAACAGCATGGTAATTTTCTTTTGCTATAAAATTAGTCCTAATATGATAGGCATCCAAGATGGCTATAATAAAAACTTCCATATAGAGTGCATTGAATACTAAGAGAAGTTTGATACTTGATGATTGTTTTGAGATATGTAGATGGTGATATTAGAGTCGTGCTAGTTAAGTAATTGTAAATTTGAGAAATACTTCTGTTGAGGTTTGCAAGTCCCGTAGCATGCACGTATGGTAACCGTTGTGTAACAAATTTGAAGCATGAGGTGTTTCTTTGATTGTCCTCCTTATGAGTGGCGGTCGGGGACGAGCGATGGTCTTTTCCTACCAATCTATCCCCCTGGGAGCATGCGCGTAGTGCTTGGTTTTGATGACTTGTAGATTTTTGCAATAAGTATGTGAGTTCTTTATGACTAATGGTGAGTCCATGGATTATACGCACTCTCACCCTTCCATCATTGCTAGCCTCTTCGGCACCGTGCATTGCCCTTTCTCACCTCGAGAGTTGGTGCAAACTTCGCCGATGCATCCAAACCCCATGATATGATACGCTCTATCACACATGAGCCTCCTTATATCTTCCTCAAAACAACCACCATACCTACCTATCATGGCTTTTCCATAGCCATTCCGAGATATATTGCCATGCAACTTTCCACCGTTCCGTTTATTATGACACGCTTCATCATTGTCATATTGCCTTGCATGATCATGTAGTTAACATCATATTTGTGGCAAGGCCACCATGCATAATTTTTCGTACATGTCACTCTTGATTCATTGCCCATCCCGGTACACCGCCGGAGGCACTCATATAGAGTCATATTTTGTTCTTGTATCGAGTTGTAATCCTTGAGTTGTAAATAAATAGAGGTGTGATGATTATCATTATTAGAGCATTGTCCCATGTGAGAAAAAAAGAGAAAGGCCAAAAAAGAGAAGGCCCAAAAAATGAGAGAAAAAGAGAGAAGGGACAATGTTACTATCCTTTTTCCACACTTGCGCTTCAAAGTAGCACCATGATCTTCATGATAGAGAGTCTCTTATTTTATCACTTTCATATACTAGTGGGAATTTTTCATTATAGAACTTGGCTTGTATATTCCAACAATGGGCTTCCTCAAACGCCCTAGGTCTTCGTGAGCAAGCAAGTTGGATGCACACCCACTTAGTTTCTTTTGTTGAGCTTTCATACATTTATAACTCTAGTGCATCCGTTGCATGGCAATCCCTACTCCTCGCATTGACATCAATTGATGGGCATCTCCATAGCCCATTGATTAGCCGCGTCGATGTGAGACTTTCTCCCTTTTTGTCTTCTCCACACAACCTCCATCATCATATTCTATTCCACCCATAGTGCTATATCCATGGCTCGTGCTCATGTATTGCGTGAAAGTTGAAAAAGTTTGAGAATACTAAAGTATGAAACAATTGCTTGGCTTGTCATCGGGGTTGTGCATGATGAGAGCATTTTGTGTGACGAAAATGAAGCATGGACAAATTATATGATTTTGTAGGGATGAGCTTTCTTTGGCTATGTTATTTTGAGAAGACATAATTGCTTGATTAGTATGCTTGAAGTATTATTATTTTTATGTCAATATTAAACTTTTGTCTTGAATCATTCGGATCTGAACATTCATGCCACAATAAAGAGAATTACATTGAAAATTATGTTAGGTAGCATTTCACATCAAAAATTCTGTTTTTATCATTTACCTACTCGAGGACGAGCAGGAATTAAGCTTGGGGATGCTGATACGTCTTCAACATATCTATAATTTTTTATTGTTCCATGCTATTAATTATATTATTTGTTTTGAATGTTTAATGGGCTTTAATATGCTATTTTATATTATTTTTGGGAGTAACCTATTAACCGGAGGCTCAGTGCCAGTTGTTGTTTTTTTGCCTATTTCAGTGTTTCGCAGAAACGGAATATCAAATTGAATCCAAACGGAACGAAACCTTCGCGAGGATCTTTCTTGGAACAAACACAATCCAGGAGACTTGGTGTCGGGGGAAACGACACCTATGGGATCACTGGGAATCCCTTTTGCTGCGGTTGGCGGGCGCGGGGTTGTGCAAAGAGCGGGTCTAGGAGCCATCACAAGGATCGTTTACCCAGGTTCGGGCCGCGAGGATGCGTAATACCCTAGTCCTGCTTTTGTGTATATTTGAGTGTTCTTGAGCTTTTGAACTAGCTACGTTGCGTGCGTCGTCCAAAAGATCCGAATCCTTTCCCAGTACGCCTTGGGCCTCCTTTTATAGACAAAGGGGCTGCCACAGTGGCACACAGGAGGTGGAAAGCTATACAGTGGTCGATCTTATCGCCTATCATTGCAGGACAAGGTGCATTAAATGCACAACTTAGGTGTCCACTTGCTTTATCGGGGGCGGTAACGAGGCCCGTCCCGTCCGTCACTGCTCCGCCTTGCTCCGACGCGCGTCCAGGCCAACGAGGCATGTAGCGCCATGTAGGCTGGCAGGCTGCTGAGTTGGCGTGGTGGTAGGGTCTTCACGAGGATCTGCATGCCACCACGCAGGTGCTTGCTGAGTTGGCCTAGGGGCCGCACGTTGCCACGCAGGTGCTCGCCTAGTTGATGGGCTGGCAGCTGTATGGGAACGGCGGTGGAGTCTTGGCAGATGTGGGCCTGGCTGTGGCCCAGCAGATGTCTCCGGCAAGAGTCTTGTCAGGGCCCTGACAAGGTTCTTGCCGTGGCATCGCGGTCGTCCCCAATAAGGATCTTGCCGGGGGTCTTGTGGGTCTACTCGGCAAGGATCTTGCTGAGGATCATCGTTTTCTGGTTCTCATATGATCTTGTGTACTTCTGATCTTCACAAACATCTGTATGCCACCATGGAGGTGCCTCCCGAGCCCTGATTCCAAAGTGGTTGATGGTGTTGGAACTCTTGGGCTCAAGGGTGGCGGCCCTGCTGGTGTTGGGCAAGTTGCCCCGGCAAGGTTCTTGCCGGGGCTGTGGAGGCCGCCCCGGCAAGGGCCTTGCCGGGGGAGTTCTCCTCGCTCCTCTGCTCTTTGTGTTTCTGGCTTGGCGTTGATCTGGTCGTCTTTTGGCCTTGTTTTCCTCCTCTGGCCTACTAAGTGTGGCCGCGGGCGCGGCTCTGACTGCCCATGCACAAGTAAAGGGGTCCAAAGAGGGCCCCTACTTTTGTACACCGACAGGAGTCCCCGGGCCTGGGCCACACATAAGCGCAACGCGTTGTTGGGCTAGGCCCAGAAAGGTGCACGGGTAGGCGGGGCGGAGTTTTACCGCGGTAACTTCGTCGCTGGTTACGCTTCCCCACGACCTGCATTGAATGCGCGACGTGGGGGTCGTGCGTGACGTGGGGGTCATGCGCGGGGCGGTTCATGTGTGCATGCGTCACATCATAGTAACGAGGCTGCTCGCGCCTTCCCCATAAAAAGAGGGAAACACAGGGGCGCGGCTCATTTACTAAGTGGACTTGAGTTGTGGCCTTCAATGCGCCCATGCCCCACGATCACGGGGTGGAAAATGGTCGCCTCATTCGACTCCTTGATTTTGGCTTGCTCGCGACGTGTCCCTCATGCCTCGAAGATGGTAGGCGGTGGACGCGCGGGGGGGGGGGGGCACGGGCCTTAAATGACGAGGCGGGGAACCGGGTAGTCGCTGATTGGAGCAGCAGGGCGGTCTCGATTTCCTGCGCCCCTGGTGGCCGGATTGGTTAAGTGGGGCGGCCGAGCCCCGGCCCCGCCCACTTATAAGAAGGGGAGGGGGATGGCACCCCTCAATCTTTCATCGTTCACCTCCTTCCACCTTGGCTCCTTCCTTTCTTCTGCTATGGCGGGAGGACGCGCCGACACTCCGATGGCGGCGACGAGGGTCTCTGCTCGACAGCGCGCCCCTCCTTCCCAAGAGCTCACGGCGGCGAAGCCGACTGTGAGAGGAAGGGGGAGGGGGCGAGGCCGAGGCCGCCGTGGCGCTCGGGGAAGAGGAGGACGGGGCGGCGCACCGGCCTTGCCTCCGCCAGCGGCCCCTCTCCCAATGGAGGGCCACGTCGGAGACCAGCCCCGTGAGTTCGTCATCAGGCTGCACCGGCCAGTGCGCCGTCGTCTCCGCCTCCCTACTCTGTTCGCTCGGGAGATGGAGCTCGACCTGCCACAGGCTCTGAGGTTGCATATGAGGGGCTGCGGGAACGGTAGCACCGTGGTCTATGCCGACTTCCCCGCCCCTCACGTCATGTATCTTCGCCGCAGATGGAAGACCTTCGCCCGTGCCCACAGCCTGTCGGAGGGGCGCGTTCTCTACTTCAAATTAATGGAGAACGGCCTGATCTCCGTCAAGGTCTCTGGGGACTTGGGAACTCGCCTAAAGTGTTGCGTGGAGAGCTCCTCCAATGATGAAGACTCCTCCACAAGCGGGAGTGACGAGGAGGACAGTGACAGAGACGACGAGGGCGTCGAGCAGGAGGACACCGACTCCGACTGACTACGTCACCCTCCCCCCTCGCCACGCGCCCTGTCGAGGGCCTTCCTCGTCAAGCTCTCCATCAGCGCGTTCCCCGTCGTCTCCTTTTTGCCTTCACCTGCCGCACCTGGGAGGAAAGGGGCAAGAACGGGGATCACGGGACACTTATGTTTTTTTAGTTTTTAAGCCTACGGGCACTTGTTAGATTTAAACCTTGTAATCCCCTTGCTCATGTTTGCATTTCATACGAATTGTACCTGTTTGGAACGTATTAATGAAAAAGGGTGTTTGTCGGGTTCTTTGTGCGTGAGCGAGGCCCATGCCAAGGAACAAATCCTTGCTATTCTGAAGATAAATGTTGTCGCCCCGCAACAGGCCTTGCCGTCCCCTTACTTCATTCACGACCATACTCACGCTTTCGGCGGAGGCAGGGGCAAAGTAAGGTTAGGCCCCTCATTTGCTTCCTTGTCACCGCAACTACAACCAAGTTCCGGCCCCGGGAAGTTCTTGGGCACAAGAAAGGGGGAGCACGGTGGCCTACGAATAAACGAGGCTTCATACGTCCCAATTTCATACGGGAATGCATAACAGGGGATAAAGGACTTATCTGGATCGTCAGCCCCCGGCGACCTTGGCTTGTCGTGGTCAGGTGCTTCAATCTGCAGCCCCCCGGCAATGGCTTGCTGGGGTCGGGGATGTCGATCCGTCTCCATGCCCTAAAATGGCTTGGCAGAAACGCCTGTGCAGCCTGCGAACCAAAGAAAAGACTGGAAAGGACGAAAAGACACACACACACCCGACCTCTATGCTAGGGGTTAATTGCCGCCGGGCACTATCAACCCTACCAAAGAGAGACTTAACCAAGCATGCATTCTAAAACTTAGGGCGCCAGCGCTTCATTTATTTATGCTCAGGGTCTGCGCCTGGCTTTGTACAAAGGGTTACATGCCTTGTCGGCAAGGCTTGTACAAAAGGTGGCTTGCTGAGAGGCCCGACAACCGCGCCTCATGGGTAAAACTTACGAAGATGTTCGATGTTCCAGGAGTTGCTCACTGGGATACCATCTTCGGTCTCCAGGCGGACTGCGCCAGGCCTGGTGACTCGTATTACCCGATAAGGGCCTTCCCACTTCAGCATCAACTTGTTGGAATTCTTGGCCGATTGAACGCGCCGAAGAACAAGGTCGCCTTCCTCAAAGCTTCGGGCATGAACCTTGCGGCTATGGTAGCGGCGCAAGGCTTGCTGGTAGCGCGCTGCTCTCACAGCCGCCCGAAGACGATCTTCCTCAAGGAGCGTTGTGTCATCTTGCCGCAATTGGTCTTGCTCAAGCTCATCATAAGCGAGCACTCGGAGTGACCCCGTATGTGAGTTCCGTGGGGAGAACTGCTTCTGCCCCGTAAATGAGGGAGAAAGGTGTCTGGCCGGTGGCTCGACTTGGTGTCGTTCTGATTGACCAAAGAACCGCCGGCAATTCATTAATCCAGCGTCTTCCGCACTTGTGTAGCCAGTCAAAAGTCTTTGTCCGGAGGCCTCGCAGTACTTTAGCATTTGCCCTCTCCGCCTGGCCATTGCTCCATGGATGTGCAACAGAGGCGAAACAGTCTTTGCTGCCGAGGTCTTGGATGTACTGCATGAAGGTGCGGCTTGTGAACTGCGTGCCGTTGTCGGTGATGACTCTGTTCGGCACACCAAAACGGCAAACTAGCCCCTTGAAGAACTTGACGGCTGACTATGCTTTCACCTTCCTCACTGCCTCCACTTCAGGTCACTTTGTGAACTTGTCGATTGCGACGTACAAGTACTCAAAGCCCCCGATAGCACGGGGGAAGGGGCCCAGTATGTCGAGCCCCCAGACCGAAAATGGCCAGGAGAAGACGTCGACCCGCCATCCGACGGCTCTGCTGATAGAGGCGAGGGTGTCCCGATCTTTCGATGAGATGATAACTATCGATTTGGTGGAGTCGACTTTGACGATCCGACTACAAACATGCACGATGTTGCGCCTTAGCAATCGCTAAACCAATCTCCTGAGGTTACTGACGATGCCGGAAGCACGATCAGCCTGACCACGAAGGTCTATTCCTGCAAGCAATCGGAGAATGAGCAAGAATATGATAAAGCAATCCGAATATTGAGATTATATATGAAGTATTGATAATGGTGGGGATCCGTAAGCGGTCTTGGTCTGGTCGTTGGACACAAACGAAGTACACGAAGTTGCAATGGCTAACTTTTAACTAAACAAATCCCAAGGAAAAAGCTACTAGATGGATCTACTTATATAGGAGCAAGGGGAGGCGGCCAAGGAGGTGGGAGGACGTCCCAAGGCAGCCTAAACCAACCATAGGTCGTACAAGGCTCATGGGCCCAAGTGGAGGTGATGCCACACCTTTGGACTTGTTGTTTGACTCGGATTCTGCTGCAGCGTCAGATTGTTTCGTCCATATCTGAACGCTCCGGACAAATTTAAAGGTGAATCCAATTGGGTTGGAAAGAGGACGAAATCTACTTTCCAACAAAAAAAGAATCACCCACTTCGGAGTCCGTATGAAAAAGTTGTTGGTGTTTTGAGTCAGGTATGTCTGTGCAGTCCGAATCTGAATCCAGAACGTGAGAGACTTGGACTCTATCTTCTCTTGGCCCAAAAGTGACGTGAGAGGACTTTTTGAACAGAACCTAAACTTCTCCTTTTGCCTTATCTTCATATGTGGATTGTACAAATGTCCCATACACCTGCAATTAGACAAAACACAAAAGTGTGTGAAGTATTTTTGTTCTGGACAACTTAAATAGATTATTGAATAGTTTGCACTAGAAATCACCTGACAAATATGCATGTATGCAATATTTTTGGTCGTATCCAAGGTAGTAATGTCCTAATCATCCACCCCTTCTTGAAAACAAAGCCGTCCTCGGCGTTGCTTAATCTGAAATCTGGCTAACAAAAGAGACAAGGTGTACACGTTGTATATGTATATGTCATCCGTTTTTACTGATCTCATTTGGTGCACATGTGACTCAGTTATACAAGAAGTCAAAGGCATGAAAATATTGCAACTCAGTTTGCACATATAAGTGAAGCTCTTATTCATATCAAAAGATTGACAATGCTTATCATTAAACCATCCCAACATTGATGAACCATCACCAAGATTAGAGGTCATATCAAAATGATTAAATATTGGCACAATTATTTTCAAACATATTTGATCCAAATCTGATTTATTCCCTGATACACTTGATTCTTTTGCATCGGTAGTTAATTCAATGGGTTCACTCAAAATTGTTTGATCACATGGCAAAGTCAAATCATCAACGTAGTCCTCTAAAGTAGCCGGTGTGATCAAAGTAGTGGGTAGCTCACTGCATGGTGCACTTAGATTGACAAGACATTCATCATACTCATGTGGAGGTGGAAGATTAGTACCTTTATCATTACCTCTTATGATCAACTCAGATGATGTAGGCACTCTCGGTGATGATGTGTCACATGGTGGAGGTGATGTAGTCCTCACAACAACAGATGTGGTTGTCATAGTATGCCTAGTAGTTGAAGGGACAACCGTATCAACTCTTGGAATGTGCATCTCGCGCTTGTTCTCCTTGTGGGCAACACGTCGTTTTATTTCCTGTTCAGCTTTGCAAGCAAGATGAAACAAATGGTGCATAGGATAACACTCTTCATGAATTAGTATCTCCTGAATGTCACGATTTAATCCTCTCCAAAATCTATCCATAAAATCTTCTTCACTTTCTTCTAAAGAGGAATGCAGCAAGGTAGTTTGTAAAGTATCATAATATTTCGTTACGGTGTCACTACCTTGTTTTAAATGTTGCAACTTTGTAATCATGTCACGAGTATAATAAGCGGGAACGAATGTATGTCGCATGGCAAGTTTCAAATCATCCCAAGTAGTAGGTATATCATTAGGGTGTAACCGACAATATTCACTCCACCAAACTACAGCATAACCAGTGAAAGAACCAACCGCAACCTTAACTTTTTTACATACATCAAAAATATTGGAAGCAAATATATTATTTATGTCAAACTCCCATTCAATATATAAAGCAGGTCTAAAACGTCCATTAAATGGTGGTATAGAAACATTAACCTGATCATGTCCATTTGGATGTTTGTGCACCTCTCGTGACAGTTGTGGTATTTGCATAGGTGATGGCACGTCTCCCACGATCGACAAACCCCATGAATTGACTCTAGATCCTGTCATGATTAGTAGAAACAAGAAACAAAATTCAAGAATAATGTTCCTATGAACTACTAGGATGTGGTGGTAAAGCGCTCACAGTAAAGCAAATATCAATATCTTACAAGTTCTTACCAAGCAGCAGGTGGTGACAGGCAACCAGCGGTGACAAATAACTCTGAAGGTTGTGTAAAGCGATTGCCAGGGGAACGTACGTATACACGGTGCAGAAATATGTGGAGCTGGGTTGGCTATATATGATAGCAAAATATTAGCAATAATCAATTCAGAGATGCAATGTTGAATAAACGCTCAACGACGGTATTGTGCTGGTCCTAGGCTAGACCGGACTAGAGACGCGAGACTAGAACACTAATAAGGTCACGGCGTAACACAACTAGCATCAATGAAGGATACTAAGTAGCTCTGGACAGCAAGATATAAGTGAAGATCACAACGGCAGTAAAGATAATGATGAAAAACAACTGCCAAGCAGGATATACAACAACTCTCTCTCCAACTTTCCTCTTGAAAAGTTTGAGCCAATTTTCTGATAATTTTTTCAAAGAATGCTACTAACTCAAGCTTTCCAATGCAAAAATAATCACTCAATTCCGAGTTGATACGAGGAGTCAAAGAATTCTGAAACTGGCTTTAAAAACTGGAATAAGCTGTGTCCGCGAACTTCGGAGGGCAAAAAGACTTATTTAGAAGACGATTTCGAGGTATCAAATATTGAACTTTCCTCTGCAACTATTTAGATGCGGCTCGTCACTAGCTTTCATTTGAGTACTCGCGGAGCCAAAACGGACTTCGTATGAAGAAGTTATGCCTGTTTTACTGAACAGTGCACAAAACAGATTCGAATCCGAATTCAACTACGAGATTGAGTCTAGATAGATCCGAATTTTGTTTTTTTTCTTCTCTTTTTTTTTTCCTCACACTTTTTTTCTTTTTCTTTCTCTCTTTTTTTCTCTGACTTCTTTTTCTTTTTTTTCTCTGTCTTTTTTTCTCTCCCTCTTTCCAAGACAAACTAGATAAGATGCAGATTGGATCAAGCGAAGATGTGAACGACCTCAACTATGATTGTGATAATGAACTATGGGTAGCACGTGGTGGAAATAGATGGATGGTGTGGTGGATAGCGGAAGGGATAACGATGCAGCGGCGACGTGACTAATGTGAACAGAACTCGAAACTCTAAACGAACTAGACCCTTAGACCAGCAATTCGACACAACGATGCAACCGATAATTCAATAATACAAACAATGAAAAGAAAATTGCAAAGGCTCAGACTGGCTTGGACAAAAGGATGAATAGATCTAATTTTTTGTGGCTTTTTCTTGGACAATAGGTAAGAAAATAAATCTAATCTAGGGGAAACTGGAAATTCTCACCGAGCAACCTGAAACTGATACCACTTGATAGAGGCGAGGGTGTCCCGATCTTTCGATGAGATGATAACTATCGATTTGGTGGAGTCGACTTTGACGATCCGACTACGAACGTGCACGATGTTGCGCCTTAGCAATCGCTAAACCAATCTCCTGAGGTTACTGACGATGCCGGAAGCACGATCAGCCTGACCACGAAGGTCTGTTCCTGCAAGCAATCGAAGAACGGGCAAGAATATGATAAAGCAATATGAATATTGCGATTATATATGAAGTATTGATAATGGTGGGGATCCGTAAGCGGTCTTGGTCTGGTCGTTGGACACAAACGAAGTACACGAAGTTGCAATGGCTAACTTTTAACTAAACAAATCCCAAGGAAAAAGCTACTAGATGGATCTACTTATATAGGAGCAAGGGGTGGCGGTCAAGGAGGTGGGAGAACGTCCCAAGGCAGCCTAAAACCAACCCTAGGTCGTACAAGGCTCATGGGCCCAAGTGGAGTTGATGCAACACCTTTGGACTTGTTGTTTAACTCGGATTCTGCTGTAGCGTCAGATTGTTTCGTCCATATCTCAACGCTCCGGACGAATTTAAAGGTGAATCCAATTGGGTTGGAAAGAGGACGAAATCTACTTTCCAACAAAAAAAGAATCACCCAATTCAGAGTCCGTATGAAAAAATTGTTGGCGTTTTGAGTCAGGTATGTCTGTGCAGTCCGAATCTGAATCCAGAACGTGAGAGACTTGGACTCTATGTTCTCTTGGCCCAAAAGTGACGTGAGGACTTTTTGAACAGAACCTAAACTTCTCCTTTGCCTTATCTTCATATGTGGATTGTACAATTGTCCCATACACCTGCAATTAGACAAAACACAAAAGTGTGTGAAGTATTTTTGTTCTGGATAACATAAATAGATTATTGAATAGTTTGCACTAGAAATCACCTGACAAATATGCATGTATGCAATATTTTTGGTTGTATCCAAGGTAGTCATGTCCTCATCATCTGCTGCAACTGCTGCTTCTCCCTCAGGTTCCCTCTGCGCCACCAGCGCAGCACTGACCACTTGATTCGTTGCTGCTAAGTACAGCAGCAACGACTCTCGTGGTTTAGGCGTGACTAGTATTAGCGTGGAGGAGAGGTACCTCTTCAAATCTTGCAGTGATGCCTCTGCCTCCGGAGTCCATTTTACTGGACCCGTCTTTTTCAAAACTTTGAAAAAGGGGAGGGCGCGCTCAGCAGATTTGGAGATGAACCTACTCAGGGCAGCAACGCAGCCGGCAAGCCTACGGACATCCTTGACCCGTTTCGGCGCCTCAATCTGCTCAATCGCTTTGATCTTGTCGGGATTTGCTTCAATTCCACGTTGAGACACAAAGAACCCGAGAAGTTTACCGGAGGGGACACCGAACAGGCACTTCTCTGGGTTGAGCTTGAGGTTGATCTTGCGCAGGTTTGCGAATGTCTCTTCTAAATCTTGCACGAGCGTGGCCCTATCCTTGGTTTTGACCACTATGTCGTCCATATAAGCTTCCATATTTCTATGCAGCTGGGGCTCAAAACCAATCTGGACTGCTCGGGCAAAAGTCGAACCAATGCTCTTCAACCCGAAAGGCATTCATACAAAACAGTACGTACCACATGGGGTGATGAATGCGGTCTTCTCTTCGTCTTCCTTCATCATGAAGATCTGGTGGTACCCTGAATAGGCATCGAGGAATGACATCAAGTCACACCCGGCAGTGGAGTCTACAATCTGGTCGATGCGTGGCAGAGGGAAAGGATCCCTTGGGCAGGCTTTGTTGATGTCTGTGTAGTCAATACACAGCCTCCACTTCCCGTTTGCCTTACGCACCACCACCGGATTGGCCAACCACGTGGGGTGGAGCACTCCTCTTACTAGGCCCGCTGCCTCTAACTTCCTGATCTCTTCAATGATGAACTCTTGTCGCTCCAAAGCTTGCTTCCTGACCTTCTGCTTGACGGGCCACGCGTGAGGACAGACAGCAAGATGGTGCTCAATCACCTCCCTGGGAACGCCGGGGATGTCAGATGCTTGCCATGCAAATACATCGACATTCGCCCGCAGGAAGGCGACGAGCGCGCTTTCCTATTTGCTCCCGAGGGTGGAGCTTATGGTGAAAGCCCCGCCTGTACCGTCCTCCTTGACGGACACCTTCTTGGTTTTTGGTGGTGCAGCCTTGGACTTCTTGCTCTTGCCGGTGGAGCTCTCTAGCACGTCCTCAACGGGAGCACAACACTCCGAAGAGGTGCGCTTGCCGGAGTGGGTGCAAGAGGTCTTTCCGAAAGGAGTCTTCCCGGCCTTCTTCCTCCCTGGGGCTTCAGTGGCAGGAGCAAGTGCCCTGGCGGCAGTTGCTGCAACTGCCTCTCGGTAGAGTTGGTCGGCGCAGATGAGTGCGTTTTTCTTGTCAGAGGGGACGGTGATGATGGTCAGCGGCCCCGGCATCTTCAACGTGTTGTAGGCGTAGTGGGACGCCGCCATGAACTTCGCCAGCGCTGGGCGTGCAAGGATCCCATTGTATGGCAAGGGGATCTCGGTGACATCGAAGACGATCTTCTCCGTCCTATAGTTCAGCCTGCCTCCAAACGTAACGGGCAGCATGATTTTACCTTTAGGCTGGCTCCTTCCCGAGTTGACCCCTTGAAACGTGCCCGTTTCTTTGAGGTCTCCATCAGGAATCTGCAGCTTCTTGATCACAGCGGGCGAGATCAAATTCAGACCGGCCCCACCGTCAACCAGCACTTTTGTCACCTTGAGGTTGCGTATTGTTGGTGAAACCAACAACAGCAAACACCCGACTGCAGTTGTGCGGTCAGGGTGATCCTCGGTGTCAAAAACGATGGGCGTGCGGGACCATTTCAGTGGCTTGTGGGCATCGTACAACGGCTCCGCCGCAGTGACCTCACGCGCCCACTGCTTCAGCTGGTGGTGTGAGGTGTGCAATGAGGCGCCACCGTCGATGCACATAGCCTTTATGGCCTTCTGGAAATCGTGCTCACCGGACTCGTCGTCCTTGTCGTGATCATCATCCTCCTCTTTCTTGTCGCGGCCCTGAGTGGCCCTCTCTTGTTGGTTATCTTTGCCGTGGCGACCCGCTTGGCCGCGACGCTTCTTGCCGGATCCCTCAGCATCATCCTGACCCTTCTCCTTGTCTCGCCTTTCATATTCAGCCTTCTGCTTTTCTGCAAGCAGCTCAACTTGTCGGCAGTTCTGGAGTTCATGGCCCTTGGTGCAGTGGATCTTGCAATACTGCTTGTCGGAGCCTCCTGGCTTGCCGGCGGCCGCCAGGGCCAAGCAGGCGGCACACCCGGCAACCTCCTTGTCGGGGTCGTCAGCCTTGGCCTTTTTGGTGGCACCGAGCTCGCTGGATACCTCAACGGCAAGCACAGTCTTGCCCTTGCGCTTCCTGTTGCGGTGCCGGCCTTTCTTTGTCGGGGCGGCGGCGTCTTCGTCTGTGGAGTCCGTTTCCGCACCGGCGTCCTCGCCGGGGTACTTCCTCCCCGCTTCAGCTCGAGCACATCTATCGGACAAAGCTTAAAGTTCGGCCACATCTCTGACCTTGTTCATCGCCAACTCTTCACGCATCTTGCGGTTGCGCACATTCTGATGGAATGCGCTGATAACGGCGGCGGGATGAACATCTGGGATGTTGTACTGCACCCAGCTGAACCTCTAGATGTACTTGCGCAGGTTTTCACCTTCTTTCTAGGGGATAATATGCAAATCACTTGCCTGGCCATGAGCTTGGTGGCCTCCAGTGAAGGCGCCAACAAACTCATGACATAAATCCGACCAAGAAGAAATGGAGTCCGCTGGCAAGCGCATTAACCATGACATGACGTTGGGTTTGAGTGCCAACGGGAAGTAATTGGCAAGCACCTTGTCGTCGCGAGCTCCAGCAGCTTGCATCGTGATGGTGGAGATGCTGAGGAACTTCGACGGGTGGGTCTTGCCATTGTACTTCTCACCAACGTCGGGCTTGAATGTGCGGTGGGTGGGCCACTGGAACTGCCGCAGATCTAGTGTAAAGGCTGGGCAACCCACCTCGTAAGGCAGGTCGCTGGGGCCCCCCGGCGCCGGGTGGTCCATAGTAGGCCCCGCGCGCCGATCTGACTGATGGCGCGTCTCCCGTCGTCGTTCGATGGTGGTTCGAGCGTCTTCCTGGGCCCATTCCCGAAGGACATGACGTTGGTCGTGGCGGGTTCGTGGGTCGGATGACGCTGTGGAAACGTTGTCGCCGACGTCGGGTCGACGGGCCGGTGGCTATTGTCGCGGCCGCAGGGGGGGGGGGGGAGTGCACTGTGGTCGCAGCGTCTCTGGTCCCCCCACCGCCGGCATGCGCCGGCTCATCAGGACGCTGGTGCGAGGGTCCCGTGGGGAGCGGCTCGTCTTTGTTGACGAAGCTGACAAGGCTTCGGATGGTGGCTCTCCACTCGTCGAGCTTCTTTGCAGCGGGGGGAAGTCGAGGAGCAGCTGCACGCGCGCCAGTGCTTCTGCTGGCGTAGGCGGCGGCGAGATCTGTGTAGACCGTGATGCGTTCCGACTCCTAACCAGGTTAGAAGGGGCTCTGTCGCGGTCTCGCAGTCGCACGCCGCTTGCACTGGCGTCTGAGCACGCACGCCGGCCTGGTTCGTCCTGTGAGTGGCGCACATGGCTCTTCCCGCGGCAGTGCCCAGGGGCTCCGGCATCGCGGTGTTGCTCATCGCGTGCGGCCTGGGAAGGGCGCGGTGCGGGCGCCAGCTGGGGTGTCATAGAGGCTGTTGCGCCGCCCGTGGGCAGCACGGCCTCGCCCCTGGACCCAGCGGCGCGTAGCTCGTCGTCTCGGGTTCGGACGGCGCCGCTTGCGTGGCTCCGATCGCCAGAATGTCCTGGACGCTCGCGCGCCGCGTCTCCGGCACCATCCGTGGGCACCCGGCTGTCTGCTCGCGCTGGCGTGGACGGTCCAGCCCCGGACGAGCCGCTCGCTGTGATCCCCTTCTTCTTGGGGGCCATTGTGATGATGAAGTCGGTGTGCTAACGTCAAACCGGATTTTCACAGCTTGCGCCCCTACCTGGCGTGCCAAAGATATCGGGGGAACGACACCTACGGGATCACTGGGAATCCCTTTTGCTGTGGTTGGCGGGCGTGGGGCTGTGCAAAGAGCGGGTCTAGGAGCCAGCACGAGGATCGTATACCCAGGTTCGGGCCGCGAGGATGCGTAATACCCTAGTCCTGCTTTTGTGTATATTTGAGTGTTCTTGAGCTTCGGAACTAGCTACGGTGCGTGCGTCGTCCAAAAGATCTGAATCCTTTCCCAGTACACCGCGGGCCTCCTTTTATAGACAAAGGGGCTGCCAAAGTGGCACACAAGAGGTGGAAAGCTATACAGTGGTCGAGCTTATCGCCTGTCATTACAGGACAAGGTGCATTAAATGCACAACTTAGGTGTCCACTTGCATTATCGGGAGCGGTAACGAGGCCCGTCCCGTCCGTCACCGCTCCGCCTTGCTCCGACGCCCGTCCAGGCCAACGAGGCATGCATCCCCATGTAGGCTGGCAGGCTACTGAGTTAACGTGGTGGTAGGGTCTTCACGAAGATCTGCATGCCACCACGCAGGTGCTTGCTGAGTTGGCCTAGGGGCCGCACGTCGCCATGCAGGTGCTTGCCTAGTTGATGGGATGGCAGTTGTATGGGAACGGCGGTGGAGTCTTGGCAGATGTGGGCCTGGCTGCGGCCTCGCAGATGTCTCCGACAAGAGTCTTGTCGGGGCCCCGGCAAGGGTCTTGCCGTGGCATTGCGGTCGTCCCTGGAAAGGATCTTGCCGGGGGTCTTGTGGGTTTACTCGGCAAGGATCTTGCCGAGGATCGTCGTCTTCTGGTTCTCATCTGATCTTGTGTACTTCTGATCTTCACAAAGATCTGCATGCCACCATGGAGGTGCCTCTTGAGCCCTGATTCCAAAGTGGTTGATGGTGTTGGAACTCTTGGGCTCAAGGGTGGCGGCCCTGCTGGTGTTGGGCAAGTTGCCCGGGCAAGGTTCTTGCCGGGGCTGTGGAGGCCACCCCGGCAAGGGCCTTGCCGGGGGAGTTCTCCTCGCCCCTCTGCTCTTTGTGTTTCTGGCTTGGTGTTGGTCTGGTCGTCCTGTGGCCTTTTTTCCTTCCTCTGCCCTACTAAGTGTGGCCGCGGGCGCAGCTCTGACTGCCCGTGCACAAGTAAAGGGGTACAAAGAGGGCCCCTACTTTTGTACACCAACACTTAAAGTGGAAGTCAGAGACGCAACGAGGCGGCCACGAGGCAGGGGGCGCGCCCAGGGGGGTAGGCGCGCCCCCACCCTCGTGGGCCCCTCGTAGCTCCACCGACCTACTTCTTTCGCCTATATATACTCTTATACCCCGAAAACATCCAGGGGAGCCACGAAACCACTTTTCCACCGCCGCAACCTTCTGTACCCGTGAGATCCCATCTTGGGGCCTTTTCCGGCGATCTGCCAGAGGGGGGTTCGATCACGGAGGGCTTTTACATCAACACCATAGCCTCTCCGATGATGTGTGAGTAGTTTACCACAGACCTTCGGGTCCATAGTTATTAGCTAGATGGCTTCTTCTCTCTCATTGGTTCTCAATACAAAGTTCTCCTCGATGTTCTTGGAGATCTATTCAGTGTAATACTCTTTCGCGGTGTGTTTGCCGAGATCCGATGAATTGTGGGTTTATGAACTTGATTATCTATGAATATTATTTGGTTCTTCTCTGAATTTTTATATGCATGATTTGATATCTTTGCAAGTATCTTCGAATTATCGGTTTAGTTTGGCCTACTAGATTGATCTTTCTTGCAATGGGAGAAGTGCTTAGCTTTGGGTTCAGTCTTCCGGTGCTCGATCCCAGTGACATAAAGGGAACCGACACGTATTGTATTGTTGCCATGGAGGATAAAAAGATGGGGTTTATATCATATTGCTTGAGTTTATCCCTCTACATCATATCATCTTGCCTAATGCGTTACTCCGTTCTTATGAACTGAATACTCTAGATGCATCCTGGATAGCGGTCGATGTGTGGAGTAATAGTAGTAGATGCAGAATCGTTTCGATCTACTTGACACGGACGTGATGCCTATATTCATGATCATTGCCTTAGATATCATCATAACTATGCGCTTTTCTATCAATTGCTCGGCAATAATATGTTCACCCACCGTAAGATATGCTATCATGAGAGAAGCCACAAGTGAAACCTATGGCCCCCGGGTCTACTTTACATCATATAAGTTTCTGATCTATAATTCTAGTTTACTATTTATTTTGCAATCTTTATTTTCCAATCTATACAACAAAAATACCAAAAATATTTATCTTATTATCTCTATCAGATCTCACTTTTGCAAGTGGCCGTGAAGGGATTGACAACCCCTTTATTGCGTTGGTTGCAAGGTTCTTAATTGTTTGTGCAGGTACTAGGCGACTAGCGTGTAGTCTCCTACTGGATTGATACCTTGGTTCTCAAAAACAGAGGGAAATACTTACGCTACTTTGTTGCATCACCCTTTCCTCTTCAAGGGAAAACCAACGCATGCTCAAGAGGTAGCAGCGGGTTAGGGGGTTCCTCGATGTCGATGGTACCCTAAATAGCAAGTATCGTCAGTGCGAGATACATGTGGCCGTCGGTGTCGAATACTACATCCATGTCCCACAGGTGACACACGTGTCCTGCGTCCCGCAACAACAGTTCTCGGCGTCGATGGCGGTCGAACACCATCGCGAATTTGTCTGGCAGCCTCTGAGATGATGATTGAAAGCTAAGTGTTGAAACTTGAAACACCCAAACTGACTCAAGTCGGTTTGGTTGTTTGAAATTTCAATACTTGCCTTTAATCCTCATCGCAGAGGCTGCCAGACAAATTTGCCAAGGTGTTCGACCGTCATCGGCCACCAGAACTATTGTTGCGGGATGCCGGCGCCGGCGTCACTTGTGGGACGTGGATCTAGTGTTCAACACCGAGCGCCTCATGTATCTTGCACCGATGATACTTGCTATTTAGGGTTCTATCGACGCCGAGGAACCCCTAACCCGCTCGTCCTGTTGTAAATATTTAGTTAGGTTGACGAAAAAAATAATATTGCTATGAAACTCATCTTTCGATTTAAATGTGCAGTTTTTTCGTCGCTGCGAGGGTCTAGTGTTCGACGAGCTCCGCCCCTGTGTTCGTGGGTTAGCACAAATGACATCTCCTCCCCCCTTGATTTTCTCTGTTCCGGTCTTCGTGCCGATGAAACTTGCTAGCTATAGGTGTCTTCAATCATCAGTATGCGTGACCACTATGCGTCTCCCGTTCAAAAGGGTTACATCTATAAATATGCATGCATTTGCATATTTATAACCGTGATTCTTTCGAATTGTCCAACGTTATCCATGGACAGCCCGAGTATGTGTAGATTGGGATCGTTTTCCCATATGCTTTGCTCCGGATCCGATGCAGAATTTCGTCAGTGCCTCCCTGTTGTTCTCCGGGTACACATCCTCTCTGCTTATTGCCGAGACGTGTATCAGGAGAACAGCGGGGAGGTGCTGCCAAAATTTTGCGTCAGATCCGGAGCAGAGCATGGGAAAACAAACCCAATCCACACATACTCGGGTGGGATTAGGATCTACCTTTACCTATTAGTGTCTAGGTTGCATGGACGTAATAAAAGTGACAAACTCCTTTAACTGATGAATATATAAATGCTAATGACTGATCGTGCGTGGATGTACACCGGTCACACTAGTCAGAAAAACATGACCAATGAAGGTCAAAAAAAACCAAGGGGTTTCTGAGAGCTGCATTTGCAAATGGCCAGAGGACAACATGGTGCCCCTCTGCCGGGTGCAATAATTGGCATAAGAGGGCAGAGGATGAAATGGGCAAAGACCTGCAGAAGTGGGGTTTTACGCCAGATTATACGGTGTGGACATTTCATGGCGAGTCTGCCCAACATGCCAGAGCTGAGGTGCTTCGTCATCGCACCGACGAGCATGGTACCGGGATGCAAGACATGGTGCAAGACTTTGATGATGTTCGGGACTCGGACGATGAGATGGAAGAATCTACGAAGGCCTTCAATGAAATGTTGGAGTCTTCAAGACGTCCTCTCCACGAGCACATCGAGCTTTGTCAGCTGGATGCCATCTCACAAATAATCTCTGAAGGCTCAATTCAACTTGGGCAGAGAATGCTACGACGCAATGATGACAGTATTTGGACGTTTTCTACCCAAAGGCCATGTACTACCTGCAAACCTGTACCAGTCAGACAAAATCCTCCGTGCTCTTAAGATGCCCTATGAGAAGATACATGCTTGTGAGAAAGGATGTGCCTTATTTAGGCTTTAGTATGCGGACTTGAACTATTGTCCCATTTGCAAGTCATCCAGGTATGTTGTGGTAGACAATGGTATGGGTGAGAAGACGCAGACCAAAATCCCCGTTAATGTTCTTCGGTATATGCCAATAGTACCAAGACTTCAACGTCTTTTCATGGTCGAAGAGACTGCAAGACAGATGACATGGCACAAAACGGGCAAAAGAATCCAACTAGATGCAGATGGGAAGCTGATGATGGTGCACACATCGAACGGTGAAGCATGGAAGAGCTTCGATGAATTACATGATGACAAAGCGGCAGATCCGAGGCATCCTCGAGTCGGCATCAGCACGGATGGGTTCAGTGTGTTTGGTCTGACGGCAGCCCAATATAGTTGTTGGCCAGTATTTGTCTTTCCACTCAATCTCCCCCTGGACAGATTATGCAAAGAAAGAACATTTTCCTAACGTTGATAATTCCAGGGCCAACTATCCGAGGAAGAATATGAATGTGTACATGCAGCCGCTGAAGGACGAATTGCAAGAAGCCTGGGATAATGGGTTCAAGACATACGACACCTTTAGCAAACGGAACTTCATAATGCATGTCTGGTAGTACTCGAGGCATGACTTGCCGGCGTATGCGCTATTTGTTGGCTGGTGTGTGCATGGAAGGTTCCTGTGCCCCACTTGCAAGAGAACTGTTGAGTTTCGTTAGCTTCAGGCCGGTCGCAAGTTTTCTTGCTTCAACATGCATAGACAGTTCCTGGATCCTCGCCATAAGTTCAAGAAAGACAAGAAGAACTTCATCAGAGAAAGAGTTGTCAAAAACTCTGCACCACCTGTGTTGACAGGCCAAGAGACCCTGGATCAGTTAAACGCTCTCGAGCCAGATCCAGAGCGTCCAGGGTATTTCAAGGGGTATAATTCAAAACACGCCTGGACTCACAAGACATGCTTGTGGGATTTGCCTTATTTCAAAGACCTCCTTTGCCCACACAACATCGACGTGTGCACATTGAGAAGAATATCGCCGAGGCACTTTTTGGTACATTGTTCGGCATAGATGGGAAGTCAAACGATAATATTAAGGCTAGAGTCGATTTGGAGGCGCTATGTGATAGGCCGTTACAAAACATGAAAGAACCGAAAGGAAAGCAGAACTAGACGAAGCCAAAGGCATGGTTCAATCTTGGAAGGCGAGCTATGAGGGAAATTATCTTGTGGGTGCAACAGCAGTTGATGTTCCCCGATGGGTATGCGGCGAATCTAAAGAGGGTAGCGAGTCTGGATAAATTGAAGATATTTGGTCTCAAGAGTCATGATTGGCACATATGGATTGAGCGGGTAATGCCGGTGATGTTGCGTGGAATCATCCCTGAGGATGAATGGCTACTACTTGATGAGGACATCAATACCATAGTTACACCCACAGCCCCTGTTGCTATACATACTGGACCAATTACTAGAGCTCGCGCACACCAATTAAATTATCAGGTACTTTCGTTTCTTGGTAATGATTCTAATGTTCATGAGAATATGATGCTGCCTAAATTGGATACATTTGTTTTACTTACAAATGAAGGGCCTGGCATGGATAATAGGGATGAACACTGGAGCACGACCAAGCATGGAGATGATGGCATGCGCAAGGGGAACAAGAACGGAGTTACAAGTGACGATTTCAAGACTTTGAGGCCACCACAAGGAGTGCATGAAGCCTTGGACGAAATATACAATATGCCACTTCATAAAGTTCGTCCAAAGGCTATTCTAGGTGGTGCGTCACCTTATTATTGGGCCAGGCCCATGTAATTTCGAAATACTTAAGCATAGGCTGTTTTTAGAGTCCGTATGTGTGGGGAAACAAGAGTTAGGGTTGGTTTCGGACCCCTCCTCCAAGGGCCACGAAATTCCCCCTCTTCCTCCATATATACAACCCTTAGGGCGTCGTTTAGACTTTGGGTTTTGTTTAGATTAAAAGTTCGCCATAGCTGCAACTTCGCGTACTTCTCTTGTGTTCAACGGCCAGACCAAGACGTCGCAGAACCCCACCTTGATCAATAAAGCTTTCATCTTATGTTCGCAATATCTAGATTGCAATCTTAGTTTCTTGCTTGTTCTTCATTTGCTTGCAGGAAATAGACCTCCGTGGTTAGGTTGATCGTGCTCCGGCATGGTCAATAACCTCTCGGAGTTGGTTTAGCGATTGCTAAGGCGCGACGTCCTCGCACGTTCGTAGTCGGATTGTCAAAGTCGACTTCCACCAAAGCGATATCCCTCATCTCATTGAAAGACGGGACGCCTTTGCCTCTATCAGTACTGGCAGAGATGAGCTATTTCTTCCGTGTTCTTTGTGCGAAAGAACAATTGCCTGACCTGGTAGAAGAAATGGAAGAGTTGGCGCCGGAGTTGATCTGCAAGTTAGAGAAGATCTTTCCGCCAGGCTTCTTTAATCCAATGCAGCACTTGATTTTGCATCTCCCAACCGAGGCAAGATTGGGGGTGGGGGGGCCTGTGCAGAATCGTTGGTGCTACGCAACTGAGGGGATGCAGAAGACGCTTTGAGAAAAATGTAAAAACAAACGTAAAATTGAAGCATCGATGGCCGAGGCATTGATTACTGAGGAGGCGGCAAACTTCGTGACAGCACACTACGAAGCCAAAAATCGTCATTTGCATAATCTGAAGCCTCGGTACAATGCCGGCGACCCTAAAAAGGGTCGATCCAACCTCAGCCTATTCAAAGGGGATCTCGCACCAGCCGGTGCTTCTAATTCCTTTTCTCTGGATTTCGAAGAATG
Organism: Triticum aestivum; assembly: GCF_018294505.1. NCBI lineage: Eukaryota > Viridiplantae > Streptophyta > Magnoliopsida > Poales > Poaceae > Triticum > Triticum aestivum. The sequence continues at coordinate 230,915,110 of NC_057811.1, read as the reverse complement.
GCAGGCCATTTTGTTGTATATCTTCAACAACCTAACAAAAGTGCGGCCGTACATCGAGTAAGTTCTCGGTACATTGTTTCGCAACTTCTAATTCCTTTGAACTGCTCTTATTCCCGGATAAATTTGATACAGTCGATACGTTGCCAAATTCTCGTATGGAGCGATGATCCAAAAGGATTCCGTCGAAGAGTATGAGCTTCTGGCAAAGCATGGAGGTGGCTATCCCGGTTTCATCTCTTGGTTCAAACAAACGGTAATTTACATTAGACCATTTCATTTCTTCGTCTAATTTGTGGCTAATGCAACAATCCCTTCGTATTAAACTTGTAGGCTAATTCAGAGCTTATGGACGCCGAATTGAGACAAGTCGCTAATGGTTTTGACTATAAGGCCCGTTCATTTGACAAATACGACATCAACGGGTATCGCTTTCGTACCTATGGCAAAGAGCTATCTATGGCCGACCGAAAGTCTGCAAATTGTTGTGTCTCTGCTCTCGGCGAAGGAGATACCAAGTATTATGGAAGAGTTGAAGCAATTTATGAACTTCAATTCTATGGTGCAAACCCACCAAACGTCGTAGTCTTCAAATGTTATTGGTTCCAGCCAAAGGAGACTAGAAGGACTCATGAACATGTAGGGCTAGTGGAAATCAATCAAAGCACCCATTTGGATGTTCCCGATGTCTATATTATGGCTCAATAGGCAACCCAAGTTTTCTATCTACCGTGGGCCTGTCAAAGTGATCCTAATCTCAAAGGTTGGGATGTCGTTTATGAAGTGCTGCCACGTGTTAGACCACCTCCCCCCAATGAAGTTGATTATGAGCCTCACATTAACCCAGACACATATGAAGGAGAATTCTTCCAAGAAACACGTCTTTCCAAAAAATGTTTCAAGAACCGCTCTACTTCACCGCAGAACATTGAAGTAGACAGGGACAGTGAACCCGACTTCACCCCTGAGCCGGAACAAGAAGAGCCTGAACTAGAAGAGGTTACTGCTGCGGATGACCTGTCAATGCTTGACCGATTACGTAAAGGTGGCCTTCAACATGATGATGCATTTATTAATGATGATGAGCACGTCATTACTGATAGTGATGATGATGATGCATTTATTGATCTCGGAGCATTTATTGAACCCGATGATCCAGATTATTATTAGGTATTAAATTTTTTATGTTGTACTTGATTTATATTGTTACTTGTATGATTTATATAGTTACTTGTATTATTTTCTTACTTTGTATGATTGTTTCTTATACATAGTGCCATGGTCTTGATATCCGTCCTTGTCGGTCCTCGCCCACTTTATGATTCAGATGTGGTAAATCCTCTTTTATAACTATTTGTTGCATTTCGCATTTATGACAATTATGGCATCAAGTTGACATATAGATATTTTAATCTAGGACATATGTGAACCGGAATTTGCAACCGACCCTCTTGTCGAGAAGTTAAATTTAGTTGAAAAAGAAAATGAGTATTTGAAAGAAAAAGTTAAAAGAATTGAAGAAGAGAAGATGAAATTGGAGTTTTATGTTGCCGATGTGGTCGATGATCACAAGATCAAGATGAATGCAATGCGCTTGAAGATGGATGCAATGCGCTTGAAGATTAATAAGATTAGAAAATATGCCATTGATAATGAGGCTTGGTATCATCATGCCGTTGGATCAATTGTTACCTTAGTTGCAATCTTCATTGCATTTTTTGTGATGAGGGTAAGTTTTCTCTAGTGTACTTAGCTTACTTTCCTCCTAAATGGCATAACTACCTAAGTTAGACAAAAAATGAGCTATACTTAGCTTTCTTTCCTAAAAAATGTCATGTTAATCTTTGTTACCTCCAAAATGATATAGACTTACCTTACTTTTCCCCGGAAATGACATAATAACCTTAGTAAGCTCCAAAATGACCTATTTACCTAGCTTACCTCTAAAATGACCTACACTTAGCATTTTTACCTAGGTTAGCAATAAAATGGCATTTTTACCTGCCTTAGTTAGAAGAAGAAGAAGATAAAAAAGAGGAGAGGAGAAAAAGAAAGAGAAGAAAAATTCTTCTTCTTCTTCTTCTTCTTCTCATTCTTCTTCCTTTTCTTCCTCTTCCTTTTCTTCCTCTTCCTCTTCTTCTTCTTCTTCTTCTTCTTCTTTTTCTAGCTAGTCTATTTCTTCTTCTTCTTCTAACTTGCTTCTTTCCCAATTTGCAGATTAGCTTTAGATGAGGAAGCTTGCGTTGATGGAGTCTACTCTTCTCTTTATGCTTCCTTCTTGTTTTGATTTTGTAGGATGAACAATGTCAAACTTGCTACCTATATATGTATGGATGAAACCATTGTATGCTTGTTGCTGGATATGTTGGTGTAACATCCCAAATTTTCAATTTGGATGTTATACATAGGTCATCATATGCATATCATATTTTATTTGCATTTTTGGTTTAGATCCTAGAAATCTTAAGCAACTAGAGGACCCACGGAGAGAGTTGGGGATTTCATTATTTTCAAATTTAATTTTTCTCAGATTTGGAAATAGAATCATTTTGGTTTTAATATTTTACTCTCCGAATATTTCAAATATCAAAATAAAAGAGAGAAGATAATATGCTTTTTCAAAAAAGAGAAATACTGGAGGATTTTTTTTAAAAATCAAATAAATATTTTATTTCGATTTGCCGTTTTGTCATTAGAAAAATATGCATTAGAATTTTTTTTAAAACAATCAAATAAATATTTTATTTGAATTAGAAAAATATGCATTTTTCAAAAATTGCATTTTTAGGCCAGAAAAATGTTCACTTTGTTCTAAATATTTTATTTAGGCGGTGAAAATTGTTTTTGGCATTTTTAGATTTTTTTTATATTTTATTAGGATTTTTGTTTTCGGCGGAATTTATTAAAAAAACGTTTTGACCGACTGGGCCAAAGGCCCAGCCGAGCCGGGCCCCCGCCGCCTTCGCCCGCACGGGAGCGCGCCGCCGCCGGACTACCCCCTCCCCCGAGCCGGACTCCGCCTTGTCCCGCCGCCTTGCCCCCTCCCCCAAGCAGCCTCGCCCCCGGCCCCTTTAAATACCCCGCCACCCCGCCGCCTCTCCTCACCACCGGCACCCGCCGCACCACAGCAGCAGCAGCAGCCGCAGCCGCCGCCGCGTCGTCGCCTCGCCCCGCCGATGCTGCACCGCCGCCCCGCCGAAGCCCCGCCGGCGGATCTCGTCGCCGCCGCCGCCGGTTTTCTCGAAGAACCGGTAAAAACCGCCGCCGCTGCCGTTTTTTTCGATTTTAGATCTAGCTCAGTTTTATTTTAGGGTTAGGGTTTTCTCGGTTTTCTCGGTTTTCCGATGGGCTCTTTTTAGCGAACATTCACCCGAACACCTCTGTTCGCGAACGTGTTCGTCCGTTCGTCTCTGATAACGAACGTTCGTTCGTTAGTCTTTTCTTTTTATTTTATTTTTCGGCCAGGGACCTATCCGTGATTATTTTTATCACCGATTAGCCCCTGATCTTCAAACCCTCGCAACTTCTCAACCGTTCGTCCAAATGCAGTGAAACCGACGCCAAAATCTTCGTCTCGAACCCCTCTTTCCAGTTAATCAACTTGAACATGATTTTGACAATTTAAAATTTGGTTTCAAGCAGATTTGAATTCGAACTTCTTTTGATCGTAGTTTGAGTTTCGTAGCTCCGATTCGATTGATTATTTTTTGCAAATCGAAGCTCTTCAGTTGTAATTTCAGTTGGGATCTTTCTTATCTAAGTTTTACCCTTGCATCTATGCTTGAGTGCTTATGTATGCTATTGTTTGTTTCCGATAGAATTTCTGGAGTGCGAAGCGTGCTACTACGAGTCTCTAGGGTTTGCTGATTCGTCAGCAAGGCAAGTAACACTTTAATCATAACCCTTTATTACCCAGTTTTTCTGCATTAGTCCAATCCTGAAACATTGCATGAGTAGGATCTGATTGACATGTGGGTTTTGGGAAGTAGTTGATATGGTAGAACCTATTGTCCTTTATATCAAACCCTGGGAGTTATTTCTACGTTATGCTTATACTGCTATGCTATGCTCGTAGACGTGGATTTGGTTGAGTGTATCCATGACAGATGTGAGAGTTGTTAATTAATGGTTAACTTAAGGTGGCTACTTTAATACACATCTGGGTGGATTGGCTGAGGCACCCTGGAGCACCCAGTGGTTGTCTGGGCACCTCGAGCAATCTAACGCTGTCCAGGGATATCCCGGAGTACCCGTGCGATCATCCTGTGGTTCGCCACAAGCCATTATGGGCTCTGGCATAGTTGAGTAAGTTGTGGGAAACCTTTCCATGATGAGCTAGCAGATGTAGGGGATTGTAGGTGTACCGGCCTATCTATCGGTTAAGGGGACCTCTTCGGAAAGACTGTGTCTTGGTCATCCGTTTCTCAAACACCATGCAGTGCGAGAAATACAACGAAGGAGATCGAGTCTTGTGGGGAAAAGTGCGCAAACCTCTGCAGAGTGTACAAACTAATCATGGTTAGCCGTGTCCCCGGTTATGGACATCTTGAGTATCTGGTACTCGAATTATTGATTTGATCTCATCACTCTTTTAATTAATTTGTTGGGTTATTAATACTGTTTAATTGGGATTGAGTTGGAGGAACCATCCCTTGTGGCTGGTGCGTTTCCCCTCTTGGCCCGTAAGGCCCATATCTTTTGCCGGGGGTGCCCGGAACCCCTTCCAGTGACCCGATAAGTACCCGGTACCCCCCGAAACATTTCCAGTGTCCGAATACTATCATCTTATATATGATTCTTTACCTCTCGACCATTTGGAGACTCCTCGTCATGTCCGCGATCTCATCCAGGACTCTGAACAACATTCAGTCACCAAAACACATAACTCATATAATATTATATCGTCATTGAACGTTAAGTGTGCGGACCCTGCGGGTTCGAGAACTATGTAGACATGACCGACAAACCTCTCCGGTCAATAACCAATAGCGGAACGTGTATGCCCATATTCGCTCCTACATATTCTACGGAGATCTTTATCGGTCGAACCATTATGACAACATACGTAATTCCCTTTGTCCATCGGTATGTTACTTGCCCGAGATTCGATCGTCGGTATCTTCATACCTAGTTCAATCTCGTTACCTGCAAGTCTCTTTACTCGTTCCGTAATACATCACCACGTGACCAACTCCTTCGTCATTTGTTTGCAAGCTTATGATGTGTATTATCGAGAGGGCCCAGAGATACCTCTCCGATACTCGGAGTGACAAATTCTAATCTCGATCTATGCCAACTCAACAAACACCTTCGGAGATACCTTTAGAGCATCTTTATGATCACCCAGTTAGGTTGTGAAGATTGATAGCACACAAGGTGTTCCTCCGGTATTCGGGAGTTGCATAATCTCATACTCGAAGGAATATGTATTTGACATGAAGAAAGCTATAGCAATAAAACTGAACGATCAATATGCTAAGCTAACGGGTGGGTCTTGTCCATCACATCATTCTCCTAATGATGTGATCCCGTTATCAAATGACATCACATGTCTATGGTTAGGAAACCATAACCATCTTTGATCAACAAGCTAGTCTAGTAGAGGCTTACCAGGGACACGGTATTTGTTTATGTATTCACACATGTATTTAAGTTTCCAATCAATACAATTCTAGCATGAATAATAAACCTTTATCATGAATAAGGAAATATAAAATAACAACTTTATTATTGCCTCTAGGGCATATTTCCTTCAAATAAAAGATTGCAAAATAGTAGATCGGAAACAAATATGATGGAATATAGACCCCGGGGGCCATAAGTTTCGCTAGAGGCTTCTCTCTTGAAGGCAACAGTACGGTGGGTGAACAAATTACTATCGAGCAATTGATAGAAAAGCGCAAAGTTATGACGATATCCAAGGCAATGATTATGAATATAGGCATCATGTCCGTGTCAAGTAGACCGACTCCTGCCTGCATCTACTACTATTACTCCACACATCGACTGCTATCCAGCATGCATCTAGAGTATTAAGTTCATAAAGAATGGAGCAACGCCTTAAGTAAGATGACATGATGTAGAGCAATAAACTCAAGAAATATGATGAAAACCCCATCTTTTTATCCTTGATAGCAACAATTCAATACGTGTCTCGCTACCCCTACTTTGTCACTGGGTGAAATCACGCAAGATTGAACCCAAAGCTAAGCACTCTCAGATTGCAAGAAAAACCAATCTAGTTGGCCAAACCAAATCGATAATTCAAAGAGAAATACAAAGATATCAAATCATGCATATAAGAGTTCAAAGAAGATTCAAATAATATTCATAGATAAGCTGATCATAAATCCACAATTCATAGGATCTCAACAAACACACCACAAAATAAGATTACATCGGATAGATCTCCAAGAACATCGAGGAGAACATGGTATTGAGAATCAAAGAGAGAGAAGAAGCCATCTAGCTACTAGCTATGGACCCGTAGGTCTGAGGTAAACTAATCACGCTTCATCGGAAGGGCAATAGGGTTGATGTTGATGCCCTCCGTGATCGAATCCCCTCCGTCAGGATGCCAGAAAAGGCCCCAAGATGGGATCTCACAGGAACAAAAGGTTGAGGCGGCGAAAAAGTATTTTTGTGGCTTGCTCTGAGGGTTTTGGAATATATGTGAATATATAGGATGAAGAGGTAGGTCAGAGGATCCCCAAGGGGGCCACATGGTAGGGGGCGCGCCACCCTAGGGTGCGCTCTCCACCCTTGCTACCGCCTCGTGGCTCTTCTAGCTTGGACTCCAAGTCCTCTGGGTGTTTTCTGGTCCAAGAAAAATCATCGTAAAGTTTTATTCCGTTTGGATTCCTTTTGGCATTCCTTTTCTGCGAAACTCAAAAACAAGGAAAAAACAGAAACTGGCAGCAGGCTCTAGGTTAATAAGTTAGTCCCAAAAATAATATAGAATAGCATAATAATGCATATAAACATCCAAAACAGATAAAATAACAGCATGGAACTATAAAAAATTATAGATATGTTGGAGACGTATTAGCCGCCGCCGCACCATCTTCATCGTTGTTGCCATATACCACCACCACCAACATCTTCCTTATCTCTACCATATACATCCACCTATCCAACACCAATCCGAGTACACATATACATCCACCTGTCCACCACCAATCCAAGTCCACATATACATCCGTCTGTCCACCACCAATTTGAGTCCACATATACATCTGCATGTCCACCACCAATCCGAATCCACATATACCTCTGCATGTCCACCACCAATCCGGGACTTTTCATATTAGGTTTGTTTTTTAGATCCATCTATTTTCATATTCGTGTTTCCTTGCCTGAGTAGGTTTTGAAAAAAGAGTCTGGAGACCCCCGGGCAGTTTTTAGGCCAAAAGTTCAGCAGGTGAAAATATTTTTTCCCTATCCTGTTTTTAGGCTTTTCTGAGTCTTTTGAGACACGTGCCATCATAGTTATTTTTATCGCACTTTTTGGTCGTCGCTGCCCTGATTTTCGAAAAAATAGTCAAAAGAATTTCGTTATTGCTACCTCTTGAGCACTGCGTTGGTTTTTCCCTTGAAGAGGAAAGGGTGATGCAGTAAAGTAGCGTAAGTATTTCCCTCAGTTTTTGAGAACCAAGGTATCAATCCAGTAGGAGACCACGCTCAAGTCCCTCGCACCTACACAAACAAATAAGAACCTCGCAAAAACGCGATAAAGGGGTTGTCAAGCCCTTCACGGTCACTTACGAGAGTGAGATCTGATAGATATGATAAGATAATATTTTTGTTATTTTTATGATAAAGAGAAATAAAGATGCAAAGTAAAATAAAGGCAATAGAAATAGCTAAGTGTTGGAAGATTAATATGATGGAGAATAGACCCGGGGGGCATAGGTTTCACTAGTGGCTTCTCTCAAGAGCATAAGTATTACGGTGGGTGAACAAATTACTGTCAAGCAATTGATAGAATTGAGCATAGTTATGAGAATATCTAGGTATGATCATGTATATAGGCATCACGTCTGTGACAAGTAAACCGACTCCTGCCTGCATGTACTACTATTACTCCACACATCGACCGCTATCCAGCATGCATCTAGAGTATTAAAGTCATAAGAATGGAGTAATGCTTTAAGCAAGATGACATGATGTAGAGGGATAAACTCATGCAATATGATATAAACCCCATCTTGTTATCCTCGATGGCAACAATACAATACGTGTCTTGATGCCCCTGCTGTCACTGGGAAAGGACACCGCAAGATTGAACCCAAAGCTAAGCACTTCTCCCATTGCAAGAAAGATCAACCTAGTAGGCCAAACCAAACTGATAATTCGAAGAGACTTGCAAAGATAACCAACCATACATAAAAGAATTCAGAGAAGATTCAAATATTGTTCATAGAGAATCTTGATCATAAACCCACAATTCATTGGTCTCGACAAACACACCGCAAAAGAAGATTACATCGAATAGATCTCCAAGAGAATCGAGGAGAACTTTGTATTGAGATCCAAAGAGAGAGAAGAAGCCATCTAGCTAATAACTATGGACCCGAAGGTCTGAGGTAAACTACTCACACATCATCGGAGGGGCTATGGTGTTGATGTAGAAGCCCTCCGTGATCAATGCCCCCTCCGGCAGGATGCCGGAAAAGGCCCCAAGATGGGATCTCACGGGTACAGAAGGTTGCGGCGATGGAATTAGGTTTTCGTGGTGCTCCTCGATGTTTTCGGGGTACGTAGGTATATATAGGAGGAAGAAGTACGTCGGTGGAGCAACGTGGGCCCCACGAGGGTGGAGGGCGCGCCCAGGGGGGTAGGCACGCCCCCTGCCTCGTGCTCTCCTCGTTGATTTCTTGACGTAGACTCCAAGTCCTCTGGATCACGTTTGTTCCGAAAATCACGTTCCCGAAGGTTTCATTCCGTTTGGACTCCGTTTGATATTCTTTTTCTGCGAAACACTAAAATAGGCAAAAACAACAATTTGGGCTGGGCCTCCGGTTAATAGTTTAGTCCCAAAAATATTATAAAAGTGTATAATAAAGCCCATTAAACATCCAAAATAGAATATAATATAGCATGGAACAATCAAAAATTATAGATACGTTGGAGACGTATCAAGCATCCCCAAGCTTAATTCCTGCTCGTCCTCGAGTAGGTAAATGATAAAAACAGAATTTTTTGATGTGGAATGCTACTTGGCATAACTTTCAATGTAATTCTCTTAATTGTGGTATGAATGTTCAGATCCGAAAGATTCAAGACAAAAGTTTAATATTTACATAAAACTAATAATACTTCAAGCATACTAACTAAGCAATTATGTCTTCTCAAAATAACATGGCCAAAGAAAGTTATCCCTACAAAATCATATAGTCTGGCTATGCTCTATCTTCATCACACAAAGTATTTAATCATGCACAACCCCGATTACAAGCCAAGCAATTGTTTCATACTTTTGGTGTTCTCAAAAATTTTCAATCTTCACGCAATACATGAGCGTGAGCCATGGACATAACACTATATGTGGAATAGAATGGTGGTTGTGGAGAAGACAAAAAAGGGAGAAGATAGTCTCACATCAACTAGGCGTATCAACGGGCTATGGAGATGCCCATCAATAGATATCAATGTGAGTGAGTAGGGATTGCCATGCAACGGATGCACTAGAGCTATAAGTGTATGAAAGCTCAACAAAAGAAACTAAGTGGGTGTGCATCCAACTCGCTTGCTCACAAAGACCTAGGGCATTTTGAGGAAGCCCATCATTGGAATATACAAGCCAAGTTCTATAATGAAAATTTCCCACTAGTATACGAAAGTGACAACATAAGAGACTCTCTATCATGAAGATCATGGTTCTACTTTGAAGCATAAGTGTGGTAAAAGGATAGTAGTATTGTCCCTTCTCTCATTTTCTCTCTTTTTTTATTTTTTCTTTGGCCTTTTCTCCTTTTTTATGGCCTTTTTTTTAGTCTGGAGTCTCATCCCGACTTATGGGGGAATCATAGTCTCTATCATCCTTTCCTCACTTGGGACAATGCTCTAATAATGATGATCATCACACTTTTATTTTCTTACAACTCAAGAATTACAACTCAATACTTAGAACAAAGTATGACTCTATGTGACTGCCTCCGGCGGAGTACCGGGATATGCAATGAATCAAGAGTGACATGTATGAAAGAATTATGAACGGTGGCTTTGCCACAAATACAATGTCAACTACATGATCATGCAAAGCAATATGACAATGATGGAGCGTGTCATAGCAAACGGAATGGTGGTAAGTTGCATGGCAATATATCTCGGAATGGCTATGGAAATGCCATGATAAGTAGGTATGGTGGCTGTTTTGAGGAAGGTATATGGTGGTTTTATGATACCGGCGAAAAGTGCGCGGTATTAGAGAGGCTAGCAATTGTGGAAGGATGAGAGTGCGTATAATCCATGGACTCAAAATTAGTCATAAAGAACTCATATACTTGTTGCAAAAATCTATTAGTTATCGAAACAAAGTATTACGCGCATGCTCCTAGGGGGGTAGACTGGTAGGAAAATACCATCGCTCGTCCCCGACCGCCACTCATAAGGAAGACAATCAATAATCATGCTCCGACTTCATCACATAACGGTTCACCGTACGTGCATGCTACGGGAATCACAAACTTTAACACAAGTATTTCTCAAATTCAAAACTACTCAACTAGCATGACTCTAATATTACCATCTTCATATCTCAAAACAATTATCAAGCATCAAACTTGATGCAGAGCATCCTACGGTCATCCCCATGGACCTACCATCGTCTCATCAAGAGCCAAGAGGACCCATGACACGAGCACGAGCTAGAGCTCTCGAGAACGAGGTGACTTCTCTCCTTAGTGATATCACGTATGATCCACTCGAGACATGGCTACTACCTAAGTCCGATATGCTATGCATGATTAGGTTTCAAGAGGACCCTCCCGGAGATGTACATGAAGACGGACAAGTCGCCAAGTCCATGGATGAAGAGAACCAACGGAAGAAGGCAAGTTCACCTCCCAGGCCCCGGATATCCGGCCAAGGCCACGGACATCCAGCCCCTGGAGCGTCCACATCAGCAACAACCCAGCCGCCCAAGTCTACAGGGCCCGGACATCCGACGTCCAACTCGGACATCCGGCCCGAGCCCGGAAATCCGGCCAGAAGCCCGGACATCCGGCGCCATGCACCAGAACCTACATAAGCTATCGCCAACAGCCCGGACATCCGGCCCCCAGCCCGGACATCCGGCTCCTCCTGAAGGCCCGAACATCCGGCTCCGCCTGTCTGCGCACAGTAAAGGGCCGAGGCCCATGTACCTCTTTGCCCCCCTAGACTATATATACTCCATCCCCTTCCTCTTTCTAGGGTTAGCATTGGTTTAGCTCATATGTGAGATAGAGCATTGCTCATCCATTACGGATCTACTCCACGAGAGAGACCGCGGCCCCTCTACGGAGAAGATCACCTTGGATTCAAGACCCCCTCTTGGGTGGCCCCCATCAAGACCTCCTTACGGAGAAGAACCGGTTACCTTTGTATCGTCCTTTGTTGGATTTGGATCCTGTATCTCACATTTGAGTTCATCGATCTAGCGCATGTGTGATCTATTCTCGTTGGTTGAGTGATTCTCTCATGTTTCCTCTTGTGATTTCCCTCATTTTCCCCTCGTGTTCTTCGTGTCCTTAGTTGGGATCCGCTCCTTTCATGAAAGATCAGCCGTCTAGGGTTCCACCCTACATCATTTTGGTATCATGAGCCACGTTGATCATGATTTTGGAGCCCCCTCTATTTGTTTTCTAGCTTGACTTTGTCGTTTTTTGTCCTAATCCGAAAATTGCCCCACAAAAATAGCCCCAATTTTTTTTTTGTGATTTGTTGGTGTGATGAAGTTTTGTTGGATTTGATCCGCGGATTTCGTGTGTTGCAGGTAGATCTAGCTTTTCCCCATCTTTTTCCCAAATTCCATTCACAAAATCTTCCGAATTTTACCCCGGATTTGCCCTCTCCACGCGGTGTTCTTCGAGTTCGTCCACGGATCCCGAGCCCGGACATCCGGCCCGACAACCCGGACATCCGGCCCGACCCGGACATCCGGCCATCAGCCCGGACATCCGGCCCCTGACAGCATCACTTCCATCCTCCACTCCGTTTCCCGCCTAACTCTCACAAAATTTTCTTCCGGTGCCCACATACACTTCCGTAGACCACCACCACTTCTGCATAGCACCACCATAGCCTTTCCCGCTACCAACTCCGACAATTTTGACCTGTTTTGCTTTGAGAATTTGAGTTGTGGTTTCCGTGTCCAATTGTGTTTCGGCTATCTAGGTACGGTTCGGCATCAACATCCCTACCGCTCATCTTCGCCAAGGACTACTACAAACGGCTACATCACTTTGGTATCAGCTTCACCTTTATATCATCTTGGTATCGTGATATCATCATACTCTCTTGCATTTGCATTGATAACCCCATAGCCTTACTTTTGCGTCACTTACCCATCGAGACTAGCCTTTGAGTATTGCCGGCAACGTGACTTGTGCACATTAGTGATCATACTTCCCATAGCATCCATACCATAACATCGTGCTGCATATCTTGGAATCATCTCTTGTGTCACAAAGTTGTCATCTCATACACAATTGCTATCGTGGTTCGTGAAGCATTGCATGAGAAAAGAGCTCAAACAACAAAGAGCCAAACAAGCTTTTAAGCAAAAGAGGAAAGATAAGCAAAGAGCTTATAAGCAAGAACCATAGCATCATACAACATTAAGATTTTCATACTCGATCGTCTTGGATCATACCATCGGTATACCATACATATAGCATACTTGGGATAGAAGTCGTTGCATTTTTGCTTAGTAGGTTGTGCACAAGTTCGTATCCGCCTATTGTGCAATCGTGCTAGCGTCTCTCTAGTGTTGTGCAACAAGAGCATCTTGGTGGATTCCACATTTTGGCTCACCCTTGGTTGCACAACCCCACATTATCTATTTGCGTGTGTGTTTTCGTGTACCATATATTGCTATTGGTCTACTTGTTGCATTTGCAAATTTGCGAATCTTTTCCAACATTATTGAGTCTCACTTACAATTGCATCAAATTTTGTGCCACCATCCTAACCAAGCTCCACAATAAGCTTTTACTTGTGTAGGTGTGAGAAACCGACAAGAATTGGTACCAATTGTGCTATTTCCTTGTTACACATTGGAGTGATCCTTGATCCATCTTCAACATCGGTCAAGGTACATTTGGTATTGGTTCTTCTTTCTCTCCCACTCACATATATTTGTCTGGAATGATGGATAGGCCAAGTACTTCTACCAACCCACTCTTATTGGAGCAAGACGACGACATGTCATCCTACGCCACCAAAACACAACTATTTGGCGCACACCGAGCTTTGCATCAAGAACAACTTGCTTTGGGCGACTGCATCGACAATCTCGCCGCCGACCTACGACAATCCGAGCAACATACAAGAGACTACTTCGACACATCCATGAGTTCCCTCAAAGAAGATATCCGAACCATGATGGTCAACCTCTTCTATAACTTCGTCCTCTTCAAGACGGAGCCGCTCAAGTCGACACTTCGACGACACTATCTCCGGTTCAAGTACACCGACATTGAACACTCTTCGTCGTGCCGCGCGTCAAGACCGTCAAGCAAACCGCAATCCTCTACACGACACCGATTCTCAAGAGCATCGTCAACGTCAAGCCCAAGCTGCATTCGCACAAGCACAAGAACGGCAACGCCAACGACAACAAGAACAAGAGGAGCGAGCGCGACAACATCAAGATGCACAAGACGCCGAGGCACAACGCCAAGAACAACAACTATGAGAAGCTCAAGCACTTGAGGCGCAACGTGCCCTTCGAGATCCAAGTAGAGCCATAGCCAACCGAGGCCGACAAGCTCGTCTACATCAAGAAGCACTTCGCGACGAAGCCCAAGAAAGGATTTATCAAGCACGTGTGCATCGACAAGCTCCCCAACAAGCTCGACAAGTTCCTCCTCAAGCTAGACAAGAACATCAAGTCCATCGAGAGCATGAAGACAATGGACCCCCTCCTCGCCAAGAGCAACATGAGGTCGACAACCCTCCTCGCCAAGAGTAACATGAGGAAGACAACCCTCCTCGCCAAGAGCAACATGCGATTGTCAATCCTCAACGATATGGACGTCATCATCCCCGACCCCAACACAATGAAGAGCAACGATATGGCAAGCTAAAGTTCACCATGCCAAAGTTCACCGGAAGCAATGACCCCGAAGAGTACATCTCATGGGCATTGAAGGTTGACAAAATTTTCCGCTTGCACAACTACGAAGAAGAGAAGAAGATCACAATGGCATCCCTTGAATTCCAAGACTACGTCCTCATTTGGTGGGAACAAGTCATTGAGCGCCGAGTGGCAAGAGGTGAACCACCCATCACTACTTGGGCACAAATGAAGGATGTCATGAGAGCACGATTTGTGCCAAACTACTACAACCGCGACCTTTTCAAGAAACTCCAACTCCTCAAGCAAGGAACCAAGAGCGTTGAAGAGTACTACAAGGAAATGGAGATTGCCATGATACGAGCCAATGTCAAAGAAGATGATGAGCAAACTAGGCACGTTTCTTGAATGGACTCAATTACCCTATCAAGAAGATTGCTGACTTCCAACCATACTCAAACCTCATCGAGCTAGTGCACCAAGCAACCAAAGCGGAACGCCAAGTGCAAGACGACTTCAAGTATGCCAAGTTCTCATCCAAGTCCTATGGCCTCTCCAACAATCAATCTTCGACGACTCCAACACCTTCTACCTCAACCAAGCCATCTACAAGCAACGGCGACAAGTCAAGTTACAAGAAGACTTCGACAAGCTCAAGTCGTCCTCCTACTTCAAGCAACTTCAAGCCGAAAGCTTCATCATCATCTACTCCAACCGATGAGACCATAAAGACGAGTTCCTTCGCTTCACATGCGGCGGCCGAGGCCACAAGTCCTCCGAGTGCGCAAACAAGCGCACCATGATCCTCAATGACGACGGAACCTATGACTCAATGAGTGAAGGAGAAATGCAAGCCCTTGAGCAAGTGGCCATGCACCGGCAAGTGAACAATGAAGAAGAAGATGATCACATCTTTTGTGACGAAGATTCAAGCCCCGCTCTTGTTGTCTCCAAGGTCTTGACTCTTCAACATCAACAAGACGAAGACCAAAGATGCCATATCTTCCACACAAAGGCCGGCATCAATGGAGGGTCCGTCAAGGTCATCATCGATGGAGGGAGTTGCCATAACTTAGCAAGTGAAGAACTATGCTCCAAACTCCAGTTGGTCAAGATGAAGCACCCGCACCCATACAAGGTTCAATGGCTAAGCGACATCGGCACCATCCAAGTCGAGCATAGAGTACAAGTCTCTTTCAAGATCAGAGCTTATGAAGACACTTTGGAGTGTGATGTCCTTCCGATGACCGTGTGCCACCTCCTTCTTGGACGAGCATGGCAATTTGACTGAGGTGTCATCCACAATGGGCGTACAAACCACTATAGCTTCAAGATGAAAGGGAAGGAGTTTGTGCTATGACCTATGTCTCCAAGCCAAGTGCTCGCCGACAAACAAGCCACCCATCATGGAGAGAACAGTGAGAGAGAGCGAACCACCAAAAAGAGAGTGAGCGCCACAAGCCAAAATTGAGTGCCTCCACGATGAGCGACAAGAAAAACTTAGTTTTATTTGCCACCAATCGTTAGATGAGAGAAGTGTGTGAGAACCCATCAAGTGTCCTACACTATGTCCTATTGTGCAAGGATGGGGCACCAAAAACTAACACCTCTCACGATCTACCTTTGGTGTTATCTTCTCTATTGTAGGATTTCCAAGATGTTTTCCCCGACGAGCTACCTCCGGGTTTACCTCCACTACGAGGCATTGAGCACCGAATCGACCTCATCCCCGGAGCGCCACTTCCAAACAAGGCCCCATACCGCGTCAACCCCGAAGAAACCAAAGAAATACAAAGGCAAGTAGAGCATCTCATAGACCATGGACATGTGCGTGAAAGTTTGAGTCCTTGTGTCGTACCGGTCATTCTTGTGCCAAACGAGACGGTAGCTTTCGCATGTGTTCCGATTGTAGACCTATCAATGCTATCACCGTTCGATATAGGTACCCCATTCCACGCCTTGATGATATGCTTGATGAACTTAGCGGTGCCACTATCTTTTCCAAAATTGATCTTAAAAGTGGTTACTATCAAATCCGCATACAAGAGGGTGCTGAATGGAAAACCGCTTTCAAAACAAAGTTTGGTCTATATGAGTGGTTAGTCATGCCTATGGGTTTATCGGAAGCACCCGGTACTTTCATGCGTCTTATGCATTATGTGTTTCGCCCTTACATTGGTGAATTTGTTGTTGTCTACTTCGATGATATCCTTGTGTTTAGCAAATCTCTCAAAGAGCATGTCACCCACCTTCGTACCGTGCTACAAACTCTTCGAAAAGAGCAACTTTATGCTAATATGGAAAAATGCATATTTGGTGTTGATAAGCTTGTTTTCTTAGGTTTTGTAGTATCTTCTAAGGGTGTTCATGTTGATGAATCTAAGATCAATGCTATTAAAACTTGGCCCCAACCAACGAATTTGCAACAAGTGCGTAGTTTTCTTGGTTTAGTCGGTTTCTACCGTCGATTTGTGAAGGATTTTAGCACCATTGCTTCACCTTTGCATGCTTTGAGTAAGAAAAATGCACCGTTTGTTTGGGGAACATCCCAAGACATCGCTTTCAATGAGCTTAAGAATTTGCTTACTCATGCTCCTCTGCTTGCTTTACCCAACTTTGACAAACCTCTTGAGATACATTGTGATGCTAGTGGTAATGGCATAGGAGGTGTGTTAACACAAGAGAAGAGCCCAATTGCTTATTTTAGTGAGAAACTCTCCGGAGCGCAACTAAATTATCCCATCTATGACAAAGAGCTATATGCTTTAGTGCGAGTTTTGCGTGAATGGGAACATTACCTCCGCCCTCATGAGTTCATCATCCATACCGACCATGAAACACTTAAATACCTTAAGGGTCAAACTAAGTTGAACAAGCGTCATGCTAAATGGAGTGAGTTTATTGAGTCTTTTCCTTATGTCATCAAGTATATTAAAGATAAGGAAAATATTGTGGCGGATGCGCTTTCCCGTATATGCATGCTTGTTACTCAACTTGAATTGAATGTCATTGGTTTTGAGCACATAAAAGACTTGTATGAGCATGATCCTACATTTTCTATTCCTTATGCCAAGTGTTTGACGCATACTTCTTCGGAACGCTATTACATCAAAGATGGTTATCTTATGAGAGCTAACAAACTTTGCATCCCCGAGTCTTCTCTTCGTTTGTTACTTTTGCAAGAATCTCATGGAGGAGGACTAATGGGACATTTTGGACGCGACAAGACATTCGCCGCACTCTCCAAGAACTACTTTTGGCCTAAGATGTTTCGCGACGTCAACCGCTTCACCAACCGATGCTCTACATGTCCCAAAGCTAAGTCTACAGCCCAATCTCATGGCCTTTACATGCCACTTCCAATTCCATATCAACCATGGGAAGATATTAGCATGGATTTTGTGCTCGGTTTGCCTATAACTAGAAATGGCAAGGATTCCGTTTTTGTTGTTGTGGACCGATTCTCCAAAATGGCACATTTCATTCCTTGCAACAAGATAGACGATGCTTCACATGTTGCAAAATTGTTGTGTAGAGAAATCTTGCGACTTCATGGAGTGCCAAAGACGATTGTCTCAGACGGCGACGTCAAGTTCTTGAGTTACTTTTGGAAGACCTTGTGCGCCAAGCTCGGAATCAAGCTTTTCTTCTCTTCGGCATACCATCCACAAACTGACGGCCAAACGGAGGTGACGAACCGCACGCTCTCCACTCTACTACGCGTGTTGATAAAGAAGAACATCAAGGAGTGGGAGGAGTGCCTACCTATCGCCGAGTACGCCTACAATCGTGCAAGACATTCGACTACCGGCAAGTCCCCCTTCGAGGTCGTCTATGGCTTCAACCCATTGTCACCATTGGACATTCTACCTCTACCGCTACAAGAGCGCACAAACATGGACGCGAGTGCCCGAGTCAACTTCCTCAAGAAGATGCATGAAGATACAAGGAACACCATCGAACGCCAAGTACAACGACTCGCGACCAAGCTCAACGTCAACAAGCAACCCATGATATTCAATGTTGGAGATCTTGTGTGGCTACACCTTCGCAAGGACCGTTTCCCTAACGAACGCAAGTCCAAACTTCTACCACGAGCCGATGGACCCTTCAAGGTGCTTGCACGCTACAACAACAACGCATACAAGATCGACATCCCACGCGACAAGTACTCCGTGAGCGACATCTTCAACATCAAAGATCTCTCCCTGTACCATGGTGATGAGGATTTTGATCCGAGGTTGGATCTTTCCCAAGGGAGGGGAGATGATGCGGAGCATCCTACGGTCATCCCCATGGACCTACCATCGTCTCATCAAGAGCCAAGAGGACCCATGACACGAGCATGAGCTAGAGCTCTCTAGAACGAGGTGACTTCTCTCCTTAGTGATATCACGTATGATCCACTTGAGACATGGCTACTACCTAAGTCTGATATGCTATGCATGATTAGGTGTCAAGAGGACCCTCCCGGAGATGTACATGAATACGGACAAGTCGCCAACTCCATGGATGAAGAGAACCAACGAAAGAAGGCAAGTTCACCTCCCAGGCCCCGGACATCCGGCCCCTGGAGCGTCCACATCAGCAGCAGCCCAGCCGCCCAAGTCTACAGGGCCCGGACATCCGGCCCGAGCCCGAAAATCCGGCCAGAAGCCCGGACATCCGGCGCCATGCACCAGAACCTACAGAAGCTATCGCCAACAGCCCGGACATCCGGCTCCTCCTGAAGGCCCGAACATCCGGCTCCGCCTGTCTGCGCACAGTAAAGGGCCGAGGCCCATGTACCTCTTTGCCCCCCTAGACTATATATACTCCATCCCCTTCCTCTTTCTAGGGTTAGCATTGGTTTAGCTCATATGTGAGATAGAGCATTGCTCATCCATTACGGATCTACTCCACGAGAGAGACCGCGGCCCCTCTACGGAGAAGATCACCTTGGATTCAAGACCCCCTCTTGGGTGGCCCCCATCAAGATCTCCTTACGGAGAAGAACTGGTTACCTTTGTATCGTCCTTTGTTGGACTTGGATCTTGTATCTCACCTTTGTGTTCATCGATCTAGCGCATGTGTGATCTATTCTCGTTGCTGAGTGATTCTCTCGTGTTTCCTCTTGTGATTTCCCTTGTTTTCCCCTCGTGTTCTTCGTGTCCTTAGTTGGGATCCGCTCCTTTCGTGAAAGATCGCCGTCTAGGGTTCCACCCTACATCAAAACTTCTCATAGTATTCAGCTCACTCATAAGAATTTTTTTACTAATCTTGGATGCCTATCATAATTAAAGCAAATTACCATGCTGTTTTGTAGGACTCTCGAAATAATCTAAGTGAAGCATGAGAGAACAATAGTTTATATAAAACAAATCCAGCACCGTGCTCTAAAAGATATAAGTGAAGCACTAGAGCAAAAACTATATAGCTCAAAAGATATAAGTGAAGCACATAGAGTATTCTAACAAATTCCAAATCAAGTGTGTCTCTCTCAAAAGGTGTGTACAGCAAGGATGATTGTGGCAAACTAACAAATAAAGACTCAAATAATACAAGATGCTCCAAGCAAAACACATATCATGTGGTGAATAAAAATATAGCTCCAAGTAAATTTACTGATGGATGAGGACAAAAGAGGGGATGCCTTCCGGGGCATCCCCAAGCTTTGGCTTTTAGGTGTCCTTAGATTATCTTGGGGTTCTATGGGCATCCCCAAGTTTAGGCTCTTGCCACTCCTTGTTCCATACTCCATCAAATCTTTACCCAAAACTTGAAAACTTCACAACACAAAACTTAAACAGAAAATCTCGTGAGCTCCGTTAGTGAAAGAAAACAAAATACCACTTCAAGGTACTGTAATGAACTCATTATTTATTTATACTGGTGCTAAAACTACTGTATTCCAACTTCTCTATGGTTTATAAACTATTTTACTAGCCATAGATTCATCAAAATAAGCAAACAACACACGAAAAACAGAATCTGTCAAAAACAGAACAGTCTGTAGTAATTTGTAACTAACGCAAACTTCTGGAACTCTAAAAATTCTGCCAACATAGGACGACCTAAATAATTTTTTTATTGATCTGCTGCAGTTGGAATCAATATTATATCACGTTCTGGTAATTTTTAACAATTGTTTTCGTGAACAGAAAGTTTCTGGAATTTTCAGCAAGATCAAATAACTATCATCCAAGAAGATCCTATAGGTTTAACTTGGCACAAACACTAATTAAAACATAAAAACAAATCTAACCAAGGCTAGATCAAATATTTATTCGTAAACAGAAGCAAAAAGCAAAAAACTAAAAA
The DNA here is from genome assembly GCF_018294505.1 of Triticum aestivum. NCBI lineage: Eukaryota > Viridiplantae > Streptophyta > Magnoliopsida > Poales > Poaceae > Triticum > Triticum aestivum. The sequence continues at coordinate 230,894,532 of NC_057811.1, read as the reverse complement.
TAAAATTGGGTTGCCTCCCAACAAGCGCTATCGTTTAACGCCCCTAGCTAGGCATAAAAACACGGATAGATCTAGGTATTGCCATTTTTGGTAGGCAATCCATAATTGGCTCTCATAATAGATTCATAAGGTAATTTTATTTTATTTCTAGGGAAGTGTTCCATGCCTTTTCTTAACAGAAATTGGAATCTAATATTCCTTTCCTTTATATCAATGATTGCACCAATCGTTCTAAGAAAAGGTCTACCAAGAATAATAGAACATGAAGGATTGCAATCTATATCAAGAACAATAAAATCTACAGGCACATAATTGCTATTTGCAACAATAAGAACATCATTAATTCTTCCCATAAGTTTCTTGATAGTGGAATCCGTAAGGTGTAAGTTTAAAGAACAATCATCAAATTCACGGAATCCTAGCAAATCACATAAAGGTTTTGGAATCGTGGAAACACTAGCACCCAAATCACACAAAGCATAGCATTCATGATCTTTAATTTTAATTTTAATAGTAGGTTCCCACTCATCATAAAGTTTTCTAGGGATAGAAACTTCCAACTCAAGTTTTTCTTCATAAGATTGCATTAAAGCATCAACGATATGTTTAGTAAAAGCTTTATTTTGACTATAAGCATGTGGAGAATTTAGCACAGATTGCAACAAGGAAATACAATCTATCAAAGAGCAATTATCATAATTAAATTCCTTGAAATCCAAAATAGTGGGTTCATTGCTATCTAAAGTTTTAACTTCTTCAATCCCACTTCTACAAATTTTAGCATCAAGATCTAAAAACTCCGAGTTTTTGGAACACCTTCTAGGTAAAGGTGGCTCATATTCAGTCCCATCATTATCAAGATTCATATTGCAAAATAAAGATTTAATAGGGGACTCATCAATAACTTTTAGATCTTCATCTTTATTCTCATAAAATTTAGAAGAACACGCTTTCACAAAGCAATGTTTCTTAGCACGCATCCTAGCGGTTCTTTCTTTGCACTCATGAATGGAAATTCTCATATCTTTGAGAGACTCATTGATATCATGCTTAGGTGGAATAGATCTAAGTTTAAAAGAATCAACATCAAGAGAAATTCTATCAACGTTCCTAGCCAATTCATCAATCTTAGGCAACTTTTCTTCAAGCAAAGCATTGAAATTCTTTTGTGAATTCATAAATTCTTTAACACTACTCTCAAATTCAGAGGGCATTTTATTAAAATTTCCATAAGAGTTGTTGTAGGAATTACCATAATTGTTAGGGGAATTACTAGGATACGACCTAGGATTAAAGTTTCCTCTATACGCGTTGTTACCAAAAATATTCCTACCAACAAAATTCACATCCATAGATTCATTATTATTCTCAATCAAAGTGGACAAAGGCATATCATTAGGATCAGAAGAAACACTTTTATTAGCAAATAATTTCATAAGTTCATCCATCTTTCCACTCAAAACATTAATTTCTTCTATTGCATGCACCTTTTTACTAGTAGATCTTTCAATGTGCCGTTGAGAATAATTAACCATAATATTATCTAGGAGTTTAGTAGCCTCTCCTAAAGTGATTTCCATAAAAGTGCCTCCTACGGCCGAATCTAAAAGATTTCTAGAAGCAAAATTCAATCCGGCATAAATTTTTTGTATAATCATCCGCAAATTCAAACCATGAGTAGGGCAATTACGTATCATTAATTTCATTCTCTCCCAAGATTGTGCAACATGTTCATGATCAGGTTGCTTAAAATTCATAATATCGTTTCTAAGAGAGATGATCTTAGCGGGAGGAAAATACTTAGAGATAAAAGCATCTTGCACTTATTCCAAGAATCAATACTATTTTTAGGCAAAGACGAAAACCAAGCTTTAGCACGATCCCTAAGCGAAAAAGGAAATAAATTAAATTTAACAATATCATTGTCCACATCTTTCTTCTTTGGAATATCACACAAATCAACGAAGCTATTTAGATGGGTAGCGGCATCTTCACTAGGAAGGCCGGCGAATTGATCTTTCATGACAAGATTCAACAAACCAGTATTAATTTCACAAGGTTCAGTATCGGTAAGAGGAGCGATCGGAGTGCTAAGAAAATCATTGTTGTTGGTATTGGTAAAGTCACACAATTTAGTATTATCTTGAGCCATCGTGACAAGCATGCAATCCAACACACGAGCAAACAAGAAGCGAGCGAAAAAGAGGCGAACGAAAAAGAGAGGGCGAATAAAACGGCAAGGGTGAAGTGGGGGATAAGGGTTTGTGATGGGTACTTGGTATGTTGACTTTTGCGTAGACTCCCCGGCAACGGCGCCAGAAATCCTTCTTGCTACCTCTTGAGCACTGCGTTGCTTTTTCCCTTGAAGAGGAAAGGGTGATTCAGTAAAGTAGCGTAAGTATGTCCCTCAGTTTTTGAGATCCAAGGTATCAATCCAGTAGGAGACCACGCTCAAGTCCCTCGTACCTACACAAACAAATAAGAACCTCGCAACCAACGCGATAAAGGGGTTGTCAAGCCCTTCACGGTCACTTACGAGAGTGAGATCTGATAGATATGATAAGATAATATTTTTGGTATTTTTATGATAAAGAGAAATAAAGATGCAAAGTAAAATAAAGGCAACTGAAATAGCTAAGTGTTGGAAGATTAATATGATGGAGAATAGACCCAGGGGCCATAGGTTTCACTAGTGGCTTCTCTCAAGAGCATAAGTATTACGGTGGGTGAACAAATTACTGTCGATCAGTTGATAGAATTGATCATAGTTATGAGAATATCTAGGTATGATCATATATATAGGCATCACGTCCGTGACAAGTAAGCCGACTCCTGCCTGCATGTACTACTATTACTCCACACACCGACCGTTATCCAGCATGCATCTAGAGTATTAAGTTCATAAGAACGGAGTAACGCTTTAAGCAAGATGACATGATGTAGAGGGATAAACTCATGCAATATGATATAAACCCCATCTTCTTATCCTCTATGGCAACAATACAATACGTGTCTTGATGCCCCTGCTGTCACTGGGAAAGGACACCGCAAGATTGAACCCAAAGCTAAGCACTTCTCCCATTGCAAGAAAGATCAACCTAGTAGGCCAAACCAAACTGATAATTCGAAGAGACTTGCAAAGATAACCAACCATACATAAAAGAATTCAGAGAAGATTCAAATATTGTTCATAGAGAATCTTGATCATAAACCCACAATTCATCAGTCTCGACAAACACACCGCAAAAGAAGATTACATCGAATAGATCTCCAAGAGAATCGAGGAGAACTTTGTATTGAGATCCAAAGAGAGAGAAGAAGCCATCTAGCTAATAACTATGGACCCAAAGGTCTGAGGTAAACTACTCACACATCATCAGAGGGGCTATGGTGTTGATGTAGAAGCCCTCCGTGGTCAATGCCCCCTCCGGCAGGACGCCGGAAAAGGCCCCAAGATGGGATCTCACGGGTACAGAAGGTTGCGGCGGTGGAATTAGGTTTTTGTGGATGCCTCCGATGGTTTGGGGGTACGTAGGTATATATAGGAGGAAGAAGTACGTCGGTGGACCAATGTGGGCCCCACGAGGGTGGAGGGCGCGCCCAGGGGGGTAGGCGCGCCCCCTGCCTCATGCTCTCCTCGTTGATTTCTTGACGTAGACTCCAAGTCCTCTGGATCACGTTTGTTCCGAAAATCACGTTCCCGAAGGTTTCATTCCGTTTGGACTCCGTTTGATATTCTTTTTCTGCGAAACACTGAAATAGGAAAAAAACAACAATTTGGGCTGGGCCTCCGGTTAATAGGTTAGTCCCAAAAATAATATAAAAGTGTATAATAAAGCCCATTAAACATCCAAAACAGAATATAATATAGCATGGAACAATAAAAAATTATAGATTTGTTGGAGACGTATCACCTGTCCTGTTATTTTCACTTGGGAAGAGTTTTGAGACACTCGCCATTATATAGATTTTTCGCAAAAAGAAGAGAGCGCAAAAAAGAGCGAGAAAAAATTCAGAGTGTGCTTTTCTCTTGTTTACGTGTCGCGTCGCGCTTTTGTTAGCGTTCCAGGCTAGCGTCTCTAGTACGGTCTAGCCTAGCTCCAGCACAATACCGTCATTGAGCGTTTATTCAACTCTGCATCTCTGAATTGATTATTGCTGATATTTTTGCTACCATACACTACTGCAGGATGCTGCTAACTCGACACTACCATAAGAGACCCTTTGATGAAACTATGTGTGATGCATTAATCGCAAACAAGGATGTAAGAAAACCGTCAAAGAAGATGCAAAACGTTTGCGACGGCGGAGACATCAAACACGGTTCAGATTTTACTTATGTGTGCGATGCGGGGCATATGGTTGATCCATACGAACTGTTTGCAATTAGACAGAACAACAGAAACGGACAGTCATATCAATGTGTGTGCGATATACAGCATACAGTTTGCTCCGATGAACTGTTTGCTATTAGGCAATGCAATAGAAACGGTCAGCCAGATCAAGGTGTGTGTGATATATGGCATACGGTTCACTCAGACAAAAATGGTTCAACTTAACAAGATGGGTGTGGTATGCAGCGTACAGTTCACATAGGTGAACTGTTTGCGATGAGCCAAAAGAACACAAATGATTCATGTAAACAAGATGTGTGTGATACACAGCAAACAACCCACTCAGATGAACTGTTTGCGATAAGAAATTATAACACAGACAATTACTATAGTTAGTTCGTGTGCGATTCTGTTTGTAAAAAAACTTTGAAAAATGCAAACTAGTTGCTTGTGGTGGCTAGGAGTATCGCACATGATGCGTCTGCCAGTACTCGTGTGCGATGATTAGTAAGTTACACATACGTTTCCTTATGTTAGCACTTGAGTGATAAATAACACGTGGCACTGCATACGGTATTCGGGTTGTGTGTGTGCTCCACTTAGTCTTCTCGCGCTCCACATGGGTGAATTGTAAAATCCACGCCTCTTCCCTTATCGGCTTGCCGCCACCAGCTAATGGCTTGCTGCATATAACCCAGGCGGCAACGCAGCATCGCGACACTCTACGCAGATCTAGTCCTCACCCATCTATCATTAGTTATTCCAAGCATGCCAGGCAACAACCAATGCTTCGACGTCGACCCCTACTTGCCTTACATCTTCGGCGAGGAGAATGATCCGGAGTAGGTCGCGGAGCAAGAGCTTCATCGGCCGGTGCAGGCACCATAGCCATCGGCAACGATATCGGTGTGACAGTCCTTGGGTTCACAATCAACATATTGCAGAGGAGGTGTGATGAGTAGTTTGCCATCCACCGTGCAAAATATCCAGAGCTTCTCGGCGGCAGGATCGACGACCCACCCGAAGAGTCACCGTCACCAGTGCTCATCGAGAGCTTGATGCCCCGCAAGGAATGGGCAGAGGACCTCTGCGAACCAGTCAAGACACTGCCAGCTTGTGGCTTCATCATTGCCTACGGCGGCCGTGTCAACCTCGATCCCGACGATGTGTTGGCTAGGCACGAGCGCATCCTTGGCGGAGTTGACGTCCCCGACGAAGTAGAACATCGCCAATGTGATATCTTGAGGATGCAGGTGATGGATGGAATTTGCTACCAGGGCAGAGACATGGAAATGGAGCGGTTCCGCAGAGATATCATGCGCGCAATTGCACGCTGTCAAGCTCTTCTGGAAGAGGCCCAACAGCCCCAAGAGCCTCCCCCGTGAGCAGCTCCGTAGGGGAGGCGGGGTCGGGACACTTGGAATTAACGGCCGCAAGGGTGCTATGCTGATCATGGAGTCTGAGAAGACCGTTGTCGGAAGGCTGCGGGCTCAGCCTTTTAGTCTATATTTTATTATAATTGTATGCATATGTAGGTCGTGAGTGTTTTGGGCGCTGGCGCATGTGGCATTTTAAATTATCCTGAATATGTAAGACAATTATTAACCGTTGCCATTGTAAATTTGCCCCAACAGCGAGCAGAGCGCGCACAGGGACGCTAGAGCGGAGCGCGCCGCGGCCGCCTCAATGGCGAGGAAATGTGCGGACAGACGCGAGCAGAGCGCATCGTCATGTCTACTATGCAACTTTATCCTTGTAGACTTTGTTGGGCCTTCAAGTGCAGAGTTTTGTAGGACTGCAGCAAATTTCCCTCAAGTGGAAGACCTAAGGTTTATCAATCCGTGGGATGCGTAGGATGAAGATGGTCTCTCTCAAACAACCCTGCAACCAAATAACAAAGAGTCTCTTGTGTCCCCAACACACCTAATACAGTGATAAATTGTATAGGTGCACTAGTTCGGCGAAGAGATGGTGATACAAGTGTAATATGGATGGTAGATATGGGTTTTTGTAATATGAAAAATAGAAAAACAGCAAGGTAACTAGTAGTAAAAGTGAGCGAAAATGGTATTGAGTGCTTGAAAACAAGGCCTAGGGTTCATACTTTCACTAGTGCAAGTTCTCTCAACAATGATAACATAATTAAATCATATAGCAATCCCTCAACATGCAACAAAGAGTCACTCCAAAGTTCCTATGGCGGAGAACATAAGATGAAATTGCTTGTAGGGTACGAAACCACCTCAAAGTTATTCTTTCCGATCAATCCATTGTGGTATTCCTATAAGCGTCACAAACAACCCTAGAGTTCGTAGTAAAATAACACCATATGACACATCAATCAACCCTAATGTCACCTAGATACTCCAATGTCACCACAAGTATCCGTGGGTCAATTATACGATATGCATCAAACAACTTCAGATTCATAATATTCAATCCAACACAAAGAACCTCAAAGAGTGCCCCAAGATTCCTACCGGAGAAACAAGGACGAAAACGTGCACCAACCCCTATGCATAGATTACCCCAATGTCACCTCGGGAATCCGTGAGTTGAGTGCCAAAACATACATCAAGTGAATCAATAGAACATCCCATTTCCACCACGAGTATCCCACGCAAGACATACATCAAGTGTTCTCAAATCCATAATAGTATTCAATCCGGTAATAGTGAAACCTCAAAGGTAAAACTCAATTCATCACAAGAAGGTAGAGGGGAAAGCACCATATGGTTCAACTATAGTAGCAAAGCTCGCGGTACATCAAGGTCGTGCCAAATCAAGAACACGAGAGAGAGAGAGAGAGACAGGGATGGAACACATAGCTACTAGTACATACCCTCAGCCCCGAGAGTGAACTACTCCCTCCTTGTCATGGAGACCGCCGGGATGATGAAGATCGCCACTGGTGATGGTTTCCCCCTCCGGCAGGGTGCCGAAATGGGCTCCTGATTGGTTTTTCATGGCTACACAGGCTTGCGACGGCGGAACTCCCGATCTAGGTTTCTTTTTCTGGTGGTTTCTGGATTTGTAGGAATTTTTGGCGTCAGTTTCACATCAGGGGGTCCATGAGGCAACGGCAAGACAGAGGTGGAGGGCGCGCCCTAGGGGGTGGGCGCGCCCTCCACCCTTGTCGTTGCCTCGGGACTCTTCTGGCCCAACTCTTGTGCTTCGGGGGCTTCTTTTGGTCCATAAAAAATCAACGTAAATTTTCAGCTCGTTCGGACTCGTTTGGTATTCCTTTTCTATAAAACTCAAAAACAAGGAAAAAACATAAACTGGCACTGGGCTCTAGGTTAATAGGTTAGTCCCAAAAATAATATAAAATAGGATATAAATTCATATAAAACATCCAAGATGGATAATATAATATCATGGAACAATAAAAAAATATAGATACGTTGGAGACTTATCAAGCATCACCAAGCTTAATTCCTGCTCGTCCTCGAGTAGGTAAATGATAAAAACAGAATTTTTTATGTGGAATGCTACCTAACATATTTATCAATGTAATCTTTTCTATTGTGGCAAGAACATTCAGATCCATAAGATTCAAAACAAAAGTTTAATATTGACATAAAAACAATAATACTTCAACCATAGTAATAAGGCAATCATGTCTTCTCAAAATAACATGGCCAAAGAAAGTTATCCCTACAAAATCATATAGTCTAGCTATGATCCATCTTCATCACAAATAGTATTTAAATCATGCATAACCCCGATGACAAGCCAAGCAATTGTTTCATACTTTTGATGTTCTCAAACCTTTTCAACTTTCACGGAATACATGAGCGTGAGCCATGGACATAACACTATAGGTGGAATAGAACATGGTGGTTGTGGAGAAGACACAAAGAAGGAGATAGTCTCACATCCACTAAGCGTATCAATGGGCTATGGAGATGCCCATCAATAGATATCAATGTGAGTGAGTAGGGATTGCCATGCAACGGATGCACTAGAGCTATAAGGGTATGAAAGCTCAAAAAAAGAAACGAAGTGGGTGTGCATCCAACTCGCTTGCTCACGAAGACCTAGGGCAATTTGAGGAAGCCCATCATTGGAATATACAAGCCAAGTTCTATAATGAAAATTTCCCACTAGTATATGAAAGTGACAACATACGAGACTCTCTATCATGGAGATCATGGTGCTACTTTGAAGCACAAGTGTGGAAAAAGGATAGTAACATGGCCCCTTCTCTCTTTTCTCTCTTTTTTGGGCTCTTTGGCCTCTCTTTTTTTGTCTGGAGTCTCATCCCGAGTTGTGGGGGAATCATAGTCTCCATCATCCTTTCCTCACATGGGACAATGCTCTAATAATGGTGATCATCACACTTTTTTTTACTTTACAACTCAAGAATTACAACTCGATATTAGAACAAAAGATATGACTCTTTGTGAATGCCTCCGGCGGTGTACCGGGATGTGCAATGACTCAAGAGTGACATGTATAAAAATTATGAATGGTGGCTTTGCCACAAATACTATGTCAACTACATGATCATGCAAAGCAATATGACAATGATGAAGCGTGTCATAGTAAAACGGAACGGTGGAAGTTGCATGGCAATATATCTCGGAATGGCTATGGAAATGCCATAATAGGTAGGTATGGTGGCTGTTTTGAGGAAGGTATATGGTGGGTGTATGGTACCGGCGAAAGTTGCGTGGTACTAGAGATGCTAGCAATGGTGGAAGGGTGATAGTGCGTATAATCCATGGACTCAACATTAGTCATAAAGAACTCGCATACTTATTGCAAAAATCTATTAGTCATTGAAACAAAGTACTACGCGCATGCTCCTAGGGGGATAGATTGGTAGGAAAAGACCATCACTCCTCCCCGACCGCCACTCATACGGAAGACAATCAATAAGTAAATTATGCTCGAACTTCGTCACATAACGGTTCACCATACGTGCATGCTATGGGAATCACAAACTTTAACACAAGTATTTCTACAATCCACAATTGCTCACTAGCATGACTCTAATGTCACCACCTTTATATCTCAAAACCATCATAAGGAATCAAACTTCACATAGTATTCAATGCACTTTATATGAAAGTTTTTATTATATCCCTCTTGGATGTCCATCATATTAGGACTAAATTCATAACCAAAGAAAATTACAATCTGTTTTGTCTTTCCTTATCCAACTCTCTAAGATGAACTATTATGTGAGAAGAAACAATCTGATAATGAAGAGCATGAAATAACAGATGGATGGTGATAAAGGCGGTGAAACAATAAGTGGCAGCGGAAGATGACAGCGAAGCAGGTGATGCTGTATGTGGACACGGCGTGAATAAAACGTGACTAGAACTCAAAACTCTAAAAGTTTAACACTAAAACCAGCAACTCGACACACGATGCAACCAAAAATTCACAATGCAAAAACTAAGTGATAGTAGCGAAAGGCTCAGACTGTCTGGGACATGGATGAACTAATCTAACTCTTTTTGTGTGGCTTTTCTTGTACTCTAGGTATGAAGAACAGATGCAATCTAGACTATGAAAAACTGGAGAAACTCACCGAGCAACCTGAAAACTGATACCACTTGATAGAGGCGAGGGTCCCGATCTTTTGATGAGATGATAACTATCGATTTGGTAGAGACGACTTTGACGATCCAACTACAAACATGCACGACATTGCGCATTAGCAATTGCTGAACCAACTCCGAGAGGTTATTGACCACGTCGGAGCACGATCAACCTGACTATGAAGGTCTATTCCTGCAAGCAATCAAAGAACAAGCAAGAATATGATAAAGCAATTTGAATATTGCGAATGTATATGAGGTGTTGATAAAAGTGGGGTTCTAAAAGCGGTCTTGGTCTGGTCGTTGGACACAAACGAAGTACACGAAGTTGCAATAGTGGCTAACTTTTAACTAAATAAAACCCCCATCTAAACGATGCCTTAAGGTCTATATTTATAGGGGAATAGTGAGGGGATTTCGTCCACCCTTGGCAAGGTGGGACTAAAATACCTCCCGGTTCATTTCCCCTACAATATGGACTCTAAAAACAGCCTGTGGAATAGTATTTCAAAATTATATGGGCCTGGCCCAAAAGTAAGGTGGTGCAGCACCAATAATAAGCTATGGACGAAATTTATAAAAGTCCATCTTGTATATTTCGTCCATCTTCTTGTATGTCATCATGGTGGCTTCAAAGTGCGGAAATCTCCACTACAAACTGCGTTCTTGTTCTCTTCCCACGCGCCTTCCTCTTCATGCTTGATAATGCTCCAATGTTCATCTTTCTTGTCCATGCTAGGCCCTTCAACTATAAGCAACAAAAATGTATCGAAGTTAGGCAGAATCATATTCTCATGAACTTCAGAAGCATTACCAAGAGACAAAAGTACCTGATAAATATAACTGGCGTGCGCGATCTATACTATTCGATCCGAACGAAGTTTGTAGGGGCTGTGGGTGCAACTATGACCTCCATGTCCTCATCACGTGGCCGCACTTAAATGGTTACGGGAACACATGGTTCGTATAATACAACCGTTTGCGGTATTAACGTGTCAGCTATCTGTTTCAAAAGGACTTTGTTGGCTATTAATATGTGTGCCTTGTCTCAAACTAGAATTTTTTTTACCATGGCATACATGTGCCATGTCATGAAACCATGCCAAGTTACATTTTTTTAGTGAGTTTTCGATTTACTGGGATTTAAAAACCGAGATCCTCAATGTTTCGGGATGACGAGAAGTTTTTAATTCATTCCCATTCCTTCAATGAGACCTAAACATGCACCCAATGACACATGTACGATTTTCCACCCATTTTGCTTCACTAGAGCATGTGCTTGTAGTTAAAATTTGAATTATGGACTACATTAAATGCCAAGAAAATTCAATTAATATATAAAATGGCCAAACGAACCCTGAACAGTTTCAAATTTCAGCTCGACACTCATGTTATTCTATGTTGCCTATAGGGAACAAAGTTCAAGGCGAGAAGAGGCAACGATTATCGTTTTCGCCAACAAGAGGGGCATGTTTCCCTACCGGAACCACAAGGGTTGCGAGAAGCTTCGGTTTGTAAGAGTCTTGTAATACAGCTTGGCCCAAATCGGACAATTATTTTACCACGACGTATATGTTCCATGTAGTGACACCATGCCAAGTTTCATGATTTCCTGGTGAGTTTTGGATTTAAAGAGATTTAAAAACCGAGATTCGCAATGTTTGTGGCCAAGCCAGGACGCCGAGACGGTTGAATTTATTCCCATTCCTTCCATGGGACCTAAACATGCACCCCAAGGACACATGTACGTTTTTTCTAGCCATTTTGGTGCACTCGAGCATGTATTTGTAGTTCGGATTTGAATTATGGACATTAAATGTCTAGAAAACTCAATTAATGAATAAAAAAGGTCAAACAAACCCTGAATAATTTCAAAGTTCAGCGTGAATCTCCCGTTGTTCCATGTTGCGTGTAGAAGAAAATACAAGGCTGGAAGAGGGAGCGATTATCGTTTCGCCCACAAGGGGACACGATTCCCTATCAAAACCACGAGGGTTCTTGCGACAGCATCCGGTTTGTAAGAGGTTTGTATTAAAGCATGGCCCAAATTGAACAATGTTTTTACCATGACATATATGTGCCATGACGTGACACCATGCCAACTTTCATGACTTGCTGGTGAGTTTGGATTTATGGGGATTTAAAAACCGAGATTCCAAATGTTTGAGGACGAGCCAGGATGCCAGTACGGTTGTAATTCATTCCCATTCCTGGCATGGGACCAAAACATGCACCCAAGGACACATGTATAATTTTCTAGCCATTTTGGTGAACTGGAGCATGTATTTGTAGTTCAGATTTGAATTATGGACATTAAATGCCTAGGAAACTCAATTAGTGTATAAAAAGGCCAAACGAACCCTGAATAAGTTTAAATTCAGCACGGATATCCTGTCATTCCATATTGCCCGTAGAAGAAATACAAGGCGAAAAGCGGCAGCGATTATAGTTTCGCCCACAAGGGGGGCACGTTTCCCTATCGGAACCACAAGGCTTCTTTGAGAGAAACTCCGGTTTGTAAGAGGTTTGTAATAAAGCTTGGCCCAAATTGGACAATGTTTTCACCACGACATATATGTGCCATGACGTGACACCATGCCAACTTTCATGACTTTTTGGTGAGTTTTGGATTTATTGGGATTTAAAAACAAAGATTACAAATGTTTGAGGACGAGCCAGGACGCCGGTACGGTTGTAATTCTTTCCCATTCCTCGTATGGGACATAAACATGCACCCAAGGACACATGTGTAATTTTTCTAGCCATTTTGGTGAACCGGAGCATGTATTTGTAGTTCAGATTTGGATTATGGACATTAAATGCCTATGAAACTCAATTAGTGTATAAAAATGCCAAACGAACCACGAATATGTTTAAATTTCAGCACGGATATCCTATCGTTCCATGTTTCCCGTAGAAGAAAATACAAGGCGAAAAGAGGCAATGATTATCGTTTCGCCCACAAGGGGGACACGTTTCCCTATCTTTGAGACAAGCTCCAGTTTGTAAGAGGCTTGTAATAAAACTTGCGCCAAATTGGACAAAAAAATTCCTCGACATATATGTGCCATGTCGTGACACCATGCCAAGTTTCACGATTTTCGGGTGAGTTTGGGATTTACGGGGATTTAAAAACCAAGATTCTTCTCACGAAATGTTTTCAAATAGCACACGGTTCACTCACGAAAGCCGTGTGCCTACCAAACCATGGCCGATGCCCCCCTGCTACGCGCGCGATCTGAGTCATGTGTTCTGATTGGCCAGAACCCAAACCCCACGGATCATACGTCTGCACAGTTGGATGCTCCTAGATCGAACGATAATCCTCATCCCTTTCGACAGAACATGCAATATATGGGTAAGCACTGTATGCATGCGTCATGCTAGATCACGCTACCTTCTCTACTAAGTTTTCTATATTAATGTTGTTATATATCCAAACACGCTACCGTTTCTGGCCACTCCTCTCATCGGTATCCTGCCTCTTCTCCCATCGTTTTCCCGCTGCCAGTGTCAGTGCTCATTGAAGGCTAGGCGGCAAAACACCAGCCATGTAAATATCAGACAGAGTTTCTAAAAGCAAAAATGTGTGTGATAGGAGGGAGTAGTTCCCAAAGGGTGACCAACGTGAAACGCCTTAAAGGAAAGGAGGCAATTCCTATCAGCAAGGGGTGGCTTCCCATCCGCTAGCCTAGTCGAATAGAACGCATAAGTTAAGCGTGCTCCGGCTGGAGTAGTCTAAGGATGGGTGACCCGGTGGGAAGTTGCATATCTCAAGCTTCATTTAAACGCTATGACACGGTCATTATAGAGATAAATGTCTCTATACTGACCTGTCATGGCGATTATATAAACCTTGGGATCCTTGTTTTGCTAATTTGTAGACTATGTTTTTATTGGTTATTTTGTGCTCTAAAAAATCATAGAATGATTGACTCTATACTGACCTGTCATGGTGATTATATAAACCTTGGGATCCTTGTTTTGCTAATTTGTAGACTATGTTTTTATTGGTTATTTTTTGTTCTCAAAAATCAAAGAATGATCGACATCTGTAGGCCCACATAAATTATCCCCTTGACTGTAGCACGAGAAGGGTTTACTCTTTGCTTGATGTGCTATGTTAGCAAATCAAGTTTCAGCACATGCCTTGGACGACACCCGGTCCCTCCCCCCCACATCCGCCTCGAAGTTGTATTCCCGACACCGTACGTCTTTAACCTGACCACGGGGGGGGGGGGGGTACGATGTTCAGTTTGTAATGTTATTGATGTAGTTGGTGCCCCATCAAACTTGTGCTTTCGGGATTTGAACAAATAGCACACCAGACCCATACATTTTTTTCAGGTCACATGCAGGGTATAGGGGGCCGGGTGTTCTGATCAACCATGTCTCCCTTGTGCGGTTTATAGACGCTGCATATATATATCTGTGGGCTCCCCAAGGTATATATATTATCCTTGACCGATAACGACGGGGGCCCACCACCCCCCGCCGCCTCGAAGTTGGGAAACCGACATAGTACGTATTGAACCAGGCTTGGGGTCGGGTACGGTGTTTGGTTTGTAATATAGTTGGTGGCCCATCGAAGTTGTGCATTCGGGATTTAAACACATCACACAGGGGTCTTCTAATCGACCACGTCTCCCTTGTGCAGTTTTTTGTGTCGACACACATATCTGTGGGATCCCCGAGTGTATATATATCATCCCTTTGACCGGTAACGAGGAGTATGTGTTGGCCATGAATGGATTCTTCCGAGTTCTTGTAAGGGCCGGTCACCGTCACATGTCGTTCAACCGAAGCTCGATTCCCTCCCACATGCTCGGATTGCTGGGTTCGACCTACACTGTACCCTGCGTATCTCGTCCCTAACTACCTATCCTTCATGGTTGTTTTCTGTATCGAGAGGTAGGCACCACATCTAAATTTTACATTATTCTACATTGAAAACACACATCACCCCTTCCAACGTACATCATTTTGGGCCGCATGCAAGAGGTGCTGGTGGTCCCTCTCATGCGATTTTTTATGACGGTTCAATCTATTGGCCCAAGCGGTTTATCAACAACAACAGTTGTCGTTTGACCAAACGATAGATCCACTGGTCCATCTTATGGTAGGTCATGGCGACATGCATGTATGACCAAAGTATCGTTACGTGCATCCGCCCCACTGACACGAAGTGGGAGGTGGGTCAAGTACACTAGCTAGCTATGACATTATGTCATTATAGATATATCGAAGGGTGCTTTCGGGTTTGCGAGGCAGGTGCCACCAAAGTTGTGCATTGTGTATTTAAAGTTTTAAACATCACACACTATATTCCTACATATATTTGGCCACTTCCAGGTGGTTCTTGACTTCTGGCCCCTCTCATCGATCTTCGATGACGCGCCCAACCGTGGGTCGCGTGGTCAAAGTTGTGCATTGGAATTTGAACATCGCACACCACCCTTTTCAATCATATATATTTGGGACACATGCGTGTGTGGCTGTGTTCTGACCCTCTCTAACGTTTTTTTGCTGCAAAGACTCTGATGACGCTCAACGGACACGGGTATAATGTCTTAACCGTGTCCAATGCAAGTGCGCTGTGAATGACGACGACTACGCAACCACGAGCAAAGGTGGAGGTACTGGCTCAACCGTGTGCGATGCAAGTGCGCTGTAAAATCACCACGGTTGCGCAAGTGCGAGCAAAGGTGGAGGTACTGGGTTAACCGTGTGCGATGCAAGTGTGCTGTAAAATCACCACCCGCGCAAGCTAAAGGTGGGTAGTTTATTTAGATTGAATTCCATGTCTGCGTCTAAAAATTAGGACGAACCATGTGCGATAGTCCAGCTAGCTAGAAATATAAAGACAAACTACCCGCCTTGAGCGTTGCAAAAATCGGCGGTTCCTCCACTTTACCTTATTATCATACACGCGTATTCTTATTGGACCGTGCGCGATCTTTGGTACTCCCGCCCCGCATCAACTCATTTACCCAAATTTTAGTAGTCGTCGTACTTCAATCGTCGCCCACACTCCTCCAGCACCGACCTTATAGTAAAATTGAAGTAGCTGAGGCATTTGAACCGTCACCCTCCCACGTCCACCACCATCTGCACCCACCACTACTAAAATTTTCAGTAGCCGCGACGTATCCTCAAACACCCCCCTCCATAGTCCCCCCACCTAGCCCCTCCACCCTCGAACCCTAGGTCGCCACCGCCGCCGCCAACCCTACCGGTCTGCCCGTTCCTCTTAGCTTAGTTAATAAAGTTCAGGTTACCTAATGATTCCCATACCGTCTCCCCACCCCCCTGAGTTTTTAGATGAGGCATGCGATGTCCCTCCCCGCCAGATCCACCTCCCCTGCTCCAGAATGTCACAGCCTAAGCTCGACCACGTATCCCGGGGAGCCCGATGAGCGTTCGGCCAAGAAGAGGTTTATCATGGCCTCTCCGACGGACGTTGGCAAGGTGGCCGCCGTTCGCCCCGACCTGTTATTCCAGGAGCAACACGTCGCCGCGGAAGCCGGCGAAGATGTTGACTACGTTGCCATGCCGAAGGCTTCACGTCAGCGGGCCAGCGTATTACTGTTGGGGAACGTAGTAATTTCAAAAAATTTCCTACGCACACGCAAGATCATGGTGATGCATAGCAACGAGAGGGGAGAGTGTTGTCCACGTACCCTCGTAGACCGACAGCGGAAGCGTTATCACAACGCGGTTGATGTAGTCGTACGTCTTCACGATCCGACCGATCAAGTACCAAACGCACGGCACCTCCGAAGTTCTACACACGTTCAGCTCGATGACGTCCCTCGAACTCCGATCCAGCCGAGTGTTGAGGGAGAGTTTCGTCAGCACGACGGCGTGGTGACAATGATGATGTTCCACCGATGCAGGGCTTCGCCTAAGCTCCGCGACGGTATGATCGAGGTGTAATCTGGTGGAAGGGGGCACCGCACATGGCTAAAATATCATATATCAAGTGTGTTCTTAGGTGCCCCCTGCCCCCGTATATAAAGGAGCAAGGGGGAGGCCGGCTGCCCTAGGCGCGCCAAGGAGAGAGGGGGAGTCCTCCTCCTAGTAGGAGTAGGACTCCCCTTTCCTAGTCCTACTAGGAAAGAACGGGGGAAGGAAAGAGAGGGAGAGGGGGAGGGAAAGGGGGCTGCGCCCCCCTCTCCTAGTCCAACTAGGATTCCCCTTGGGAGGGGGCGCGCCACCTCATGGCTGCTGCCCTCTCTCTCCCCTCAAGGCCCACCAAGGCCCAATACTTCCCCGGGGGGTTCCGGTAACCCTCCGGCACTCCGGTTTAATCCGAAACATCTCCGGAACACTTCCGGTGTCCGAATATAGTCGTCCAATATATCAATCTTTACGTCTCAACCATTTCGAGACTCCTCGTCATGTCCGTGATCACATCCGGGACTCCGAACAACCTTCGGTACATCAAATCACATAAACTCATAATATAACTGTCATCGTAACTTTAAGCGTGCGGACCCTTTGGGTTCGAGAACTATGTAGACATGACTGAGACACCTCTCCGGTCAATAACCAATAGCGGGACCTGGATGCCCATATTGGCTCCCACATATTCTACGAAGATCGGTCAGACCGCATAACAACATACGTTGTTCCCTTTGTCATCGGTATGTTACTTGCCCGAGATTCGATCGTCGGTATCTCGATACCTAGTTCAATCTCGTTACCGGCAAGTCTCTTTACTCGTTCCGTAATACATCATCTCGCAACTAACTCATTAGTCACAATGCTTGCAAGGCTTATAGTGATGTGCATTACCGAGTGGGCCCAGAGATACCTCTCCGACAATCGGAGTGACAGATCCTAATCTCGAAATACGCCAACCCAACAAGTACCTTTGGAGACACCTGTAGAGCACCTTTATAATCACCCAGTTATGTTGTGACGTTTGGTAGCACACAAAGTGTTCCTTCGGTAAACGGGAGTTGCATAATCTCATAGTCATAGGAACATGTATAAGTCATGAAGAAAGCAATAGCAACATACTAAACGATCGGGTGCTAAGCTAACGTAATGGGTCACGTCAATCACGTCATTCTCCTAATGAGGTGATCCCGTTTAATCAAATGACAACTCATGTCTATGGCTAGGAAACATAACCATCTTTGATTAACGAGCTAGTCAAGTAGAGGCATACTAGTGACACTTTGTTTGTCTATGTATTCACACATGTATTATGTTTCCAGTTAATACAATTCTAGATGAATAATAAACATTTATCATGATATAAGGAAATATATAATATTTTATTATTGCCTCTAGGGCATATTTCCTTCAGTCTCCCACTTGCACTAGAGTCAATAATCTAGTTAACATCACCATGTGATTTAACATCAATAATTCACATCACCATGTGATTAACACCCATAGTTCACATCTCTATGTGACCAACACTCAAAGGGTTTACTAGAGTCAATAATCTAGTTCACATCGCTATGTGATTAACACCCAAAGAGTACTAAGGTGTGATCATGTTTTGATTGTGAGATAATTTTAGTCAACGGGTCTGTTACATTCAGATCCATAAGGATTTTGCAAATTTCTATGTCTACAATGCTCTGCACAGAGCTACTCTAGCTAATTGCTCCCACTTTCAATATGTATCTAGACCGAGACTTAGAGTCATCTAGATTTAGTGTCAAAACTTGCATCGACGTAACCCTTTACGACGAACCTTTTGTCACTTCCATAATCGAGAAACATTTCCTTATTCCACTAAGGATAATTTTGACCGCTGTCCAGTGATCTACTCCTAGATCACTATTGTACTCCCTTGCCAAAATCAGTGTAGGGTATACAATAGATCTGGTACACAGCATGGCATACTTTATAGAACCTATGGCCAAGGCATAGGGAATGACTTTCATTCTCTTTCTATCTTCTGCCGTGGTCGGGCTTTGAGTCTTTACACAATTTCACACCTTGTAACACAGGCAAGAACTCTTTCTTTGACTGTTCTATTTTGAACTACTTCAAAATCTTGTTAAGGTATGTACTCATTGAAAAACTTATCAAGCGTCTTCATCTATCTCTATAGATCTTGATGCTCAATATGTAAGCAGCTTCACCGAGGTCTTTCTTTGAAAAACTCCTTTCAAACACTCCTTTATGCTTTGCAGAATAATTCTACATTATTTCCGATCAACAATATGTCATTCACATATACTTATCAGAAATGATGTAGTGCTCCCACTCACTTTATTGTAAATACAGGCTTCACCGCAAGTCTGTATAAAACTATATCCTTTGATCAACTTATCAAAGTGTATATTCCAACTCCGAGATGCTTGCACCAGTCCATAGATGGATCGCTGGAGCTTGCATATTTTGTTAGCACCTTTAGGATTGACAAAACCTTCTGGTTGCATCATATACAACTCTTCTTTAATAAATCCATTAAGGAATGTAGATTTGTTTATCCATTTGCCAGATTTCATAAAATACGGCAATTGCTAACATGATTCAGACAGACTTTAAGCATAGATACGAGTGAGAAACTCTCTCATCGTAGTCAACACCTTGAACTTGTCGAAAACCTTTTTGCGACAATTCTAGCTTTGTAGATAGTGACACTACTATTAGCGTCCGTCTTCCTCTTGAAGATCCATTTATTTTCTATGGGTTGCCGATCATTGGGCAAGTCAATCAAAGTCCATACTTTGTTCTCATACATGGATCTCATCTCAGATTTCATGGCTTCAAGCCATTTTGCGGAATCTGGGCTCACCATCGCTTCTTCATAGTTCATAGGTTCGTCATGGTCTAGTAACATAACATCCAGAACAGGATTACCGTACCACTCTGGTGCGGATCTTACTCTGGTTTACCTACGAGGTTTGGTAGTAACTTGATCTGAAGTTACATGATCATCATCATTAACTTCCTCACTAATTGGTGTAGGAGTCACAGGAACAGATTTCTGTGATGAACTACTTTCCAATAAGGGAGCAGGTACAGTTACCTCATCAAGTTCTACTTTCCTCCCACTCACATCTTTCGAGAGAAACTCCTTCTCTAGAAAGGATCCATACTAAGCAACAAATGTCTTGCCTTCGGATCTGTGATAGAAGGTGTACCCAACTGTCTCCTTTGGGTATCCTATGAAGACACATTTCTCCGATTTGGGTTTGAGCTTATCAGGATGAAACTTTTTCACATAAGCATCGCAACCCCAAACTTTAAGAAACGACAACTTTGGTTTCTTGCCAAACCACAGTTCATAAGGCGTCGTCTCATCGGATTTTGATGGTGCCCTATTTAACGTGAATGTAGCTGTCTCTAATGCATAACCCCAAAACGATAGTGGTAAATTGGTAAGAGACATCATAGATTGCACTATATCCAATAAAGTACATTTATGACGTTTGGACACACCATTATGCTGTGGTGTTCCAGGTGGCGTGAGTAGTGAAACTATTTCACATTGTTTGAACTGAAGGCCAAACTCGTAACTCAAATACTCTTCTCTACGATCAGATCGTAGAAACTTTATTTTCTTGTTACGATGATTTTCCGCTTCACTCTGAAATTATATGAACTTTTCAAATGTTTCAGACTTCTGTTTCATTAAGTAGATATACCCATATCTGCTCAAATCATGTGTGAAGGTCAGAAAATAATGATACCTGCTACGAGCCTCAATATTCATCGGACCACATACATCTGTATGTATGATTTCCAACAAATTTGTTGCTCTCTCCATAGTTCCGGAGAACGGCGTTTTAGTCATCTTGCCCATGAGGCACGGTTCGCAAGCATCAAGTGATTCCAAAATCCCATCAGTATGGAGTTTCTTCATGCGCTTTACACCAATATGACCTAAACGGCAGTGCCACAAATAAGTTGCACTATCATTATTAACTTTGCATCTTTTGGCTTCAATATTATGAATATGTGTATCACTACGATCGAGATCCAACAAATCATTTTCTTTGGTGTGTATGACCATAGAAGGTTTTTATTCATGTAAACAGAACAACAATTGTTCTCTAACTTAAATGAATAACCGTATTGCAATAAACATGATCAAATCATATTCATGCTCAACGCAAACACCAAATAACACTTATTTAGTTTCAACACTAATCCCGAAAGTACAGGGAGTGTGCGATGATGATCATATCAATCTTGGAACTACTTCCAACACACATCATCACCTCGCCTTTTACTAGTCTCTGTTTATTCTACAACTCCCGTTTTGAGTTACTACTCTTAGCAACTGAACCAGTATCAAATACCGAGGGGTTTCTATAAACACTAGTGAAGTACACATCAATAACATGTATATCCAATATACCTTTGTTCACTTTGCCATCCTTCTTATCCACCAAATAGTTGGGGTAGTTCCGCTTCCAGTGACCAGTCCCTTTGCAGTAGAAGCACTTAGTCTCAGGCTTAGGTACAGACTTGGGCTTCTTCACTTGAGTAGCAACTTGCTTTCCGTTCTTTTGAAGTTCCCCTTCTATCCCTTTGCCCTTTTCTTGAAACTAGTGGTGTCGTCAACAATTAACACTTGATGTTTTTCTTGATTTCTACCTTCGTCGATTTCAGCATCACGAAGAACTCGGGAATTACTTTCGTCATCCCTTGCATACTATAGTTCATCACGAAGTTCTACTAACTTGGTGATGGTCACTAGAGAATTCTGTCAATCACTATTTTATCTGGAAGATTAACTCCCACTTGATTCAAGCGATTGTAGTACCCAGACAAACTGAGCACATGCTCACTAGTTGAGCGATTCTCCTCCATCTTTTAGCTATAGAACTTGTTGGAGACTTCATATCTCTCAACTCGGGTATTTGCTTGAAATATTAACTTCAACTCCTGGAACATCTTATATGGTCCATGACGTTCAAAACGTCTTTGAAGTCCCGATTCTAAGCCGTTAAGCATGGTGCACTAAACTATCAAGTAGTCATCATATTGAGCTAGCCAAACGTTCATAACGTCTGCATCTGCTCCTGCAATAGGTCTGTCACCTAGCGGTGCATCAAGGACATAATTCTTCTGTGCAGCAATGAGGATAATCCTCAGATCACGGATCCAATCCGCATCTTTGCTACTAACATCTTTCAACATAATTTTTCTCTAGGAACATATCAAAAATAAACACAGGGAAGCAACAACGCGAGCTATTGATCTACAACATAATTTGCAAAATACTATCAGGACTAAGTTCATGATAAATTCAAGTTCAATTAATCATATTACTTAAGAACTCCCACTTACATAGATATCCCTCTAATCATCTAAGTGATTACGTGATCCATATCAACTAAACCATGTCCGATCATCACGTGAGATGGAGTAGTTTCAATGGTGAACATCACTATGTTGATCATATCTACTATATGATTCACGCTCGACCTTTCGGTCTTTGTGTTCCGAGGCCATATCTGTACATATGCTAGGCTCGTCAAGTTTAACCTGAGTATTCCGCGTGTGCAACTGTTTTGCACCCGTTGTATTTGAACGTAGAGCTTATCACACCCGATCATCACGTGGTGTCTCAGCACGAAGAACTTTTGCAACGGTGCATACTCAGGGAGAACACTTTTATCTTGAAATTTTAGTGAGAGATCATCTTATAATGCTACCGTCAATCAAAGCAAGATAAGATGCATAAAGGATTAACATCACATGCAATCAATATAAGTGATATGATATGGCCATCATCATCTTGTGCTTGTGATCTCCATCCCCGAAGCACCGTGCTCGTGATCTCCATCTCCGAAGCACCGACATGATCACCATCGTCACCGGTGCGACACCTTGATCTCCATCATAGTATCGTTGTCGTCTCGCCAAATAATTGCTTTTACGACTATCGCTACCGCTTAGTGATAAAGTAAAACTATTACATGGTGATAGCATCTCATACAATAAAGCAACAACCATATGGCTCCTGCCAGTTGCCGATAACTCGGTTACAAAACATGATCATCTCATACAACAAATTATATCACATCATGTCTTGACCATATCACATCACAACATGCCCTGCAAAAACAAGTTAGACGTCCTCTACTTTGTTGTTGCAAGTTTTACGTGGCTGCTATGGGCTTAGCAAGAACCGTTCTTACCTACGCATCAAAACCACAACGATAGTTTGTCAAGTTGGTGCTGTTTTAACCTTCGCAAGGACCGGGCGTAGCCACACTCGGTTCAACTAAAGTGAGAGAGACAGACACCCGCCAGTCACCTTTAAGCAACGAGTGCTCCGAACGGTGAAACCAGTCTCGCGTAAGCGTACGTGTAATGTCGGTCCGGGCCGCTTCATCTCACAATACCACTGAACCAAAGTATGACATGCTGGTAAGCAGTATGACTTATATCGCCCACAACTCACTTGTGTTCTACTCGTGCATAGCATCAACGCATAAAACCAGGCTCGGATACCACCGTTGGGGAACGTAGTAATTTCAAAAAAATTCCTACGCACACGCAAGATCATGGTGATGCATAGCAACGAGAGGGGAGAGTGTTGTCCACGTACCCTCGTAGACCGACAGCGGAAGCGTTATCACAACGCGGTTGATGTAGTCGTACGTCTTCACGATCCGACCGATCAAGTACCGAACGCACGGCACCTCCGAAGTTCTACACACGTTCAGCTCGATGACATCCCTCGAACTCCGATCCAGCCGAGTGTTGAGGGAGAGTTTCGTCAGCACGACGGCGTGGTGACGATGATGATGTTCCACCGATGCAGGGCTTCGCCTAAGCTCCGCGACGGTATGATCGAGGTGTAATCTGGTGGAGGGGGGCACCGCACACGGCTAAAATATCGTATATCAAGTGTGTTCTTAGGTGCCCCCTGCCCCCGTATATAAAGGAGCAACGGGGAGGCCGGCTGCCCTAGGCGCGCCAAGGAGAGATGGGGAGTCCTCCTCCTAGTAGGAGTAGGACTCCCCTTTCCTAGTCCTACTAGGAAAGAAGGGGGGGAGGAAAGAGAGGGAGAGGGAAAGGGGGCTGCGCCCCCCTCTCCTAGTCCAACCAGGATACCCCTTGGGAGGGGGCGCGCCACCTCATGGCTGCTGCCCTCTCTCTCCCCTCAAGGCCCACCAAGGCCCAATACTTCCCCGGGGGGTTCCGGTAACCCTCCGGCACTCCGGTTTAATCCGAAACTTCTCCGGAACACTTCCGGTGTCTGAATATAGTCGTCCAATGTATCAATCTTTACGTCTCGACCATTTCGAGACTCCTCGTCATGTCCGTGATCACATCCGGGACTCCGAACAACCTTCGGTACATCAAATCACATAAACTCATAATATAACTGTCATCATAACTTTAAGCGTGCGGACCCTTTGGGTTCGAGAACTATGTAGACATGACTGAGACACCTCTCCGGTCAATAACCAATAGCGGGACCTGGATGCCCATATTGGCTCCCACATATTCTACGAAGATCTTTATCGGTCAGACCGCATAACAACATACGTTGTTCCCTTTGTCATCGGTATGTTACTTGCCCGAGATTCGATCGTCGGTATCTCGATACCTAGTTCAATCTCGTTACCGGCAAGTCTCTTTACTCGTTCCGTAATACATCATCTCGCAACTAACTCATTAGTCACAATGCTTGCAAGGCTTATAGTGATGTGCATTACCGAGTGGGCCCAGAGATACCTCTCCGACAATCGGAGTGACAAATCCTAATCTCGAAATACGCCAACCCAACAAGTACCTTTGGAGACACCTGTAGAGCACCTTTATAATCACCCAGTTACGTTGTGACGTTTGGTAGCACACAAAGTGTTCCTCCGGTAAACGGGAGTTGCATAATCTCATAGTCATAGGAACATGTATAAGTCATGAAGAAAGCAATAGCAACATACTAAACGATCGGGTGCTAAGCTAACGTAATGGGTCATGTCAATCACGTCATTCTCCTAATGAGGTGATCCCATTTAATCAAATGACAACTCATGTCTATGGCTAGGAAACATAACCATCTTTGATTAACGAGCTAGTCAAGTAGAGGCATACTAGTGACACTCTGTTTGTCTATGTATTCACACATGTATTATGTTTCCGGTTAATACAATTCTAGCATGAATAATAAACATTTATCATGATATAAGAAAATATATAATACTTTATTATTGCCTCTTGGGCATATTTCCTTCAATTACTATATCTCGGGAAAGCTGGCTACGACATCAAGCTCATTGACAGCGACGGCTTCACGCGGGCTATGTCACATGTTAAGTGGTCCATACCCAACCCCTCTAGTTCAACGGCCATCAATCTCTTTGACGCCCTGCCGCTGATCTCCTCCGCCACGCGGTCAAGGATTTGCGATCCTTTTACGCCATCGAGCCCATTTTGTCATTTGTGAAGGACATGTTTTACGGTGGTGACTTGGGATCCTCAATTGCCAAGTCAGATCTCATCGACCACGACCACGAGGAGGGCACCCACAAAAGTTCATCCAAGGTGAAACAACCCATCTGTGACATCAGAGAGCGCACCATGGGTCTGTGCTATTCTAACTGGAAGGATCCCGTCCATGACATGTGAGGCAACATCCTATCAGCAAATCTTACCTTTTCTAGCTTGCCAACCTGTACCCTTTGGATTAGTGGCATTTGCCGGGCGGTGTTTTAACCGTGTCGTGTTTAATTATTCCAGTTATGCAAAAATGTATTGTTTAATAGGGCTATGTGATGTTTAAGTATGAATTGTCCAGTTCAGTTTCACGAATCACTACAGGGATAAGAAACTTTGCCATCTGCCATGGCGGACGGCAAAGGCATGCCTTGCGGACGGCAAAGGCCTTTGCCGTCAGCCAGCAGACGGCAAAACGTCCGGCTGAACGAGCTACGACAAAGGTCACTTTGCCGTCTTCGGGCAGACGACAAAGATGCAAAGGCCTTTGCCGTCAGCCAGTGGACGGCAAAGGGCATGGCTCTTTGCCATCTGCTGGCAGACGGCAAAGGCTGCAGGCTCTTTGCCATCTGCCAGCTGATGGCAAAGAGCCTATATTGCCCCATTTAATTTTGTTTTTTCTTATATCAATTCATTTTCACAGAAAATCAAACACACACACACACACAACACACACATATATATATGTGTGTGTGTGTGTGTGACCAATATAGCATATCCAACACATATTACCAATAATCATGAACACATATATATCCAACACATATCCAACACATGTTACCAATAGTAGCAAGTTTCGTCCATACATATACATAGTTTCATCAATATTACACAGTTTCATCGATAGGTAGCAAGTTTCACAAAGTCAAAACTATCTTATTACTAAGATCTTCTCTGGATCTTCTTCTTTTCTTCCAACCTGCATAACAAAAATACTAAGAAAGAGAGAATGGGTTAGGAGTAGAAATGTAGCATTTCACTTGGTGAAATGCAATGTTGTAGGATGTATTAGTGAGTAAAATATACTTTTTAGATTGTTCAAGATGTATTAGTGAGTAAAATACACTGCATTTAAACTGCGAGCACAAAGGCAGGAAGCACTGCATGCACCCACAGATTTAAGATTGTGCCTTCATTTCATATAAAAATATATGTTCATTTGATGGTATAAATCATGCTCTCTACATCCGGCCGGTCCAATGATTTAATTAATTATTTTTGGATTATTTGGCATACTGCTGTAATTAAACGAGACCAATTGAGAAGAAAATACAAAACTCTCAAGGCATACACAGAAGTCGCAACTAAATTAATATTGAGATGACACATATAATCAGTACTACTATATGGTAGAAGGGGGGAAACTGAAGGCAATGCTCTAAGAGGAACTTTTTATTGTGTGTAATAACCTCCTTGTGAAAATATGTGGAGTCACCATTTAAGTTGATTTTTCCAAACTACTCCAATCCTTTCAGATTAGTTACATCAGTATAAATGAACAGGCTCATATAAACTAATAATACTTGCCAGCCAACACTACTGGGTATTACAGAACTGAACACCAATAAAATAGTAGAGGGTGTCAAAATTACCTACTCATTAGAAGAATTGTGATGTCAACCATAGCAGAACCATTTGTAGAACCACTAAATACATGAAACCAAGTCCCGCTGTCCAAATTAAAATATGAGGCGTCAGGTCGATCTTACTGAACAAA
The DNA here is from genome assembly GCF_018294505.1 of Triticum aestivum. Taxonomy (NCBI): domain Eukaryota; kingdom Viridiplantae; phylum Streptophyta; class Magnoliopsida; order Poales; family Poaceae; genus Triticum; species Triticum aestivum. The sequence goes on along the minus strand of NC_057811.1, from coordinate 230,867,491 downwards.
AATGCACATGAGTCATCTGCAAGTCACTCCACTGTTGTTATCCTGTACAGTTCAACAAACACAATGACATAAGCACATCTTTTTCAAACAGGAAAATAGAGGGCTGAATTGTGGAGAGCAAAAGGGTAGCCTTGAAACTGATTGAACTAAAGGATAGAGTTTAGTATTATCAAGGCCAAAACCAAAAACCATCCTAGTTATAACACATGACATACACAACGTACAGACAAAAAAGGGCCATCTAAAATGTCTACTTGTTGTAGTGGCCAACACGTGGTAACAGGCAAAAACATCCACAAAGTCTCTCCTAAACCTCATAGCATTCATTCACAGATGTCTTGTCAGGTGTTTTCTACTTGTTCATAAAGCATCTATGTCAAGAGCAACATGGATAATGCTGGATACATGGAGAACAGAGTCATATAACATTTCTAGAGTCATATAACTTCTTGTAGGAACAAAAAAGAAAAGAAAACAGCTGAGTCTGAATCTGACCATGCTACAAGACTATACTGACCACACACATTTCGAGTCAGCATTTTAAATCGGAATGTGCTGGTAACTACTGCTGATATGGTCAGTGTGAGCTTAATTATGAAAAATAAAGTGCATTGAAATCAACTTGATCTGGCGTTGCCGATTTTTACATTTATACACCCATTTGGAGGCAAATCAAACAAATTTGGCACGGCGGACTGCTCCAACTACGAGTAGGACCAACCCCAAAATAGCAAATTGCAGCCAAGAGACGAGAGGAGGGCTAAGCTAAGAAGCTAATCATTCACCTCTCCCAAAGCAAACGACGAGCAAGCACGCCAGTAGAGCCGCCTTGAGCAACCCGCGACCCTCCATGCCCTGAAACTTAAGAGAGAAAATCAGAGTAGACTCCAGCGAAAATCCCGCCAATCTTAGCGCACAGGAGCCGCGGAATCGCCTTACCGGAGGCCCAAATCGCCTTACTGGAGCCGGGGAATCTGCCGACGATCCAGCATTATCCATTACCTCATAGCATCGGCCATGAACCTGGTGGCCGATGGGCTTGGACGGCGCTGCCCCGGCGAGGGGCGTCACTCCGGCGAGGAGGAGGCCCGTGCGGCGAGGAGGAGGCTGGATCCGGAGTGGTCGGACGTCCGGCGGCCGGATCCGGACGCGAGGTTCTTGACCCAGGTGGATATGGATGCGAGATTGGCCTTCTGGACGAGGTTGCGGAGCTCGACCCGGAGCTGGTCGGGGTCACGAGCGGGCAGCCTGAGTGAGTGGGGCTCCGGGTCGGAGGGGTCGTCGATCCTGAACCCGCACTCGCACTAGGCGAGGACCTCCTCGTAGGTGTGGTTGTCGCTGGCGGCCTTGTAGAGGAGGAGGGTGTGGAAGTGGGCGAGCTCGAGGGAGTCGGGCGCGAGGTCGACGACGCGACACGCGGCGGGGTCGGTGAGGACGGCGGTGATGCGGGAGTGGACGGTGCCGTGGGCGCGGAGGAGAAGCGGCGACCCCTCGCCGTGGCGGGCGAGGGCCTCCTTCATGAGGCGCAGCGCCTTGGGTTGGTTGCCCCGCTGGAGGCAGGCGAGGGCCTGGTCACACTCGGCCCGCACGGCGGCGGGGTCCGGGCCCGCCATCGCCGGCGCATCGACGAGGCGGAGGAGGGCGCCAGCGGGCGGATGCGGGGGCGGAGTAGGGTTTGGTCGGGGGCTGCGCTTCTTTCAGCCCATCGGGGGAATGAGATCCCGCGGCCGGATCCGAAGATAGCCCCCTCTTTGCCATCTGCTGGCTGACGGCAAAGATTCTTTGCCATCTGTTGGAAGACGGCAAAGAGGAGGAGTGGACCGTTACTGGCATCCGCTGGCACCTATTTGCCGTCCGCTGGCAGATGGCAAATATTCTTTGTCATCTGCCAGCAGACGGCAAAGAAATGACAGATGGCAAAGACCTTCTTTGCCGTCTGCTAGATCTTTGCCGTGTATTGTTTGGTAGCTGATGGCAAAGACCTTCTTTGTTGTCCGCAAGCAGACGACAAAGAACTGGCAGACGGCAAAATCCGGATTCCAGTAGTGAAATATTTGGTTGTTTATAGTGAGTAGATGCCTTATTTATCTGTATTTGGTTGTTAGGTTGGTTGAAGTGAGAAATTTTCCAGTTATCAAGCAGATGCCTTGTTTATATGTATTTGGTTCTTAGATTGGTTGTAGTGAGCATTTGTCCAGTTATCAAGCAGATGCCTTGTATATCTGTATTTGGTTGTTAGGTTGGTTGTAGTGATCATTTTTCCAGTTTTCAAGCAGATGCCTTGTTTATCTGTATTTGCTTGTTAGGTTGGTTGCGGTGAGCATTTGTCCAATTTTCAAGCATATGCCCTGTTTATCTGTATTTTGTTGTTAGAATGCAATGTTTGTCCTTACCAGGTGGACTAATGTTTACACTCACCATAATCTCTCGGATTTCCTTCCAAAGGAGTGCCAATGGGTTCAGAAACTTGTCTTAAAAACTATGGCAAATGATGTTCTTTGACTTTCAGGGGCAAAAAGTCCTACTTAGCGGCCAAATTTGAGGGTCCTCCTGGCCTCCTGGTGCAAGCGTGGAGTATTTTCTAGATTCCCATGCTCATGGCGAGAATTTGTGTACTTGTGGGTCCGAAACGGACTCCGATGACAAAGTTATGACCATATTAGTGAACACCAGTCCTTTATATGACAGTCCTTGAAAGAACTTCATTTTCCCATGACGCCTCCTAGTGCGCCGCCCTGAAATTTTTTGTCCTCCATAGTGGAGATATTGTTTCCACATATATATTGACTGATGCGAGCAATGCCCTCTTGTTCTGTGCTGTCACACACTTATGTTACAACATGCTACACGGCGAAAACAAGGAGAATAAGGCTTATAGTCGCCGTATTTTCCTAAATTGACAACCAAATGGGATTCCCCGGATCATAGAACATGTGCAGAATGCAACGTTTGTCCTTATCTGGTGGACTAGTGTTTATACTAAACATAATATCACGGATTTCCATCCAAAGGAAGTTCAAATGTGTTAAGAAACTTGTGTGAAAAGCAGCAGTGAATGATGTTCTTTAAATTTCATGGCAAAAAGTCCTTCTTAAGCGCCGAATTGGAGGGTCCTCCGGGCCTCCTGGCATAAGCAGGGTGTATTTTCTAGATTCCCATGCTTGTCGCGAGCATTTTGTGTACTTGTGTGTCCGAAACGGACTCCGAATGACACAGTTATGCCCATTTGAGTGAACACTGGTCCTTTATATGGAAGTCCTTGAAAGAACTTCATTCCCCCGTGACACGTTCTCGCGCGCCGACCCGAAATTTGTGTCCCCCATAGTGGAGATATTGTTTCCACATATATATTGACCGATGCCAGGAATGCCCTCCTGTTTTTGGCTGTCACACACGTATGTTAAGGCATGCCACATGGCAAAACAAGGAGAATAAGGCTTATAGTCGCCATATTTTCTTGAATTTACAACCAAATGGGATCCTCCGGATCACAGAGCATGTATAGAATGCAATCTTTGTCCTTACCAGGCGAACTAATGTTTATACTCACCATAATCTCTCGGATTTCTTTCCAAAGGAGTGCCAATGGGTTCAGAATCTTGTTTGAAAAGAAGTGGTGAATGATGTTCTTTGAATTTCAAGTGTAAAGAGTCCTTCTTAGGGGCCGAATTTGAGGGTCCTCCAGACCTCCTGGCGCACGCCGGGAGTATTTTCTAGTTTCGCACGCAAGTCGCGAGCATTTTGAGTAATTGTGGTTCTGAAACAGACTCCAAATGACAAAGTTATGACCGTTTTAGTGAACACCGGTCCTTAATATGCGAGTCCTTGAAAGAACTTCATTTTCCCGTAACGCATTCTAGCGCGCTGCCTCCAAATTTTGTGTCCTCCATAGAGGAGGTATTGCTTCCACATATTTATTGACCGATGCCAGGAATTCCCTCTTGTTCTTGGCTATCACACACTTACGTTATGACATGCAACACGACGAAAAGGAGAATAAGGCTCATACTCGTCGTATTTTCTTGAATTGATAACCAAATGGGATTCCGCAGATCATAGAAGATGCAGAATGCAACATTTGTCCTTACCTGATGAACTGATGTTTATACTCACCATAATGTTGCGGAGTTCCTTCTAAAGGAAGTGACAATGGGTTCAGAAACTTGTGTGAAAAGCAGTGGCGAATGATGTTATTTGACTTTCATGGGCAAAAATTCCTGCTTAGAGGCCGAATTTGAGGGTCCTCTAGGCCTCCTAGCACAAGAGGGTACTGTTTTCTAGATTCCCATGCTCGTATCGAGCATTTTGAGTAATTGGGGGTCCGAAACGGACTCTGAATGACAAAGTTGTGATCGTTTTATTAAACACCGATCCTTTATATGGCAGTCCTTGAAAGGACTTCCTTTTCCCGTGATGCTTTATGGCACCCCGACCCGAAATATTGTGACCTCCATAGTGGAGATATTGTTTCCACATATATATTAACCGATACCAGGAACCCTCTTGTTCTTGGCCGTAACACAATTAGTTACGTTATGCCACACGATGAAAACAAGGAGAATAAGGCTTATAGTCACCGTATTTTGTTGAATTTACAACCAAATCGGATTCCCCGGATCATAGAGTATTTATAGAATGCAATATTTGTCCTTACCAGGTGGACTAATGTTTATACTCACCATAATCTCTCAGATTTCCTTCCAAAGGAGTTCCAGTGGGTTCAGAAACTTGTCAGAAAAGCAGCGCTGAATGATGTTCTTTCACTTTCAGGGGCAAAAGTCCTGCTTAGGGGGCGAATTTGAGGGTCCTCCAGGCCTCCTGGCGCACGCCGGCAATATTGTCTAGATTCCTAAGCTCGTTGTGAGCATTTTGAGTACATCTGGGCCCGAAACAGAATCCGAATGACAAAGTTATGACCATTTTAGTGAACACCGGTCCTTTATATGCTAGTCCTTGGAAGAACTTCATTTTCCCATGACGCGTTCTAGTGCGCTGCTCCAAACTTTTTTTGTCCTCCATAGTGGCGATATTGTTTCCACATATATATTGACCGATGCCAGGAATGCCCTCTTGTTCTTGGCTGTCACACACATATGTTGCGACATGCCACGCGGTGAAAACAAGGAGAATAAGGCTTATAGTCGCTGTTTTTTCTTGAACTGCAACCAAATGGGAAACCCCGGATCATAGAACATGTGTAGAATGCAACATTTGTCCTTACCTGGTGGACTAATGTTTATACTCACCATAATCTCACGGATTTCCTTCCAAAGGAAGTGTCAATTGTTTCAGAAACTTGTTTGAAAAGCAGCGGCGAATAATGTTCTTTGACTTTCAGGGGCAAAAGTCGTACTGAGGGCCGAAGTTGAGGTTCCTCCGGGCCTCCTGGCACAACCGGGGAGAATTTTCTAGATTCTCACGCCCGTCGCAAGCATGTTGAGTACTTGTGGGTCTGAAACGGACTCCGAATTACAAAGTTGTGACCATTTTACTGAACACCAGTCCTTTATATGGAAGTCCTTGAAATAACTTCGCTTTCTAGTGTGGCGTTCTAGCGCCGACCCGAAATTTTGTGTCCTCCATAGTGGAGATATTGTTTCCAAATATATACCGACCGATGCCAGGAATGCCCTTGATGTAGGGTGGAAACCCTAGGGCCGATCTTTCACGATTGGAGCGGATCCTATGAAGAACACGAGGGGAAACGAGAGGAAACACTCAAATCAACGAGGAACGATCACACATGTGTTAGTTCCAACATAAAGTGTGATACAAGATTCAAATGCAACAAAGGACGATACAAAAGGTCTTGTCCGCGAGGTCCTGAGGGTCTTCCCGTGATGAGGTCTTGAATCCACTTGGGGGATCTTCTCCGTAGAGGTCGTGAACTCCGATGGAGAAGGTATCAAGTGGATGTGCAAAGCTCTATCTCCCAAATGAGCTAATCCTTTGCTAACCCTAAAAACAGGAAGGAGGAGTATATATAATCTATGTGGACGAAGGAGTACATGGGCCTCGGCCCAACACGCTGTCAACACACAGGCGTCAGACGTCCGACAGCTACCGGTCGTCCGGTGGCTCGTGAGGCTCCGGTCGTCTACTACTTGTCGGAAGTCCGACGTTTGGCTCGGGATGGTCGGCATCAGATTTCTGTCTGAGGTTGGACGTCTGGGGCGTCGGTCGTCCGGTGGTCTCCATACTTTTGACGTTTTGGTTTGTGATGGTGGTGCCGGTCGTCCGAAGGGGCTCGGTCGTCCGGGGGCTGGAGCATGTCCGACGTCCGGTCGGTGTCGGTCGTCCGGCCGCTGGAGCATGCACAGGCTGGGACTCGGCTGGCTGGCTGGTGATACATCTCCAACGTATCTATAATTTTTTATTGTTCCATGCTGTTATATTATCATTCTTGAATGTTTTATAGTCATTTTATATCATTTTTTGGTACTAACCTATTGACATAGTGCCAAGTGCCATTTGTTGTATTTTGCATGTTTTTTCCATCGCAGGAAATCAATACCAAATGGAGTCCAAACGCAACGTAACTTTTTGTGGATTTTTTATGGACCAGAAGACATCCACTGGGCCGAAGAAGCACCTCGGGGTGTTCCGAGGGGAGCACAACCCATCAGGGCGCGCCTAGAGGCCCAGGCGCGCCCTGGTGGATTGTGCCCACCTCGGGTGCCCCTCGGACCGCCTCTTTACTCTATAAATACCACAATATTCCAGAAACCCTAGAGGACTCGACGAAAATCAATTCCATCCGCCGCAAGTTCCAGAACTACCAGATCCAATCTAAACACCATCACGAGGGGGGGGGTTCATCATATCCATTGGTGCCTCTCCGATGATGCATGAGTAGTCTTTTGTAGACCTACGGGTCTGTAGTTAGTAGCTAGATGGCTTCCTCTCTCTCGTTTGATTCTCAATACAATGGTCTCTTGGAGATCCATATGATGTAACTCTTTTGCGGTGTGTTTGTTGGGATCAGATGAACTTTGAGTTTATGATCAGATCTATGTTTTTATCCATGAAAGTTATTCGAGTCTTCTTTGATCTCTTATATGCATGATTGCTTATATCCTCGTATTCTTCTCTGATATTTGTGTTTTGTTTGGCCAACTTGATCTATTTAACTTGCAATGGGAAGAGGTGCTTTGCAATAGGTTCGATCTTACGGTGCTTGATCCCAGTGACAGAAGGGGAACCAACACGTATGTATCGTTGCTATTAAGGATAACAAGACGGGGTCTATTTCTAAATAAATAGATCTTATCTAGATCATGTCATCGCTCTTATTGCATTAATCTGTTTTCCCATGAACTTAATACACTAGATGCATGCTAGATAGCAGTAGATGTGTGGAGTATAGTAGATGCAGGCAGAAGTCGGTCTACTAATCTTGGACGTGATGCCTATATAATGATCATTGCCTGGATATCGTCATGATTATTTTGAAGTTCTATCAATTGCCCAACAGTAATTTGTTTGCCCACCTTTTTCTATTTTTCTCGAGAGAAGCCACTAGTGAAATCTACGGCCCACGGGTCTCTTCTTTAATATATTTGCCTTTGCTTCTATTTTCAGATCTATTAAACCAAATATACAAAAATACCTTGCTGCACTTTATTTTATTTGGCGTTTGATCTATCAAATTATTACAACTTTCTCACGTCCGTTTGCCAATCTCTGGCGCCGTTACCCGAAAGGGATTGACAACCCCTTTAACATGTCGGGTTGCGAGTATTTGTTATTTGTGTGCATCATCCTTTCCTCTTTGGTGAAATACCGACGTAGTTCTAGTAGATATCAACTAGAGCTCCCAGGCGTCTGACGTCCGACGAGTACCGGTCGTCCGGTAGCTGTAGATTCCTGGTAGCTATACTTGGCCAAACCTCGGGCCGGGCCGGGCTTCGGGCCGGGCCTAGCCAACCCCGAGGCAAAAAACTTAGGCCCGAGCCCGGCCCAGCCATCGGGCCTGATTTTTGGGCCCAAGTCCGGCCCGAATGCGTAAAAGCCCGTTGGGCCTCGTGCCGGGCCTCTTGAGGAAAGCGCAAAAATGACAGGCCCGGGCCCAGCCCGGCCCGGCCATCAGGCTCAAATCTAGGCCAAAGCCCGGCCCGGGAGCAGCGTCGGGCCGGGCCGGGCTTCCCATGGCCAGGACTACTGGTAGCTCTTCCTCTTGGTCATCGTACTTGGTGTCCTCGCCGTTTTGTCCGTTGGGTGTGGCTGTCCCGTGGCTTTCCCCCAAGTACCTGTTCACACATAGGGTCTCCACTTGAGGTAGTAGCCATGTCTCATATGTAGAAAGTGGTAGTTTGGAGAGGAGCGAGTTCACCTTATCTTTGGTAGACTTTGCTCGAGCTCTTGTCATTGGTCCAAGTGGTGTCCTGGGAGACGTAGGTAGGTCCATGGGGATGACCATAGGATGCTCCGCATCATCTCCCCCGCTTGGGAAAGATCCGACCTCGGATCGAAATCCTAATCACCATGGTAGGGAGAGAGATCTTTGACGTTGAAGTCGATCTTGTACGCATTGTTGTTGTAGTGCTCGAGCACCTTGAATGGTCTGTCGGCTCGTGGTCATAGTTTGGACTTGTGTTCGTTGGGGAAGCACTCCTTGCGAAGGTGTAGCCATACAAGATCTCCAACGTTGAATATCATGGGTTGCTTGTTGATGTTGAGCTTGGTCGTGAGTGGTTGTACTTGGTGCTCGATAGTGTGCCTTGTATCTTCATGCATCTTCTTGAGGTAGTTCACTCGTGCACTCGCGTCCATGTTGATGCGCTCTTGTAGTGGGAGAGGTAGAATGTCCAATGGGGACAACAGGTTGAAGCCGTAGACAACCTTGAAGGGGGAATTGCCGGTAGTAGAGTGTCTTGCGCGATTGTACGCATACTCGGCCATGGGTAGGCACTCTTCCCACTTCTTGATGTTCTTCTTGATCAACACATGTAGGAGGGTAGATAGCGTATGGTTTGTGACATCCGTTTAGCCATCGTTTGAGGATGCTATGCCGAAGAGAACAAAAGTTTGATTCCGATCTTGGCGCATAGAGTGTTCTTTGATGTAATAGCACAAAGTCCATACTAATATCTTCCCATGGGATGAAAGGAGCCATTTTAGAGAATCGGTCCACAACAACAAACATGAAATCTTTGCCATTTCTAGTTCTAGGCAAACCAAGCACAAAGTCCATACTAGTATCTTCCCATGGGTGATACGGAATAGGAAGTGGCATATAGAGGCCATGGGATTAAGCTTTTGACTTAGCTTTGCGGCATGTAGAGCATCGGTTGGTGAAACATGAGATGTCGCGGAACATCTTGGGCCAGAAGTACTTGGAGAGTGTGGCAAATATCTTGTCGCGTCCGAAGTGTCCCATAATTCCTCCTCCATGAGATTCTTGCAAAAGTAACGAACGAAGAGAAGACTCGGGGATACATAGTTTGTTAGCTCTCATAAGATAATCATCTTTGATGTAATAGCGTTCCCAAGATGTATGTGTCAAACATTTGGCATTTGGAATAGCAAAAGTAGGATCATGCGCATAAAAGTCTTTTATGTGCTCAAAGCGAATGCCATTCAATTCAAGTTGGCTAATAAGCATGCATCTACGGGAAAGGGCATCCGCCACAACATTTCCTTACCTTTGATGTACTTTATGACATAAGGAAAAGACTCAATGAATTCACTCCACTTAGCATGAAGCTTGTTCAACTTAGTTTGACCCTTAAGATATTTAAGTGTTTCATGATTGGTGTGGAGAATGAACTCATGAGGGCGGAGATAATGCTCCTAAACATGCAAGACTCGAACTAAATCATATAGCTCTTTATCATTGATGGGGTAGTTAAGTTGCACTCCGGAAAGTTTTTCACTAAAGTAAGCTATGGGGCGCTTCTCTTGCATTAACACACCTCCTATGCCATAACCGCTAGCATCGCAATGTATCTCAAATGGCTTATCAAAGTTGGGTAATGCGAGTATGTGTAAGCAAATTCTTAAGCTCATTAAATGTTGTATCTTGGGATGGTCCTCAAATAAATGGTGCATTTTTCTTACTCAAAGCATGCAAAGGGGATGCAATAGTGCTAAAGTCCTTAAGGAATCTACGATAGAAGCTGGCTAGGCCAAGGAAACTTTGCACTTGTTGCAAGTTGGTTGGTTGAGGCCAAGTTTTAATAGCATTGATCTTATATTCATCTACATGAACACCCTTAGAAGACACAAAAAAACCCAAGAAAAATGAGCTTATCAACACCAAAAAGGCATTTGTCCATATTAGCATAAAGGTGCTACTTTCTAAGAGTTTGCAAAACGATTCTAAGATAGGTGACATGATCTCTTAGGGATTTTCTAAACACAAGAATATCGTCGAAATAGACCACAACAAATACGCCAATGTAAGAGCGAAGAACAAAATGCATCACGCATAAAGGTGTTGGGTGCTTCGGATAAACCCATTGGCATGACCGACCATTCATACAAGCCAAACCTGGTTTTGAAAGCGGTTTTCCATTCATCACCTTCTTGGATGCGTATTTGATAGTAGCCACTTTTAAGATCAATTTTTGAGAAACTTGTGGCTTTGCTAAGCTCATCTAGCATGTCATCTAAGCGTGGAATGGGGTAGCAATATCTAATAGTGATAGCATTGATAGGATGACAATCGGAACACATGCGACATGTACCATTTTTCTTGGGAACAAGGATTACCGAGATGGCACATGGGCTCAAACTTTCTCGTACATGGCAACTGTCGATGAGTTGTTGTACTTGTTGTGGGATCTCCTTGGTTTCCTCAGGGTTGACGCGGTAGGGAGCCTAGTTAGGAAGAGGTGCTCCGGGGATGAGGTCGATTCGGTGTTCGACGCCTCGTAGTGGAGGTAGACCCAGAGGTAGCTCGTCGGGGAATACATCTTGGAATTCCTGCAATAGAGAAGATAACACTAAAGGTAGATTGTGAGAGGTGTTAGTTTTTGTCGCCTCGTCCTTTTACAAAAGGACATAGTGCATGACACTTGATGGGTTCTCACACACTTCTCTCATCTCACTTTTGGTAGCGAATAGCACTAGGTTTTTGTTGTCGCTCATCGTGGAGGCACTCAATTTCGACATAGTGCATGACACTCCAAAGGAAGTGTAAATGGGTTCAAAAACTTGTCTGAAAAGCAACAGCAAATGAGATTCTTTGAATTTCAAGTGCAAAAAGTCGACCTTAGGCGCCGAACTTGAGGGTCCTCCGAGGCTCCTGGCACAAGTGGGGAATATTTCTTTGGTTTGCATGCTCATCGCAACCATTTTGGGTACTTGTGTCTCAGAGACAGACTTCGTATGGCAAAGTTATGACCCTTTTAGTGAACACCGGTCCATTATATGGCACTCCTTGAAAGAATTTCATTTCGCGTAACGTGTTCTAGCGCGTTGTCCAAAATTTTTGTGACATCGATACTAAATATATTGTTTCCTCATATGTATTGATCGATGTGAGGAATACCCTCTTGTTCTTTGCTGTCGCCTACATACTTTACGACAAGCCACTGGAGAAAAAAGGAGACTAAGGCATATAGTCGCTAGATTTTCTTGAATTTATGACTAAATGGGATTGCCCCGATCATAGAGCATGCACACAAAGAAGTGTGTGTCCTTACCAAGCGGGGTAATGTATATACCCACCACAATCTATCAAATTTCATTCCAAAGGAAGTTTCAATAGGTTCATAAAATTGTGTGAAAAGCAGCGGTGAACGATATCCTTTGACTCTCCAGTGCAAAAAGTCTGGCTTAGGGCTCAAATTTGACGGTCCTCCGAGGCTCCTGGCGCAATCTGGGAGTATTTCTTGGGTTTGCACACTCGTCGCGAGCATTTTGAGTACTTGTGGGTCAAAAGCAGACTCCGTATGGCAAAGTTATGACCGTTTTAGTTGAGACCAGTCCATTATATGGCAATCTTGAAAGAACGTCATTTTCTCGTGACGCATTCTGGCGCGTTGTCCCAAAATTTGTGACATCCATACAGAGGATATTTTTCCACATTTGTAATTATGAATGCGAGGAGTACCCTCTTATTCTTTGTTGTCTCGCACATACTTTACGGCATGCCACTTGCAGAAAAAAGGAGAATAAGGCTTATAGTCACTACATGTTCTTGAATTCACGACAAAATGGGATTGCCCCGATCATAGAGCATGTGCACCAAGAAACATTTGTCCTTACCAAGCGGGCAAACGTGTATACCCACCATAATCTATCGAATTTCACTCCAAAGGAAGTGTAAATGGGTTCAAACACTTGTCTGAAAAACAGCGACGAATGAGATTCTTTTACTTTCAAGTGTAAAAAGTCCACGCGGGGAGTATTTCTTGGGCTTGCACGCTCGTCGCGACCATTTTGAGTACTTGTGGGCCAGAAACAGACTCTGTATGGCAAAGTTATGACCGCTTTAGTGAACACATGTCCATTATATGGCACTCCTTGAAAGACCTTCATTTTCCCGTGACCTGTTCTGGCGTGTTGTCCCAAAATTTTGTGACATCGATACTAAAGATATTATTTCCGCATATGAATTGATTAATGTGAGGAATACCCTCTTGTACCTTGCTGTCGGACACATACTTTACGGCATGCCACTGGGCAAAAAAAGGATAAGAAGACTTATAGTCGCTAGATTTTCTTGAATTTACGACAAAATGGGATTGCCCCGATCATAGAGCATGTGCACAGAAAAACGTTTGTCCTTATCTAGTGGGCTAATGTGTATATCCACCACAATCTATCGAATTTCATTCCAAAGGAAGTGTCAATGGGTTCATAAATTGTCTGAAAAGCAGCGGTGAATGATATTCTTTGACTTTTGAGTGCACAAATTCTGGCTTAAAGCCTGAATTTGAGGGCCCTCCGGGGCTCCTGGCACAAGCTGGGAGTATTTATTGGGTTTGCACACTCGTCGCGAGCACTTTGAGTACTTATGGATCAGAAACACACTATGTATGGCAAAGTTACGACCGTTTTAGTGAACACCAGTCCATTATATGGCACTCCTTGAAAGAACTTCATTTTCCCGTGATGCGTTCCCACGCGTTGTCCCAACATTTTGTGACATTGATACTAAGGATATTGTTTCCACATATGTAATTATGAATGCAAGGAATACCGTCTAGATCTTTGCTGTCGCGCACATACTTTACGGCATGTCACTTGGAGAAAAAAGGAGAATAAGGCTTATAGTCGCTACATTTTCTTGAATTTACAACCAAATGGGATTGCCCCGATCATAGAGCATGTGCACAAAGAAATGTTTGTTCTAATGAAGTGGGCAAATGTGTATACTCACCATAATCTATCGAATTTCACTCCAAAGGAAGTGTAAATGGGTTCAAAAACTTGTCTGACAAGCAGCAAAAAATGAGATTCTTTGAATTTCATGTGTAAAATGTCCACACTGGGAGTATTTCTTGGGTTTGCACGCTCACCGCGACCATTTTGAGTACTTGTGGGTCAGAAACTGACTCTGTATGGCAAAGTTATGACTGTTTTAGTAAACACCGGTCCATTATATGGCACCCCTTGAAAGAACTTCATTTTCACATGACGCATTCCGGCGCGTTGTCCCAAAATTTTAATGACATCGATACTAAAGATATTATTTCCACATATGTATTGATGATGTGAGGAATACCCTCTTGTTCATTGCTGTCGCACACATACTTTACAACATGCCACTGGGCTAATGTGTATACCCACCATAATAAGTCAAATTTCATTCCAAAGGAAGTGTCAATGGGTTCAAAAACTTGTCTAAAAAGCAGCGGCGAATGATATTCATTGACTTTTGAGTGCAAAACATCTAACTTATGGGACGAATTTGAGGGTCCTGCGAGGCTTCTGGTGCAAGCTGAGAGTATTCTTGGGTTTGCACACTGCCCACGAGCATTTTGAGTACTTGTGGGTCAGAAACAGACTCTATAAGGCAAAGCTATGACCGTTTTAGTGAACACCGGTCCATCATATGGCACTCTTTGAAAGAACTTCATTTTCCCGTGACGGTTTCTGGTGTGTTGTCCCAAAATTTAGTGACATTGATACTAAAGATATTGTTTCCCCATATGTATTGATGGATGCGAGGAATACCCTCTTGTTCTTTGATTTCGCGCAGATACTTTACGGCATACCACCGGGCGAAAAAAGGAGAATAAGGCTTACAGTCGCTAGATTTTCTTGAATTTACGACCAAATGGGATTGCCCCGATCATAGAGCATGTGCACAAAGAAACAGTTGTCCTTACGAGGTGGGCTAATGTGTATACCAACCACAATCTATCAAATTTCATTCCAAATGAAGTGTCAATGGGTTCATAAAATTGTCTAAAAAGCAGCTGTGAATGATATTCTTTGACTTTCCAGTGCAAAAATTCTGGCTTGGGGCCCAAATTTGAGGGTCCTCCGGGGCTCACCGCACAAGCTGGGAATATTTCTTGGGTTTGCACACTCATCGCGAGCACTTTAAGTACTTGTGGGTCAGAAACACACTCCGTATGGCAAAGTTATGGCTGTTTTAGTGAACACCGGTCCATTATATGGCTCTCCTTGAAAGAACTTCATTTTCCTCTGACGTGTTCCGGCGCGTTGTCCCAAAATTTTGTGACATTAATACTGAAGATATTGTTTCCACATATGTAATTATGAATAAGAGGTATACCATCTTGTTCTTTACTGTCGCACACATACTTTAGGGCAAGCCACTTGGAGACAAAAAGGAGAAAAAGGCTTATAGTCGCAACATTTTTTTATTTACGACCAAATGGGATTGCCCTGATCATAGAGAATGTGCACAAACAAACGTTTGTCCTTACCAAGCGGGCAAATCTGTATACCCACCATAATCTATCGAATTTCACTCCAAAGGAAGTGTAAATTGGTTAAAAACACTTGTCTGAAAAGGAGCAGCGAATGAGATCTTTGACTTTCAAGTGCAAAAAGTCCACACGGGGAGTATTTCTTGGGTTTGCACGCTCGTCGCGACCATTCTGAGTACTTGTGGGTCTGAAACAGACTCTGTATGGCAAAGTTATGACCGCTTTAGTGATCACCGGTCCATTATATGGCTCTCCTTGAAATAACTTCATTTTCCCGTGACGCGTTCCGGCGTGTTGTCCCAAAATTTTGTGACAGCGATACTAAAGATATTATTTCCACATATGTATTGATTATGTGAGGAATACCCTCTTATTCTTTGCTGTCGCGCACGTGCTTTATGGCATGCCACTAGGCGAAAAAAGGAGAAAAAGACATATAGTCGCTAGATTTTCTTGAATTTACGACCAAATGGGATTGCCCCGATCGTAGAGCATGTGCACAAAGAAACGTTTGTCCCTACGAAGCGGGCTAATGTGTATACCCACCATAATCTGTCAAATTTCACTCCAAAGAAAGTCTCAACGGGTTCAAAAACTTGTATGAAAAGCAGCGGCAAATGAGATTCTTTGAATTTCAAGTGCAAAAAGTCGACCTTAGGGACCGAACTTGAGGGTCCTCCGAGGCTCCTAGCACAAGTGGGGAATATTTCTTCGGATTGCATAGTCGTCGCGGCCATTTTGAGTACTTGTGGCTCAGAGACAGACTTCGTATGGCAAAGTTATGACCCTTTTAGTGAACACCGGTCCATTATATGGCGCTCCTTCAAAGAATTTCATTTCCCATGACGTGTTCCGGCGCGTTGTCCCAAAATTTTGTGACATCGATACTGAAGATATTGTTTCCACATATGTATTGATCATGTGAGGAATACCCTCTGGTTCTTTGCTGTCGCGCACATACTTTACGGTACACCATTGGATGAAAAAAGGAGAATAAGGCTTATAGTCGCTAGATTTTCATGAATTTACTACTAAATGGGATTGCCCCGATCATAGAGCATGTGCACAAAGAAACGTTTGTCGTTACCAAGCAGGCTAATGTGTATACCCACCACAATCAATCAAATTTCATTCCAAAGGAAGTGTCAATGGGTTCATAAAATTGTCTGAAAAGTAGCAGTGAATGATATTCTTTTCCTTTCCAGTGCAAAATGTCTGGCTTAGGGCCTGAATTTGAGGGTCCTCCTAGGCTCCTGGCGCAATCTGGGAGTATTTCTTGGGTTTGCATACTCGTCGCGAGCATTTTGAGTACTTGTGGGTCAGAAACAGACTCCGTATGGCAAATTTATGACCGTTTTAGTGAACAACGGTCCATTATATGCAATCTTGAAAGAACTTCATTTTCCCGTGACGCGTTCCGGCGCGTTGTCCCAAACTTTTGTGACACCGATACTGAAGATATTGTTTCCACATATGTAATTATGAATGCGAGGAATACCCTCTTGTTCTTAGCTGTCGCGCACATACTTTACAACATGCCACTTGGAGAAAAAAGGAGAATAAGGCTTAGAGTCGCTACATTTTCTTGAATTTACGACCAAATGGGATTGCCCCGATCGTAGAGCATCTGCACTACGAATCGTTTGTCCTTACGAAGCTAGCAAATGTGTATATCCACCATAATTTGTCAAATTTCACTCCAAAGGAAGTGTAAATGTGTTAAAAAACTTGTCTGAGAAGCAGCGATGAATGAGATTGTTTGACTTTCAAGTGTCAAAAGTCCACGCGAGGAGGACATCAACACCATTGTTACACCCACAGCCCCTACTGCTACTTATACTGGACCAATTACTAGAGCTCGCGCACGCCAATTAAATTATCAGGTACTTTCGTTTCTTGGTAATGATTCTAATGTTCATGAGAATTTGATGATGCCTAAATTGGATACATTTGTTTTGCTTACAAATGAAGGGCCTAGCATGGATAAGAGGGATGAACACTGGAGCAAGACCAAGCATGGAGATGATGGCATGCGCAAGGGGAACAAGAACGGAGTTACAAGTGATGATTTCAGGACATTGAAGCCACCATAATGAGTGCATGAAGCCTTGGACGAAATATACAAGATGCCACTTCATAAATTTCGTTCAGAGGCTATTCTAGGTGCTGCGTCACCTTATTATTGGGCCAGGCCCATGTAATTTCGAAATACTTAAGTATATGCTGTTTTTAGAGTCCGTATGTGTGGGGAAACAAGAGTTAGGCTTGGTTTCGGACCCCTCCTCCAAGGGCCACGAAATCCCCCCCTCTTCCTCCATATATATAGCCCTTAGGGCGTCATTTAGACTTTGGGTTTTGTTTAGATTAAAAGTTCGCCATAGCTGCAACTTCGCGTACTACTTTTGTGTTCGACGACCAGACCAAGGCGTCACAGAACCCCACTAGATTAATAAAGCTTTCCTATTTTATTCGCAATATCCAGATTGCAATTTCAGTTTCTTGCTTGTTCTTCGTTTGCTTGCAGGAAATAGACCCTAGTGGTCAGGTTGATCGTGCTCTGGCGTGGTCAGTAACCTCTCAAAGTTGGTTTAGAGATTGCTAAGGCGCGACATCCTCGTACGTTCATAGTCGGATTGTCATAGTCTACTCCACCATAAACGATAGCCACCATCTCATCGAATGACGGGACACCTTTGCCTCAGATTTCTAGGTTGCTCGGTGAGATTTCATAGTTTTTCATAATTTCGACCGAGTCTGTTCTTCATATCTACGGTCCACGAAAAATCCAAAAAAATAGGGTTAGTTCATCATATCCGAACCAAGTTGAGCCTTTGCATAATCTTTTTAGGGTTTTTTCTTTGTTGAATTTGCGGTTGCATCGTCGTGTCTAGTTGTTGGTCTTAGCGTCTAGTCCTTTAGAGTTTCGAGTTCTGTCACAGTTGTCACGCCGCCGCCACACCATCTTCATCGCTGCTACCATATACCACCACCGCTGCCATATCCTACCACCGCTGCCATATCCTACCGCCCCGCTCTGAATCCATATACCACCACCGATCCGTATCCATATACCACCACCGATCCGTATCCATATACCACCACCCCTGCCATATACCACCACCGCTGTCATATACCACCACCGATCCGTATCCATATACCACCACCATATATCCACCACCATTCCGAGTTCTTTTCATATTAGGTTTGTTTTCGAGATCGATATATTTTTCGATTCGTGTTTCCTTGCATGAGTAGGTTTCGAAAAAAAAAGTCTGGGGACCCCGGGCAGTTTTTAGGCCAAAATTTGTTGGTCTTAGCGTCTAGTTCTTTAGAGTTTCAAGTTCTGTTCACAAGTTGTCATGATGCCGCCGCACCATCATCATCGCCCCTGCCATATACCACCACCGCTTATCCTCTACTTCCCTGAGTCCATATACCACCACCGATCCGAGTCCATATACCACCACCGCTCCGAGTCCATATACCACCACCAATTCGAGTCCATATACCACCACCGATCCGAGTCCATATACCACCACCGATCTAAGTTCATTTCATATTAGGTTTGTTTTCGAGATACATCTATTTTTCCGATTCGTGTTTCCTTGCCTGAGTAGGTTTCGAAAAAAAAGTCTGGAGACCCCCGGGCAGTTTTTAGGCCAAAATTTCAGCACGCGAATCTATCCTGTTTTTAGGTCCCAGGGAGCGTTTTGAGACACTCGCCATCATAGTGATTTTTTGTCGCATTTTTTCGTCGTCACTGCCCTGATTTCCAAAAAAAGTCAAAAAAATTTGTGCCTATCCTATTATTTTGAGTTGGGAAGAGTTTTGAGACACTCGCCATTATAGTGATTTTTCGCAAAAAAAGAGGAGCTCAAAAAAAGAGCACAAAAAAAGAGCGCAAAAAAAAGAGCGAAAAAAGATTCCTGAGTGTGATTTTCCCTTGTTTACGTGCCGCGCCATGATTTTGTTAGTGTTCTAGGCTCGCGTCTCTAGTACGGTCTAGCCTAGGACCAGCACAGTACCGTCGTTGAGCGTTTATTCAACTTTGCATCTCTGAATTGATTATTGCTGACATTGTTGCTACCATATAATAAGCCTTCCCAGCTCCAAATACCTCTACGTCGTGCGTTTGACTCTCTCTGGTAATTGCTCTATCCAAGCTTTGAGAGTTTTGACTACAACTGTTGCCGATCACCACCTGCTGCTGGGTAAGAACTGGTAAGAACTTGAGGTTTGCTTGATGGATTTGTGACACCCCGCCACTTTCTAGTAGGCTATAGGATCATATTCTTGTGTGTTTCTATTGCTGCTAACCATGGCAGGACCACAACCTGACGAGATTGACTAGGAGAACATGACGAGCAAGGAGCTGCATGATAAATTTCAGCAAATGATGAGTGGCCAGGTGGAAGATGTGCTAAACATATTTGAAGAGGCCATGGAGAACATAGATGGCATGGAGAAGTTATTCAAGATAAAGCTAGATAACAAGTTAAATCAATTGCTCACTGAGGGAGTCCTGGACAAAGGGGTCCTCAGGCGTCCGGCCTATTAGCCATGGGCCGGACTGATGGGCTGTGAAGATACGAAGATCAAAGACTCCGCCCGTATCCGGATGGGACTCTCCTTGGCGTGGAAGGCAAGCTCAGCGATTGAATATGAAGATTCCTTTCTCTGTAAACCGACCTTATGTAACCCAAGATCCCTCTGGTGTCTATATAATCCGGTTAGGTCTGTAGAGCCGAAGACAGATAGCCATAGTCATACAGGCTAGACTTCTAGGGTTTTAGCCATTACGATCTCGTGGTAGATCAACTCTTGTAATACTCATATTCATCAAGATCAATCAAGCAGGAAGTAGGGTATTACCTCCATAGAGAGGGCCCGAACCTGGGTAAACATTGTGTCCCCCGTCTCCTGTTACCATCGACCTTAGACGGACAGTTCGGGACCCCCTACCCGAGATCCGCCGGTTTTGACACCGACATTGGTGCTTTCATTGAGAGTTCCGCTGTGACGTCAAAGACAGGACCGATGGCTCGCCTCGTTCTCAAGGACGACATCACCTCTGGAGGAGCACTGGCCCCAGGCCAAACCCTCCGGCTGGGTGGTTTTACCATGACTGCCCGGTCGGCCGTTAAGCCGACGATGACCTCTCACGTCATCAAAAATTCCCTTCGTATTGATTCCGAGCACTCCAAGCAGATGGATCCAGCGGAGCTTTCGTCTTTAAACGAGATCCTAGATCGCATCGCCGCCCTGGGGGTCACTACATACTACGATCGAATCAGGCTTAAACCCGACCAGAGAGAAATAAGAACTCCACCAATCACCCACCAGATAGCGGTAATCGAGGAGCGAGATGACAACTCTTCCTCTATACTTAGGACGGACTATATTCGGATCTCCAACCTCGAAGAGCCGGACACTCACCTGCGAAGAGATACATCCCACCCTCCAAACATAAAATCGGACGACGGGCCTAAGAATACAGTTGATACCCCGGAGCCCGAACTGTTAAGTTCGGAGGATCTTCAGACTCCGGATCCAAAACTGGGTCAGGGTTCGAATTTAAGTCCACCCACCCACCCAGATATAAGCGCTCACATGAGCATACAACAGCAGTCTCAGGAAACAGTCCATCACTTATGGGCCAGATTCCTCCTTGTCAAAGACAAGATTAAAGATTGCCGCGACGAAGACACGATCTTAGTGTTCCGCAACAATTGCACGGACGAAGGAATCCTCAACGCCATCAACCACCGTCGCATATTACACTTCGCTGACTTGGCAACTATCGTACAGAAGTACAGCGCAATGGAAAGCGCTTGGAAAACTCAGGCGGCCCGTTGGGAATCATCGGTCCCCACTAAAACCCTCGTCCAGGCGAAAAGGGCGCACCCTCGTGGCACGCCCGGTCCAATAATAAAGAAATATAAGTCAATTACGGGGCGCGGAACCGTTCTGGAAGGATGGCTCGATGAGCCATGCAAAATACACACAACACCGAATAACATACCGACCCACAACCTTAGAGCATGTTGGATACTCCGGGAAGTGGCCAAGAGCGGCGAGGATATCCTCACCAAAAATACCCCAGAACAACACCCCCTAGAAGACGACGACCTCAAAGTATTGACGGTCTTCGAGACATTTGCTTCAAATAATAGGCGCAAAAGGGCACTCCGCGAACTCGCCGAAGTCTGCCAAATTGCAGCAATAAACCCTTGGAATGACACAGCTCTAACTTTTAGTGCCGATGATGAACCCAAATATAGGATAGTCCGGGCACCAGCCGCCTTGGTCCTTAGTCCAATCGTGGACGGCTTTCGGCTCGCCAAGGTTCTCATGGACGGCGGCATCACACTAAACCTCATCTATGAGGATACACTCCACAAAATGGAAATAGACAGGAGCCGCATCGAGCAAAGCAGCACAACCTTCCGAGGAATCATTCCCAGTCGGGAGGCGCGGTGTGCGGGAAAAATCACACTTGACGTGGTATTCGGCACGCCGGAGAATTATCGGTCCGAAGAGATAACCTTCCAAGTGGCACCTTTCAACAGTGGATATCACGCCCTCTTGGGGCGAGAGGCATTTACACGCTTCCAAGCCATACCTCATTACGGGTACATGAAGCTTAAGATGCCCGGGCCTAATGGTATAATCACTCTCGCTAGTGATCCGGACATAGCACTCCGTGCCGAAAACAAAACCGCATCCTTGGCCCTTGAGGCCCTATCCGAAGCCCTCGCGGCCAAAGAATTAACCGCACTACGCTCCACGGTGGACAGGGATGATGTGATCCTAGACAAACGACCCAAATCCACCTCATTCAAACCGGCAGAAGAAATAGTCAAATTCCAAGTCCATCCAACGGACCCCAAGAAGACAGCATCTATTGGAGCACAACTAGACCCAACGGTTGATGCCGCGCTACGGGAGGTCCTGTGCGAGAACTGGGATATATTCACCTGGCACCCTTCTGATATGGCAGGAATCCCACGCAAGTTGGCGGAACACAGCCGCAATATATTGAAGGGATATCAACCAGTCAAACAAACACTGCGGCATTTTTTCGAACCCAAATGTCAACCTATGGGGGAGGAGCTAGCCAAGCTAATAGAGGCCGGATTCATTAGAGAAATAAAACACCCGGACTGGCTGGCAAACTTGGTGATGGTGCCAAAGAAGGACAAATCCTGGCGCCTGTGCGTCGACTTCAAAGACCTCAATAAGGCTTGCCCCAAGGACCCCTTCCCCCTCCCCTGCATCGACCAAATTATTGATGCTACCGCAGGACATGACTCACTGTGCTTCCTCGATGCATATTCCGGATACCATCAAATTAAAATGAAGGAGTCCGATCAGGCTGCAACAACATTCATTACCCCATATGGGCCATTCTGCTTCAACCCCATGCCCTTCGGGCTCAAAAACGCCGGCGCCACCTATCAACGCATGATCCAAACATGCCTGGAGAAACAGATCGGCAAGACAGTTGAAGCATATGTGGACAACGTCGTCATCAAAACTAGACACATCGAAACACTCATAGACGATTTACGTCTCACATTCAACAACCTCCGTGCATATGACATTAAGCTCAACACGGAAGAATGTGTTTTCGGCGTCCCCGCTGGAAAACTGCTAGGCTTCATGGTCTCCAATAGAGGAATTGAAGCAAATCTAGCCAAAATCTGAGCTTTGTCACAATTGGCTACACCAACGGACCTCAAACAGGTCCAAACACTTGCCGGTTGCGTGGAAGCTTTAAGCCGCTTTATCTCTAGATTGGGAGAAAAGGCATTGCCACTCTATCGCCTTCTACGGCACACCGATCACTTCGAGTGGACGGATGCGGCAACGGCCGGACTGAAAGAAATAAAAACTCTTCTGGCAAGCAACCCAATCCTGGCCGCGCCGCATGTCGGCGAACCCATGTTATTATAAATAACGGCAACACACTAGGTGGTGAGCGTTGTGCTCGTCGTTGAACGAGAACAGGACGGACACAAATTTCCACTTCAGAAGCCAGTATACTACGTATCCACTGTCCTCACACCATACAAATCCCGGTACCCCCATTATCAAAAGATAGCATACACGGTCTTCATGGCATCTTGGAAGCTACGACACTATTTCCAGGAGTGTTCGATCACGGTGGCTTCCGAAGTAACACTCAATTACATAATAAATAACTGTGATGCTACGGGCCGGGTTGCCAAATGGGCCATTGAGCTCCTTCCATTCAACATAACATACAAACTGTGTCGAGCCATTAAATCCCAAGTACTGGATGACTTCGTCGCCGAATGGACAGAGGCCGAACTCCCTAAAGAGTACGACACATATTGCAACTGGGTTATGTATTTTGATGGTTCCAAAATGCTGGCAGGACTAGGAGCGGGCGTCGTTCTAACGCCCCCCACTGGAGACGTCGTCCAGTATGTACTCCAAATATTATACACAGACTCTAATAACGCAGCCGAATACGAAGCCTTATTGCATGGCCTTCGGATGGCTGTCTCCATGGGCATACAGCGCCTGGAAGTGCGCGGGGACTCGAACCTCGCAATATCTCAAATAAATGGAGATTTCGACACCAAAGACCCGAAGATGGCGGCTTATCGTAATGCCGTCCTAAAAATGTCGGCTCGGTTCGAGGGGCTCCAGTTTCATCACGTGGCCCAAGAAAGTAATCAAGTGGTGGATGTCCTCGCCCGCATCGGCGCCAAGCGCGACCCCGTCCCACCTAACATCTTTCTGGAAAGGCTTTTTAAGCCATCCGTGGTGTGGCAAGGGGAGAGCGGCAACACTAGTTCGGACCCGAACACAACCCAGGATTTCGAACAAACCGATATCATCGGAGGCTCAGCCACCGAAATAACACCGTTGGCCCATCTCATCATGGCAGTCATTGCACCATGGACCGGACCCTTCTTGGCCTACCTTAGTAGGAAGGAACTCCCTGAGGATCAGAATGAGGCCCGCCGCATTGTCCGGCGTTCGAAGGACTACAAGGTTCACGATGAAGAGCTCTACAAGAAAAGCACTACCGGAGTCCTTCAAAGATGTATCTCCGAGGAGGAGGGGCGGCAGCTCCTGGTTGAGATTCATGCCGGTCTCGGCGGGCACCATGCCGCAGCTTGGGCCCTTGTTAGCAAGGCCTTCTGTACAGGATTTTATTGGCCGACGGCCCGAGCAGATGCACAGGCGTTGCGTCGGCTGCCAACTCTTCGCCAACCAAAGCCATATGCCCCCACTGCCCTACAAACAATCCCCATCACTTGGCCTTTTGCGGTCTGGGGACCAGATATGGTCGGACCCCTTAAAGGAGGAAGCCATAAGAAAAAATATCTGCTGGTCATGGTGGATAAATTCACTAAGTGGATAGAGGCCAAACCAGTTAAAACGGTCGAGTCCGGGCCGGTGATAGAATTCATATCCAGCGTGGTACACCGTTATGGGGTTCCACACAGCATCATCACTGATAACGACTCTAATTTCACGACCGATGAAGTACAAACCTAGTGCGCTAATCTGGGCATCAAGCTCGATTATGCCTCTGTCTACCATCCACAAACAAACGGTCAAGTCGAACAGGCCAATGGTCTTATTATGAGCGGCATCAAGCCTAGATTAGTGCGGTCTTTAAAAGAATCAGACAAGCACTGGGTTGAGCTCGACTCCATACTCTGGGGGCTGCGGACCATGCCCAATCGCACCACTGGATACACACCTTTCTTCATGGTGTACGGCGCAGAGGCAGTGTTACCTTGCGACATTATTCATGACTCACCTCGAGTGCACATGTACGAAGAGAGAGAGGCCGAGCTTGATCGGCAAGACAGCTTAGATGCCCTGGTGGAGGAGCGCGACGTCGCAAAAGCTCGTTCCTCATTTTATCAACAGCAGGCTCACAGGTATCAAAGCAGAGAAGTGCGGGCCAAGACTTATAACGTTGGCGAACTCGTTCTACGCCTGCCGGAGAAGAAAAAGGACAAACACAAGCCCAAGTGGGAGGGGCTCTTCATCATTGACGAAGTTCTCACCGGAGGAGCGTACCGCCTGCGTGATGCGTCACACAATCGCCTAGAGCCGAACCCCTGGAACGCGGCCAGACTCCGAAGATTTTATGCCTAGCGCCGAACTCTTTGTTCGTCTCCTTCTCCCTGTTTTTTCCATCATTTTTTCAC
The DNA here is from genome assembly GCF_018294505.1 of Triticum aestivum. Lineage (NCBI taxonomy): Eukaryota > Viridiplantae > Streptophyta > Magnoliopsida > Poales > Poaceae > Triticum > Triticum aestivum. The sequence goes on along the minus strand of NC_057811.1, from coordinate 230,842,437 downwards.
TCTTTTCGTTTTTTCTCTTTAGCCCTACAGCTTTCGTGCGGTTAGACCGTGCACACCTGACGCATACATCTCCAAATATGTACGTCCATTATACCTGGGGGCTTCTTGAACAGAAGTTTGCTATTATTATTCCCCGAGCATCAAGCTCATCACATATGCGTTTTTTCCGTATGTACCTTTTCTTCGCCATTATATGCATCGATATGACTTAAGTTTTGGCCAAGTTGGGTTGCCTGGCTCCTGTGCTTATGCCCTACGTTCCCGTTCGTTCAACTAGGGCATAAAGGGAGCACCTCTGTGATTGTTACTGTCGGGTCATCCGGATGAGTACCTCAGACTAGGTGAAGCCGAAAGCTAGCATTCTTAAGGGAATATTCGGTCGGTGAATTAAAGATGTTTTTTGCATTCACTCCATTGTGAACCCCCAGAAGTTAAATATACTGCAATTTTTCAATCACAGTTCAGACATGCACTTTAATGCATGCACACCCAGGGAAAGGAACCCATAACGGAACTATTCTCTCTGGAAGATGTTTCTTACAATCTTAATGTAATATAACATAACTAGCCGGATACAACTTGTCTGTTCAAGCAACTATGACCCCTACACCTGGTTTCCACGCATACCCCGGTCCATTCGGCCGCACTGGTATTCGGAAACACTCCGCACCTTCGGGTCTAGAGGTTGATGCGAAAAGGTCCGCCACGACATCGTTTTACAATTCAGCTAGAGTTACATATATCAAGGAAAGTACATAGTCACTTGGACTCATAAATCTCCTCCTCTATACCGTCCAACAGGCTGTCTAACTTACAATCCTGTTGAGAATATTTGGCAGCTACTACTACTTGGTCATATACCAAATTAACAGGAACTTCTTTTCTGTCTGACCCGGGCCATGCGATTCAGATCAAGCTTGGTATACTGTGTCTTCACCATGGCCCAGGCCTCTCGCGCACCCTCCCGGCAGGCTGATATTTTCCATAATCAGATACGCCGCCACGCTCCCTTGAATAGCTCTACAAGCTCTCCCATACTTCCTGGAAGGGAGGCGGATGGCCATAAGGCCTTGGCAACACTCCGCATTGCCGGCCGAGCTTGCTCGTGCATTTGCGACAGCCCTTGCAACAGATCGTCTGACAATCCAGACATCTTCTCTTCGGGACGGCCCATCAGCATACCTGCAAACATAATTCTATCAGTTCCTTTCATCTCCGAACTATCATAAGGTAAGTTCGGCCACATACTGAATATGCCGCCTCGCAGCCTTTTATTCTCCTTCACGGAGTCGGCCAGCTGGGCCCGCACATATTTCAGTTCTTCGCCCAGCTGGGCGTTTGAATCTTAGAGTTTGTTTTTCTCCTCTCTGACTCGGGTCAGAATGCGCTCACCTGCGGCGTGTAGTCTTTTCGCCTCTTTCTCGCCCGTTTGAGCGGCTTTCAGTTTCTCCTCCAATTGGTCGGACGATCCTGTTATGATAAGCAACAGTATTAGCACAAGCTGGTATATAGTTAGTATTTCTTGATGGAGGGAAATATTACCAGACGATGCCTTCTTGGACTCCTCCAGTTCGGCGGTAACAGCAGTTAGCTGTGTTCGACACTTTTCCAGCTCTTGGGCTAGCAGGTCGTTCTTCTCTGTAAGAACCTAGTTATACAACGATCCTTAAATCACTTGTACCAACTGCTTCAAGTCTCGGGGCTACTGGCATATGGTCATCATATTCGGACAAATTAAACTTACCTGTACATCTTTTAAATGCTGCTCCGTGGCTCTGTTAAGACCATCTCGAGCAGCCCGGATGTATGCATCAGCCGAGCTGAAGGCACTGAACGCCTCTTTTGAGAAGCGGGGATCTCGTAAAACGGCCCTCCGGCACCGATGATTCATGGCGCTCTCCACTTCCGAGTTAGTAACGGACATATCTTCCGAACCCTCAGCCGAAGGACAGTCTGGCGTCGCTCCCATATTGACCTCTGTCTCCTCGGCTAGGACCGAATCCCGGGTGTTGGGAGTACGACTGGCCGGATCCCCGGACATAGTCCGGCAAACCCTTTCCCTGATACAGGGCGAACATAAAAGTCACAGTTGGATGCGACTACTAAAGAACATATTTGCGAATCCATACTTCTTCGATGAAGGCTCGGCCGTATCTTTGATTGCCTTCCTCTTCGAAGGCTTGCCCGATGTAGGGACCGCTCTCTTTGGAGATACCCCTGGGGCAGCATGGCGTGCCGAACGCCTCCCCTTTTGAGCACAGGAAGGTGCGGTGGGTGAGGTAGAATGAGAGAACTCTTTCGGATAAGGCGTCTCCTGATTACTTACGTGTGAAGCGTGGAGAAGACCGGGATAGTCGGTGATGATGTCCACTTCTGTGCTGTCATAGCTCGCCTGGTAAAACACCCTGTCCTCGAGCACCACGAATATATCCGGATCCTCTTGGAATCTGGGGTCAAGGTCCCGATTGTGGCCCTCGGGCTGTGGGGCGGGGCTGTGAAGCCCTTTGGAAATCTTTCTCTAGTGCTGTTATAAAAGGACGAGTTAATATTCATTGAAAGAAGTTCAGGGAGTGGAATGAGTAGAGCAGAGGAGTTGGGGCTTACCCAGCTAGGAGGACTATACATGGAATATCCATCTCTGCGCTTGATATGCAAGAACTCCTCTTCCTCCCCTTTGAACAGTTCGGCCAATATTTTGGCCAAAGCGGCAGGGGTGTCCGGACCCTTCCTGCCGCAGCGGGAGGCGTCGTCCTCCCCATTATAGTGCCACATGGGAAGCCCTCTATATTGGAGTGGCTGAACCCCCCGTACTATGGAGGTCGCCATCACTTCGACTATCGATAACCCGGACTAAGCAAGCGTCCTTATCTTGCTCAAGAGTTGACGAACGTCCGCACTATCTTCCTCCTCGAGGCTCTGAGGGCGCCAGCTGTGGCGTTTCTTCAAAGGGACGCTTGTGAACTCGGGGAGGCCCCTCCGAACTGGGTCTGGAAGTGCGACATCCTCAATATAGAACCATTCGGAAGGCCACTCTTCGGACGCCTTCTTTGGTGTGCCCGATAGGTATCCGATCTCGGCGATGCGCCATATTTCGTCTCCACCCACTTCAAATATTGATCCCTCGTGATTACGCGGGACGAGGCAGAATAGCCTTCTCCACAGTTCAAAGTGGGCCTCATGATACGTCTCCAACATATCTATAATTTTTGATTGCTCCATGCTATTATATATTCTGTTTTGGATGTTTAATGGGCTTTATTATACACTTTTATATTATTTTGGGGACTAACCTATTAACCCAAGGCCCAGTGCAAATTGTTGTTTTTGCCTATTTCAATGTTTCACAGAAAAAGAATATCAAACGGAGTCCAAATGGAATGAAACCTTTGGGAGCGTGATTTTTGGAACAAACGTGATCCAGAGGACTTGGAGTGGACGTCAAGAAACGAACGAGGAGGCCACGAGGCAGGGGGCGTGCCTACCCCCTGGGCGCGCCTTCCACCCTCATGGGCCCCTCGTGGCTCCACCGACCTACTTCTTCCTCCTATATATACCTACGTACCCCGAAACCATCGAGGAGCACCACGAAAACCTAATTCCACCGCCGCAACCTTATGTACCCGCGAGATCCCATCTTGGGGCCTTTTCCGGTGCTCCGCTGGAGGGGGAATCGATCACGGAGGGCTTCTACATCAACACCATAGCCTCTCCGATGATGTGTGAGTAGTTTACCACAGACCTTCGGGTCCATAGTTATTAACTAGATGGCTTCTTCTCTCTCTTTGATCTCAATACAAAGTTCTCCTCGATCTTCTTGGAGATCTATTCGATGTAACTCTTTTTGCGGTCTATTTGTCAAGATCCGATGAATTATGGGTTTATGATCAAGATTATCTATGAACAATATTTGAATCTTTTCTGAATTCTTTTATGTATGATTGGTTATCTTTGCAAGTCTCTTCAAATTATCAGTTTGGTTTGGCTTACTAGATTCATCTTTCCTGCAATGGGAGAAGTACTTAGCTTTGGGTTCAATCATGCGGTGCTCGATCCCAGTGACAGTAGGGGAAATGACATGTATTTTATCGTTGCCATCGAGGATAAAAATATGGGGTTTAAATCATATTGCTTGAGTTTATACCTCTACATCATGTCATCTTACCTAATGCGTTACTCTGTTCTTATGAACTTAATACTCTAGATGCATGCTGGATAGCGGTCGATGTGTGGAGTAATAGTAGTAGATGCAGGCAGGAGTCGGTCTACTTATCACGGACGTGATGCCTATATACGTGATCATGCCTAGATATTCTCATAATTATGCACTTTTCTATCAATTGCTCGACAGTAATTTGTTCACCCACCGTAATACTTATGCTATCTTGAGAGAATCCACTAGTGAAACCTATGGCCCTCGGGTCTATTCTCCATCATACTAATCTCCCGTCAACGAGCTATTTCTGTCGCCGTTTATTTTGCTTTCTTTACTTTTAATCTTTATCATAAAAATACCAAAAATATTATCATCTCTATCAGATCTAACTTTTGTAAGTGGCCGTGAAGGGATTGACAAACCCTTTATCGCGTTGGTTGCAAGGTTCTTATTTGTTTGTGTAGGTACGAGGGACTTGCGTGTGGCCTCCTACTGGATTGATACCTTGGTTCTCAAAAACTGAGGGAAATACTTACGCTACTTTGCTCCATCACCCTTTCCTCTTCAAAGGAAAAACAACGCATGCTCAAGAGGTAGCAAGAAGGATTTCTGGCGCCTTTGCCTGGGAGTCTACGCACAAGTCAAGACACACCAAGTACCCATCACAAACTCTTATCCCTCGCATTACATTATTTGCCATTTGCCTCTCGTTTTCCTCTCCCCCACTTCACCCTTGCCGTTTTATTCGCCCTCTCTTTCCGTTCGCCTATTTTTCGCTTGCTCCCTGTGTGTTCGTTCTCTATACTACCGCCATGTCTGAAACGGGGGAGGTTATCATTGATAAGGATAATAGTATGGAAAATTTTGATGTTTTTGTCGATCCTCTTGAAGATCCTACTATTTTTACACACTAAAAAGTTTTAGATTGGTAGCGGTAATATTATTGGGAAAGGAGTTCTTCAAGATTTCTTTACTTGTGTCGGTACCTTACCCTCTATGGGTGGGTCTATTCTTCCTAGAACTAGTAGTCTTGCCGAGGCTATATCCTTGCTCATAGTTGAACTTGAAAGACAATTTATTCATTTGCATCTTTGCATACAAATGATCTTTCTAGAGTTCTCCAATATAGAGCATTCTTCTGTTAAGCGAGCTGCTACTATTTTTTTGGCACATGAGTTCAGATTTATAATGAAAGAGGCCAATGAAATATTTGCGCATTATAGGGTGGACGCTGGTCGTCCTCCCATAGAGGCTATCCTTTTTAATGAAGAAGATTTAATGCGCTTACGATCCGTAGATCATGTTGCTTACAAGGAAAACCTTAGAAAAAGGTTCCTACCGATGTTCTAGTTCATAAAATTTCTGAACTTAATGATGACTTTGCTATTCAGAACAACGGGTTAGGTTTTTTTCTTGAACAAAGGCTCATGACTTATTGCCAAAAGAATGCTTATAATGATGAATTGATTGTGCAATACAAGGGGCCAAAGGAGGAACCCATACCTCCCGAGCTTGATCTTGGGGACTTTTGTCCTATTAAATTTAGCCCTTTTGATTACTTTTGCTTGCCACAAAGAAAACTTGCTGCTGAACGTAGGGAATATGAGATGAGTTTTCGTGATTTACCTTACCATCATTATGGCAGCACCTAGATGTATCATTGCCTTTATGCCTAGCTAGGGACGTTAAACGATAGCGCTTGTTGGGAGACAAACCAATTTTATTTTAGTTTTTTAGCTTTTTGGTTCTGTTTAGGAATAAATAATCCATCTAGCTTCTGTTTAGATGTGGTTTTGTGTTTTAATTAGTGTTTGTGCCAAGTAGAACCTTTGGGAAGACTTGGGGAAAGTCTTTGTGATCTTGCTGTAAAAAACAGAAACTTTAGCGCTCACGAGATTAGCTACAACGTTTTACTGGAGAGTGCTATTTAGTTTATTATTTTTGCAGATGATTAATAGACAAATTCCTCACGTCCATAAATTTAATTTAGAATTTTTGGAGTTACATAAGTTTGCGTTACTTCAAGATTACTACAGACAGTTCTGTTTTTGACAGATTCTGTTTTTCGTGTGTTGTTTCCTTATTTTGATGAATCTATGGCTAGTAATGGAGTTTATGAACCATAGAGAAATTGGAATACAGTAGGTTTAGCACCAATATAAATAAAGAATGAGTTCATTACAGTACCTTGAAGTGGTGTTTTGTTTTCTTTCACTAACAGAGTTCACGAGATTTTCTGCTAAGTTTTGTGTTGTGAAGTTTTCAAGTTTTGGGTAAAGATTTGATGGATTATGGAACAAGGAGTGGCAAGGGCCTAAGCTTGGGGATTCCCAAGGCACACCAAGGTAAAATCTAAGCACACAAAAAATCCTAAGCTTGGGGATGCCCCGGAAGGCATCCCCTCTTTTGTCTTCGTCCATCGGTAACTTTACTTGGACCTATATTTTTATGCACCACATGATATATGTTTTGCTTGGAGCGTCTTGTATGATTTGAGTCTTTGCTTCTTAGTTCTCCACAATTATCCTTGCTGTACACACCTTTCGAGAGAGACACACATTATTCAGAATTTATTAGAATACTCTATGTGCTTCACTTATATCTTTTGAGTTAGACAATTTTGCTCTAGTGCTTCACTTATATATTTTAGAGCACGGTGGTGGTTATATTTTGTAGAAATAATTGATCTCTCATGCTTCACTTATATTATTTTGAGAGTCCTTTAGAACAACATGGTAATTTGCTTTGGTTATAAAATTTAGTCCTAATATGATAGGCATCCAAGACAAAAACTTCCATATAAGTGCATTGAATACTAAGAGAAGTTTGATACTTGGTAGTTGTTTTGAGATATGGAGATAGTGATATTAAAGTTGTGCTAGTTGAGGAGTTGTGAATTTGAGAAATACTTTTGTTGAAGTTTGCAAGTCCCGTAGCATGCACGTATGGTAAACGTTATGTAACAAATTTGAAACATGAGGTGTTCTTTGATTGTCATCTTTATGAGTGGCGGTCGGGGATGAGCGATGGTCTTTTCCTACCAATCTATCCCCCTAGGAGCATGCGCGTAGTGCTTGGTTTTTGATGACTTGTAGATTTTTGCAATAAGTATGTGAGTTCTTTATGACTAATGTTGAGTCCATGGATTATACGCACTCTCAACCTTCCATCATTGCTAGCCTCTTCGGTACCTTGCATTGCCCTTTCTCATCTTGAGAGTTGGTGCAAACTTTGCCGGTGCATCCAAACCCCGTGATACGATACGCTCTATCACACATAAACCTCCTTATATCTTCCTCAAAACAGCCACCATACCTACCTATTATGGCATTTCCATAGCCATTCCGAGATATATTGCCATGCAACTTTCCACCGTTCCGTTTATTATGACACGCTTTATCATTGTAATATTGCCTTGCATGATCATGTAGTTGACATCGTATTTGTGGCAAAGCCACCATGCATATTATTCATACATGTCACTCTTGATTCATTGCCCTTCCCGGTACACCGCCGGAGGCATTCATATAGAGTCATACTTTGTTCTAGTATCAAGTTGTAATCATTGAGTTGTAAATAAATAGAAGTGTGATAATCATCATTAAAGAGCATTGTCCCAAATAAAAAAAGAGAAAGGCCAAAAAAAGGAAAGGCCCGAAAAAAAGAAAAAAAGGAAAAAAAAAGAAGAAATAAAAAGGGACAATGCTACTATCATTTTTCCACACTTGTGCTTCAAAGTAGCACCATGATCTTTATGATAGAGAGTATCTTGTTTTGTCACTTTCATATACAAGTGGGAATGTTTCATTATAGAACTTGGCTTGTATATTCCAACAATGGGCTTTCTCAAATGCCCTAGGTCTTCGTGAGCAAGCAAGTTGGATGCACACCCACTTAGTTTCTTTTGTTGAGCTTTCATACATTTATAGCTCTAGTGCATCCGTTGCATGGCAATCCCTACTCCTTGCATTGACATCAATTGATGGGCATCTCCCTGGCTCGTTGATTAGCCGCGTCAATGTGAGACTTTCTCCTTTTTTGTCTTCTCCACACAACCCCTATCACTATATTCTATTCCACCCATAGTGCTATATCCATGGCTCACGCTCATGTATTGCATGAAAGTTGAAAAAAGTTTGAGATTACTAAAGTATGAAACAATTGCTTGGCTTGTCATCGGGGTTATGCAAGATGAGAGCATTCTTGTGTGACGAAAATGAAGCATGGCTAAACTATATGATTTTGTAGGGATGAGCTTTCTTTGGCTATGTTATTTTGAGAAGACATAATTTCTTGGTTAGTATGCTTGAAGTATTATTATTTTTATGTCAATATTAAACTTTTATCTTGAATCTTTCGGATCTGAACATTCATGCCACAATAAAGAAAATTACATTGAAGAATATGCTAAGTAGCATTCCACATAAAAAATTCTGTTTTTATCATTTACCTACTCGAGGACGAGCAGGAATTAAGGTTGGGGATGCTTGATACGTCTCCAACGCATCTATAATTTTTGATTGCTCCATGCTATTATATATTCTGTTTTGCATGTTTAATTGATTTATTATACACTTTTATATTATTTTTGGGACTAACCTATTAACCCAAGGCCCAGTGCAAATTGCTGTTTTTTGCCTGTTTCAGTGTTTCGTAGAAAAAGAATATCAAACGGAGTCCAAACGGTATGAAACCTTCGGGAGCGTGATTTTTGGAACAAACGTGATCCAGAGGACTTGGAGTGGATGTCAAGAAACAAACGAGGAGGCCCCGAGGCAGGGGGGCGGGGCTGTGAAGCCCTTTGGAAATCTTTCTCTAGTGCTGTTATAAAAGGACGAGTTAATATTCATTGAAAGAAGTTCAGGGAGTGGAATGAGTAGAGCAGAGGAGTTGGGGCTTACCCAGCTAGGAGGACTATACATGGAATATCCATCTCTGCGCTTGATATGCAAGAACTCCTCTTCCTCCCCTTTGAACAGTTCGGCCAATATTTTGGCCAAAGCGGCAGGGGTGTCCGGACCCTTCCTGCCGCAGCGGGAGGCGTCGTCCTCCCCATTATAGTGCCACATGGGAAGCCCTCTATATTGGAGTGGCTGAACCCCCCGTACTATGGAGGTCGCCATCACTTCGACTATCGATAACCCGGACTAAGCAAGCGTCCTTATCTTGCTCAAGAGTTGACGAACGTCCGCACTATCTTCCTCCTCGAGGCTCTGAGGGCGCCAGCTGTGGCGTTTCTTCAAAGGGACGCTTGTGAACTCGGGGAGGCCCCTCCGAACTGGGTCTGGAAGTGCGACATCCTCAATATAGAACCATTCGGAAGGCCACTCTTCGGACGCCTTCTTTGGTGTGCCCGATAGGTATCCGATCTCGGCGATGCGCCATATTTCGTCTCCACCCACTTCAAATATTGATCCCTCGTGATTACGCGGGACGAGGCAGAATAGCCTTCTCCACAGTTCAAAGTGGGCCTCATGATACGTCTCCAACATATCTATAATTTTTGATTGCTCCATGCTATTATATATTCTGTTTTGGATGTTTAATGGGCTTTATTATACACTTTTATATTATTTTGGGGACTAACCTATTAACCCAAGGCCCAGTGCAAATTGTTGTTTTTGCCTATTTCAATGTTTCACAGAAAAAGAATATCAAACGGAGTCCAAATGGAATGAAACCTTTGGGAGCGTGATTTTTGGAACAAACGTGATCCAGAGGACTCGGAGTGGACGTCAAGAAACGAACGAGGAGGCCACGAGGCAGGGGGCGTGCCTACCCCCTGGGCGCGCCTTCCACCCTCATGGGCCCCTCGTGGCTCCACCGACCTACTTCTTCCTCCTATATATACCTACGTACCCCGAAACCATCGAGGAGCACCACGAAAACCTAATTCCACTGCCGCAACCTTCTATACCTGTGAGATCCCATCTTGGGGCCTTTTCCGGCGCTCCACTGGAGGGGGAATCGATCACGGAGGGCTTCTACATCAACACCATAGCCTCTCCGATGATGTGTGAGTAGTTTACCACAGACCTTCGGGTCCATAGTTATTAGCTAGATGGCTTCTTCTCTCTCTTTGGATCTCAATACAAAGTTCTCCTCGATCTTCTTGGAGATCTGTTCGATGTAACTCTTTTTGCGGTGTGTTTGTCGAGATCCGATGAATTGTGGGTTTATGATCAAGATTATCTATGAACAATATTTGAATCTTCTCTGAATTCTTTTATGTATGATTGGTTATCTTTGCAAGTCTCTTCGAATTATCAATTTGGTTTGGCCTACTAGATTGATATTTATTACAATGGGAGAAGTGCTTAGCTTTGGGTTCAATCATGCGGTGCTCGATCCCAGTGACAATAGGGGAAACGACACGTATTGTATTGTTGCCATCGAGGATAAAAAGATGGGGTTTATATAATATTGCTTGAGTTTATCCCTGTACATCATGTCATCTTACCTAATGCGTTACTCTGTTCTTATGAACTTAATACTCTAGATGCATGCTTGATAGCGGTCGATGTGTGGAGTAATAATAGTAGATGCAGGCAGGAGTCGGTCTACTTGTCACGGACGTGATGCCTATATACATGATCATGCCTAGATATTCTCATAATTATGCACTCTTCTATCAATTGCTCGACAGTAATTTGTTCACCCACCGTAATACTTATGCTATCTTGAGAGAAGCCACTAGTGAAACCTATGGCCCCCGGGTCTATTCTCCATCATATTAATCTCCCGTCAACGATCTATTTCTATCGCCGTTTATTTTGCTTTCTTTACTTTTAATCTTTATCATAAAAATACCAAAAATATTATCATCTCTATCAGATCTCACTTTTGCAAGTTGTCGTGAAGGGATTGACAACCCCTTTATCGTGTTGGTTGCAAGGTTCTTATTTGTTTGTGTAGGTACGAGGAACTTGCGTGTGGCCTCCTACTGGATTGATACCTTGGTTCTAAAAAACTGAGGGAAATACTTATGCTACTTTGCTGCATCACCCTTTCCTCTTCAAGGGAATACCAACGCATGCTCCAGAGGTAGCACCTCACAACCCAGGAATATTTCGCAAAGAGTGACGTAACTCGCGATGTGCAGAACGGAGGCCGGCGTGAAGTTGTGCAGTTGGAGGCCATAGTACTCCAGAAGCCCTCTGAGGAACGGATGAATTGGGAACCCGACGCCTCTTAGCAGGTAGGGAACAAAGCACACTCGTTCCCACTCAGATGGATTGGGGAAGTTCTCCCCTGGGCCTCACCATTGAAGGAGGTCAACCCCGCTTGAACAGGGACCAGATCCGCAGGGGGGAGAAATCCCTGCGTTTGCAGCTTCTCCAGCTGACTATGGGGAACGAAGCACCTCTCCCACTCGCCTTTTTTGGGCCGCAAGGACGGGAGGAGGAGCTGGGAGCGCTAGCCATGTTGGAGTGGTCTTTCCTAGCGATCTCTGAGGATTTTTCCGCGTGGTGCCGAATGGATCTGAGATCCAATCTCTTCAAATAGACACTCTTTCACGCATGGCCGGGGTGTTATGTGCAAAAAGCGCCCTGACCTCTCGCATTAGCTTAACACGTGGAAGTTGAAGTTGTTGATACATAGAAGCTGAGGGGTACGATATTAAAGGGAAGGCCGGATACATCACTTTGAAGTCATTAGAGGAGGAACCCACCTTGCAATGCCGAAGAAAATCTGCGCGCCGAACACCTCGTCATTGAAGTCTGGTTCGGGGGCTACTGAGGGAGTCCTGGACTGAGGGGTCCTCGACCGTCTGGCCTATTAGCCATGGGTTGGACTGATGGGCTATGAAGATACGAAGATCGAAGACTCCGCCCGTATCCGGATGGGACTCTCCTTGGCGTGGAAGGCAAGCTCGGCGATTGAATATGAAGATTCCTTTCTCTGTAAACCGACCTTATGTAACCCTATATCCCTCTGGTGTCTATATAAACCGGAGGGTTAGGTCTGTAGAGCCAAAGACAGATAGCCATAGTCATATAGGCTAGACTTCTAGGGTTTTAGCAATTACGATCTCGTGGTAGATCAACTCTTGTAATACTCATATTCATCAAGATCAATCAAGCAGGAAGTAGGGTATTACCTCCATAGAGAGGGCCTGAACCTGGGTAAACATTGTGTCCCCCGTCTCCTGTTACCATCGACATTAGACGCACAGCTCGGGACCCCCTACCCGAGATCCGCCGGTTTTGACACTGACACTCACGCATCTTTCCCAACCACCACCGGCCGCACCTGTCACAACTCTGCAACGACAACAACAACGCCCCCGCCCGAATCAGTTCAGACGAGCGAAGCGTGTTCGTCTTGAGGATGGCCAAACTTCTGGTGCTGTTGTACCCTACTGTTGATACTTCTTTGTCTCCTGCTACTGCTGCTGCTAGTGTCCACGAGGATGACGATTATGCGGGCGATTACAAGGATGAGGTTGAAAAAAAATCAGAACTACGTGCAACCACCAGCACCAGGTCATCCACATGCAAATAATCGCAACGGTAGGGCTGCACCACCACCTCAGGTATGAGAGCCTGACCATCTCCCTAAACTAAAACTGAATATTCCACCATCTGAGGGTAGATATGTTCCTGATATATATCTTACTTGGGAGTTAGAAACTGAACAACGTTTTACATGTTTACAATATCCCGAGCAGAGACGTGTTGCTACTCTTTGTGCATTCACTTGTTTTGCTTGTGTGTGGTGGTCTGAACATCGTAGATTATATCCTAATAATGTTCCAACTACTTGGGCTGCTTTGAAAGCTACTATGTGTACTCGTTGGGTTCCACCATATTATCAACGTGAATTACTTCAAAAATTGCAGCGTTTAAGACAAGGAAAAAATTCTGTAGAAGAATATTATCAGGAATTACAGACTGGCATGATTAGATGTGGTATTGTTGAGGATAATGAAGCTATGCTTGCACATTTTATGGGTGGACTAAATAAAGAGATTAAGACCATTCTAGAGTATGAGGAGTATAATAATATCACTCGTTTATTCCATCTTGCTTGCAAAGCTGAACGTGAAGTGCAGGATCGACAGGCATTGGCGCGAACTAATTTTTCTACAGGTCGATCTTCATCATGGACACCACGTACATCCTCTACTCCCACACGTCCTACTGTAGCACCATTGACTTCAGCCGCCAATTCCAACCGAGATACAAGAAAACAAGCACCACCACCACCATCTGCCAGGAGTACACCTTCTGGGCCTGGCCAGAGCTCTTCTTCATCCATGGCATCAACAGGGCACACACATGATATTATTTGTCATCATTGTAAGGGAAGAGGTCATTATGCGAGAGAATGCCAATCTCCGCGTGTTATGATTGCTACAGAGGATGGTGGGTATGAGTCCGCTAGTGACTATGATGAGGAGACTTTGGCTCTTATTACACGTGAAGAACACAGTGGAGATGATTCTGAACATGAGACGCAATACATGGCTCCTGAAGATGTTGACAAGTATGAATGTTTAGTTGCTCAACGTGTTTTGAGTGTGCAGGTCACACAAGCTGAGCAAAATCAGAGGCATAATTTGTTCCATACAAAGGGAGTTGTGAGGGAACATTCTGTTCGCCTCATCATAGATGGAGGGAGCTGCAACAACTTGGCTAGCATGGAGATGGTGGAGAACCATCTCTCACCACAAGACCACATCCACATCCTTACTATATCCAATGGTTCAATTCCAGCGGCAAGGTTAAGGTAACATGTATTGTTCTTGTGCATTTTAGTATCTCTACATATGCTGATAATGTTGATTGTGATGTAGTACCCATGCAAGCATGTTCCTTATTACTTGGTAGACGATGGCAATTGGATAAAAATTCTGTACACCATGGTAGAAACAATCAGTATACTCTTGTTCATAAGGATAAACATATTACTTTGCTTCCTATGTCTCCTGATTCCATTTTGAAAGATGATATTAATAGAGCTAATAAAGCAAAACAGGAGAAAAATAAGAGTGAAAAACAGATTGTGGCAAAATAATTTGAGCAACATATGAAGCCTAATAATAAACCATCTAGTGTTGCTTCTGAAATTAAATTGAAAAGTGCATGTTTACTTGCCACCAAATCTGATATTGATGTGCTATATTTTAGCAAATCTATTTGCTATGCTTTTGTGTGCAAAGAGGCATTATTTTCATTCGAGGACGTGCCTTCCTCTTTGCCTCCTGTTGTTACTAACATTTTGCAGGAGTTCGCTGACATCTTTCCACAAGACGTGCCACCGGAATTACCACCTATTCGAGGGATTAAGCATCAAATTGACTTAATTCCCGGTGCATCGCTACCCAACCGTGCACCATACCGTACCAATCTAGAGGACACGAAGGAGATTATGCGTCAAGTACATGAGCTGCTCGACAAAGGTTATATACACGAATCCCTTATTCCTAGTGTTGTTCCTATTATTCTAGTGCCAAAAAGGATGGTACATCATGCAAGTGTGTTGATTGTAGAGGCATTAATAATATTACTTTTCGTTATCGTCATCCTATTCCTAGGCTAGATGATATGCTTGATGAATTGGGTGGCTCTACAATATTCTCCAAAGTTGATTTGCGTAGTCGATACTATCAAATCCGTATAAAATTGGGCAATGAATGGAAAACAACTTGTAAAACTAACTTTGGATTAAATGAGTGGTTAGTCATGCCTTTTGGGTTAACTAATGCACCTAGTACTTTCATGATATTAATGAAGGAAGTTTTACGTGCTTTCATTGGACGATTTGTGGTAGTCTATTTTGATGATATACTGATTTATAGCAGATATTTGGAGGAACATTTGGAACATTTACGTGCTATCTTTATTGCTTTACGTGATGCATGTTTGTTTGGTAACCTTGGGAAGTGCACCTTTTGCACCTACCGAGTATCTTTTCTTGGCTATGTTGTTACTCCATGGGGAATTGAAGTTGATAAAGCCAAGATTGAAGCTATTGAGACTTGGCCACAGCCCAAAACGGTCACACAAGTGAGGAGTTTTCTTGGACTTGCTGGTTTCTACAGGCATTTTGTGAGAGATTTCAGCACCATTGCTGCACCTCTCAATGAGCTTACAAAGAAGGATGTGCCTTTTGTTTGGGGTACCGCACAGGAAGAAGCCTTCACGGTATTGAAAGATAAGTTGACACATGCTCCTTTACTCCAACTTCCTGATTTTAATAAGACTTTTGAGCTTGAACGTGATGCTAGTGGAATTGGATTAGGAGGTGTGTTATTACATGATGGCAACCCTGTTGCATACTTTTCTGAAAAATTGAGTGGGCCTAGTCCGAACTATTCTACTTATGATAAAGAATTATATGCTCTTGTTCGGACCTTAGAAACATCGCAACATTATTTATGGCCCAAAGAATTTGTTATACATTCTGATCATGAATCTTTGAAACACATTAAAAGTCAAGCAAAACTGTACTGTAGACCTGCTAAATGGGTTGAATTCATTGAGACTTTCCCTTATGTCATTAAACACAAGAAGGGTAAAGAAAATGTTATTGCTGATGCATTGTCTCGTCGTTATACTATGTTTTCACTACTTGACTTTTAAATATTTGGTTTGGAGACCATGAAAGATCAATATGTGCATGATGTTGAATTTAAAGATCTATTGCAGAACTGTTAGGAAGGGAGAACATGGAACAAGTTCATCGTTAACGATGGATTTGTGTTTCATGCTAACAAGCTATGCATTCCAGCTAGCTCCGTTCGTCTTTTGTTGTTGCAGGAGGCGCATGGTGGAGGATTAATGGGACACTTTGGCGTGAAGAAGACGGAGGATATACTTGCTACACATTTCTTTTGGCCAAGGATGAGACGGGATGTTGAGCGTTTTGTTGCTTGCTGCACTACATGTCAAAAAGCTAAGTCACGACTCAATCCTCATGGTTTATATATGCCTTTGCTAGTACCTAGTGTTCCTTGGGAGGATATATCTATGGATTTTATTTTAGGTTTACCTCGAACAAAGAAGGGGAGGGATAGCATATTTGTTGTCGTGGATAGGTTCTCGAAAATGGCACACTTTATACCATGTCATAAAAGCGATGATGCTGTTAATGTTGCTGATTTGTTCTTTCATGAAATTATTCGCTTGCATGGTGTGCCAACTATTATTGTTTCAGATCGTGATACTAAATTTCTTTGCCACTTTTGGAGATGTTTATGGGCTAAGTTGGGGACCAAACTGCTTTTTAGTACTACATGTCACTCCCAAACTAATGGACAAACTGAAGTAGGCAATACAACATTGTCTACTATGCTTAGGGCTGTTTTGAAGAAAAACAAGAAAATGTGGGAAGAATGCTTGCCACATATTGAATTTTCTTATAGTCGTTCATTGCATTCTACTACTAAGATGTGTCCTTTTGAAATTGTGTACGTTTTACTTCCTCATGCACCTATTGATTTGTTGCCTCTTCCATCTTCGGAGAAGGTTAATTTTGATGCTAAACAACATGCTGAATTGATCTTAAAAATGCATGAGTTAACTAAGGAGAACATTGAGCGTATGAATGCTAAATATAAACTTGCGAGAGATAGGGGTAGAAAATGGGTTGTCTTTCCATCTGGAGATCTTGTTTGGTTACATTTTCGTAAGGATAGATTTCCTTATTTGCACAAATCAAAGCTAATGCCATGTGCTGATGGTCCTTTTAAGGTGTTAGAGAAATAAATGATAATGCATATAAACTTGAGCTGCCTGCAGATTTTGGGGTTAGTCCCACTTTTAACATTGCATATTTGAAGCCTTATTTGGGTGAGGAAGATGAGCCTCCATCAAGGACGACTTCATTTCAAGAAGGGGATGATGATGACATCAATACCATTGTTACAGCCACAACCCCTACCGCTACATATACTGGACCAATTACTAGAGCTCGCGCACGCCAATTAAATTGTCAGGTACTTTTGTTTCTTGGTAATGATTCTAATGTTCATGAGAATGTGATGCTGCCAAAATTGGATACATTTGTTTTGCTTACAAATGAAGGGCCTGGCATGGATAAGAGGGATGAACACTGGAGCAAGAACAAGCATGGAGATGATGGAATGCGCAAGGGGAACAAGAACGGAGTTACAAGTGATGATTTCAGGACTTTGAAGCCACCATAATGAGTGCATGAAGCCTTGGACGAAATATACAAGATGCCACTTCATAAATTTCGTCCACAGGCTATTCTAGGTGCTGCGTCACCTTATTATTGGGCCAGGCCCATGTAATTTCAAAATACTTAAGTATAGGCTATTTTCAGAGTCCGTATGTGTGGGGAAACAAGAGTTAGGCTTGGTTTCATACCCCTCCTCCAAGGGCCACAGAATTCCCCCCTCTTCCTCCAAATATACATCCCTTAGGGCGTCGTGAGACTTTGGGTTTTTGTTTAGACTAAAAGTTTGCCATACCTGCAACTTCGCGCACTTCGTTTGTGTTGAACGACTAGACCAAGCCATCACAGAACCCCACTTGATCAATAAAGCTTTCCTCTTTTATTCGCAATATCCAGATTGGAATTTCAGTTTCTTGCTTGTTCTTCGTTTGCTTGCAGGAAATAGACCCTCGTGGTCAGGTCGATCGTGCTCCGGCATGGTCAATAACCTCTCGGAGTTGGTTTAGCGATTGCTAAGGCGCGACGTCCTCGTACGTTCATAGTCGGATCGTCAAAGTCTACTCCACCATAAAAGATAGCCACCATCTCATCGAAAGACGGGACACCTTTGCCTCTATCACTCGTCGCGACAATTTTGAGTAGTTGTGGGTCAGAAATAGACTCTATATGGCAAAGTTATGAGCGCTTTATTGAACCTCGGTCCATTATATGGCACTACTTGAAAGAACTTCATTTTCCCGTGACGCGTTCCGGCGCGTTGTGCCAAAATTTTGTGACATCGATACTGAAGATATTACTTCCACATATGTATTGATCGATGCGAGGAATACCCTCTCGTTCTTTGCTATCGCGCACATACTTTACGATATGCCACTAGGCGAAAAATGGAGAAGAAGACTTATAGTCGGTAGAATTTCTTGAATTTACGACCAAATGTAATTGCCCCGATCATAGAGCATGTGCACAAAGAAACGTTTGTCCTTACTAAGCGGGCTAATGTGTATACCCACCACAATCTATCGAATTTCATTTCAAAGGAAGTGTTAATGGGTTCATAAAATTGTTTGAAAAGCAGCAGTGAATGATATTCTTTAACTTTCGAGTGCAAAAAGTATGGCTTAGGGCCCAAATTTTAGTGTCCTCCGAGGATCCTAGGGCAAGCTAGGAGTATTTCTTGGGTTTGCACACTTGTCGTGAGCATTTTGAGTACTTATGGGTCAAAAACAGACTCCGTATGGCAAAGTTATGACCGTTTTAGTGAACACTGGTCCATTATATGGCACTCCTTGAAAGAACTTCATTTTTCCGTGACACGTTCCAGCGCGTTGTCCCAAAATTTTGTGACATCGATATTGAGGATATTGTTTCCACATATGTAATTATGAATGCGAGGAAAACCATCCGGTTCTTTGCTCTCGCGCACATACTTTACACCATGCCACTTGGAGAAAAAGGAGAATAAGACTTATAGTTGCTACATTTTCTTGAATTTATGACCAAATGGGATTACAAAGCGGGCAAATGTCTATACCCACCATAATCTATAAAATTTCACTCCAACGGAAGTGTAAATGGGTTAAAAAAACTTGTCAGAAAAGCAACGACGAATGAGATTCATTGACTTTCAAGTGTAAAAAGTCCACACGGGGAGTATTTCTTGGGTTTGCACGCTCGTCGCGACTATTTTGAGTACTTGTGGGTCAGAAATAGACTCTCCATGGCAAAGTTAAATGGCACTCCTTGAAAGAATTTTCAATTTCCCGGGACGCGTTGTCCCAGAATTTTGTGACGTCGATACTAAAGATATTATTTCCACATATGTATTAATCGATGTGAGGAATATCCTCTTGTTCTTCGCTGTCGCACACATACTTTACGTCATGCCACTAGGTGAAAAAAAGGAGAAAAAGACTTATAGTCGCTAGATTTTCTTGAATTTAGGACCAAATGTGATGAGGACATCAATACCATTGTTACACCCACAACCCCTGCTGCTATACATACTTGACCAATTACTAGAGCTCGCGCACGCCAATTGAATTACCAGGTACTTTTGTTTCTTGGTAATGATTATAATGTTCATGAGAATTTGATGATGCCTAAATTAGATACATTTGTTTTGCTTACAAATGAGAGGCTTAGCTTAGACAAGAAATATGAACCTTGGAGCAAGTTCAAGCATGGGGATGATGGCATGCGCCAGCGGAACAAGAATGGAGTTTGAAGTGATGATTTCAGGAACTTGAAGCCACCATAATGAGTGCATGAAGGCTTGGACGAAATATACAACATGCCACTTCCTAAATTTCGTCCATAGGCTATTATAGGTGCTGCGTCGCCTTATTATCGGGCCAGGCCCATGTAATTTCGAAATACTTGAGTATATGCTATTTTTAGAGTATGTATGTGTGTGCAAACAAGAGTTAGGGTTGTTTTCGGACCCCTCCTTCAAGGGCCACGAAATTTCCCCCTCCTCCACCATATATACAACCCTTAGGGCGCCGTTTAGACTTTGGGTTTTGTTTAGATTAAAATTTCACCATAGCTGCAACTTTGCGTACTTCGTTTGTGTTCAACGACCAGATTAAGATGTCACGGAATCCCACCTTGATCAATAAAGCTTTCATCTTACATTCGCAATATCCAGATTGCAATCTTAGTTTCTTGCTTGTTCTTCGTTTGCTTGCAGGAAATAGACCTTTGTGGTTAGGTTGATCATGCTCTGGCATGGTCAATAACCTCTCGGAGTTGGTTTAGTGATTGCTAAGGCGTGACGTCCTCGCACGTTCGGAGTCAGATCGTCAAAGTCTACTCCTTCGAAACGATAATCACCATCTCGTCCAAAGAAGGGACACCTTTGCCTCTATCAAGTGGTATCTGTCATGGTACTAAGACTGACAGTAGATTGGGGGGTAGGTATGAGGAGGCAAGATCCTAGCTATGGTGAAGTTGTACACACAAAATTTACGAGTTCAGGCCCTTCACGGTGGAAGTAATAGCCCTACGTCTCCGTGCCCGGAGGCGGTCGACTGGATTATATGTGTGTTGAGTTACAGAGGGTGTGAATGCTTGTCCCTGAGGAGGGGGGTGGCTTATATAGAGTACGCTTGACCCCTCCGGCCCTCAGTTACACAGGGTTTAAGGTACATAAAGATGGGGGTGTTTCTGGTAACGCCAGTAATAAAGTGACATAAATGACCATTAAGTCTACAGAGTAAATGTCTGACCGTTGCTATACAAAGTGGCTTTAGGTCTTCTGGCCGTCGAGTGATAATTGCTGTGGTCGAGTGACTTCGAGTCTTCCGAGTGGAATGCTTCTGGTCGAGTGGATGGTGATATCCCTCGAATGCTTCTGGCTTTAGGGTGATGTGCTAGGTGAGGGTGTCTAGGTCAGGACTATGACCCTACCCTAGGTACATAGCTTCATCATTAGCCCCCGAATGGTCCAGGGTTTGAGTGGAGAAGGAGTTGAGAATACCTCCGACTCAATTTTTGCGCTTCCGAAGCGTCTTACTAGGATCAAATGAACAATCATGATGACTTCAACTTCTTTTTCAGTCGCCTTGATCCATTTTTAGTTTGTCGAGTGAACTTTTACTGAAAAGCTTCGAGTCTTGATATGGGAAAGAATCTTCCATCTGACACATTGCTCTGCTGCTTGCGGATCTTGCGGGATTCGAATTTTGGGAAGCGCGTGGGGCGGAGGAGGCCGTGGTAATCGGAGAAGATTAGGTAGGGGCGCCTCGATCCCCGCACCACCTTTGGTTGAGGGGGGACTGATTCCCCACGGATCA
The DNA here is from genome assembly GCF_018294505.1 of Triticum aestivum. NCBI lineage: Eukaryota > Viridiplantae > Streptophyta > Magnoliopsida > Poales > Poaceae > Triticum > Triticum aestivum. The sequence continues at coordinate 230,821,344 of NC_057811.1, read as the reverse complement.
GGGTGGCTCCCGGAGGACGAGACCAAGCCGCGGCCGCAGGAGGGTGAGTGTGTCCTCCTCGCCACCCACGTCGACCGTGGTTTTTCTTTGCCTCCCCACCCTTTCTTACGAGGTTTCTTGAACTTCTTTGGAGCACAACTTCATCACTTTTCCCCCAACACCATCGTGTACCTTGCTGCAATCGTGTCCATGTGCGAGGATTTCCTGGGTTGTCGACCACACTGGGCCTCTTCAAACACATTTTCACCTGTCGTTCTCAGTCGGTCAAAAAGGCCAATCCAAGTGATGAGAGGACACATGTGATCCAGATGTGTGGGGGTCTTGGGGTCCAAATGAGAGGTAAGAGTACTTTTCCCAGCCATGATTTTTCCCGAGTCAGTCAGAGGGTGGCAGTCGACCTGGTTCTACTGCAAAGACCAGCCGACTCTAGGCCAGCCGACTGGGCTTCCCCCTTCTCCATGGCTCGAGTCGAGAAGCCCTCTGCCTTGAAAGTGACTCTGGCGGAGAAAGCGGAGGTGAAGGTGCTGGTCGAGCGAGTAGTCCAGCTCGTTCGTGGTGGCGTGACTGGCATGGATCTGCTGGAGGTCTTCCTCAGACGATGCATTCAGCCGCTTCAAGCTCGCGACCATCCGATGTGGATGTATTCGGGCATCGATGATACCACTCGGATCCACCCAGAGGAAGTCGACGAGGATACGGTGGAGTAGCGGTTGAGAGGCATCACTGGCAACAAGGATAAGCCTAGGGGGTCCAGGAGAATCCCTCCACTCGACAACTAATATGAACCAGACAAGGTCCAACTCTAAACTTCCGAGTGTTTTCCTGATCTATCATGTAATTGCTTTTTGCCAATCGACTGACATTTGTTCCACTTGTTGTCTTTCAGGCCCTCACTGAGATGTACTCGATGCCCAACGTTGAGCAGGAGCAGGACCCGGAAGGGGAGGCGAGCGGAGGCGAGTGGCATTCTGACGGAGGAGAAGACGACGAAAGCGAAGACTCTAGCAACGGCGAGGAAGTCGACTCGCCTCCTCGCACCGAAAGGTGGTCCAAGCAGTCCCATGACCCAGCGAGTATCCGTGGCAAAGCGACTGCGCCGACTGGACAGACCTCGAAGTGCCCTCGGACGTCTTCTCCACTGCCGACTGAGAAGGCCCCGAAGCAGTCCAAAGTTGTAGCATCGAAGTCTCGGAAGACCCTGCCCAAAATCAAAATCGATATCCCCGTTGCTTCTGCGTGAGTGTTTTGTCTTCATTTTTTACCCGATGTTTTGTGCTGTCTATTCTTTTCTTGGTTTGACCGAATGAATCTTGAAACCAGTAGTGCCGCTACCTCTGGGACTTCTGCTTACAAAAACGAGGACGAGGACATGGAAGATGCGGTTACTTCTAACCCAGGTATGACCTTCGTAATCTTGTCTTTGTTTTGTCGATTGAACTGTGGTCGACTGAATTCTGGCGACTGATCTTTTTGCAGCTCCTCCCAATGTCATTGATCTTCCAGACGACGACGAGGATGTGCCGCTGAGGCCCTTGGGAAGGAGAAACAGGAAGACGTCAACTGGTAAGATGCCTCAGTCGACGCGGTGATGGAACCTGTAACCCAGGAGGCCGGTGATGCCAATCGGACTTCTGTCACCTTCGCCATACCACTGTCAAGTGCTCAGCCTTCAGCGTCAACTGCGCAGACTCCAGCCGATCCACCTTCACTTTTTTCTGCACATCACGTCCCAGAGGACCAGGTGGGTGCTTCCAAGGAGGCTATACGTCAGGCGGGTATTATGATGGAGCAGATGAAGATGGTCAGGGAGGCCAACCAAGCTGGTTATGACGCCGGCTCAGCTCTCCAGAGCAACGTCCAGGTTAGTAGATTACATACTGACTCTTTAGCTTGTCGCTTGTTCTGTTAGGATATGCTACCTGAAAACTTTCTTTGAAGGATCTTTCCATCAGTCAGCGTTTTACATTGGTACACCCACTGGGTGTTTTGACATGCCGTTGAGTAGATTTGTGTCTTGAGTCGACTAAGTTATGTCGATTGAATCTTTGAACCACTGGGGGAACGCTAAGTGCACCCACTGGGTGTAGTCCCCGAGACCATAGTTGACTGCGGGCAGTCGACTGTGGTCTGAGAGTCAGAATTTTCTCACTCGGCCTGAACGGACCGTGTCGAGTGGAACCTGAGCCAGTGGGGGCACGCTAAGTGCACCCACTAGGTGTAGTCCCCGAGACCATAGTTGACTGCGGGCAGTCGACTATGGTCTGAGAATCACCTTTTTTTACACTCGTCCTGGACAGACCATGTTGAGTGGAAACTGGACCAGTGGGGGCATGCTAAGTGCACCCACTGGGTGTAGTCCCCGAGACCATAGTTGACTGCGGGCAGTCGACTATGGTCTGAGAGTCAGAATTTTCTCACTCGGCCTGAACGGACCGTGTCGAGTGGAACCTGAGCCAGTGGGGGCACGCTAAGTGCACCCACTGGGTGTAGTCCCCGAGACCATAGTTGACTGCGGGCAGTCGACTATGGTCTGAGAATCACCTTTTTTTACACTCGGCCTGGACAGACCATGTCGAGTGGAAACTGGACCAGTGGGGGCACGCTAAGTGCACCCACTGGGTGTAGTCCCTGAGACTACTGTTGGATGTTTGATTCGGTAGTAGTCTTAGAACCTGTTGAATTTATCACTCTATTGTTCTGAAGTAACCAATCTTTTCACCTGCCGACTGACTGTCCTTTGATTACAGAAATCCTGTGAACTTGGAGCTCGTTTTGCTGACCTGGAGCAGAAGCAGATTCAGCTCAATCTCGATCTGGAGCTAGCTAAGACGAACTTGCAGAAGGCCAAGGATGAAGCTGCTGGTATGAAAAATTTGTCGACTGTTCAGTTGCTGAACCGGGTGTTATTTGCTTTTTCTGAATCGAGTGTTATTTCTTTCAGAAACAATGAACCAAGCTCGGCGAAGAAGGATCTGGACCTTGCAGCCGCGCAGAAAGCAGCCGACGAGAAAACTGCACTCGCTCACCAGAAGCTGGCTTTAGTCGGCAAGCTGGAAGAAGATAATGCTAAGCTGAAAACTTCCCTTGATGAAGCCAACAAGGAGGCGACTCGTCTGAAGAAGGACAAGAAGAACCTGACCGAAAAGATGGAAGGCATTGCTCGCAAGCGGGACGATCTGGAGAACTATCTGGGAGGGCTTGCCAAGAAGTTGTTCATCATGCTTGAAGGTGCTTTCCTTTGTCCGACTGACTTGTTGCTGTCGACTCGATATATAACTATTGACTCATCGTTGTATTGTGTGTGCAGAATTTTGCCAGAACTTCGAGGAAGAAACGGGGCGAGTTGACAACCTTGGACCCCATCCTCTCTCATGTAAAAGACGAAGCTGCTATGAACGTGCTCCGACTGGAATCCCGTCTCGCTGGTGTTGTCGACTATCTAGCTCGACTGAAAGTCACGATGTCGCGGATCGACACCACACTCTGGCCAAGGGCGACGCTCCAAAATGACCTCGAGTCTCTGATGGCTCGACTTAATGAGGTTCCTCGTCGAGTGCAGGAATGGAAGAAATCTTCTGCTCGATGCGGTGCTGATGTTGCTCTGTCTCTGGTTCGTGTCCACTGCAAGGAAGCGCGAGAAGAGAAGCTAGCAGCAATCAAGGTTGCCCATACCAAAAGGCACGACTTCCAATCCTTCATGGAAACCTTCATCGCTGCCGCCACTCGGATTGCGGACGGAATCGACCTGGACGAGTTTGTCGAGCCTGCTAGCCCACCTCCCGCGGAGTGAACAAACTTTATGCCTCACCTTAAATTTGCCTCGGAATGCCGAGTGATTTTGTAACCGTTAAAATCCTTCGGGCTTGATGCCCGAGTACTTTAATCCGTTGTCTGGAACTTTAAGCCGCAGTCGACCTGCACCTCATCGTCCTTGCGGATCAGGATGGAGCGCAAATTGTACTTATGGCGCAGCTCTGAGGAGAAAGCCACAGTCGACCTGCACCTCGTCGTCCTTGCGGATCAGGATGGAATGCACATTGTACTTATGGTGCAGCTCTGAGGAGAAAGCCGCAGTCGACATGCACCTCGTCGTCCTTGCGGATCAGGATGGAGCGCACATTGTACTTATGGTGAAGCTCTGAGGAGAAAGCCGCAGTCGACCTGCACCTCGTCGTCCTTGCGGATCAGGATGGAGCGCACATTGTACTTATGGCGCATCACTGAGGAGAAGGTCGCAGTAGACCTGCACCTCGTCGTCCTTGCGGATCGGGATGGTGCGTGTGGCCAAGTCCCCGAGTGAGAAGATCGGTTCTCACTCGGAACGTGTTTTATACTTAGGCGAGTACCGGACTGCAGCTAATTCCTTGAGTGAGAGGGTTGCTCACCACTCGGTAGGATTTTTCAAACTTAGGCGAGTATTGCACTGCAGCTAAGCCCCCGAGTGAGAGGGTTGCTCACCACTCGGTAGGATTTTTCAAACTTAGGCGAGTACTGGACTGCAGCTAAGCCCCCGAGTGAGAGGGTTGCTCACCACTCGGTAGGATTTTTCAAACTTAGGCGAGTACTGGACTGCAGCTAAGCCCCCGAGTGAGTGGGTTGCTCACCACTCGGTAGGATTTTTCAAACTTAGGCGAGTACTGGACTACAGCTAAGCCCCCAAGTGAGAGGCTTGCTCACCACTCGGTAGGATTTTTCAAACTTAGGCGAGTACTGGACTGCAGCTAAGCCCCTGAATGAGAGGGTTGCTCACCACTCGGTAGGATTTTTCAAACTTAGGCGAGTACTGGACTGTAGCTAAGCCCCTGAGTGAGAGGGTTGCTCACCACTCGGTAGGATTTTTCAAACTTAGGCGAGTACTGGACTACAGCTAAGCCCCTGAGTGAGAGGGTTGCTCACCACTCGGTAGGATTTTTCAAACTTAGGCGAGTACTGGACTGCAGCTAAGCCCCCGAGTGAGAGGGTTGCTCACCACTCGGTAGGATTTTTCAAACTTTGGCGAGTACTGGACTGCAGCTAAGCCCCCGAGTGAGACGGTTGCTCACCACTCGGTAGGATTTTTCAAACTTAGGCGAAACGGATTCGCAGCTAAACCTCAGAGTGAGAGGCTTGCTCATCACTCGGGAGGATTTTCTTTTGTGGAACTTAGGCGAAACGGATTTGCAGCTAAGCTAAGGCACCCACTGGGGGATTTAGGACACATAAAAAAACAATCATTTAGGTGACTGTAAAACTGTGTCTTTGATAATCAAACTAGAAGGTATTTCTTATTACATCTCAACAGTCTAAATGCTTAAGTATAAAAGGGGCGGAGCAGCTCCGTGTTCCAAGCGCGTGGCTCTTCTTTATTGTGCTCGACATTGTAAAGGTGATATTCTCCGTTGTGGAGCACTTTGGTGATGATGAAGGGGCATTCCCAAGCAGGAGCAAGCTTATGAGGTTTCTGCAGATCCACTCGAAGGACCAAGTCTCCCTCTTGAAATGCTCGACCCCTCACGTTTCTGGCATGGAACCGACGCAGGTCTTTCTGATAAATGGTCGACCGGATTAAGGCCATCTCTCTTTCCTCTTCTAGGAGATCAACTGCATCTTGCCGAGCCTGTTCTGCTTCATCTTCTGAGAAAAGCTCGACTCGGGGTGCATTGTGAAGCTAGTCACTCGGAAGAACAACTTCAGCCCCATAGACTAGGAAGAATGGAGTTCGACCAGTCGACCGATTAGGAGTCGTCCTCAATCCCCAAAGAACTGATGGAAGTTCATCGACCCAGGCGCCTGCTGCATGCTTGAGGTCACGCATCAATCGGGGTTTCAGTCCTTTGAGAATCAATCCGTTTGCTCTTTCGGCTTGTCCATTCGACTGGGGATGAGCGACTGAAGCATAGTCGACACGAGTGCCCTGGGAAGCGCAAAAGGCTCTGAACTCATCAGAATCGAAGTTTGACCCATTATCTGTGATGATGCTGTGCGGGACGCCATATCTGAATGTTAACTCTCTGATGAAGCTGACGGGAGTACTTGCTTCGAGGCTCTTGATAGCCTTGGCTTCAATCCATTTGGTGAACTTGTCGACTGCTACGAGCACATGGGTGAAGCCACTTCTGCCAGTCCTCAGAGGTCCAACCATATCTAATCCCCAAACAGCAAAGGGCCAGACCAGTGGAATGGTCTTCAAGGCTGATGCAGGCTTGTGAGACATGTTGGAGTAGAACTGGCAACCTTCACATTGTCGACTATGTCTTTTGCCATTTCATTTGCTCGCGGCCAATAAAATCCCACTCGGTATGCTTTGGCCACAATGGTCCGAGAGGACGCATGGTCACCACAGGTCCCCGAGTGGATATCGTTGAGGATCACTCGACCTTCTTCTGGTGTTATGCACTTCTGAGCAACTCCGGTAACACTTTCTCTGTAAAGCTGTCCACCCATTACTGTGAAAGCTTTAGATCGACGAACAATCTGACGGGCCTCTTCTTCATCTTCTGGGAGCTCTTTCCTGAGAATATATGCAATGTATGGCATTGTCCAATCGGGAATGACGACCAAAACTTCCATAACCAAGTCGACCACGGCTGGGACCTCGACTTCAGTCGGATCAGTAGGGCTCTTAGGTTGTGGGGGCTCCTCCGTGAAGGGATCCTCTTGGACAGACGGTGTGTGAAGATGCTCCAAGAACACATTACTGGGAATAGGCTCACGCTTGGAACCTATCTTTGCCAAATCATCAGCTGCTTGATTTTTCATTCGGGGTATATGATGGAGCTCTAACCCCTCAAAGTTCTTTTCTAACTTTCTCACTGCATTACAATAACCAGTCATAGCCGGGCTCCTGACGTCCCACTCCTTCATCACTTGATTAACCACCAAATCTGAGTCGCCGTAGACCATTAGGCGACGGACGCCGAGTGAAATGGCCATACGCAACCCGTACAGAAGTGCTTCATATTCAGCTTCGTTGTTGGAGGAATCAAAATGAATCTGAAGAACATAGCTGAGTCTGTCTCCTCGGGGGGATACCAAAACCACCCCACCACAAGAACCATTCAACATCTTGGATCCATCAAAGAACATGGTCCAGTGCTCTGAATGAATCTGAGTCGGTTGTTGCTGCTCAACCCACTCGGCGAGGAAATCTGCTATTGCTTGGGACTTGATAGCTTTCTTTGCCTCAAACTTGATATCCAATGGAAGAAGTTCAATCTCCCACTTTGCCACTCGACCAGTTGCATCTCTGTTGTTCAGAATTTCTGACAATGGTGCGTCCCTGACGACTGTAATGGAATGATCAGAAAAGTAGTGTGCAACCTTCTTCATGGTCATGTAAATTCCATAGACAAGCTTCTGATAATGCGGATATCTTTGCTTGGATGGAGTCAAGACTTCAGAAATATAGTACACTGGGCGCTGAACTTTAAAGGTTTTTCCTTCTTCTTCCCGCTCGACCGTGAGCACTGTACTGACAACTTGTCCAGTGGCTGCAATATAAAGCAGTAAAGGCTCTTTGCTGATTGGGGCAACAAGCACCGGCTGGGTGGAAAGCAGGGTTTTGAGTTCCGCAAACGCTGCATCAGCCTCAGGAGTCTACTCGAACTTGTCAGATTTCTTCATCAGTCGGTAAAGAGGCAATGCCTTTTCACCTAGGCAGGAGATGAATCGACTCAAGGCGGCCAAGCAACCAGTAAGCTTCTGAACGTCATGCACACGCACAGGGCGTTTCATCCGGAGTATGGCTCCAACTTTCTCTGGGTTCGCGTCGATTCCTCATTCGGAAACGAGAAAACCGAGTAACTTTCCTCCTGGAACTCCGAATGTGCATTTCGATGGATTAAGCTTGATATCATACCTTCTCAGGTTGGCAAAGGTTTCAGCGAGGTCAGTCAGCAGGTCGGAACCTTTACGCGACTTGACCACAATGTCATCCATATATGCTTCCACATTCCGACTGATTTGAGTGAGCAGGCACTTCTGAATCATCCTCATAAATGTGGCATCAGCGTTCTTGAGACCGAATGGCATGGTGACATAACAAAAGCACCCGGGAGTGATGAAAGTTGTTTTTATCTCATCGGGTCCATACAGTCGGATCTGATGATACCCGGAATAAGCGTCTAGAAAAGACAAATGCTCACACCCCGCAGTTGAGTCGACGATTTGGTCGATACGGGGGAGAGGGAAATGATCTTTCGGGCAGGCCCGATTGATATGCTTGAAGTCAATGCACATACGAAGTGATTCATCCTTTTTGGGGACCATGACAACATTGGCGAGCCACTCGGAGTGGTAAATCTCTCGGATGAACTCAGCTGCTAGGAGCCGAGCCACTTCCTCGCCAATTTCCTTTCTCTTCTGTACAGCGGACCGTCGAAGATGTTCCTTGACTGGTTTCACTTTTGGGTCGACTCGCAAACGGTGCTCAGCCAGTCCCCTGGGTACACCCGGCATGTCAGAAGGTTTCCATGCAAAGATGTCCCAGTTCTCACGGAGGAACTGGATGAGCGCTTCTTCCTATTTGCTGTCGAGTGATGTTGAGATATGAGTAGGAGCAGCATTAGGATCGGTCGGGTGAATATGAATCGGCTTTGTTTCACTGGACGACTGAAACGCAGAATCTGTGGCAGGCTTCTTGGCTCGCAACAAATCACTCGGATCTGCATTTTTCTGATACTCTTGCATTTCAACTGCTGCCATTTGTGCATCGGCAATTTTAGAACCCTTCTGGAAGCATTCCTCTGCCTTCTGCCGATTGCCAGTGACCGTGATCACTCCTTTGGGACCAGGCATTTTCAATTTGAGATACACGTAACATGGTCGAGCCATAAAACGTGCATATGCAGGCCTTCCCAAAATAACATGATAAGCACTCTGGAAATCCACTACTTCAAATGTCAACTTTTCCTTACGATAATTCTTGGAATCACCGAAAACCACGTCAATGGTTATCTGGCCGAGTGATTTAGCCTTCTTGCCAGGGATGATGCTGTGAAAGCTCATGTTGCTCTCACTAAGTTTGGACATCGGAATGCCCATCCCCTTCAATGTTTCAGCATAAAGGATATTCAGGCCCCTACCACCATCCATTAGCACTTTGGTCAGTCGAGTGCCTCCAACAACTGGGTCGACCACCAACGCTTGCCTCCTAGGGGTGGCTATGCGAGCAGGGTGATCAGACTGGTCGAATGTGATAGTTGTTTGTGACCACTTCAGGTATGTTGTCGTTGCCGGAGCAACCATATTCACTTCTCTGTTGATCACTTTCAGTCGACTTTTCCTCTCAACGTCAGCAAAAATCATTAGGGTCGAATTGACATTGGGAAAACCGTCATCTTACTCTTTGTCCTCATCCTTGTCTGACTCCTTTTCCTTCTCATTAGGCTATTTCTCTCGGAATTGCTGGATCAGAAGTCGACACTGTCGAGTGGTATGCTTAGGATAAATCAGATTGCCTTCTTCATCCTTCTTGGTGTGAATGTGGCATGGTAAATCCAACACATCATTTCCGGCTTGATCTTTCACTTTCTTGGGGGTCCAGGGCCCTTTGGCTTCCCCTTGAACTTTCCTTGAGCCACGACTAAAGCTTCACCAGGAGCAGCTAGCTCGGCTTTGCGCTTCTGTTTCCGACCCCCTCCGGTGTCCTGGGCGACTGGCTTACCCTTTCCACTACGGAGTCGATCTTCTTCTTCTCCGTTTGCATACCGAGTGGCTGTTTCCATCATCCCAGTCAGGGACATATCTCCCGTCCGACCGAATTTCAGGACTAACTCTCGATACTTAACGCCTTCCTTGAAGGCACAAACTGCTTGATGCTCGGACACATTTTCCACTGTGTGATGCAAAGTGGTCCACCTCTGAATGAAATCTCTCAGAGTTTCATTTGGTTTTTGCACACAATGCTGCAATTCTGTTAACCCTGCTGGCCGTTTGCAAGTACCCTCAAAAGTTCTAACAAACACTCGGGCGAGTTCCTCCCAACTGAATATACTGCAAGGTGCTAACTGAGTCAACCACGCCCTGGCCGAGCCTTCCAACATTAGAGGAAGGTGCTTCATGGCCACTTCATCATTGCCGCCACCAATCTGTACAGCCACTCGGTAATCCTCAAGCCAAGTGTCAGGCTTGGACTCACCAGTAAACTTGCTGACTCCAGTGGCCAACCTGTAGTTGGGAGGAATCACCGCAGCCCTGATGGCTCTGCTGAAACACTCTGGACCTGAAACATGCACTCTATCGCCAGTCGGGTGATCTCTGTCAAGGCCCTCTCTGCGTGCTCTGTTCCTGTCGACTAGACCTTGTACAAGAATAGATCTCGCATGAAAGCCTGGCTCCCTTGGGTCGACTGGTACTCTTCGCTCGCCACTGTGAGGGCGTCTGTCATCATATTGCCGAGGCACATATGATCCACTCCTCGGAGGAGGTGTGGGTACTCGACGACGGTCATCGCGGCCGAGTCGGTGATCAAACTGCTCGTGGTTTCTGTACTGATCTTGTCGGTGCTCACGTCCCTCACGCCGCGGGGGCGATCTTGGGCTGTGGGCCGATTGAACTGTATCTGCCATCACAGACCTGCTATGAATCCTATTCCGCGACTGGGACACTGCTGTGTTCTGCTCTCCTGATGCCCGGAGTAAGGCCTGGATCTGCACCAAACCTCTGCCAGCTTCCGACTGGGAAGGTTGAATTGACTCTGCTATACGGGCTGCAGCTGTGAGATTTTGAATCGGAGTGCGGTATTCCTGAGGTTGAGGCGGAAAAAGCTGTCGTCGACTGGACTCAGGGATCCGCTGTCGAGCATGCTCGTCGAGTGCATGCTGAAGGTTCTCCAGTTGAGTGCGCTCAGCCAAGTTGGCCAGGTGCGCCTCCTCCAAGGCCCGGGCCTCGGGGGTTTCTCCAACAATCGGAGTGTGAAGTGCATCCATATTGCGGTGGCGAAGCTCTTCCCTCTACTGCGAAGAAAGGGGATCGGGGCGGTACTCCTCGTGAACGCGCTACAGATCGCCGCCACCATCACCGCCGTCGTCGCGGGGGAAGCCAGGAGGACTACGTGGTCCATTGACCATCAAGACTTGAACCGCGGGATCGCTGCTATCGCACTCGGATGCGGTCTCGACGGAGCCACTCGAATAGGTCGTAGAGAGTTTCGTCGGGCTCGATTGCCCTGACTTGTGGAGCGGCCGACTGACGGGCCACCGCGTGTCTCCCCCACCGCTGAAGCCGCGACCGACCGGTTAGCTTGCGCCGGCGAACAGCGGGGAGCGAGGACACCACAGGAGCCGACCGATACTGGGTCGACGGCTGGTGGAGAAGGACGCCGGGGACGCACGCGTGAAAGTGCGTCACCCCGCAGACAGGGAGCGCCTCGACAACGAAGACGAGCGCACCGAGACGGATCTCGCAGCCCTCAGCCAATCCATCGCCGGAAACCATGATGATGGGAATCGGAATAATCGCAACTTCACCAAAAAGTCGCTAAGACACCTGCCCCATGGTGGGCGCCAACTGTCGTGGTACTAAGACTGACAGTAGAATGGGGGTAGGTATGAGGATACAAGATCCCAGCTATGGTGAAGTTGTACACACAAGATTTACGAGTTCAGGCCCTTCACGGTGGAAGTAATAGCCCTACGTCTCGGTGCCCGGAGGCGGTCGACTGGATTATATGTGTGTTGAGTTACAGAGGGTGCGAACCCTTGTCCCTGAGGAGGGGGGTGGCTTATATAGAGTACGCCTGACCCCTGCGGCCCTCAGTTACACAGGGTTTAAGGTACATAAAGATGGGGCGTTTCTGGTAACGCCAGTAATAAAGTGACATAAATGAACATTAAGTCTACGGAGTAAACGTCTGACCGTTGCTATACAGAGTGGCTTTAGGTCTTCTGGTCGTCGAGTGATAATTGCTGCGGTCGAGTGACTTCGAGTCTTCTGAGTGGAATACTTCTGGTCGAGTGGATGATGATATCCCTCGAATGCTTCTGGCTTTAGGGTGATGTCCTTGGGGAGGGTGTCTAGGTCAGGATTATGACCCTACCCAAGGTACATAGCTTCATTAGTATCAGATTTCCAGGTTGCCCAGTGAGATTTTATAGTTTTTCGTTGTTTAGATCGAGTCTGTTCTTCATACCTACAGTCCAAGAAAAAGCCAGAAAAAAATTTAGGGTTAGTTCAACATACACTACTGCAGGATGCTGCTAACGCGACACTACGATCAAAGACCCTTCGACGAAACTGCGTGCGATGCAATAATCACAAACAGTGGTGTAAAAAACCGTCAAAAAAGATGCAAAACGTTTGCGATGACGGATGCATCAAACACGGTTCAGATTTTAGTTGTGTGTGCGAAGCAGGGCATACGATTGATCCAGACGAACTATTTGCGATTAGACAGAACAAGAGAAACGGGCAGCCATATCAATGTGCGTGCGATATACGGCATACAGTTCGCTCCGATGAACTGTTTGCTATTAGGGAAAGCAACAGAAACGGTCAGCCAAATCAAGGTGTGTGTGATATACGGCATACGGTTCAGTGGAATGAACTGTTTTCGATTTGGGAAGAGAACATAGACGGTTCAACTTAACAAGATGTGTGTGCTGCGCGGCAAAAAGGCCTGGAGGTTAATTCAAGAACAAGTACACAGAGGTTAATTTGACATACATGACTTATAAGTTTCACAGAAATCATATCACTTTTTATTGGAAAACATTTAATTGCGTCGAATTTATATAGTGCTCCGTCCTATTAGTTGAATTAACCTTGAGGTCCATGTTTTGGAAACATGTTGTAAAGTAACGGGATAGACCTTCATTCAAGCCAATCAACATGTGTTCAAAAAACAAAACTTATCAAAAAGTAATGAGATAGACCTTCTTCAAGCCAATCAACATGTGTAAAAAAACAAAAAATGTCAAAAATTACAAAACAAGGACCTCGAGGTTAATTCAACTAATATGATGGAGCACTATATACATTCAACGCAATTAAATGTTTACAATAACCCATCACATCAGTTAATTTAACATCGAGGCCACTTCCCATGCGGTCACCCATCTGATGACTACTCAAGCCTCAGCACAGTTAACTTGGGAGTTCTGTTAGATGAGCTATCGGTAGGGAAGCCGGTCCTTGCTGCTGTAGGATCCCTCTTTGCATCCTTTATTGGGCACCCGGATGACCGACTGTTGCCGCCCAATGGTCAATGCCACGTCCCCCGTGAATGTGCCCGGCCTGACCGACGGTGTACTCGAGGTCGAAGCCGACCACTTGGTACGTGTCCTTAGCAAGGAACTGCTCCATAGTTTGGATGGACCTCTCCACCGAGGCCGGATCGTTCGTGTACACCACCAAGAGGGCCTTCCCCCTCAAGTGGGTGTCCACTATGTGATGTGTGGTGAACTGCCCGCCGTTGTCGTTGTCGGCCGCTGGGAGCGCCATTGGAGCCACAGGGATCGCCATTGGAACTATTGGATGTCCTCTCTGTATGTGTCGTCGTGGGTGTGCTTATTGCATCGTGTGACGCGAGAGATGAAGGTAAATGGCCACAGGAATAAATGGGGGCCAAGCGGCCTGGATTCTCTGCGCGTCCGCATGGCAGTTTTTGCAGCGGGTAACTGCATCATCGCACCGCGCCTGGCGCAACCGCATGCACAAGAACGTGCGTGATCGTGCGCCGGCCCCAAACACTGGCAGCACAACTTATAAATTGACAGATGGAGTACTAGTTACAGTGATGCATATAATTAAGCAAAGGGATCGCACATGTCTATATTGACTGGAACGAGAATGCAATAGGACAATAAGAATTAAGGCCACGATGATGCGATCGCAGTGGTGGTTACACGAGGCAAGAAGAAAGATGCATCCATCAACTACGACCTCCTCCTCCTAAACTCAGTGCGCCGGGCCACCGGCCGGTGGCTAAGGAGCGGCGGCTTTTGTGGCGAGGTCAAGGTGCTTCTCAGAAAAGGCATCCAAGGCTTCCAGCCGATTGAGGAAGGCCAACGTCGTAGCGTCCTCACTGGCCTTGTAGATACCTATGTACACGTGGATGTGTAGGTCGACGAATTCTTGCAGGGCGAGGCGCCTCACGGCGAGGGCGACCTCCAGATGGACATTCTTCATGGCGTCAGCGGGCAGTCGCAGGGCCACCAATGCTTGAAAGAGGTTCCGACCATGAAGGCCGATTAGGGTGGCAGGCAATGAGGAGCCCGGGCGCGCGGGCTGGAGGAGTACGGCGATGTCGTCCCCGAGCTTCTTGACGACAGTGAACTTGTTGGTGGTGGCAACGATCATCTAGTCCAACTAAGAGTCGTAGTTGGCGTTGACGACGGCCATCCACTAGATGGTCGCCAACACCGTCTGGAGATGATCCTCGGTGCCATGCCGCAGGCCGGCGTCGTGGACCATCTGGCACAGCCGCTGGCCGCTCGCGCGCATCACCGCCATGGGTCTGGAGTGAGCACTTTTGCGCTTAGTGTAGGTGCTTAGGCAAATGCTTAGGTGTGTACGATGTGGTAGATGCATTCGAATGGAGGGGCGCCTTTAAATGAGTGCAAACTGCGTTGCATTCACATCGTGTTGCCTCTTTTCCCGATCCTCCTCCCATTACTTCCCTCTTGCATTCACGATGCTAATTGAAGGAGGATGCATCATTGGCCGTTCAACATTTCAGGAACCACTACCCTCTCCCTCGTCTGCATTCAAGCCGTATCGGGAACTGCACCGCCCACTGCATGCCCGGCTGAACACGCCTCCTGTCCTCCATCTATGCTTAATTACTGAATTTTAGTTGCAAAAATTAGATACTGCTAGTGATTTTTAGCTTCATATTTCGACAAACCGCGGTGCTACAAGGTTGACAAATGGAAATGTTACTAGATCAACAAATGTCAATCTTTCCAGTTTGACAAATGGCAACATACCCAATATGACAGATGCAAATCTTACCAAATTGTTTGTAAGTGGTTGCACACGGATCATCCAAAAGAACCGTTTGTGTTGAAGAGATGCACAAATCCTGCTCTCACTTTGCATGTGGGTGTTCTATCTAAAACATTTGCGATCAAGAGCCTTTAAAACCAAGACACGTGGCGTCACGTGAATGGTGAACAGAACGCACACGGTCTGAATTATACAAACGTTTGAGATATTAAAGTGGCAACTATTTTTTTCAAAATGCCTTTGTTGGCTGTTATTCGAGTGCGCCTTCTCTCAAAATGGACATGAAAAATACCATAGGATGTCGGGTGCCATTCCATGATAGCAAGCCAAGTTTCATGAATTTCACACGAGTTTTGGATTTACTAGAATTTAAAAACAAAGTATCTCAATGTTTAGCCGGCAATCAACGGTGCCCTGGTGTTTGAAATTCACTCTCATTTCTTGCATGGGACCTAAGCATGCACCCAAGGACAAAGATTTGATTTTGCAACCAATTTATATGCACTGGAGCATGTGCATGTAGTTCAAATTTGAATTATGCACATAAATGCATTGAAAACTCAGTTAATGCATAAAAATGTCCAAACGAACCCCGAAAAATCACAAAATTGACACAACACTCCTATTGTTCCACGTTGACACGAGAATTTTTTTGAAAGCAATAAGAGGCAATGGATATCGTTTCGTCCGCAAATGGTGGGACGTTCCCTACCGAAACCATCAGGCTTGTTGTGAGAAGCATATACACAAACCTGCCCCAAATGGGACAAAAATGTACCGCGGCATGTTGATGCCGCTCCATGATAGCATGCCAAGTTTCATGAATTTCAGACGAGTTTTGGATTTACTAGAATTTAAAAACTAGGTATCTCAATGTTTGTGGCCGAGTGACAGTGGCAGGGTGTTTGACATTCATTCCCATTTCTTGCGTGGGACCTAAGCATGCAACCAAGGACACATATTTGAATTTTCAACCAATTTATATGCATTAGAGCATGTGCCTGTAGTTGAAATTTGAATTATGCACATGAATGCATAGAAAACTCAGTTAATGTATTAAAATGTCCAAGTGAACCCTGAAAAATCCCAAGAATTGACACAACACTCCTGTTGTTCTATGTTGACACTAGGAAAAAATTTGAAATCGAGAAGAGGCAACGAATATCCTTTCGTCCAGAAAGGTGAAATGTTCCCTACCGAAACCATCACACTTGTTGTGAGAAGCTCTGGTTTATGAGTAGCTTATACCCAAACCTGCCCCAAATGGGACAACAATTTTACCATGGCATGTTGATGTCGCTCCATGATAGCACGCCAAGTTTCATGAATTTCGGACGGCTTTTGGATTTACTAGAATTACAAAAGCAAGTACGTCAACGTTTGCCGGAGAGTCATGGTGTCGTGGTGTTCGAAATTCATCCCCATATCTTGCATGAGACATAAGCATAAACCCATGGACACATATATGATTTTACAACCCATGTTGGTGCACCGGAGCATGTGCATGTAATTTAATTTTGAATTGTGCACCTGAAATGGCTAGAAAACCAATTTAATGTATAAAATGTCCAAATGAACCCTGAATAATTCCAATTCTTTTACAACACACATATAGTTGCATGTTCATTGCAGATAAAAGGTCTAGCAATTCAAACACCGTCCATTGCCGCTGTGACCCCATTATGTAATTCAAATCAAGATAAAAAATCAAGTAGATCCCGCACAGTTTATTATAACCAACCGTGTGAGATACAACACAAAATATCTTGTAGCACCGTCGGAGTATAGTACGCATCGGCTTACGTGAGAAGGTGCGAAGGATACAGTCCACAGCCCGCTCTGAATAAGGGACCGTGTCTGATGACACTTTCCACGCCAGTTTTTTCGCTGAAGCGATTCCAAATTTTTGGCTTCCGCGGAAATACCTACCTCCCCGCCACCTCCCCCTTACCAAAAGCCACATTTCCCCTGTTTCCGCCTTCCTTTTCAAGTTGAAACCTTCACTCCTTGCTTGCAGCACCGCCTCCTTGTCGGCGACCCTCCTTCACGCTGCTCGGCCTCGTCTATCCAGGCAGGTAATCCACACCTGACCCCCATCCTCCTCCTCCTTCCACATCCCACATGCCCCGACAGCCGGCATGACACCTTCCACCCAAATCACCGACCTCTCCACCAAATAAGCGCCGCCCTAAGCCATGGTGCACGCAATATAGCCAGGATCTCAAGGAGCATTTGGCAGCGGAGAAGCAAATCGCGGCCGCACGCGCGGATGAGGTCGCGATGGATGCCATTCATGCCGACCCCCAGATCTTGGAGGAGCACCTCGCCGTCGAGGCCACCGTCGACGCCGCGATGCTGTTGGCTGCTTTAAATGACAGTTCGTGGCGTTTTCTTGAGGCCACTGTCGGTGCCTTCGACGAAGACTACGAGGTGTTTTCTCAGCGTGCACGTGCTTACCTCATCTCGAGAGCCAACAGGTTGGTGCCCGGAGCGGCTGAGGCAACTCACCACTACGACGAGGGCACCCATGATGCGGAGGCCTCGCCCTCTTCCATGTCCAAGGAGCCAATCATCATCGACATCTCCGACAATGAGGAGTAGCTTGTCTTATTAGCTCACTATAAGGACCCATGTTCAGTTTGCTAGCTACTGCCTTTCCTTAACAAATTCTAGTGAATTGTGCTATCTGCTTTTACCATGCAATCTTCTTCTCTAGTGTATATGTTCTATATGTCGTGCAATGTGCTGTTCAGTTAACTGTTTGGTTCAATTCTGCAAATGTGATGTTCAATACTTCAGGGTGAAATTTTCCAAGTTGTCAAGCATGCTTGGTTTGGTTAACTGTCTGATCTTCTATTAGGAGTATGTTATATTGTGCAATGTGGTGCTCAGTTAACATTTGGTACATTTGTTGTGGTGTTTACTTAACTATTTGGTTCAATTCTCTGCAATGTGATGTTCAATTGTTGTGGGTGCATTCTGTTATTGTATACCATGTGAGAAATAAATTGAATTTGGTTGTACTAAATACATGAGAAACAAATACAATTGCTATATTTCCAAGTTGTTAAGCATGCTTGTTTGCTTAACTGTCTGATCTTCTATTAGGAGTCTGTTATATTGTGCAATGTGGTGCTCAATTAACGTTTGGTTCATTTGTCGTGGTGTTTAGTTAACTGCTTGGTTCAATTCTCCAATGCGATGTTCAATTGTTGTGTCTGCATTCGCATTCTATTATTGTATACCATGTGAGAAATAAATCAAATTTGGTTGTACTAAATACATGAGAAACAAATACAATTGCTATATTTCCAAGTTGTTAAGCATGCTTGGTTTGGTTAACTGTCTGATTTTCTATTGGTAGTATGTTATATTGTGCAATGTGGTGCTTAGTTAATGTTTGGTTCATTTGTTGTGGTGTTTAGTTAACCGCTTGGTTCAATTCTGCAATGTGATGTTCAATTGTTGTGGCTGCATTCTGTTATTGTATAACATGTGAGGAATAAATCGAATTTGGCAGCACTTAATACATGAGAAACATATACAAGTGCTATATTTCCTAGTTCTTAATCATGCTTGGTTTGGATAAATGGGTTTTCCATGTGGCTTGAATTAATCTGATGAATCTGCAATGTGCTTATTTTTCATCAACATATTTTACTGATAGCATGTGAACCCTTACTTAACCTGATGACTAACTACCTTATATGTGTTGCAGGGAAACAATGGGAATCACTGAGGTTTACAATCGAGGTTAGCACGTGCATGGTCCGTTGTCTAATAGCACATTATTGTGTAATTGCAGGAACCATTCTAATATTTAAGTTTTTAACAATTTGGTCTTGCACATGTAGGTCCTGCTGCCAGAGGTTTTGACCCACTGTTCGACCCTTTTTGCATATGGGGAAATGAGTTGTCCATGAATATCAATCAAGTCAAGAAACTCAAAAAGATTGTTAGGATAAAGAAATTAGCGGCAAAAAACAACAAAATCTTTGTCTGCACAATGAGGAAGACATCAGTTCACTACAAGATGGTACTAACTATTATACCTTGCCTTTTTTTATTCCTTTGCCCCATTTCCAATATAGAGAAGATATTTATGCACATCCTTGTTTTCAGGCATTTCCAAAGTAGTTCACTGATGATTACCTCTCAAACCACCTTTATGGTCAGGAGGCGAGGAAAGTTTTCATACAACACCCACGGTTCAATATTGAAGTGTTCATGAAGAGGACGGAGGATGGACAGTCAATCATCCATAGGCACTGGCCTAAAGTTGCAAAGACCTTCAACATGAATGAAGGCTCAATCGCCTTCCGCTTCAGCAGTTTTCCAGATGAGATGCATCTATCTATGTACCGTCTGTGATGCTAATTTCGAAAGGTTCTAGATGTTGCATGTGAAACTTGGTGCTGGTGCAATTGTGTAATGGGGTAGCTAAGTGCTGAAGCTATATCATGTTGTACTCGGATGTATTTCAATTATGAAATCCCGCTTCCTTAATATGGAAATGAAATATATTATGTGCTTAATATGAATGTCAATTAGATTAATAAATGGATTATTAATAATAGGGCAATTGGGTTTTTCTATTGCAAACGGTTATTGAGAAAACACCGTGGGCGATGACCTCAGGCAACGCACACAGTTTCTAGGAATAAACCGTGTTGGATCAATGAACTGTTTGCGTTACGCCACCTTGCGCAAATGTTTTCCTTGGAGTGACTGTGTGGGATGTATATACAAACAGAAACCTTTAGCGGGGACTGACTGTGTGGGATGTACTTACGACCGGAAATGATTTCGCCTGTATAATTGTATTTTTAGCACTACTGTACGTATAACCGTATTTGGTCGCTCGCCGGTCGCACACGACCTCATTTTGACGAGCGTGTGTGCCAGGAGGGCATATCCCCGATGACTTCTGGGTCGTGCGGGAAGGACCCCCCCTATCGTAGTCACTCACTAGGTGACGGTTCCGAACGCCATCGCGAAAAGGGGTTAAAAACCGTTTGTATAGCACCTTGTTTTACCAGTGATATCCAAACAAATTTGAGCCATTGCATAATCTTTTCTGTATTTGCTTTGTTGAATTTGCGGTTGCATTGTCGTGTCAAGTTGCTGGTCTTAGCGTCTAGTTCTTTAGAGTTTCGAGTTCTGTTCACAAGTTGTCACGCCGCCGCCACACCATCATCATCACCCCTGCCATATACCACCACCGCTTATCCGCTACTTCCCTGAGTCCATATACCACCACCGATCCGTGTCCATATACCACCACCCCTCCGAGTCCATATACCACCACCAATCCGAGTCCATATGCCACCACCAATCCGAATCCATATACCACCACCAATCTGAGTTCCTTTCATATTAGGTTTGTTTTCGAGATACATCTATTTTTCTGATTCGTGTTTCCTTGCCTGAGTAGGTTTTAGAAAAAAGTCTGGAGACCCCCTGGCAGTTTTTAGGCCAAAATTTCAGCGATCGAAAATATTTTTTCCTATCCTATTTTTAGCTCCCAGGGAGCGTTTTGAGACACTCGCCACCGTAGTGAATTTTTTGTCGCACTTTTCATCGTCGCTGCCCTGATTTTTGAAAAAAATATAGTCAAAAAATTTCTTGCCTATCATGTTATTTTGACTTGGGAAGAGTTTTGAGACACTCACCATTATAGAGATTTTTTGCAAAAAAAAAGGAGCGCAAAAAAATAGCAAAAAAAATTTTCCAGAGTGTGATTTGCCCTTGTTTACGTGTCGCGCCGTGATTTTGTTAGTGTTCTAGGCTCGCGTCTCTAGTACGGTCTAGCCTAGGACCAGCACAATACCGTCGATGAGAGTTTATTGAACTTTGCATCTCTGAATTGATTATTGCTGACACTATTTTTGCTACCATATTATAAGCCTTCCCAGCTCGACATACATCTATGTTGTGAGTTTGACTCTCCCTGGTAATCGCTCTAACCAAGCTTTGAGAGTTTTTGAGATTCGTTTGACGGATTTATGACTTTCCACAACACCACCGCCACTTCCTAGCAGTCTATAGGACATATTCTTGTTTTTTCCCTTGCTGCTAACCATGCCAGGATCACAAGCGGATGAGCTGGACTGGGAGAACATGACGAACAAGGAGCTCCATGATAAATTCCAGGAAATGTTGGGTCAACAGGTAGAAGATGTGATGGCCAGTTTTCGCAAGGCATTAGCAAGGATTGATGACGTTGAGAAGACAATTGACAACAAGTTGGATGCCAAGTTTGCTGAAGTGTTGGCATGTATACCTCCACCTACTACCTCCACGTCTTGAAACAACCCTCCGTCGAGCGGGCCGTGTTCCTCTTGAGCCTGGACAAAATTCTGGTGCCACTGCTACTACTGTTGATGCTTCTGTAGACCTTCCTACTACTACAGAGGTGGAGGACTATTAAGAGGATGAGGTTGATCAAGATCAGAACTATGTGCAACCACCAGCACCACCAGCACCAGGTCGACCTCATGCATATAATCGCAATGGTAGGGCTGCAGCACCACCTCAGGTACGAGATTATGACTATATTCATAAACTAAAATTGAATATTCCACCGTATGAGGGTAGATACGTTCCTGATGTACATTTGACTTGGGAGTTAGAAACTGAACAACGTTTCACATGCTTACAACATCCTGAGGAAAGACGTGTTGCTGCTGCTATTTGTGAATTCACTAGTTTTGCTTCTATTTGGTGGTCTGAACATTGTAGATTATATCATGATAATATCCCTACTACTTGGGCTGCTTTGAAAACTACTATGCGTACTCGTTGGGTTCCACCATATTATTAAGGTGGGTTACTTCAAAAACTGCAGCGTTTGAGACAAGGAAAAAATTCTGTAGAGGAGTATTATCAGGAATTACAAACTGGCATGATTAGATGTGGTATTATTGAGGATAATGAAGCTATGCTTGCATGTTTTATGGGTGGATTAAATAAAAAGATTCATACCATTCTAGAGTATAAGGAGTATAATAATATAACTCGTTTATTCCATCTTACTTGCAAACCTAAACATGAAGTGCAGGATCGACAAGCACTGGCGCGAACTAATTTTTCTACAGGTCGATCTTCATCATGGACACCACATACATCCTCTAATCCCACACGTCCTACTGCAGCACCATTGACTTCAGCCGCGAATTCCAACCGATATACAAGAAAACAGGCAGCGCCACCACCATCTGCCAGGAGTGCACCTTCCGGTCCAGCACAGAGCTCTTCTTCATCCATGACATCAACAGGGCACACACATGAGGTTATATGCCATCGTTGCAAGGGTGGAGGTCACTATGCGAGCAAGTGTCCATCTTCACGTGTGATGATTGTTACTGAGGATGGTGGGTATGAGTCCGCTAGTGACTATGATGAGGAGACTTTGGCTCTTATTGCAAGTGAAGAACATGGTGAAGATGATTCTGAACATGAAACGCAATACATGGCTCCTGAAGATGCTGACATGTATGAGAGTTTAGTTGCTCAACGTGTTTTGAGTGTGCAGGTAACACAAGGTGAGCAAATTAGAGGCATAATTTGTTCCATACAAAGGGAGTTGTGAAGGAACGTTCTGTCCGCGTCATCATTGATGGAGGGAGCGGCAACAACTTGGCTAGCATGGAGATGGTAGAGAAGCTATCTCTCACCACAAGGCCACATCCACATCCTTACTACATCCAATGGTTCCACAACAGTGGCAAGGTTAAGGTAACACGTATTGTTCGTGTGCATTTTACTATCTCTACATATGATGATTATGTTGATTGTGATGTGGTACCCATGCAAGCATGTTCCTTATTACTTGGTAGACCATGGCAAATTGATAAAAATTCTGTACACCATGGTAGAAACAATCAGTATACTCTTGTTCATAAGGATAAACATATTACTTTGCTTCCTATGTCTCCTGATTCCATTTTGAAAGATGATATTAATAGAGCTAATAAAGCAACACGGGAGAAAAATAAGAGTGAAAAATCAGATTGCGGAAAAAGAATTTGAGCAACAAATGAAGCCTAATAATAAACAATCTAGTGTTGCTTCTGAAATTAAACTGAAAATTTCATGTTTACTTGTCACCAAATCTGATATTAATGATCTAGATTTTAGCAAATCTGTTTGCTATGCTTTTCTGTCCAAAGAGGCATTATTTTCGTTCGAGTACGTGCCTTCCTCTTTGCCTCCTGCTATCACTAACATTTTGCAGGACTTCACTGATGTCTTTCCACAAGACGTGCCACCGGGATTACCACCTATTCGAGAATTAAGCATCATATTGACTTAATTCCCGGTGCTTCGCTGCCAAACCGTGTGCCATACCATACCAATCCAGAGGAGGCGAAGGAGATTATGCATCAAGTACAGGAGCTGCTCGACAAACTTTATATACGAGAATCTCTTAGTCCTTGCAATGTTCCTATTATACTAGTGCCAAAAAAGGATGGTACATCGCGTATGTGTGTTGATTCTAGAGGCATTAATAATATAACTATTCCTTATCGTCATCCTATACCTAGGCTAGATGATATGCTTGATGAATTGAGTGGCTCTATAATATTCTCCAAAGTTGATTTGCCTAGTGGATACCATCAAATTCATATGAAATTGGGAGATGAATGGAAAACAACATTTAAAACTAAATTTAGATTATATGAGTGGTTAGTCATACCTTTTGGGTTAACAAATGCATCTGGTACTTTCATGAGATTAATGAACGAAGTTTTACGTGCTTTCATTGGACGATTTGTGGTAGTTTACTCTGATGATATATTGATTTATAGCAGATATTTGGGCGGACATTTGGAACATTTATGTGCTGTATTTATTGCTCTACGTGATGCACGTTTGTTTGGTAACCTTGGGAAGTGCACCTTTTGCATCAACCGAGTATCTTTTCTTGGCTATCGACCATAGGGAATTGAAGTTGATAAAGCCAAGATTGAAGATATTG
The DNA here is from genome assembly GCF_018294505.1 of Triticum aestivum. Classification (NCBI taxonomy): domain Eukaryota; kingdom Viridiplantae; phylum Streptophyta; class Magnoliopsida; order Poales; family Poaceae; genus Triticum; species Triticum aestivum. The sequence goes on along the minus strand of NC_057811.1, from coordinate 230,797,439 downwards.
AGAGTTGGCCGCCGCCCAAAACGGTCACACAAGTGAGGTGTTTCCTTGGCCTCGCTGGTTTCTATAGGCGTTATGTGTGAGATTTCAGCACCATTGCTGCACCTCTCAATGAGCTTACAAAGAAGGATGTGCCTTTTGTTTGGGGTGCCACACAGGAAGAAGCCTTCACGGTATTGAAAGATAAGTTGACACATGCTCCTCTACTCCAACTTCCTGATTTTAATACAACTTTTGAGCTTGAATGTGATGCTAGTGGAATTGGATTAGGAGGTGTGTTATTACAAGATGGTAAACCTGTTGCATACTTCTCTGAAAAATTGAGTGGACCTAGTCTGAATTACTCTACTTACGATAAGGAATTATATGCTCTTGTTCGGACTTCCGAAACATGGCCACATTATTTATGGCCCAAATAATTTGTTATTCATTCTGATCATGAATCTTTGAAACATAATAAAAGTCAAGCAAAACTGAACTGTAGACATGCTAAATGGGTTGAATTCATTGACATTTTCCCTTATGTCATTAAACACAAGAAGGGTAAAGAAAATGTTATTACTGATGCATTGTCTTGTCATTATACTATGCTTTCACAACTTGATTTTAAAATATCTGGATTGTAGACCATCAAAGATCAATATGTGCATGATCCTGAATTTGAAGATGTATTGCAGAATTGTAAACAAGGGAGAACATGGAACAAGTTCGCCGTTAATGATGGATTTGTGTTCCGTGCTAACAAGCTATGCATTCCATCTAGGTCTGGTCGTCTTTTGTTGTTGCAGGAGGCGCATGGAGGAGGATTAATGGGACACTTTGCCGTGAAGAAGACGAAGGATGTACTTGCTACACATTTCTTTTGGCCAAATATGAGACGGGATATTGAGCGCTTTGTTGCACGCTGCACTACATGTCGAAAAGCTAAGTCACGAATCAATCCTCATGGTTTATATATGCCTTTGCCTTCACCTAGTGTTCCATGGGAGGATATATCTATGAACTTTGTTTTGGGTTTACCTCGAACAAAGAAGGGGAGGGATAGCATATTTGTTGTCGTGGATAGGTTCTCGAAAATGGCACACTTTATACCATGTCATAAAAGCGATGATGTTGCTAATGTTGCTGATTTATTCTTTCGTGAAATTATTCGCTTGCATGGTGTGCCACATACTATTGTTTATGATCGTGATACTATTTCTTAGCCACTTTTGGAGATGTTTATGGGCTAAGTTGGGGACTAAACTGCTTTTTAGTACTACTTGTCACCCCCAAACTGATGGACAAACTGAAGTAGTGAACAGAATTTTGTCTACTATGCTTAGGGCTGTTTTGAAGAATAACAAGAAAATGTGGGAAGAATGCTGGCCTCATATGGAATTTTCTTATAATCGCTCGCTGCATTCTACTACTAAGATGTACCCTTTTGAAACTGTGTATTGATGAGGACATCAATACCATTGTTACACCCACAACTCCTACTACTATACATACTGGACAAATTACTAGAGCTCGTGCACGCCAATTAAATTACCAGGTACTTTCGTTTCTTGGTAATGATTCTAATGTTCATGAGAATATGATGCTGCCTAAATTGGATACATTTGTTTTGCTTACAAATGAAGGGCCTAGCTTGGAGAAGGATGAACATTGGAGCAAGAACAAGTAAGGAGATGATGGCATGCGCAAGGGGAATAAGAAAGAGCTACAAGTGATGATTTCAGGACTTTGAAGCCACCATAATGAGTGCATGAAGCCTTGGAAAAAATATACAAGATGTCACTTCATAAATTTCGTCCAGAGGCTATTCTAGGTGTTGCGTCACCTTATTACTGGGCCAGGCCCATGTAATTTCAAAATACTTTAGTATAGGTTGTTTTTGGAGTCCGTATGTGTGGGGAAACAAGAGTTAGGGTTGGTTTCGGACCCCTCCTCCAAGGGCCACGAAATTCCCCCCTCTTCCTCCATATATACAGCCCTTAGGGCGTCGCTTATACTTTGGGTTTTGTTTAGATTAAAAGTTTGCCATAGCTACAACTTCGCGTACTTCGTTTGTGTTCAACGACCAGACAAAGGCTTCACAGAACCCCACCTTCATTAATAAAGCTTTCCTCTTTTATTGGTAATATCCAGATTGCAATCTCAGTTTCTTGCTTGTTATTCGTTTGCTCGCAGGAAATAGACCCTCGTGGTCAGGTTGATCGTGCTCCGGTGTTGTCAATAACCCCTCGGAAGTTGGTTTAGCGATTGCTAAGGCGCGACGTCTTCGCACTTTCGTAGTCGGATCATCAAAGTCGACTCCTTCAAAAAACGATAGCTATCTCATCGAAACATCGGGACACCTTTTCCTCTATCAAGTGGTATCAGATTTCCAGGTTGCCTCCGACTGTGGTAGCGACACAGACTCTGCTGGTAGATGGCGGACCGGCTGAGTGCCAATAGCCGACCCTATTCCAGCAGATCGGCACCGTCTTCTCGTGCTTCCTTTGCCTCCGCTTCCGTGTACATGGTGACGCGAGGTGAGTCAAACTCAATGTCAGTTGTGATGACGGCCTCGGCACCGTACACGAGAAAGAATGGAGTGAAGCCAGTTGATTTGTTCGGAGTGGTGCGGAGGCTCCAGAGGATGGCCAGCAGGTCGTCGATCCAGCAGCCAGCCGACCACTCCAGAGGCTCGACCAGTCAGGGCTTGATGCCGGAGAGGATGAGGCCGTTTTCTCGCTCGACTTGGCCATTTGAGTGCGGGTGGGCAACGGACACTAAGTCCAGTTGGATGCCCTGCGTCGCGCAGAAACGAGCCAAGCTCCTTTGGCAAAATTTGTGCCATTGTCGGTGATGATGCTGTGTGGTACGCCGTACCGGGTGGTGATATCTGCAATGAAGGTCACAGCAGTCGGACCATTCAACTTCTTGATTGACTTTGCTTCAATCCAGTTGGTGAATTTGTCCACAGCGACGAGCAGATGAGTCATGCCGCCGCGTGCTGTCTTGAATGGTCCCACCATGTCCAGCCCCCACACGGCAAAGGGCCATGTGAGGGGGGTGGTCTTGAGTGCAGAAGCCGGTAAATGTTGCTTGGAACTGAACTTCTGGCAGCCTTTGCAATGCTTGAGCAATTCCTTGGCGTCTTCCAAAGCAGTCGGCCAGAAGAAACCATGGCGGAATGCTTTGGCAACAAGGGATCTGGAGGCCGCGTGGTGGCCGCACTCGCCTTGGTGGATATCTCTGAGGATTGCTTGGCCCTTCTCTGATTCTACGCAGCACTGGAAGACTCCAGTCACGCTGCGCTTGACAAGCTCTCTGTTACTATCGTGTAGGCTCTTGCTCGGCGCTGCACCTGCCGGGCCGAGATCTCATCGGTCGACAGCTCTTTGTTTACCAGAAACTTGAGGATGGGCTCTGCCCATGATGGTGCTTGAATTTCTTCTACTGCCACTACCGCCACTTGTACTAGGGTGGCTGGGCTGGGAGGTGGCGGGTTGGAGTTGGTTGCCGCCTGCTGCATCGTTGAAGTCTCCGGGCCGACTGCTGCAGCCCCCGAGCCGGGTTGTGAAGTCTCAGGGCCGGGTGCGACTGTTGCAGTCCCCGATCCACTTGGTGAAGTTCCTGGGCCGACTGCCGCAGCCCCCGGGCCGGGTTGTGAAGCCCCTGGGCCGGGTGCGGCTGCCACAGTCCCCGCACCGCCTACTGAAGTCCTCGGGCCGGCTGCTGCAGCCCCCGAGTCGGATCCGACTGCTTCGGGAGAAGGCTTGATCGACGGCTTGCGGAGGCACTGAAGGGAAAAGCCGGCTGGTATTGCTTGACGGGTGGAGCCGATCCGTGCTAAGGCGTCTGCCAGCTCGTTGTCATTTCATGGCACATGAAGGAACTCACGCCCTTCGAAGTATCCGCTGAGTTGCTGGCCGAGAAGCGGTAGCTCGCCATGTTTGCATCCTTGGCGTCCCAGTCACCAGACGACTGTTGGACCACCAAGTCGGAGTCGCCGTAGCACAGGATCCGGCGGATGCCGATCTCTTTGGCCAACCGGAGGCCGTGTATTAGTGCTTCATACTCGGCTACATTGTTGGAGGCGGCGAAATGGATTTGCAATGTGTATCTGAGCTTGTCGCCTTTGGGAGAGGTGAGAACAACGCCAGCTCCCAAGCCGGTACGCATCTTCGAGCCATCAAAATGCATTCGCCAATGAGTGGAGTCCGGAGCTGGCGGCAGGTACTGGGTTTGGCCCAGTCGACAAGGAAGTCGGCTAGTGCTTGGGACTTGATGGCGGTGCGGGCTGGTAGAAGATGGTGTAGGGGGCCAACTCGATGGCCCATTTGGCCACTCGGCCAGATGCATCTCTGCTGCCAATGATCTCAGCAAGCGGGGCTGTGCAGACAACCATGATTGGCTGCTCTTGAAAGTATGGCTTCGGCTTCTTGGCAGCAAAGTGCACGCCGTAGCACATCTTCTGGTAGTGAGGGTAGTTATGCTTCGAGGTTGACAATACCTCGCTCAAATAGTACACAGGCCTCTGAACCGGCTGTGCCTTGCCGTCCTCTGGGCGCTCCACTACTATGACAGTGCTGACCACCCGGCTGGTGGTGGCAATGTAGAGGTACATGGGCTCTTTAGCAGTTAGAGCCGCCAGGACAGGCGGCGTGGTCAATATCTTCTTCAACTGGAGAAAAGCTTCATCCGCCTTGTCATTCCACTCGAAATGAGCGGTCTTCTTCATGAGCTGGTACAGGGGAAGAGCCTTCTCGCCCAGCCGACTGATGAAGCGGCTGATGGATGCCAAACAGCCGGTGAACTTCTGGATGTCTCTCAGTCAGGTAGGCTTCTCCATCCTCTCGATGGCCTTGATCTTTGTCGGCGTTCTGGGAACGGGGGTCCCCAGACTTTCCTGCCTGCGGCCCAAGACGTGGCTTTGCCAGCAGGCCCGTACGACCCATCTTCATCAACAAGGCATCCAAGACCCTCACGAGGGGCCAAGCCTCGCGAGGCGGACGACGCAAGACCTCCTCAGGAGCGGCCTCACCAGGCGGGCTCACGAGGGGCGGAGGGATCAAGGCAAGGCAAACCTCGCGAGGTTCTCGTGACGTGAGCCATGACGATTGAGACCAGGCGGGCGCCAGCGCGCGCAGTGTCCTTGTTTCCTCTTTGGTGCTAAGGAGGCAAGCGCAGGCGTGGAGTACCGAGGCGTCAAGCAAAGGTTTCCATATCGGTGCAACGAGACCAAGCCCAGCAGGACGGCAAGATGGAGGTCACCATGGAGCCCAAGGCGGCGTCACCACTAGAGCCTTTTGCAGGCGAAGACCGCTTTTGTCAGGATAAGCTGTACTAGCTGTCCCCTTTCAAATTGGTCGTTGTTGGCTCCCTTCCCGCTCGATATTTGGGGAGAGGACCAGGGCCTATATAAGTAGGACTAGCCACCACCGTAGGGGCCATCTGATCTTGAGTTATCCTCACCCACACAAGTTCACCAAGCACAAGAACACCTCAACCTCAGGAGGCTGTTCTTCCCCTTGTACCGTTCATCATCAGCCCAAGAGGCAATCCACCACCACAACACTATTGCACCACAACGGTGGCCCGAACCAGTATAAATCTTGTGTCCCTTGTGTTGTGAGTTCGTCAAGTTCATCCATGAGATCTTAGCAAGCTAGCGTGTGGATCGGTAGGGGGGAATCTTCGTGCGCACCCCAGTGTTCGAACCTCGAGGGCTTTGCCGGAACCCGTGATCCAACAATCTTCACAGGGTTGCACTCGATGCCACGCTCTGAGACCAGGAAGCCCAGGAGCTGGCCGGCTGGTACTCCGAACACACACTTCTCCGGGTTGAGCTTGATTTGAAACCGGCGCAAATTCTAAAAGGTTTCTTTGAGATCTTCCAAGAGAGTACCGCGCTTCTCCGTCTTCACCACAATGTTGTCTACATAGACGTGGGAATTTCTGCCGAGTTGCTTGTGGAGACACTTCTGCGTGCAACGCTGGAACGTGGCACCGGCATTTCTCAGGCCGAATGTCATGGTCAGGTAGCAGAAGGCTCCGAATGGTGTGATGAAGGCGGTCTTCAGGCGGTCTACCGGGTTCAACTTGATCTGATGGTAACCTGAGTAGGCATCCAAGAAACTCAACAGCTCGCATCCGGCTGTGGAGTCTATCACTTGGTGAATCCGTGGCAAAGCAAACGGATCCTTGGGGCAGGATTTATTGAGACTGGTGTAATCAATACACATGTGCCACTTGTTATTCTTCTTCAATACAAGGACTGGGTTGGCAAGCCACTCTGGCAAGAAAACTTCCATGATAAAGTCAGCTGCCAACAGGCGGGCGAACTCTTCTCCAGCAATTCTTCTCTTCTCTTCTGACAGTCGGCGGAGGGGTTGCTTGACTGGCTTGGCATATGCTCTGACATGTAGCTTGTGCTCGGCGAAATCCGTCGGAACACCCGGCATGTCCTTGGGAGACCATGCAAAGATGTCCCGATTCTCACAGATGAAATTGACGAGCTCGCTTTCCTATTTGCCATCAAGGTTGGCACCTATGACAACGTACTTTTCTGGGTGCTCAGGGTCCAAGGGGATCTTATTTGTTTCTATGGACGGCTTGAAGGAGCCCTCAGTCTCTGACTCTTTGAGCTCTGGTGACAGGTCCGGCTGCTTCCCGGCCATGGCCACCACCCGGTCTAGGAGCTTCTTCTCTGCCGCAATCACGAGGGACTCGGCTAGCCGGCTGCTGGCTGCAGCACAGGCGGACGACTTCTCATAGTCTCCATTGATTGTGATAATGCCCTTGGTTCCTGGCTTCTTCATCTTGAGGTAGGCATAATGAGGCACCGCCATAAACTTGGCTAGAGTAGGCCGGCCTAGAAGCACATGGTAAGGACTCTCCAGGTCAACCACCTCAAACCAAGTTGCTTCTCGACGGAAATGATCTTTGTCTCTGAAGAGGACATCTATCTTGACTTTGCCGATTGGTGAGCAGGACAAGCCGGGCACAATGCCATGAAACACAGTCCGACTGGGCAGCAGCTGCTTCTCTTTGATTTTCAACTTCTCCATGGTATCGCAGTAAAGGATGTTGATGCTGCTACCGCCATCTATCAGAATCCGGGAGAAACGAGCAGCTCGCCTCTCCATTGCAAGGGTGGCAGCCAACACCAAAGCATAGGAACCCGGAGAAGGCATTACTTCCGGGTGGTCAGCACGGCTCCAGCTGATAGGCTTCTCAGACCAGTGCATCAACTCTGGGGCAGTTGAGGCAACTGCATTCACTTCTCGGTGCTGCTGACGTCGGCTATGTCTGTTGCTGGCCAGGCTGGTGAAAACAACGTAAGCACCATGTTCTTCGGGGTAATCATCTTGGACTGCGCCGACTGCTGGACGGGCGGCCGGCTGCTGGGGAGGCGCAGCCGGTGGGCCAGCAGGTGGAGGGGGCAATCCTTCTCCCTTGGCGATGCGGACGAGCCAGTGGCATTTCCGAGTTGTATGGTTGGACGGCTTCGCACCGCTGTGGAACTTGCAAGGGGCATCGAGGGTCTGTTCAAAGGAGAAAGCAAGCAATCAAACTGGCTTGCCGCCTTTCTGGCGTTTGGGGAGTGGCTGCCCTTCAGGTTGTTGATCCTCAACAGTCGCCACCTGCCGGCTGGTGGAAGCCGGCTGGGGGGCTTTGCGCTTGTTGTCGTTCGGCTGCTGATGCCGACTGTTGTCTCCAGCCGGCGTTCGAGGAGCCGGAGGGAGCACCTTCCCAGAAGCGTCCACTCGGAGCTCCGACTTCATGGAGGAGTCGGCAGTGGCGTACTTATGTGCTATGATCAGAAGTTCGTCGAGTGTGGCCGGCTCGTCGCAGAGGAGTCGCTGTTTGAGTAAGGTGCCCTCTCGGCACCCGGCAATGAAGTACTAGATAGCTTGGACCTCATGCACTCCTTCACAGGAGTTGCGTAGTTCAGCCCACCGCGTTAGGTAGTCGCGGGTGGACTCATTGGGGCCTTGAACGCACAACAAGAGCTGGCGAGGCTTGGGAGGCCGCTTGTAGGTGCTGGTGAAGTTGCGGATGAAGACCTCAGTGAAATCTACCCAGCTGTTGATGCCGCGGGGCTTCAGGCTGTTCAGCCATGTCCGGGCCGTGCCCTGGAGCATGAGCGGAACGTACTTCACGGCAACACGCTTGTTGCCGTTCGCTATGCTGACTGCGATGGAGTATTCAACCAACCAGTCCTCCGGCTTCACAGAGCCATTGTATTTGGGCGTGTCTTGTGGGGAAGGGCTCGTCGCGGAAGCGGGGGCCAAAACAGGGCGGGCCCATCGCGTCTTCTTCTTCTAGCGCCAGGGATCGATTGAGGCGGTCGATCTGGTGGCGTGCGTCGTTCTCTCCGACTCCTTCTCGGCGGCCGACCCGGTCGGCGAGTGCTGGGTACTCAACAGGTGGCAGGGAAGCATGCCTCTCCCTGCGAGGAGGAGGAGGAGGAGGAGGAGGAGGCAGGTGGTCGTCCCGTCGTTTCACTGCTCGTGGGCGGCCATCTTGGTCGCGCTCGATGGTGATGCGTGTGCGGCTGCGGCTAGCAGCCGGCTCTTTGTCTCGTCTGTCGCGGACGCCACCAGTCGGTGTCCGGGAGGTCGCGCCTTGCTCTCGGCGAGGGGGCGGGTTCTCAACCCGCTGGCCAGGATCTTTTGCACGGCAGGCGGCCTCTCTCAGTGCGGCAGCCGCGTCAATGACCTGCTGGACGCGCTTCGTCATGAAGCGACGCTCGTCGCCCTCGAGGTGGTCTCGCTCGTCTGCTGCCGCCTGGGCAGCTCGTATGTTTTCCATGGGCATGGCATAGACAGGGCGGTCTGCCCCAAACATGCTGGCGATGGCACCCGCCGGCAGCCGGCGTGCCGCCAACAGCACGGTCGATCTCGCACTGGTAGGCCTCTGAGAGGCGTTTCATGGTGGCCATCTTCTTGGCGCTTTCGATGAGCGAGACGCGGTGGGCTTCCAGCGTCTCGGCGTCGGCGTCTTCTGCGATGGGCGCAGACAGATCCCGCAGGGCCGCCTACAGCGGGTCTTGAGCACCACCAGAGGCTCCGTCATGACTGATGACGAGCACCTCCATGACGGTGCTGCCGCTGCTGTCGGGGCTTGCGAGAGGGTCGTTGATGACCACCATGTTGGTGGGGAAGGCGTCAAGCGACGCTGTGTCGGAGTCGACAAGCATCGGGTCGGTGGAGCCGATGGACTCCAGGTCGGAGGCCGGCTCATTGGCGATGTCGAGCTTGCCAAGGAGGTCGAGGAGGCAGCTCTCGGAGCTGGCTGCTCCCACGTCGGGCGTGGGGTCGTTGGAGAGGCAGATCTCACCAATGAGGTCAGCGAGGCGCGAGCGAGCTCAGCGCCTTGCAGCGCGTCAGCGCAAACGCCGTCGAGCGTGCCAGGCTGGCTACGTTCGCTGGGGAGGAAGAGGGTTCCCGTCCAGAACAGATCTCCGGACGATGGTGCATCTAGCCCCATGGTGGGCGCCAAATGTCGGGGGTGTCGTGCGACATATGCCAAAGGATGGCTTATCATGGAGGAGGCTAATAATACGTCGCTGGTTCCAGGAAATGGGATGAGGCGCAAACATGCACGCCGGCGAATCTTACCCAGGTTCGGGGCTCTCCTAGGAGATAACACCCCTACTCCTGCTTTGCGGGGTCTCGGCAGGATCACTCAAGCAACAATGGTGGCTACAAGCTTGCTCCTTGAGCTGTTTCTCTAGAGGGGGAAGAAGAACAAGGCTAGTCCTAGCTTCCTCTCTCTATGTGTGTGTGTGGATGGACTAAGGTCTCAACCCTTTGCATGGGTGCCCTGGGGGGTTTATATAGGCCAACCCGGTACAAAGGTAATCTGGCTGGGTGTAGGACCCGGCTATTAGTGTCTATGATCACCGGCTTCTCCGCCGGCCGCTGGGACCCACCACCTGGTGGGCCCCGCCGGCTGTCTTGTACTTGGCCGACAGGACGCACCCGCCGCTTGCGGGTCTGGCCGGCTGCTCAACACTGTAGCCATGCTGCTAATGACACATACTTTGTCGGGGGAGGCGTGGCTACAGTACCTCCGCCTGGCGGGTGTTCACTGTAGCCATTCCCCATCTCTTCTGGTTTAATGGCGTGCAAACTCCAAGGAGAGGAGGGCCGCCTGGTTAGGGGCCGGCCTCTCCTCGAGCCAACTGGTCAGGGCTCGCCGCCCTCTGGCTCCTCGCGGACAGGTAGGGCCCACTGCATGCGAGCCGTACCCATAGCCCGTCGTGGGGGCATGGCTCCCCCTGTGTGGGTGATGTCATGGGCAAACTGGCAACAGTGCCGCGCCGGACGGGAGATCTTTGTCGGGTACGGTGCATTGTGGACACACTTGGCCCTGGATTCGGGGGTGGCAGGGCATGCTGTAGCCACGCCCCGTCTCGTCATATTTATATGGGCGCAGACTCTGATGGCGCTTGGGGCCGCCTGATAGGAGCCGGCCTCTCTAGAGGCCGCCTACTAGGATTCGACCCACTTTGAGGTCGTCTTCTGGGCCGTGCCGTCTTCTGGCAGCCGGCCGCTTGGACCAGCCGGCTGCGAGAAGGCGGCGCTTGGGTCTTTGATTCTTGAGGGGCGTAGCCGGCCCCAATGTCTTGAAACGCCAGGGGAGCTGATGAGGCTACCCGTGGCTAGTTACTCCGACACACCCGCTGCACCTGTCGCACCTTTACAACAACAACAACATCGCCTTCCAAATCAAGTGGGACGAGAACAGCCGTTCCCCTTGAGCCTGGTCAAACTTCTGGTGCCGCTGTACCTACTGTTGATGCTTCTGTAGCTCCTGCTACTACTGCAGAGGTGGAGGACCATTACGAGGATGAGTTTGATCAAAATCAGAACTACGTGCAACCACCAGCACCACCACCAGGTCGTCCTCATGCATATCATCGCAATGGTACGGCCGCATCACCTGAGGTACAAGACCATGACCATCTTCCTAAACTAAAATTGAATATTCCACCATTTGAGGGTAGATATGTTCCTGATATATATCTTACTTGGGAGTTAGAAACTGAACAACGATTTACATGTTTACTATATCCTGAGGAGAGATGTGCTCCTGCTGCTGTTTGTGCTTTCGCTAGGTTTGCATGTGTTTGGTGGTCTGAACATTGTAGATCATATCCTATTCCAGCTACTTGGGCTGCTTTGAAAACTGCTATGCGTACTCGTTGGGTTCCACCATATTATCAACGTTAATTACTTCAAAAATTGCAGTGTTTAAGAAAAGGAAATTTTTTTGTAGAAGAATATTATAAAGAATTAGGAACTGGCATGATTAGATGTGGTATTTGTTGAGGAGAATGAAGTTATGCTTGCACATTTTATGAGGGGATTAAATAGAGAGATTCATACCATTCTAGAGTATAAGGAGTATAGTAATATCACTCGTTTATTCCATCTTGCTTGTAAAGCTGAACGTGAAGTGCAGGATCGACAGGCATTGGCGCGAACTAACTTTTCTGCAGGTCGACCTTCATCATGGACACCACGTGCATCCTCTACTTCCACTGCACCAGCACCTCTATTAGGTGCCAACTCCAGTCGTGATACAAGAAAGCAGGCACAACAACCACTACCTGCCAAGAGCACACCTGCCGAGCCTGCACAGTGTTCTTCTTCTTCCATGGCATCAACAAGGCACACAAGTGATATTGTTTGTCGTCGTTGTAAGGGACGAGGTCATTATGTGAGAGAATGCAAATCTCAGCCTGTGATGCTTGCTACTGAGGATGGTGGGTATGAGTCCGCTAGTGACTATGATGAGGAGACTTTGGCTCTTATTACACGTGAAGAACACGGTGGAGATGATTCTGAACACGAGACGCAATACATGGCTCCTGAAGATGCTGGCAGGTATGAGTGTTTAGTTGCTCAACGTGTTTTGAGTGTGCAGGTCACACAAGCTGAGCAAAATCAGAGGCATAATTTGTTCCATACAAAGGGAGTTGTGAAGGAACGTTCTGTTCGCATCATCATAGATGGAGGGAGCTACAATAACTTGGCTAGCATGGAGATGGTGTAGAAGCTATCTCTCACCACAAGACCACATCCACATCATTACACTACTAGGGAAAATCCTAGCAGTAGCGCGGGTATTTGGTGTATCAGTAGCGCGTTCTGCCCCACGCTCCTGCTATACATGGCTAGCAGCAGCGAGCTTTAGTTCAATGCGCTACTGCTAATAGCTGCAGCACTTTTAACTAGGGCACGCTACTGGTAAGAGCGCGCTGCTACTAACTTTTTCCACCTCGCTACTCATTGTCACATGAGTCGATGATATGCAACATACATAGTTGAGCAACAGAAAGAGACAGACTTGGCAAAAATAAAAGCAACAATTCATAAGCATAAATAACAAAGTTCATCGTACCCAAAATGCCCTAACCAGAGTGAGCTTCGCTAGTCGAGGAGGACGGTTCAATTACATCACAAATAAAGTTTTGTCGTGCATAACTCAAAGTTTCGTCATTCAAAAAGTATGGACTAAACGGACACATTGTCATATATCAACAATCACTCCAACATGTGTGCCATCCATCCAAGTCAGGAAGATAGTCCCCGAGCCTAGTGAAAGGCTTCAGGTCGAGACGCTGAATGGCTACGCATGTTCGGACGTCTTCCCGTGACATTTGTCCTTCTTCTTAGAACATCCCTGTTTTTTCGACGACCTCCTTCATGATGATTTGGGCAAGTTCGCGCTGGATGTGATAGAACTCAGCTCGAAGTCGATGATCCTCGATATCTCCTAAGTTCTTTGCCCATTGTAGAATATGGGCATCGCCGGATGTAGGTGACATGCGAAGGTTCTGGTGATCCCGTCTGTACTCCAGCATGTGGTGTAGGACATAGAATCCATCATTAAGAGAATCACTCGGTTGCTGGATGCAGCAAAAGTCGGTCTTATGGCCGAAGGCGGGCTTGCCATCCCTTTTCTTCTTGTCCTTGACCTCTCCACCCCGTGCGCGGTAGTAAAAGATAGCACTGTCGAGAACAGACTTGATGTGTGTGTAATCCTTTTTTTAATGTCGTGGCCTCTTTACTTTCGGTTCTAGACCAGCTCCGCTAGTCTCGGCGCCGGTCTCTGTCTCATCCCCGGTCTGCATGTCGGTATCAGTCCCCGATGCGATAGGTGGGCCCAGCAAGAACATCCGTTGATCGTCGGCAAGGCTCAAAAATTCGTCTACCGCCACGTAGACGTCGTCGCAATCACTAGAACCCTCTCCTTCATCGTTGCTAGCCATGTTTCCTATGATTAAATCTAGTCAATTAATTCTAGACCTAATAAAATGAGTAGTGACATAAAAAAAGGCCTATGTTTTGCAGGAACGTTGACTCCTTCCAGGTGCGGCAAATCCCGGGCACTCGATATGTCCTAGTTTGTAGCACAAGTCATGTTGAAATTCATGGAAAATTTCGGCATGACCTTTGCTAAAAAGTGGACAAATCAAGCACCTGAAATTTGCCGGAATGGAAATGAATCAACATTCCGGCAAAACATAGGCCACTCGGCTTCATTCCCTGGAAACAACAAAAGGCCACTTGAGCATAATCAAACCACTTCAATGAAAAGATATAACATGACCACTTCAATGAAAAGATATATTCAACAATAATAGTCTAGGAAGGGAACATCTTTAAAATAAAACTTGCCTAATTTCTTTTCCTAGAAAAATAGTGGCCTTTTCAAAAATCAAAAACCTTTGCAAAATGATCTTACTAAGCACTTCTCTGCCTAGGACAGAACCCAAATTCTGTTCTAGCTATTCCTCTCTCTCTCACACACACACATTATTTTCTCTAACCCTTCTCTGCCTAGGACAGAACCCAATTAAATTGCAAAGGAACTCCATTTCTCTAACCCTTCTGACCTAATGCTCTAATATAATTTTTTCCTCTAACCTAGCGAACCTAGTTAACCTAGCTTATTAACCTAACGAACCTAATTAACCTAGCTATTTAACCTAGCTAGTTAGTTAACCTAGCTTGTTAACCTAGTTTACCTAGATAATTAACCTATTAAACTAGTTAACCTAGCTAGTTCTCTGTCAAAGCCCTAAGTAATTTTTTTCTTAACCTAGATAATTAACCTAATTAAACTAGTTAACCTAACTAGTTCTCTGTCAAAGCCCTAACTAAAATTTTGCACTAACCTAGATAATTAACCTAATTAAGCTAGTTAACCTAACTAGTTCTCTGTCAAAGCCCTAACTAAATTTTTGCACTAACCTAGATAATTAACCTTATTAAACTAGTTAACCTATCTAGTTAGTATGTCCAATGTTTGTGCTATGCATGAGAGAGAGAGAGGAGGGGTGCTTATAGAGGATTGCTCCGGTGGTAGTGAGGGAAGCAGTGGTGGCGAGGGAGGCAGGGGCGTCTCTGGTGACGGCGAGGCAGGCAGTTGTGGAGAGGGAGGCAGGGGCGTCGAGGGTGGCTCCGGTGGCTTTGATGAGGCCGCGTGGCTCCGGTGGCGTTGGAGGCGGCTCCGGGGGCGGCGGCAGGAGACGGCGGCAAAGTGGGGCGACGGCGAATTGGGGACGCGGCGACGAAGTGGGATGAGGGATTGGGGGAGAAGTGGTGGCCGGGGGGAGGGAAAACCGTTGGTTAAGTGAAACATAGCGGTAGCGCGTTACAGAAAACGCGCTACTCCTAAGCCTTTCTCCTTTTTCCCTTTCTCATTCATTTTTCTTTACATTTTATTTTTTCCTTTCTCCTTTTTCTATTTCTTTCATTTTCATTTACTTCTCTATTTGGTTTTAGATTTATTTTCTTTTCATTATCAATAGCGCCTTTCTTCCTAAACGCGCTACTACAATAAAATTAGCGGTAGCGCGATTTCTAGAAGAACGCTACTACTATGTGTAGCCTATTGGCTTAGCAGTGAGAACTTTAGTAGTAGCGCGTTTAAATTCAGACGCGCTACTGCTGTGTTTGTATCTGTAGCACGTTTATCCCGCACCCGCTACTGCTATTTAGCACTAGCGCCCTTTTTTAACTGGCGCTACTGCTAAAGTTTTGTGTATAAGGTTTTACCTAGTAGTGTTACTATATCGAGTGGTCCAATAACAGCAGCATGGTTAAGGTAACGCATATTGTTCGTGTGCATTTTATTATCTCAACATATGCTGATTATGTTGATTGTGATGTGGTACCCATGCAAGCATGTTCCTTGTTACTTGGTAGGCCATGGCAATTTGATAAAAATTCTGTACACCATGGTAGAAACAATCGGTATACTCTTGTTCATAACGATAAACATATTACTTTGCTTCCTATGTCTCCTGATTCCATTTTGAAAGATGATATTAATAGATCTAATGAAGCAAAATAGGAGAAAAATAAGAGTGAAAATCAGATTGTGCCAACAGAATTTGAGTAACAAATGAAGCCTGATAATAAGCCATCTAGTGTTGCTTCTGAAATTAAATTGAAAAGTGCATGTTTACTTGCCACCAAATCTGATATTGATGAGCTAGATTTGAGCAAATTTATCTGCTATGCTTTTCTGTGCAAAGAGGCATTATTTTCATTCGAGGACGTGCCTTCCTCTTTGCCTCCTGTTGTTACTAACATTCTGCAGGGGTTCACTGACATCTTTCCACAAGACGTGCCACCAGGATTACCACCTAGTCGAGGGATTGAGCATCAAATTGACTTAATTTGAGGTGCATCGCTACCCAACCTTGCACCATACCATACCAATCCAGAGGAGACAAAAGAGATTATGTGTCAAGTCCAGGAGCTGCTCGACAAAGGTTATATAGGTGAATCCCTTAGTCCTTGTGTTGTTCCTATTATTCTAGTGCCGAAAAAGTATGGTACATCGCGTATGTGTGTTGATTGTAGAGGCATTAATAATATTACTATTCGTTATCATCATCCTATTCTAGGCTAGATGATATGCTTGATGAATTGAGTGGCTGTACAATATTCTCCAAAGTTGATTTGCGTAGTGGATACCATCAAATTCGTATGAAATTGGGAGATGAATGGAATACAACATTTAAAACTAAGTTCGGATTATATGAGTGGTTAGTCATGCCCTTTGGGTTAACTAATGCACCTAGTACTTTCATGAGATTAATGAACGAAGTTTTATGTGCTTTCATTGGACGATTTGTGGTAGTCTATTTTGATGATATATTAATTTATAGCAGATTTTGGAGGAACATTTACGTGTTGTTTTTATTGCTCTACGTGATGCACGTTTGTTTGGTAACCTTGGAAAGTGCACCTTTTGCACCGATCGAGTATCTTTTCTTGGCTATGTTATTACTCCACAGGGAATTGAATTTGATAAAGCCAAGATTGAAGCTATTGAGAGTTGGTCACAGCCCCAGACGGTCACACAAGTGAGGAGTTTTCTTGGCCTCGCTGGATTCTATAGACGTTTTGTGAGAGATTTCAGCACCATTGCTGCACCTCTCAATGGCTTACAAAGAAGGATGTGCATTTTGTTTGGGGTACCGCACACGAAGAAGCCTTCACAGTATTGAAAGATAAGTTGACACATGCTCCTTTACTAAAACTTCCTGATTTTAATAAGACTTTTGAGCTTGAATGTGATGCTAGTTGAATTGGATTTGGAGGTGTGTTATTACAAGATGGCAAACCTATTGCATACTTTTCTGAAACATTGAGTGGGCCTAGTCTGAACTATTCTACTTATGATAAAGAATTATATGCTCTTGTTCAGACTTTAGAAACATGGCAACATTATTTATGGCCCAAAGAATTTGTTATAAATTTTGATCATGAATCTTTGAAACACATTAAAAGTCAAGCAAAATTGAACCGTAGACATGCTAAATGGGTTGACTTCATTGAGACTTTCCCTTATGTCATTAAACAGAAGAAGGGTAAAGAAAATGTTATTGCTGATGCATTGTCTCGTCGTTACACTATGCTTTCACAACTTGACTTTAAATTTTTTTGTTTGGAGACCATCAAAGATCAATATGTGCATGATGCTGAATTTAAAGATGTATTGCAGAATTGTAAGGAATGGAGAACATGGAACAAGTTCATCGTTAATGATGGATTTGTGTTTCGTGCTAACAAGCTATGCATTCCAGCTAGCTCTGTTCGTCTTTTGTTGTTGCAGGAGGCGCATGGAGGAGGATTATTGGGACACTTTGGCGTGAAGAAGACATAGAGGATATACTTGCTACACATTTATTTTGGCCAAAGATGAGACGAGATGTTGAGCGTTTTGTTGCTCGCTGCACTTCATGTCAAAAAGATAAGTCACGACTCAATCCTCATGGTTTTTATATGCCTTTGCTTGTACCTAGTGTTCCTTGGGAGGATATATCTCTGGACTTTGTTTTAGGGTTACCTCGAACAAAGAAGGGGAGGGATAGCATATTGTTGTCGTGGATAGGTTCTCGAAAATGGCACACTTTATACCATGTCATAAAAGCGATGATGCTGTTAATGTTGCTGATTTGTTCTTTCGTGAAATTATTCGCTTGCACGGTGTGCCAAATACTATTGTTTCAGATCGTGATACTAAATTTCTTAGCCACTTCCCGAGATGTTTATGGGCTTAGTTGGGGACTAAACTGCTTTTTAGTACTACTTGTCACCCCCAAACTGATGGACGAACTGAAGTAGTCAATAGAACATTGTCTACTATGCTTAGGGCTGTTTTGAAGAATAATAAGAAAATGTGGGAAGAATGCTTGCCTCATATTGAATTTGCTTATAATCGTTCATTGCATTCTACTACTAAGATGTGCCCTTTTGAAATTGTGTATGGTTTCCTACCTCGTGCACCTATTGATTTGTTGCCTCTTCCATCTTCGGAGAAGGTTAATTTTGATGCTAAACAACATGCTGAATTGATTTTAAAAATATATGAGTTAACTAAGGAAAACATTGAGCGTATGAATGCTAAATATAAACTTGCTAGAGATAAGGCTAGAAAACATGTTGTGTTTGCACCTGGAGATCTTGTTTGGTTACATTTGCGTAAGGATAGATTTCGTCAAGGACGACTTCATTTCAAGAAGGGGAGGATGATGATGACATCAATACCATTGTTACACCCACAACCCCTGCTACTATACATACTGGACCAATTACTAGAGCTCGTGCACGCCAATTAAATTACCAGGTACTTTCATTTCGTGGTAATGATTCTAATGTTCATGAGAATATGATCCTGCCTAAATTGGATACATTTGTTTTGCTTACGAATGAAGGGCCTAGCTTGGACGAGAAGGACGAACAGTGGAGCAAGTTCAAGCATGGAAATGATGGCATGCGCAGGGGGAACAAGAACGGAGTTTCAAGTGGTCATTTCAGGATTTTGAAGCCACCATAATGTGTGCATGAAGCCTTGGACGAAATATACAAGATGCCACTTCATAAATTTCGTCCAGAGGCTATTCTAGGTGTTGTGTCACCTTATTATTGGGCCAGACCCATGTAATTTCGAAATACTTAAGTATAGGTTGTTTTTGGAGTCCGTATGTGTGGGGAAACAAGAGTTAGGGTTGGTTTCGGACCCCTCCTTCAAGGGCCACGAAATTCCCCCCTCTTCCTCCATATATACATCCCTTAGGGCGTCGTTTATACTTTGGGTTTTGTTTAGATTAAAAGTTCGCCATAGCTGCAACTTCGCGTACTTCGTTTATGTTCAACGACCAGATAAAGGTGTCACAGAACCCCACCTTCATTAGTAAAGTTTTCCTCATTTATTCGCAATATCCAGATTGCAATCTCAGTTTCTTGCTTGTTCTTCATTTGCTCGCAGGAAATAGACCCTCATGGTCAGGTTGATCATGCTCCTGCGTGGTCAATAACCCCTCAAAAGTTCGTTTAGCGATTGCTAAGGCGCACGTCTTCGCACGTTCGTAGTCGGATTGTCAAAGTCGACTCCCTCAGAAAACGATAGCTATCTCATCGAAACATCGGGACACCTTTGCCTCTATCATGTATGGTTTCCTACCTCATGCACCTTTTGATTTGTTGCCTCTTCCATCTCCGGAGAAGGTTAATTTTGATGCTAAGCAACATGCTGAATTGGTCTTAAAAATGCATGAGTTAACTAAGAGAACATTGAGCCTATGAATGCTAAATATAAACTTGCCGGAGATAATGGTAGAAAACATGTTGTGTTTGCACCTGGAGGTCTTGTTTGGTTACATTTGCGTAAGGATAGATTTCCTGATTTGCGCAAATCAAAGCTAATGCCACGTGTTGATGATCCTTTTAAGGTGTTAGAGAAAATAAATGATAATGCATATAACCTTAAGTTGCCTGCAGATTTTGGGGTTAGTTCCACTTTTAACATTGCAGATTTGAAGCCTTACTCGGGTGAGGAAGATGAACTTTCGTCGAGCATGACTTCATTTCAAGAAGGGGAGGACACCAATTACTAGAGCTCACACACGCCAGTTGAATTACCAGGTATTTTCGTTTCTTGGTAACGATTCTAATGTTCATGAGAGTATGATGCTGCCTAAATTGGATACATTTGTTTTGGTTACAAATGAAGGGACTAGCTTGGATAAGAAAGATGAACCTTGGAGCGTGTTCAAGCATGGGGGTAATGGCATGCACTAGGGGAACAAGAATGAGTTTCAAGTGATGATTTCAGGAACTTGAAAACCACCATAATGAGTGCATGAAGGCTTGGACGAAATATACAACATGCCACTTCCTAAATTTCGTCCAGAGGCTATTATAGGTGTTGTGTCACCTTATTATTAGGCCAGGCCCATGTAATTTCGAAATACTTGAGTATAGGCTATTTTTAGAGTCCTTATGTGTGGGGAAACAAGAGTTACGGTTGGTTTCGGACCCCTACTTCAAGGGCCACGAAATCCCCCCTCTTCCTCCATATATACAGCCCTTAGGGCGCCGTTTATACCTTGGGTTTTGTTTAGATTAAAAGTTCGCCATAGCTGCAACTTCGTGTACTTCGTTTGTGTTCAACGACTAGACCAAGACGTTAGAGAACCCCATCTTGATCAATAAAATTTTCATCTTATATTCACAATATCCAGATTGCAATCTTAGTTTCTTGCTTGTTCGTTGTTTGCTTGTAGGAAATAGACCTTTGTGGTCAGGTTGATCGTGCTCCGGCGTGGTCAATAACCTCTCGGAGTTGGTTTAGTGATTGCTAAGGCGCGATGTCCTCACACATTCGTAGTCGGATCATCAAAGTCTACTCCTCCGAAACGATAATCACCATCTCATTGAAAGGCGGGACACCTTTGCCTCTATCAAAATGGGATTGCCCCGATCATAGAGCATGTGTACAAAGAAATGTTTGTCCTTACGAAGCGGGCTAATGTGTATACCCACCACAATGTATCAAATTTCATTCCAAAGGAAGTGTCAATGGGTTCATAAAATTGTCTGAAAAGCAGCGGTGAATGATATTCTTTGACTTTCGAGTGAAAAAACTATGGCTTAGGGCCCGAATTTGAGGGTCCTGCGGGGCTCCTAGGGCAAGGTGGGACTATTTCTTGGGTTTGCACACTCATCGCGAGCATTTTGAGTACTTGTGGGTCAGAAACACACACTAGAGGGCAAAGTTATGATCGTTTTAGTGAACACCCACTGGTACTCTGAGGTGCTATACAAACGGTTTTTAACCCCTTTCCACGACGGCATTCGGAACCGTCGCCAAGTGAATGACTGGGATAGGGGGGTCCTTCCCACACGACCCGGAAACCGTCGGGGATTGGGAGCCTTGATGCATGTACAGTACTCCCTACTCGTTTGTGCTCGCATTGCCATCACAGTCGATATTCTGTGGTGCTACCTTTACGATGCGCGACCCATCACAAATAGTTCACGATTATAGAAGTAGACAATCACACACATTTACTTTTCCTCAACTATCTGCGATTCGATGTAAGAGCGCACACAGTAGTCGCTATAAAACTGTATGCAAAGCTTGAATACATCCCACATGATTCATCCGTCGTACCCGCGTTGGATGATCGACCTATTGCACGCGTTCTTCTATGACCAAATGTTTGCGATGCGCACAACATCACAAACTTTCCATAATTTGGAAGCGTGTTTGATAAGGTGACTATCGCAAACATTTAATAAGAAAGAACTGTGTGCGATGCTGTTGTTAATCGCACACGTTTTTTCTTAGTTGATTGTGTGTGCAGTGGAGATTGATCGCACTCGTAGTGGATCCTAGAAATGTGTCTGATCTCCACGCCTATCGCAGATGTTTCGCTTTCGCAAACCGTGTGCATTGTAATCCCAAATTTAAAAATCACATGTTTTGAATTTGAAAGTAGGCAATCACTTATTTCATATCCAACCATGTTTATAACAAATATAGATTCAACCACAAATGCATAGTTTGATGCACAGGTACATATACTGAAGAACTACAGAAGCACCAAGTAAAGAATGATGAACCACAGTTGTACTAAAGACTATAAAGAGAGAGGCGAAAGACATTCTGGTTGCTGGAGAAGGTGAAGCGGAATGCCCATATTGTGCCCTCCTCCATGCGTAATGCGCGCACGACTCTAGGCCAACCCCTTGTGATGGCTGCCCTTCCATCCTTCATAGTCTTCATTACGACTTCTCGATGCTCATTGTAGTTTGGATGAAATACTTTAACCTTCATTGCGTGTCAACCAATCATGTACTTTGCGAGGTAATCTTGAGTGAACTGCTTTGGGAACCACTGCGAACGAAAAAGATTCAGACATTGTTGTCTATCAACTCATTATGGGCAGTAAAAAAGAGAAGGCTGCAGAGTTTGTAGTTACCCTCCTACAGCTCATTGTTGTGTTGGATAGAGCATAAACAAATAATTTGCTTGCCACCATTCGTATCTTTTTTGCTAATAATCCTTATCAGTTTCCTCACTTGATGCTTGTTCATGAATATCTCATTGCCCCATACGCAAAAAGGGTCGATGCGTGGATCCTTGCCAAGGGCATATGTACCTACAAGCAACAAGTCAATATTAGAAGCTAACAAGTGTCCAGGCCTGGATCTATACACTACATTATGGAACGACGAGGGGAGTACAAGCCGAGGGATGAAACTAACCTCAGCGGAAAATAGTGGCCACTCCCATTGTTGTCCTGCATAAGTAGTGGAAAGGCATGATAAGTACAGCAACCTTAACATAAAAAAATATAGCAAAGGTAAACAAAATCATCTCCAAATGATAGCTTGAATGTGTTGGTTTCAGCATGCTGTTAAAGTAGATATATAATGGAAGGCAATGTTACCGACAACAGGCTTAACAGCCACCAAATATTGCAATTAAACTGCTATTGTTGAAAATGAATAGAACATAGGTAATGCTTAAACATCACACTGGATAAATGTGTAAAACTGAAATAAAGGGCATGTGTTAACTACACCAGGCATAACTCGAACCGAATATAGCCGTTCAAAGTGGTATTGATGCAGTCGAGCGACACAGTTCCAACTTGTACATAATGAACATCACATTGTGAATGACTGAAATAAACAAGGCATAAATGATCAGTATAACAACTAAATATAGCCATTGAAAACTGGACAGAGTCTCACTGCAACCAACCTAACAAGCAAATACAGATAAACATGGCATATGCTTGAAAACTGGACAAATGCTCACTACAACCAACCTAACAAGCAGATACAGGTAAACAAGGCATCTGCTTGAAAATTGGACAAATGCTCACTGCAACCAACCTAACAACCAAATACAGATAAACAAGGCATCTGCTTGATAATTGGACAAATGCTCACTCCAACCAACCGAAGAACAAAATACATATAAACAAGACATCTGCTCGATAACTGGAAAAATGCTCACTTCAACCAACCTAACAACCAAATACAGATAAACAAGGCATCTTGTTGTAGGGTGGAACCCTAGATGGAGATCTTTCACGAATTGGAGGGGAAATCCCCAAGAACACAAAGAACACAAGAGAGGGGAAACACTCAAATTGACTAGATCCAATCACACATATGCTAGATCCAATCACACAAAGAGACATACAAGGGTCCAAATCCAACACAAGAAGATACAAGAGATAACTAGCTCATCCCAATCCTATGAGGAGAGAGGTCTTGATGATCCTATGATGAGGATCCTTCCCTAGATGGGGTCTTGATATCCACAAGAGGATCTTCTCCCTTAGGAGTTCATGATCTCCAAGGGGAGGAAGATGAGCAAAGCTCTCTCAATATCTCACATATACTTTGCTATCGTTCTAATGAGCTAGGGGAGGTGTTTATATAGCCTAGGGACGAATTGTGTGAGAGAGAGAAGGATACAAGGGTCCAAAACCCAAAAGTGCTCGCAGGCACGCGGAGGGGTCCGGGCACCTGGGGTAAAGTGGCCCGGGCACCCGGACCGGTCAGGAGGACGGCCATAGAAGGACCGGACACCTGGGGGTCCTAGGCCCGGGCACCCGGGGTGGCCGCTGGTGGCTGTAAGGAGGAGGTCGGGCACCCGGGGTTGCACCAGGCGGGTGGCGAAGGGGGGCCGGGCACCCGGGGTTGGTGGCCCGGGCACCCGGGAGGGCTGGGCTGCTCCCAGCAGCTGGGCCGGACACCCGGGCGGCCACCGCCAGCGCCAGCAAGGGGCCGGGCACCCGGGGTGCTTCGGGCTTCTTCTTCTTCACCTTTCTTCTCCATAGCTTTGCGCTTCCCTCGCTCTTCTCCCTCTGTCTTCTCTGCGACTGCTTGGGTCTCCATGCTAGCTTCTTCTGGAATTCTTCTTGGTACCTAAGAATGCACAACAATTCCGTTTGAGGTAGAACCTGATTCTCATGTGAATTCGAATGGAGTTTGAAGAGGAAGGAGTCAACCTCGGTTTCGGTGGCACGTGCGTGTGCTCTTGTCATCGGTCTTCTCCGTCCTTGTGGTGGTGGTGTGACGTCCATGGTGATGGTCGAGGGATGCTCCGCATCACCCCACCCCCTTGGGAGAGATCCATCCACGGATCGTGATCTTCATCACCATGGTAAAGAGAGGGTGTCGCCGTGTAGAAGTGGACAACCACCTAGCACTTATCATGTCGAAACTCGAAATGGGCACTCTCCAATGTCGCACCGTCTTGTTATTCCTTCAAAAGGAGCAAGTATAACAAACACTTGGAAAAATAAATGTGGTTAGCGTTAGTGCCAAACCAAGCATTCACGAGGTGATTCACCAAACAAGTGTCGTCATCAAGCATAATACATGGTGTGACAAGGGATTGTGACATGTCATGTAAGCGCATAAATGTACCAAAATCAAGGACATCATGGGAACAAGCATGTAAATGTGAGGTAGAGATGAAAATATGTGTGCCAAGAGAATAAGCATCTACCTCAATGTCATAGCAAGCATGCATAAGACTCTCAATGAACGGTCTATGGTAGGCATAAGAGTCATTCACAACACCAAATGAAATGCAATGTCTAAACACATGGGGCAAGTGCAAGACAATCCAAGCATAATGTGCATATGGTGTGGTGAGGAAAGTGAGGCACTCAACACAAAAGATATAGCAATTTTGCAACATGTGTGAGGCAATCAAGTCAAGCAAGTGACAAGAAATGGGACATGGCATATGTGAAGTAATGACATTGTGGCAACCAAACATATGATAGGAGCAAGTAATCCAAAAATTGGATGCAACAAGAGAAAGCATAGAAATCAAGTCATGCAAACTAGTGGAGCAAGATGCAACGCACTAGAGGAAATCATGGCAATCATGTCATGTGAGCAAATAATAGATATAGGAAATGCACATGACATATTGCGAGCACGAGCACAATACAAGATCATAGTATCATCGTAGGGATGTGGCATACATGGAACATGGCAATAACAAGCAATATCTCCACCAAGCTCGCAAATACACATAAAGGTAGTAGAATCAATCATCATGTGTAATGCAAAGAATGGGTCACAAATGCATGGAAAAGGCATAGGAATGAGCATATCATGCAAAGTGAACATGGCAAGATGGGCATATAATATGTAATGGACGATAACCCATAGCCAAGTGAGGGCCATGTAGAAGGAAAGCGTGAATTCTTTGCATGAAGAGAGCGATGGGAAAGGCAATCCACGGGATCCCACGTCATCATTGCTCTCTAGAGCTCCTTTTGTCAACTCATGGGACTGTGAGGTTGACAAGTATTCATGTGTACCTACACAAAAGAGACACAAACCAAAGAAATTGTGTGAGTGGTAAATGTACACATCATCCATCATGATGTGTATGTGCATGTGTGAGTTAGCACAAGATAAGCATCGCTCAAAGAAATTGGAAACATGGTATATGAACATGTCATCCATCATGAAAGAATAGTTGTTATGTATAACATGATTGGGATGCGAAATTAGCATACAAGTATATGGCACATCTATAGCATTTTCATTTATGCACACAAGTATTGGGATCGTGCAATGGATAGGATGAACCAAAATCTCCTAAAATGTATGAGGAAACTATGGGGGTCTCCTCATGAGCATTCGTGGAAACATCACATTGAGAATATTGACAACATCCAAAACAATGCATATCGACTAGAGGGGGGTGAATAGGCGATTTTTATGAAAGTCTTCAAAACATGGGAGTTTCGAAGACAAACGATAGACATGAACCTATTGACATGCAGCAGAAGGTAGACTACACTAGACAAGCCATAGTCAAACAATTAATGAAGCTAAAGCACGAAGACTATTAGTAGCTAGGTAGTATGGATCAATATGGAAGATAGTATGAAGCCAAACAACAAAAGTCATCACACAGTGAAGTCAAACAGATGAGACAAACAGACTAGTGACTTCACGAAGACAAACTGTAAATAAGTGAGGGAAGAGATAGAACCAGTTGCTTGGTGAGGACAAGGATTTGTTGGACCAGTTCCAGTTGCTGTGACAACTGTACGTCTGGTTAGGGAGACAGAGATTCAACTCAGAAGACCGCGTCTTCACCTTATTCCCCTTGAGCTAAGGACACTTAGTCCTCGCCCAATCACTCTGGTAAGTCTTTAAGGTAGACTTCCAAACCTTCACAGACTTCGTTCACCGGCAATCCATAATGACTCTTGGACGCTCAAAACGCGACGCCTAACCGGCTGGAGGATTCACGGTCCTCAAGTGTAACAAGTCTTCAGGTCACGCGGACAAAAAGACTTTCGTGATGCCTAACACTCTTTGGCTCTGGGTGTTTTGGGCTTTGTCCTCGCAAGGATTTCTCTCTCTCTCAATGGCTTCGAGGTGGGTTGCTCTCAAACGACAAAAGCCGTGCACTAACTCTGAGCAGCCACCAATTTATGGTGTAGGTGGTGGGATATTTATAGCCACTAGACAACCCGACCTGATTTGACTGAAATGACCCTGGGTCACTAAGGAACTGACACGTGTTCCAACGGTCAGATTTCAAACACATGCGACGGCTTAACTTGGGCTACAAGTAAAGCTGACTCATCCAGCTCTGGATAATGTTTGCTCTCATTGTCTTTGCTCGAAGACATAGGATTTGGTTGAGCATCACTTCAGTCACTCTGACTTTGTTCACATGGACCCCACTTAACAGTACGGTGGTTCCTATGACTCAACAAAGAAGAAAAGGAAACTACGAAACAACTATGTCTTCGCACTCCATAGTCTTCACGTGAATGTCTTCTCGAGTCATAATCTTCATTATGAATGACTTCACATACCACCATTGTCTTCAATGTCTTCACACATTTTTAGGGGTCATCTCCGGTAGGTAAACCAAATCAATGAGGGACTACTACCTGTGTTATCCTGCAATTCTCACAAACACATTAGTCCCTCAACCAAGTTTGTCGTCAATACTCCAAAACCAACTAGGGGTGGCACTAGATGCACTTACAGGTGGTCATGGCATGGCATATGAGATAAATGATGCAAAGGGAGCATAATCATTACAAGAAAAACAAATGCCAATTACCATGGGCTTGTCATCTATGCCATATGTGCAAATTGGGTTTATGTTGATGGCATATGAATAGTCACTATGATGAGATTGCAAATATGAAATATTGTTGATCTCATGCATAGCATATGACAAGTCAAGCGGATTGTCAAACATGATGTGACCAAGAGAATTATCACAAGAAATCCTATGTAAGATGGCATCACGACTAATAGACTCCACATGGCAATCATCAAACTCATCATAAATGGGTAAATCATCACATGGGGAAGTCAAATTGTGGTCCGGGAGCAGGTGGAGGAACCAGAATAGGCCAACGAACCATGACAGGTTGGCCGCGATCAAATGCCAGCTCAATTGTATGAGGCCTTGGAGGGGGCACAGGAGCGTCAGCATTGACATGGGCTTGAAGCTGCCCAATGGTTTCAGGTGCAACATTGGCTTCAGGTGCAGCATTAGCTTCAGGCACCTTATTCACTTCAGGCACCACATTAGCTTCAGCCATGAGAACGTCACTGGCTTCAGTATTGGTGTTGGTGGCCGCCGTAGTATTATCAACCTCCATTTGAGTAACTGGAGGGTCGAACACGTTCTCCTCGAGAACAACTTCTTGGTTGGTAGGGGGGGTGGCAGCACGCTCTTCTTCTTGACGGGGTTCTTCTTGATCATCGGCTGATGCAGCCGAAATGTCTTCAGTAGCTTTGGCTTCAGACTCAGAGACGTTTACAGTCGGAGTGGCATCAGGAAACACTTGTCGTGCCACTGAGTTGTGGTGCTCATCTCCTTTCGGAACGCTCGACAGAGCGACTTGTGGCCTTGGTCCATTGCGAAGCCTACAAAATGCGAGCGACGCTTTTGGAGAGGGAGAAGGATAGACGACATAGTCGTCATCATCAAGCACCGGAGTGGTGACTTGAGTTGAGGGAGTACTTGGTGATTCTTCTTCACGAGGGGAGTCTTGAGGGTGATCAGCCCATGAATCATCCTGAGCAATTGGCGTCAGAGGATGACCAATGCTGATGAGTTCGTTGCTCGTGAGAACAAGCGATGATACCGTGTGGTGCTCAATCTGAGGAAGGACTTCATCATCATCTACATTGTCTTGGGGACCAATGTCTTCAGCTGCGGTGGTGTCAACAGCTGGAATGTGTTCATCTTCAGGAGCCTCTGTGGTAGCAGGCTCATGAACTATTAACTGACGCTCTCAGTGTTCGGACACAGGTCGAGCAACTGAGAATGGCTCGACGACAAGGGGCTCTGTCGGAGCAACCCGATCTTTCTTCTTTGTCTTTCTCTTCTTGGTCGGTGGAGCATCATTAGTGGTGTTCTTGTTCTTGCGCTTGCGGGCTTCGGCTTCGGCTGCCCTTGTTTTCTTAAGTTCCGAAGCAACTGTGGGGACCTTAGGCTTCGTGCCTGTCATACTGGCAGGGAAGACAATGCGAGGTGCTTCCTACCCTGATGCTTCAACTTGTGCCACAACTGGCTTCTTCTTCTTGGCAACCATCTTGGGGTTGATGCCAGGATGCCCAAGTGCCTTGCGCTTTTCAGCTTCATTGTGAGCTTGAACATATTTTGCAGCGGAGAGCTTCATACGTTCTCTTGATCCTTTTGCTGCTTCACGTTTCTGTTGAAACTGCTCTTTGAGGTCATGCAGCATCTGCTTGAAGTTTTGAACATCAGCCACGCTGAGCTTGACCATGTGCTTCTTGAACTGAGCCTTCTCAAAGTCAATTTTGTTCTTGAGGTCAACAATCTTCTGAGCCAGAGCCAACTCATTTGCAATGGCTCCATGGAAGGAGACACTGATGCCAATTGGAAGCTGAAGATCATCGATGCTGAGGTTCAGATTTTCAAACCACTCATCAATGAAGTTATTCAATATGTCCACGTCAAAGAGGGGCAAATCGTTGAAGATTTCCGCCTCTTGCTTGCTCTTTATCAGCAGCTCGAGAGCATCGTCGCCAAGATCTTTTTCACTTGACAGATCAATGGCTTCATTCTCATTCCTCAGAACGGCAGCTGGGGTGAGTGCTTGACCAGAAATCTGGATGGGCTTCTTCGTCTTCTCAGTCTTGGAGATGCGAGAAAGATCTTCTGACTGCACACTGGCTTCAGGAGGAGCAGTGGCTAGAGGCTTTGCACGCGAAGCTCTTGGTGGAGTGGAGGGCTTTGAAGCCTTGGGTTTCTTCTGCTTCTGTGGTTTTGGTGGAGCAGGCGCTTCATCAGAATCAGCGTCGTCTGCAGAGTGCTCCACGGCTGCCCCCTGAACAGCAATGTGTGTGATGAGACCTTCAAGGTTGTAGAAAGGCCCGACGACATTAGGTTCAGCATCACGTGTGCCATTGGCTCGAGGAGCAGGTGGACCGGGGTTGAAGTCGAGTCCAAATGCTTTCTTGTTTCTCACAGCAGAGTCCTTGGCCAACTTATAGTTTTGCTTGAACAGATTGTCTTCACGGCACCATAGGAGAGAAGATGGGTCATCATTCTCTGGCTGTGGTCCACGAACCATGCAAGGATAGAAGCCTTGAGCAATGGCTTCGGACTTGGACTTGGGTTGAAGATTTTTGTATAAGATATCTCCCCAAGGTCGCTTGATGACATTCTTCTCAGCATACTCAGCAGTGACGAATCTGTACTTGTACCATTCCTCTGCCCAATATCTTTGAATCCACTGGATTCGAGTCTTGCGTTCACCATAGGTTTCTTCTGGGTCAGTTTTGTACATCTCATATAGATCTTATGGCAAATCCTTTGATGTATTCCCACGGTGCTGTCTGCCACCCTTTCTTGCTGACTTTTTAGTGGCCATGAAGTTCAACCTGGATGGCTTCAGAACTTGCAAAGGCTTCCGTCTGCTGGTCAGACAAGAACTGGCTTCGGGAGAATTGGTGTGATGCTGTAAGAATTCTGCAAATGAATGCACACTATGAGAACCAAGGGATTCTCCCACGGACATGTACCTGTGACAGCATTAGAGATGCGAGGGAAGGGGAAGAGGTCATATGCATTCTCAGAAGATTTTGTGTAACATCCCAAATTTCCAATTTGGAATGTTATACATAGATCATCATTGCATATCATGTTTTATTGCATTTTGACAAATCCTCGATAAATCCTAAGCAACTCAAGGACCCTCGGAGAGAGTTGGGGATTTTCTCGAATTTTCAAATTTGATTTTCATCAAATAATAAGACGAGGATTTTGGTTTAAATTATTTTTCTCTCCGGAAAAATATTTCATTTTAAATAAACGAGAGGAGAAAATATGACTTCTCCAAAACAATTGAAATACTGGAGGAAAAATGTTAAAATCATTATTTGGAATTTATTTGGATGTTATTTGCAATTTTTAGTGCATTAAAAATATTGCATGTTTTCAAAATATTTATTTTGATTTAAAACAAATGTTCACCCTATTCTAGAGTTTCTAACTAGACGGGGAAAATTTATTTCATATTTTTCTGATTTTTATTTATTTTTCTACGTACTTTTTTTCCGCGGAACTTATTTAAAAAAAATCCGCCCGCGCGCCGACTGGGCCAAAGGCCCAGCCGACGGCCCAGCCCCGCCGCCCCGTCGTCTCCGCCCCGGAGACGGGATCGCCGCCCGAGTCCCGGCCGGCTACGCCGCCCGCCGCCCTTGCCCCCTCCCCAAGGCACCGGACCCCCCTCCTTAAATACCCCCCTCTCTTTCTCTCACCACTGCCGCCGCCGGAGCCCTCATCGCCGAGCCCCGCCGCCGCCCGCAACACGCCCCGCCGCCGCCGCCATAGCGCAGCGCCGCCGCCGCCGGGAGCCGCCGCCCCGCCTCGCCGCCCCTCGCCGAGCCCCGCACCCCGCCGCCCGAGTCGTCGCCCCGCCGGAGCCCCTCGCCGGAGCCCGACGAGGTACTGCCGCCGCCCGTTGACTTTGCCGGTTTTCGTTTTAAAAAAAACCTTCGTTAAAAAAACCCTAGATCGGTTTTTTTTCGGTTTTATTATTTTACGAGCGTTCACCGAACCGTTCGTTTCGACGAACGCATTCGTCGCTTTTTTCTCTGCTAACGAACGTCCGTTCTTTAACCGTTCGTCCGTTTTTCTTTTTCGTCAGAGTTTTCTCGTTATTTTCTCAGATTCGATTTCTGATCGAATATTCGAATCTGTTTAACTTCTCGCTCGTTTATCGGAATCAGGCGATTCAAGCGCCTAGAGTTTCGTCTCGAAATTCTCTTTCCGTTTAACCTACTCAAACAAGTTTTTGCTACAGTAAAATTTGAGCTAGATCTAGATTAGTAAACGAAGTTTCTTTCTTTCGCTGTTTGACTTTCGTTGCTTCTTTCGAGTGGATTCTTTTTGCAAACCGGAGTTCTTAAGTTGGATCTTTCATTCGAGTTTTACCTGTGCATTAGATGAGTACTGATTGTATGCTTGTTTGTTTGCGATAGAGTACCCGGAGTGTGCCGCTTGTTACTTCGAATCGCTAGGTTTTGCGGATCATCAGCAAGGCAAGTAACACTTTGATCATATCCCGTTCATACCCAGTTTTTATTGCATTAGATCTGTTTTCCTCAAACACTTGCATGATTAGGATCTAATTAAATTGTGGGTATTGGGAAGTAGTTGAGGTAGAACCTATTACCTGTTTTCTTATCAAACCCTTGGGAGTTACTTCTACGTTGCTTTTATTATTGCCATGCTATGCTCGTAGACGTGGATTGGGTTTGAGTGAAATTCATGACAGATGTGAGATTGTTAATTAATGGTTTACTTAAGGTGGCAACTTAAACTCACATCTGGGTGGATTGAGGTACCTGGGTATTCCAGGATTGCCTGTTTTTCTTTTGGACCGCCACCCAGGTTCAAAGGGATCATGAGATTATTCATGCTAGAAACTTCCGTGTGCAGCCGCAAGCTATTATGGGCTCTAGCATAGTTGACTAAGTTGTGTGAACTCTTACAGTGGTAGACTAGCAGATGTAGGGGAAAGTAGGTGTAACTGTCTACCCATACGTAAGGTGCAAACACTTCTGAAAGACTGTGTCTTGGTCATCCGTTACTCAAACACCATGTAGTGCGAGTAATCCAACGGAGGAGATCAAGTCTTGTGGGGAAAAGTGCACAAACCTCTGCAGAGTGTACAATCTAATCATGGTTAGCCGTGTCCCCAGATATGGACAACTTGAGTATCTAGTACTTGGATTATCATGTGAATCTCATCACTATGTTACTACTAATTAATTTTGTTGGGTTATTGATGACTTTTTAATTGGGATTGAGATGCTGTCAACCATCTCAATGTTTCACAACCACCATGATAGTTAAATTAAATTTATTCCTTTGAAGTAGGATAAAATTGGCTTTTCGCAAAAACTGTAACCGTAGAGCTTTCCACCAGCCATATATGCATGTAGTATAGCATTGTTATTGTTCATTATTCTCTATGTGTTACATTGCCAGCATATTCTATGTGCTGACCCGTTTTCGGGCTGCAATGTTTCATGTTGCAGACTTTTCAGACGACGAGTAAGGTGCCTTAGGTCGTGGTCTTATACTCAGTGATGCCGCTGGAGTTGATGGACTCACTTATCTTCCAAGTCTTCCACTGTTATCGTTTTAGATGGCCTTAAGCCATGTTTATCATACTTAATCTCTTCGGAGATATTCGATGTAATAAGTGTGTGATTGCTACTCTGTTATAAATCCTCCATTTGTACTGTGCGTGTCAGCATTACTGATCCAGGGATGACACTGGTGCACAGCAGCACAGACCATTTGAGGTCTGGTCGCTACAAAGTTGGTATCAGAGCACACGCTGACTGTAGGACACGACCACTAAGCTTAAGCCCTAGAAAGCTTCTCTCTTCTCATTTCTGACCCCTCTCCACTTTCTACTCTTTTAGGAATGGCGAATGCAAGGAGCAAGTTCATGCAACCAGATGAAGACACGCCGTTTGGTCGACATTTGAAGGAAGTCACCAAGTACTTGAACATAGGAATACCAAGCATCACCGGAACCTACAACGCCACATTACCTGAAGAGGAGAGCTGGAAGATCCTAGATGTATTTGGATTTGAAGAATACTTTCTGGTGGACCGGAATGAAGAAGGATATTGCAGAGTATGTAGCAGTTTGTGATGTATGTCAGAGAGTGAAGGCAGAGCATCAGAAGCCAGCAGGATTGCTACAGCCATTGCCGATACCCGAATGGAAGTGGGATAAAATAGGCATGGATTTTATCACGGGATTACCCAGGACTCGTTCAGGCTATGACTCGATATGGGTTGTAGTCGACCATTTGACGAAAGTGGCTCATTTCATTCCAGTGAAGACCACTTACACCAGTGCTAAATTGGCAAAGATATACATGACCAGGATCGTATGTTTGCATGGAGTTCCGAGGACCATTGTATCAGACAGAGGAACCCAATTTACCTCGAAGTTTTGGAAGCAGTTACATGAAACGTTGGGAACCAGGCTGGAATTTAGTACAACATTTCACCCGCAGACAGATGGACAGACCGAGAGAGTCAACCAGATTTTGGAGGACATGTTGAGAGCATGTGCACTAGATTATGGATCTAGTTGGGACGACAATTTGCCATATGCAGAGTTTTCTTATAACAACAGTTATCAAACTAGTTTGAAGATGGCCCCTTTCGAAGCCTTGTACGGAAGGAGGTGTAGAACACCGTTGTTATGGGACGAAGTTGGAGACCGTCAGTTGTTTGGACCAGATTTGATTAAGGAGTCTGAATAGAAAGTAAGGTTGATTCGCGATAGGCTCAAGGTAGCCCAGTCCAGACAGAAGAGTTATGCTGATTCTAAACGAAAGGAGACCGTTCACGAAGTCGGAGACAGAGTGTATCTTCGAGTATCACCCCTTCGAGGAGTGAAGCACTTCGGAGTTAAGGGAAAGTTAGCGCCCCGTTATATCGGACCATACAGAGTTGTGGAACGTATCGGACCATACAGCAAGGTTATCAAGTTTTGCAAAGTTCAGTGGAGTCACCACACGGAGGATGAAGCCACCTGGGAGCGAGAGGAAGATCTACGGAAGGACCACTCCCACATGTTTTCTAGCCAACCCGAATCTCAAGGGCGAGATTCATCTTAAGGGGGGTAGGTTTGTAACATCCCAAATTTCCAATTTGGAATGTTATACATAGATCATCATTGCATATCATGTTTTATTGCATTTTGACAAATCCTCGATAAATCCTAAGCAACTCAAGGACCCTCGGAGAGAGTTGGGGATTTTCTCGAATTTTCAAATTTGATTTTCATCAAATAATAAGACGAGGATTTTGGTTTAAATTATTTTTCTCTCCGGAAAAATATTTCATTTTAAATAAACGAGAGGAGAAAATATGACTTCTCCAAAACAATTGAAATACTGGAGGAAAAATGTTAAAATCATTATTTGGAATTTATTTGGATGTTATTTGCAATTTTTAGTGCATTAAAAATATTGCATGTTTTCAAAATATTTATTTTGATTAAAAACAATGTTCACCCTATTCTAGAGTTTCTAACTAGACGGGGAAAATTTATTTCATATTTTTCTGATTTTTATTTATTTTTCTACGTAATTTTTTCCGTTGAACTTATTTAAAAAAAATCCGCCCGCGCGCCGACTGGGCCAAAGGCCCAGCCGACGGCCCAGCCCCGCCGCCCCGTCGTCTCCGCCCCGGAGACGGGATCGCTGCCCGAGTCCCGGCCGGCTACGCCGCCCGCCGCCCTTGCCCCCTCCCCAAGGCACCGGACCCCCCCTCCTTAAATACCCCCCCTCTCTTTCTCTCACCACCGCCGCCGCCGGAGCCCTCATCGCCGAGCCTCGCCGCCGCCCGCAACACGCCCCGCCGCCGCCGCCGCCGGGAGCCGCCGCCCAGCCTCGCCGCCCCTCGCCGAGCCCCGCACCCCGCCGCCCGAGTTCGCCGCCCCGCCGGAGCCCGACGAGGTACTGCCGCCGCCCATTGACTTTGCCGGTTTTCGTTTTAAAAAAAAACCTTCGTTAAAAAAAAACCCTAGATCGGTTTTTTTCGGTTTTATTATTTTACGAGCGTTCACCGAACCGTTCGTTTCGACGAACGCGTTCGTCGCTTTTTCTCTGTTAACGAACGTCCGTTCTTTAACCGTTCATCCGTTTTTCTTTTTCGTCGGAGTTTTCTCGTTATTTTCTCAGATTCGATTTCTGATCGAATTTTCGAATCTGTTTAACTTCTCGCTCGTTTATCGGAATCAGGCGATTCAAGCGCCTAGAGTTTCGTCTCGAAATTCTCTTTCCGTTTAACCTACTCAAACAAGTTTTTGCTACAGTAAAATTTGAGCTAGATCCAGATTAGTAAACGAAGTTTCTTTCTTTCGCTGTTTGACTTTCGTTGCTTCTTTCGAGTGGATTCTTTTTGCAAACCGGAGTTCTTAAGTTGGATTTTCTGGTTGGATCTTTCATTCGAGTTTTACCTGTGCATTAGATGAGTACTGATTGTATGCTTGTTTGTTTGCGATAGAGTATCCGGAGTGTGCCGCTTGTTACTTCGAATCGCTAGGTTTTGCGGATCATCAGCAAGGCAAGTAACACTTTGATCATATCCCGTGCATACCCAGTTTTTATTGCATTAGATCTGTTTTCCTCAAACACTTGCATGATTAGGATCTAATTAAATTGTGGGTATTGGGAAGTAGTTGAGGTAGAACCTATTACCTGTTTTCTTATCAAACCCTTGGGAGTTACTTCTACGTTGCTTTTATTATTGCCATGCTATGCTCGTAGACGTGGATTGGGTTTGAGTGAAATTCATGACAGATGTGAGATTGTTAATTAATGGTTTACTTAAGGTGGAAACTTAAACTCACATCTGGGTGGATTGAGGTACCTGGGTATTCCAGGATTGCCTGTTTTTCTTTTGGACCGCCACCCAGGTTCAAAGGGATCATGAGATTATTCATGCTAGAAACTTCCGTGTGCAGCCGCAAGCTATTATGGGCTCTAGCATAGTTGACTAAGTTGTGTGAACTCTTACAGTGGTAGACTAGCAGATGTAGGGGAAAGTAGGTGTAACTGTCTACCCATACGTAAGGTGCAAACACTTCTGAAAGACTGTGTCTTGGTCATCCGTTACTCAAACACCATGTAGTGCGAGTAATCAAACGGAGGAGATCATGTCTTGTGGGGAAAAGTGCACAAACCTCTGCAGAGTGTACAATCTAATCATGGTTAGCCGTGTCCCCGGATATGGATAACTTGAGTATCTAGTACTTGGATTATCATGTGAATCTCATCACTATGTTACTACTAATTAATTTTGTTGGGTTATTGATGACTTTTTAATTGGGATTGAGATGCTGTCAACCATCTCACTGTTTCACAACCACCATGATAGTTAAATAAAATTTATTCCTTTAAAGTAGGATAAAATTGGCTTTTCGCAAAAACTGTAACCATAGAGCTTTCCACCAGCCATATATGCATGTAGTATAGCATTGTTATTGTTCATTATTCTCTATGTGTTACATTGCCAGCATATTCTATGTGCTGACCCGTTTTCGGGCTGCAACGTTTCATGTTGCAGACTTTTCAGACGACGAGTAAGGTGCCTTAGGTCGTGGTCTTATACTCAGTGATGCCGCTGGAGTTGATGGACTCACTTATCTTCCAAGTCTTCCGCTGTTATCGTTTTAGATGGCCTTAAGCCATGTTTATCATACTTAATCTCTTCGGAGATATTCGATGTAATAAGTGTGTGATTGCTACTCTGTTATAAATCCTCCATTTGTACTGTGCGTGTCAGCATTACTGATCCAGGGATGACACTGGTGCACAGCAGCACAGACCATTTGAGGTCTGGTCGCTACATTTTGAATATAAATCAGTTTGAAGACATTGACCTCATAGCGCGAAGACATTCACTTATAATGTGAGAGTTGGTTCCAGATTTGTACGAATCCAAGAATAGGTACAAGTGAGGAATCTAACTACGTGTGAAGCATAAGTGAATATACTAGGCATGTTATGAGATGTAGAACAAGATAGATCCAAATTTGTAGGCATAGAAACCACTTTTGGTGGAGAAGGATGAATCTATCGGATCAAAAAGGCAGTAAAGTCAGCTTTAATTACCACACGAAGAACTGCTAGATGGAGTAGAGAGGAGGCCGAGCAGTTCGATCTTCCGTGCCCTAACTTGGCGATGGAAGACACCTACGGCGGCGGCGGAGAAGACGAGGTCTGCGGCCGGCGTGAGGACGGCGTCGGTGAGGTCGCGGCAGCTAAGCGCTTCGTCGCCGGCGTCATCGAGAGCTAGCGGTGGCGCTAGGGTTTGTGCAAGGTGGAGAGGTGGAAGAAAGATTTTGACCGCAATGTGATGTGTATTTATAAGGAGAGGGACAGCACAGCGCAATTACGCAGGTGCCCCTGGCGGTTCACATCTGAGGGACACGTGGCGAACATGCAACATATTGGAAGTTGTTCCATGTTCCCACGCACGCCTGGACTGTCGGGTGGTCGTTCCGGCTTCTCCGGGTTTCAGGCAGTAAGGATTTAGCATTTAAAACAGATTCAATGTTTGTCTCTGTATCTTCTGCCGACAAGGACGCAGAGAAGACATTCGACGGTTTCAATAGAATGCATATGATTTGGATAGATAGAATTTGAGGTAGAAGCATAGAAGAGGTTAGGGTCCGATCACATTCACTTAGTCCAAAAGATTTCGAAAGAAGACATAGCTATAACTGAATGTTGTAGAGGACAGAACACAAATATATGTATATATCTGAGTAAGACCAAATCAACAAAGTGTAGATCAACATGAAGACAAATTAATGTTAAAGATAAATCAAATGTGAAGACTTAGCAAATGCAATGCCAAAAGAAAACACCCCAAACAAAAGTTTGGTGGTGGCGTTACCCACCGTATAGGAAGTATTAGACCCAGAAATGGCACACATTTATCGTGGCGCTCCGAAGTCAAATTCCGCATTAATGTATTCACACTTAGAGTGTATGTCTTCATTGATTGAAGATATACATTACTTTGTGTGTTGCACATCTAAGTCATCAACATGCATAAGTGTTAGGATGTGTGCCTGATCACAGGACATTTGAGGATTCCAAGATATTTAGCTCACGCCGCAACTTGCAAAACCTTTTCTCATCCAAGGGCTTTGTGAAGATATCAGCCAATTTCTCTTCAGTGTTGACGTGAATGATTTCAATATCTTCCTTCATGACATGATCTCTGAGAAAGTGATGACGAATTTCAATGTGCTTTGTATTCGAGTGTTGAACTGGGTTGTTGGCAATCTTGATAGCGCTTTCATTCTCGCAGTAGAGCGGTACTTGCTTCAGATGGATGCCATAGTTCTTGAGAGTTCGCTTCATCCATAGAAGCTGAGCGCAGCAAGATCCAGCAGCAATGTATTCAAATTCAGCAGTGGAGAGAGATACACAGTTCTGCTTCTTTGAAGACCAACAGACAAGTAATCGACCCAGAAAGTGACATGTGCCTGATGTAGACTTGCGATCCACCTTGTCACCAGCATAATCAGCATCCGAGAATCCAACTAGATCAAACTCTGAGCCCTTTGGATATCACAATCCTAGTGTTGGTGTGTAAGCCAAATATCGAAGAATTCACTTCACACCTAAGTGATGCGATTCCTTTGGTGCCACTTGGAATCGGGCACACATGCCAACACTAAGCATGATATCTGGCCTAGATGCACATAAATAGAGTAAAGAACCAATCATGGAGCGGTATACCTTTTGATCGAACTCTTTACCATTGGCGTCAGGACCCAGATGACTTTTGGTTTGCATTGGCATCGTGTAACCTTTGCAGTCTTGCATTCCAAACTTTTTCAGGTAGTCTTTGAGGTATTTCTCTTGAGATATAAAGATGCCGTTGCTTTGCGGACAAATTTGAAGACCTAGGAAGAACTTCAGCTCACCCATCATTGACATCTGATATTGCTCTTGCATCATGTGTCCAAACTCATCACTGTATTTCTGATTAGTGCAGCCGAAGATAATGTCATCCACATAGATTTGGCACACAAACAGTTCACCATCATATGTCTTCATGAAGAGTGTGGGATCCAGGGAACCAGGTTTGAAGCCTGTGCTCTTCAGGAAATCTTTGAGTGTGTCATACCAAGCTCGAGGGGCTTGTTTGAGGCCATACAGAACCTTGTTTAGCTTGTATACCACATCAGGATGTTTTGTATCTTCAAAGCCAGGTGGTTGTGCAACATACACTTCTTCTTCAATCTTGCCATTGAGAAAGGCACTCTTCACATCCATTTGATACAGAAGGATGTTGTGATGATTTGCATAGGCTAGCAGTACGCGAATGGCTTCAAGCCTAGCCATAGGACCAAATGTTTCATCGAAGTCAATCCCTTCAACTTGAGTGTATCCTTGAGCAACAAGACGAGCCTTGTTTCTGACAACTCGACAATGCTCATCTTGCTTGTTGCGATATATCCATTTGGTGCCTATGATGTTGTGCTTGCGAGGGTCAGGGCGCTTGACCAATTCCCACACATTGTTCAGCTCGAACTTTTAAAGCTCTTCTTGCATAGCTTGAATCCATTCAGGTTCCATGAAGGCTTCAGCAACTTTCTTGGGTTCAGATATTGAGACAAATGCAAAGTGCGCACAGAAATTTGCTAGTTGTGTTGCTCTTGAACGAGTGAGTGGACCAGGTGCATTGATACTGTCAATTATCTTCTCAATTTGCACTTCATTAGCAACACGAGGATGAACTGGACGAAGATTTTGCTCTTGCTGATCATTGTCTTCATTTTGAGCATTGTCTTCAGGCTGAGCATTGTCTTCAGGTTGATTAGGTGCAGAAATGATAAGTTCCTCTTCAGCCTGAGCTTCAGACGGTA
This sequence comes from Triticum aestivum, assembly GCF_018294505.1. Taxonomy (NCBI): domain Eukaryota; kingdom Viridiplantae; phylum Streptophyta; class Magnoliopsida; order Poales; family Poaceae; genus Triticum; species Triticum aestivum. Next base: position 230,757,655 of record NC_057811.1, on the reverse strand, counting down.
TGATTTCTCCAGTTCCCATGAGCTTGATGGATTCACTAGGTGGAACTTCATCTAGCACATTTGGCAGGTGCTCTCTTTGCGAGCCGTTAGTCTCATCGAACCGCACATCCACAGTTTCAACCACTTTATAGTGAAAGAGGTTGAAGACTCTGTAGGAATGCGAATCCTTTCCATAACCAAGCATAAAACCTTCATGTGCTTTCGGTGCAAATTTTGAAGTGTGATGTGGATCCTTGATCCAGCACCTAGCACCAAATACTCTGAAGTAACTGACGTTTGGTTTCTAACCAGTTAGGAGCTCATAGGATCTCTTCTTCAGAAGCTTGTGGAGATAAACACGGTTGATGACATGGCATGCAGTATCAATGGCTTCGGGCCAGAACTTTCTTGGAGTCTTGTATTCATCAAGCATCGTCCGAGCCATCTCAATGAGTGTTCTGTTCTTGCGCTCAACGATGCCATTCTACTGAGGTGTGTACGGAGCTGAGAACTCATGAGTGATGCCCAATGTATCCAGGTAAAGGTCGAGGCCGGTGTTCTTGAACTCTGTGCCGTTGTCACTTCTGATATGCTTGATCTTAACGCCACAGTTCGTCATGGCACGATTTGCGAAGCGTCTGAAGACATCCTGCACTTCATTCTTGTAAAGGATTATATGCACCCATGTATATCTTGAATAATCATCAACAATGATGAAACCATAGAGGCAAGCAGTGGTAGTGAGAGTAGAGTAGTGAGTAGGTCCAAAGAGATCCATCTGAAGCAGCTCGAAGGGTTGAGATGTCGTCATGATTGTCTTCGAGGGATGCTTGGACCTCGTCATCTTTCCAGCTTCGCAAGCACCACACAGATGATCTTTCTTGAACTTTACGCCCTCGATGCCTACGACGTGTTTCTTCTTTGTGAGAGTGTGCAAGTTCCTCATGCCAGCATGCCCTAGCCTCCGATGCCAGAGCCAGCACTCTGAAGCTTTTGCTAGAAGACATACGGCCAACTGTGGTCCTGCTGAGAAATCTACCATGTACAAATCATCTTTCCGGTACCCTTCAAAGACTAGAGACTTGTCAGATTCCATTAGAACAAGGCAACGATATTTTCCAAATATCACAATCATGTTCAAATCACAAAGCATTGAGACAGACATTAAGTTGAAACCAAGGGATTCAACAAGCATCACTTTATCCATGTGCTGATCCTTTGAGATTGCAACTCTACCTAGTCCCAATACCTTGCTTTTACCAGTGTCAGCAAATGTGATGTGACTCTTGTCAGATGGACGTAAGGTTGAGTCCATGAGAAGACTTCGGTCACCAGTCATGTGATTAGTGCATCCACTGTCCATAATCCATTCTGAAGCATGAGGTGTCATACCCTACAGTACAGTTAGGGGGATAGGCTTCACCAAGAGTAGTGTGAAGCATAAACATTTGATGCACAAGAGGATTATCAAAGCTCAGTTCAAGGTTAGGACTGATAGGATGATTGGCAAGCGATTCAGGAACAAAATACATAGTAAGACCAATTGGGCATTTAATCTTGCGCCCCACAAGATGTTTTAGGTCCCCAGCAAAAGCATCGGACGCCTTTAATTTCTGGCTGGAGACCTTTCCCTGCAAAAGAAAGTTATTTTTTCTTAACCACCCACATTTTCAGGGGTGGCTTAGAAACAATGAGTCTAAGTGCAGCATCTGAGAACTTAGGCTTTGGAGCCCTAGCAAATAGCCTTGCAGGAGGTGAATAGTACTCATCTGAATAAGCAAAATAGTTCTTAGTCTTATGAACATAGCGGTTTGACGATACTCACTCATATTCATAAGTTTGAGTATGATTTACCTGCAAAACATTGGCGTTAGGGTGACTCAGGTGAGTCCTCTGTCTGTATGAAGCCTTTGGACCATATGAAGCCTTTGGTCTAGGGTTTGTCTTCTTCCCTTGTGGTGTCATGACGACATTCGCAGGAAGATTCTCAAGACACCTTTTGGGCACCCAGATCTTCTTCATAGGTGGTCCATTCCTGCAGTTAGTACTAATATACCTGGCAAACACTTCACCATTCTGATTCTTAAATAGTTTATAGTTTGCATCAAAGGATTCATCAATGATAATAGGGTTAGCACAAGTGAAGCCAGATAAGGTGGATGGATCCACTGAAGGTCCCTTTGCAGCAACCCATGTGGTTTTGGGGTACTGCTCAGGCTTCCAGTAAGAACCATCAACATTCATTTTCCTCTCGAACCCAGCACCCTCTTTTCTAGGGTTTCGGTTCAGAATCTGCTTTTTGAGGACATCACATAGTGTCTGATGCCCTTTGAGACTTTTATACATCCCTGTCTCAAGCAATGTCTTCAACCTGGCATTTTCATCAGCAATAGTAGTGGCATCCTCAGCAGAGGGGTTAGTAAACACATCAGCAGTTGAAGATATTGTGACAGTAGTAGCAGTAGAACATTCAGCAACAGAAGTAGCGTTATCACGCTCAAGGCATTTTAGACATGGTGGTTCAAATCCTTCCTGAGCGGGACTGATCTGTTGAGCACGAAGTGACTCGTTCTCTTTTTGAAGATCTTCATGAACTGCTCTCAATTTCTCAAGTTCTTGCTTCCTTTGAAGATAATCATAGGAAATCTTTTCATGAGTTGTTGAGAGCGTTTCATGACGACTTTCAAGTTCCTCGTACTTAACATGAAGATTTTTTATGTCTTCAATTAAGGACTGAGATCGGGTCATTTCCGCGTCCAACAGGTCATCGCTTTTGTCTAGCAGTTTTTTAATATGTTCCATAGCTTTTTATTGTTCAGTTGCAATTTTAGCAAATGTTTTGTAGCTGGGTTTGGATTCACAATCAGAGTCATCTTCACTTGATGTTTGAAAGTAAGCATCGCGTGAGTTTACCTTGACACCATGTGCCATGAAGCAGTAGGTGGGGCAGAGTCGTCCTTGTCATTAGCATCAGCGTTGGCGATGGAGCCATTTTCTTGTGTGTTGAAGATGGACTTGGCAACGTAGGCTGTGGCTAGAGACAGACTTGCAATGCCAGAGTCTGACTCCACCTCTGCCTCCTCAGAAGCAGACTCCTCCTCTGAATCCATCTCCTTTCCAACAAAAGCACGAGCCTTGCCAGATGAGCTCTACTTATGTGATGAAGACTTGGATGAAGACTTGGATGAAGACTTTGAGGATTTCTTCTTCTTCTTCTTGTCATCAGAATCATATTCTTTGCTCTTTTTCTTCTTCTTGTTCTCATTGTCCCATTGTGGATACTCAGAGATGTAGTGACCAGGTTTCTTGCACTTGTGGCATGTTCTCTTCTTGTGGTCATGAGTGGAAGCTTCATCATTTCTCGAGCTGGATCTTGAAGACTTTCTGAAGCCTTTCTTCTTGGTGAATTTCTGGAACTTCTTCACAAGCATAGCAAGCTCCTTTCCAATGTCTTCAGGATCCCCAGAACTGCAGTCAGATTCTTCTTCAGATGAGGAAGAAACTTTTGCCTTCAAAGCGCGAGTATGTCCATAGTTGGGACCATAGATGTCTCTTTTCTCAGATAGCTGAAATTCATGTGTGTTGAGCCTCTCAAGTATGTCAGATGGATCGAGTGTCATGAAGTCAGGGCGTTCTTGAATCACCAGGGCTAGTGTATCAAATGAGCTGTCAAGGGATCTCAGGAGTGTCTTGACGATTTCATGCTTGGTGATCTCCGTAGCGCCGAGTGCATGAAGCTCATTGGTGATATCAATGAGGTGATCAAACGTGAGCTGGACATTCTCATTGTCATTTCTCTTGAAGCGGTTGCGAAGGACAATCCTTTGATCTCTCTGGGTTGAGACGCCTTCGTTGACCTTGGAGAACCAATCCCAGACTAGCTTCGAAGTTTCCAGAGCACTCACACGGCGATACCGTCCTTTGGTCAGATGACCGCAGATGATGTTCTTCGCAGTAGAATCCATTTGAATGAACTTCTTGACATCAGCAGGAGTGACGCCTTCACCGCCCTTGGGAACGCCGTTCTTGACGACATACCAAAGTTCGACATCAATGTCTTCAAGATGCATGCGCATCTTATTCTTCCAGTAGGGGTAATCAGTGCCATTGAAGACAGGGCACGCAGCGGAGACTTTGATTATCCCTGCAGTCGACATAGCTAAAACTCCAGGTGGTTAAACTGAATCACACAGAACAAGGGAGTACCTTCCTTTGATACCAATTGAAAGTGCTAGTTATCGACTAGAGGGGTGGTGAATAGGCGATTTTTATGAAAGTCTTCAAAACATGGGAGTTTCGAAGACAAACAATAGAAATGAACCTATTGACATGCAGCGGAAGGTAGACTACACTACACAAGCCATAGTCAAACAAGTAATGAAGCTAAAGCACGAAGACTATTAGCAGCTATGTAGTATGGATCAATATGGAAGATAGTATGAAGCCAAACAACAAAAGTCGTCACACAGTGAAGTCAAACAGATGAGACAAATAGACTAGTGACTTCACGAAGACAAACTATAAATAAGTGAGGGAAGAGATAGAACCAGTTGCTTGGTGAGGACAAGGATTTGTTGGACCAATTCCAGTTGCTGTGAAAACTGTACTCTAGTTAGGGAGGCTAAGATTCAACTCAGAAGACCGCGTCTTGACCTTATTCCCCTTGAGCTAAGTACACTTAGTCCTCGCCCAATCACTCTGGTAAGTCTTCAAGGTAGACTTCCAAACCTTCACAGACTTCGATCACCGGCAATCCACAATGACTCTTGGATGCTCATAACGCGACGCCTAACCGGCTGGAGGATTCACAGTCCCCAAGTGTAACAAGTATTCAGGTCACGCAGACATAAAGACTTCAGTGATGCCTAACACTCTTTGGCTCTGGGTGTTTTGGGCTTTGTCCTCGCAAGGATTTCTCTCTTTCAAAGGTTTCGAGGTGGGTTGCTCGCAAGGATTTCTCTCTCTCAAAGGTTTCTGGGTGTTTTGGGCTTTGTCCATGCACTAACTCTGAGCAGCCACCATTTTATGGTGTAGGGGTGGGCTATTTATAGCCACTAGACAACCCGACCTGATTTGTCCGAAATGACCCTGGGTCACTAAGGAACTGACACGTGTTCCAACGGTCAGATTTCAAACACACGCAACAGCTTAACTTGGGCTACAAGTAAAGCTGACTCATCCAGCTCTGGATAAGGTTTGCTCTCATTGTCTTCGCTCGAAGACATAGGATTTGGTTGAGCATCATTTCAGTCACTCTGACTTTGTTCACTTGGACCCCACTTAACAGTACGGTGGTTCCTATGACTCAACAAAGAAGAAAAGGAAACTACAAAACAACTATGTCTTCGCACTCCATAGTCTTCACGTGAATGTCTTCTCGAGTCATAATCTTCATTGTGAATGACTTCACATACCACCATTGTCTTCAATGTCTTCACACATTTTCAGGGGTCATCTCCGGTAGGTAAACCAAATCAATGAGGGACTACTACCTGTGTTATCCTGCAATTCTCACAAACACATTAGTCCCTCAAACAGGTTTGTTGTCAATACTCCAAAACCAACTAGGGGTGGTACTAGATGCACTTATAGGTGGTCATGGCATGGCATATGAGATAAATGATGCAAAGGGAGCATATCAATATCATCACAAGAAAAACAAATGCCAATAACCAAGGACTTGTCATCTATGCCATATGTGCCAATTGGGTTTATGTTGACGGCATATGAATAGTCACTACGATGAGATTGCAAATATGAAATATTGTTGATCTCATGCATAGCATATGACAAGTCAAGCGGATTGTCAAACATGATGAGACCGAGAGAATTATCACAAGAAATCCTATGTAACATGGCATCACGACTAATAGACTCCACATGGCAATCATCAAACTCATCATAAATTGGTAAATCATCACATGGGGAAGTCAAACTAGCATGAAGCATGACAATAGGTGGATCAACATCATGCATGCAATCAATGTCGAGAATGTCACTAGTGGGACTAGAGCATCACCTTCACCTATATTACCTTGTACGTTCCACTCAATTGGTGTAGGTGAGGTGGCAAAGACCAAATGGTGGTCATCATCTTCATCTTGATGGAACCATGTGGGGGTGCATCATATTCCACCATGGCCATCGTCTTGTCCAAAGGGAGGACGAAGTCGTCGAGGATCGGCGCATCATCATATATGGGACCTAGCACCAAATAAGAAGACATAATAGAGGTAGAGGTTAAGTTTTTAGAAATCAAAATGGCCTCACATGCCCTATCAACTACCTTACTCTCTCTATGTGGTGGTGTCTCACGCACTCCCTCAAGGTAGGTGCACTCAATGTCACATATGGTGGAGTCACTCAAATCACTCAAGTGTTGGTGGTGGTGGCTCTCCTCACATGGGAATTGTGGCAACTCATCATATATGGGGCTAGTGGTGAAGTCACTCTCACTCTCAATATGGTGGCACAAGTCACTCAAGTCATCATACGTCGCCGTGGTCGAAGGGAAAATCCCATGCTCAACCATCTCGTCGTCATCGCCGTGGATGAAGGCCGAAGATGGCACATCATCGCTCTCCTCCATGACCGAAGGGAAAATCCATTGCTCGATCATCTCATCACCGTCGTCGTGGATGAAGGCTGAAGATGGCACATCATCACTCTCCTCCATGACCGAAGGAAAAATCCCGTGCTCGATCATCTTCCTTGAGGAGCTTGCGAAGATGGAAGTCTCTCCCTCGCTCGTAGGTGATCGCCTTGGACTTGATGATGTCAAAGTAGGCGTACTCGTGGGAAGTAGGCGAATATTCCGTACGTTTGAAGGCAAAGATGCCTTGATAACCCTTGGCGAAGATGTCGGAGTAGTCGTGGTAGCCGGAGCTTCCTTTTGGTGGTGCTTGTCTCGCGGTCTTCTCTTTTGCTCATGAAGCTTATCCTTAGCGTGAAGTAGAGCATGTTTGGACTTGTATGTTTGTGCGTGTCGAGCATCTTCATCTTGATGGTGTTGAAGTGCTGGAGCTCGATGGCGTTCCGAAGATTTGCTACTAGAGCGTCGCTGCCTTGAAGATGAGGAAGGGGAAGAAGACTTGTAGTTGGCCAACATGTCTCATACTTGATCCGTTTGTTCGTCCAACTTGGTGTCGATGTAGTCCCTTTTCCTTGCTTCATTTTGGCGAATGTCAAAGGCGAGTTGCTCAGTGCCTTGCCTTGCTCGTTGTAGTCCGAAGATCAAAGTTTTGTTGATGTTGTTGTTCACGCCGTCGTTGTCGTGGAAGACCGGAGATGAAATGCCTTGCCTATCCATCACAAGACTCGAGCAAATGTGAGTGGAAGAAAGGAAAGAACTAGACCAATGTACCTTATCCAATGTTGAAGATGGATCAATGATCACTCAATAATGTAACAAGGAAATAGCACAATTGGTACCAGATCTTGTCAATTCTCACAACCACACAAGTAAGGCTTATGGTGGAGCTCGGTGAGGATAGTGGCACAAAAATTTGATGCAAAATGTTAGCAAGAGTCAATAATGTTGGAAAAGATTCATAAATTCGCAAGTGAAACAAGTAGACCAATAGCAATATGCGGCACACGAAAACACACACACACACACATAGATAAATGGGATCGTGCAACCAAGGAATGAGCACAAAATGTGGAATCCACGGAAAACGCTCGTGTTGCACAAGTCTAGAGAGACGCTAGCACGATTGCTCAATAGGCAGATATGATGCAAAATGTATCAACTTACTATCCCAAGTATGCTATATATGTATGATGTTCCGGTGTTTCGCACACGATGATCCAAGATGATCAATATGGTAGTATGGTATGCAATGTGGCGATGCTATGTCTCTTGCTTAAAAGCTTCTTTGCTCTCTTTTTGCTTAAAAGCATATTCTCTTTTTTATGGCCACTTATGCGAAAGGCACAAACCAAGATAGCAATTGTGTATATGCGGGAACAATCTTGTGACACAAGGGATGATATGATGATACCAATATGATATGGTATGTATGCAATGGAAGGTACGGATCACTGATGTGCACAAGTAAAGTTGCCGGCAATACTCAATGGCTAGTCTCGATAGGTAAGTGACGCAAAATGGGCTAAGGGGTTAACAATGTAATGGCAAGAATGTACAATGAAGGGGTACCACGATACCAAGATGATATAGAGGTTACCGTTCTTGCTTACGGTTATGGTGTCAAAATGGTGAAGTGGTCGATGGCGAATCCTTTTTGAAGGTGAGCGGCGGTGTTGTCGATGTCGAACCATTCCTAGTTAGCCGAAACACCCTAGGAAACGGAAAAACCGCAAACTCAAAATCTCAAAGGAAAATGTCAAATGATGGTAGCGGAATGGGTAGGTGGTTCCAGAGTTAGCAATGCGGACGTGGTGGTGGTGGTTGATGAAGAAGCAACTGTCCCTAAGTAGCCGAAACACCTTAGGAGACTCAAGTCACCACTCAAGTAACCACAAATGCTATATGGGGCAAAACTGAGTTAGGTTGCGGAAAGCGATGGTGGTTTTGCGGATGATATGGTGGATGGCCTAGGCAAAGATGCCAAAATGGCAAAATTTTGATGGATTCAAATGGTGTTGGAACCTATCTAGATGGATGGGGGATGTCAATAGCTATTCAACGAGCTAAAGAACGTCAAAATCGGACTCCGGGAGCAAAAGTTATGGCCGAAACGGTTTTTGGTGGTGGCCTGATTCGGGGGGGTGCGGGTGCCCGATGGTTGGAGGTGCGGGCACCCGGGGTGGTCAGCGGGGTTGGGCGGAGAAGATGGACCGGGCGTCCGGGTGCCCGGGGGTAAGGGGTGCGGGCACCCGCGGTGGTCAGCGGGGATGCACGGGGGGTCCGGGTGCCCGGGGGTCACGGATTTGTGCGGAAATTTGTGGGAAAATGGGAGAAATTGATGGATTTCGTGAAGGGAAAGGTGGAGATGGATGGGGGGAAGGCTAGATCCACTTGAAACCAAGCAAATCCATGGATCAAATCCAACAAAACCTCATCAAACCAACAAATCACAAAAAAATTGGGGCTATTTTTTATGGAGAATTTTCAAAATTGGGGAAGAACACAACAAAATTAGGCTAGAGAATAAGAAGGGGGCTCTAATTTCATGAGAAACTATGGCTCATGATACCAAGATGTTGTAGGGTGGAACCCTAGATGGAGATCTTTCATGAATTGGAGGGGAAACCCCCAAGAACACGAAGAACACAAGAGAGGGGAAACACTCGAATTGACTAGATCCAATCACACATATGCTAGATCCAATCACACAAAGAGAGACACAAGGATCCAAATCCAACACAAGAAGATACAAGAGGTAACTACTTCATCCCAATCCTATGAGGAGAGAGGTCTTGATGATCCTATGATGGGGATCCTTCCCTGGATGGGGTCTTGATATCCACAAGAGGATCTTCTCCATTAGGAGGTCATGATCTCCAAGGGGAGGAAGATGAGCAAAGCTCTCTCAATATCTCACATATACTTTGCTATCTTTCTAATGAGCTAGGGGAGGTGTTTATATAGTCTAGGGATGAATTGTGGGTGAGAGGGATACAAGGGTCCAAAATCCAAAAGTGCTCGCAGGCACGCGGAGGGGTCCGGGCACCCGGACCGGTCAGGGGGCCGGCCGAACAAGGACCGGGCACCCGGGGGTCCTAGGCCCGGGCACCCGGGGTGGCCGCTGGTGGCTGTAGGGAGGAGGCCGGGCACCCGGGGGTCCGAGGCCCGGGCACCCGGGGTTGCACCAGGCGGACGGCAAAGGGGGGACGGGCACCCGGGGTTGGTGGCCCGGGCACCCGGGCGGGCTGGGCTGCTCCCACCAGCTGGGCCGGGCACCCGGGGCCATTTGGATGGGCACCCGGGGCCTTCCTGGTCACGCATCCGGGGTGCTCAGGGCTTCTCCTTCTTCACCCTTCTTCTCCGTAGCTTCGTGCTTCCCTCGCTCTTCTCCCTCTGTCTTCTCTGCGACTGCTTGGGTCTCCGTGCTAGCTTCTTCATGGACTTCTTCTTGGTACCTAAGAATGCACAACAATTCTGTTTGAGGTAGAACCCGATTCTCATGTGAATTCGAATGGAGTTTGAAGAGGAAGGAGTCAACCTCGGTTTTAGTCGCACGCCCGTGTGCTCTCGTCATCGGTCTTCTCTGTCCTTGCGGTGGTGGTGTGACGTCCATGGTGATGGTCGAGGGATGCTCTGCATCACATCTACTCACTATAAACAACCAAATATATTCATTCGTGAAACTGAAGTGGACAATTCATACTTAAACATCACATAGCCCTATTGAACAATATATTTTTGCATAACTGAAATAATTAAACACGGCACAGTTAAAGCACCGCACGACAAATGCTACTACAACAAAGGGTACAGGTTGGCAAGCTAGAAAAGGTAAGATTTGCTAATAGGATGTTGCCTCACATGTCATGGACGGAATCCTTCCAGTTGGAAGAGCACAGACCCATGTTGCGCTCTCTGATGTCACAGATCCGTTGTTTCAGCTTGGAAGAACCTTTGTGGGTGCCCTCCTCATGGTCATGGTCGATGAGATCTGACTTGGCAATTGATGATCCCAAGCCGCCGCCGTAGAATGTGTCCTTTAGAAATGACAAAATGGGCTCGATGGTGTACAAGGATCATAAATCCTTGACCGCTTGGTGGAGGAGATCAGCGGCAGGGCCGTCGAAGAGATCGACGGCGGTTGAACCAGAGGGGCTGGGGATGGACCACATAACCTGTGACATGGCCCGCGTGAAGCCGTCGTTGTCGACGAGCTTGATGCCGTAGCAAGCTTTCCCGAGATACAGTAATACGCTAGCCTGCTGACATGAAGCCTTCGGCATGGCAACATAGTCAACATCTTCACCGGCTTCCGAGGCGGCGTGTTGCTCCGGGATCAACAGGTCGGGGCAAACGGCGGCCACCTCGCCAACGTCCGCCGGAGAGGCCATGATAAACCTATTCTTGGCCGAACGCTCATCAGGCTCCCTGGGATACGTGGTTGAGCTTAGGCTGCGACATTCTGGATCATGGGATGTGGATCTGGCGGGGAGGGACACCGCAGGCCTCATCTAAAAACTCAGGGGAGTGGGGCGACGGTATGGGAATCGCTGGGTAACCTGAACTTTATTATCTAAGCTCGGAGGAACTGGCAGACCGGGAGAGGTTGGCGGCGTCGCCGGCGGTGGCCGTGAGGTATGGTTTGAGGGGGGAGGGGGGCGGGTGGGGGGACTGTGGAGGGGGGTCTGGTGTTTGACGATGCACCGCGGCTACTGAAAATGTTAGTAATGGTGGGTGGAGATGGTGGTGGACGAGGGATGGCGACGGTTCAAATGCCTCGGCTACTACAATTTTACTATAAGGTCGGTGCTGGAGGAGTGTGGGTGACGGTTGAAGTACGACGGCTACTAAAATTTGGGTAAAGGAATTGATGCGGGGCGGGAGTGCCCAAGATCGCGCACGGTCCAATAAGAATATGCGTGTATGATAATAAGGAAAAGTGGCGGAACCGCCGATTTTTGCAACGCTCAAGGCGGGTAGTTTTTTTTTATATATTTCTAGCTAGCTGGTCTATCGCACATGCTTTGTCCTAATTTCTAAATAAACTACCCGCCTTTAGCTTGCGCAGGTGGTGATTTTATAGCGCACTTGCATCGCACACGGTTAAGCCAGTACCTCCACCCTTTGCTCGCGCTTGCGCAATCGTGGTGATTTTACTGCGCACATGCATCGCACACGGTAGAGCCAGTACCTCCACCTTTACTTGCGCTTGCACAGTCGTGGTGATTCATAGCGCACTTGCAACGCACACGGTTAAGACATTATACCCGTGTCCATTGAGCGTCATCAGAGTCTTTGCAGAAAAAAACGTTAGAGAGGGTCGGAAGACAGCCACACCAGCATGTGGCCCAAATATATATGAGTGAAAAGGGTGGTTTGTGATGTTCAAAATTCCAATGCACAACTTTGACCGCGTGGGCCCACGGTTGGGCGCGTCATCCAAGATCGATGAGAGGGGCCAGAAGTCAAGAACCACCTAGAAGTGGCCAAATATGTGTAGGAATATTGGGTGTGATGTTTAAAACTTTAAATACACAATGCACAACTTTGGTGGCACCTGCCTCACGAACCCGAAAGCACCCTTGGATATATCTATAATGACATAATGTCGTAGCTAGCTAGGGTGCTTGACCCACCACCTCCTACTTCGTGTCAGCGGGGCGAATGCACGTAATGATACTTTGGTCATACATGCATGTCGCCATGACCTACCATAAGACGGACCAGTGAATCTATCATTTGGTCAAACAACAACTATTGTTGTCGATAAACCGCTTGGGCCATTAGATTGAACCATCATAAAAATCGCATGAGAGGGACCACAAAACCAGCACCTCTTGCATGCGGCCCAAAATGATGTACGTTGGAAGGGGTGATGTGTTTTCAATATAGAATAATGTACAATTTAGATGTGGTGCCTACACTACTGCAGGATGCTGCTAACGCTACATTATGATCAGAGACCCTTCGAGAAACTGTGTGCGATGCAATAATCGCAAATGGTGCTGTATGAAAACCGTCAGAAATGTATAAAACATTTGCAATGACGGATGCATCAAACACGGTTCAGGTTTTAGTTGCATGTGCGATGAAGGGCATACGGTTCAGTTCAATTAACTGTTTGCGATAAGGCAACAGAAGAAATGGGCAGCCAGATGAAGGCATGTGCGATACACAACATACGGTTCACTCGGATGAACTGTTTGTGATTAGGCAACAGAAAAGAAACGGTCAGCCAGATTATGGTGTGTGCGATGTACGGCATGCGGTTCACTCGGATGAACTGTTTGCGTTGAGACATGAGAACAGAAACGGTTCAACTTAACAAGATGTGTGTGATATGCGGCAAATAGGTCTGTAATCAGAAATGTGTGTGAAGACTGATAATAACACAGACGGTTGCTGCTAATAAGACATGTGTGTTGTGCGATGCGATTGCATACAGAACAACAACATATATACACACACACACACACACACACTTATAAGGACATGCTTGCAAAACCAAATTAAACATCCACTTACATAGGTGGCTACTACAACCATGGCATTTGCACACACCAAAGTAAACTATTACATGCATAACTACATAGGTGGCTACTACACACATGACATTTCCACACACACCAATAAACTAAACTACATATTGCATGCATGATTAACTAGCATAAACGATCATCTGATCATCATCTACTTCTTGTGACGCATGCTCTGCTTGTGGCTCGATCTAGGCTCATCGATTTGGGTAACGAGGCACTTCCTCATGTCAACGATCCGCATGTGCATCTCGTAGCATGTGTACACGCTCTTGGCCGCAAACCTGAGGTGAGGTTCATCCAGTTGCCGCTTCCAGGCCCCGTGCCAGGATACGGGACTTGTTCTCTGGGCATCCCGCTTCATCTTTTCATAGTAGGGGTCGATGATGGCCGAGGCGAGTTCGACCAGGGAGTACTTCTTCATGCTGCCCCAGACCGTGTAGTGGTCACGGATTTTGACAAGGTTCTTGCAGGCCAAGCCCGTAAAACTGAGCGCTTTTACATCGTTGGTGGTATCCACCGTGGCGAACTTGTAGTCAATGTTGTTGACAAACCTGTTGAAATGGTCGCAAGGCTGTGTGGCCATGCAGTAGTGGTAGATGAGGACATGATGGCGCACGCACAACTGGGCGACGGCAACCTTCTGATCTATGTCGGGACCATCGGCGGTGTACTGGAGGTCGATGCAGACCACCTTGTACTTGTCTCGAGCAAGCAACTGCTCAGCTGTTGATGTAGTCATCCACCACGGTCGGGTCGATGGTGTACACCACCGAGAGATCTGTCTCCCTCGCGTGGGTCTCCACTCTATGCTCGCCGAACTCCATTGGAGCGCCGCCGGACATCCCCTCTCTATGTGTCGTCGTGGGTGTGATTGTTGTGTTGTGGGACGCGATCGAAAAGTTGAAGAGACTAAGGTTATAATGGCTGCGGGAATTAAAGGGGAAGCCGGATGGCCAGGAATATCAGCAGGCCCTGATGGCAGTTCTAATTTGCAGCGCGTAACTCCATCGTGCTGCGCGTAACTGCATCGTGTGGCAACGCCCGCGGCGCAAACGCATGCATATGGGGCCCTCGACGTGATCGTGCGCACGCCCAACCGCTGGCAGAACGCGCGCGGAGGGACGCGAGAAGAGCGCTCCGCGGTCGCCTCAAGGAAAAGCTGTCCACAAGCCGAGCGCGTCGATGGACGCGAGCAGAGCGCGCTGTGGCGCCTAACGGCGAGCACAACATGCTGCGGTGCCTAACGGCGAGCAGAGCTTGCCGAGGGACGCGAGCAGAGGACGGCATAGTGATACGTGGCAAATAAGACGAACTGTGCGAGCGATGTCAGAGACATCAAGCACGAATCAGATTAGAGTTGCGTGTCCGATACAGGGCAGACAGTTGATCCATCAGAGTTGTTTGTGATGGAATAAGCCATGTGTATTGCGGGAAAATGCTTGCTGGTGTATAATCTTAAATTTCACTAAAAAAGTGTTAATGCATGTTACAAAAATTGTATAGCTGGAAACTATGTTCAAATACGACTCCAACGATATAATCTATGGCGACATGCATTCATATTTTATTAGTTAAATCCTACTTATAAACCAGGACGGGGGTATAGTAGGTAATTAAATCGCAAACATTTTTTATTAGCTGTATGTGTACGTGTCCTCTCATCCTCCTCTCGCATGTCTTGTCACCCCGCTGCCGCAGACGGCTTACAACGCAAGCTTGCACAGCGTGTGGGGGCATTCTTTTGGCCAAAAGGTGGCGCCAATGAATCGTCGGTGAGCACGTTCCCACGCAACCTCGCAGGTTCCCGCGCAAGCTTCCCGCCAGACTCAGTGAAATCCCCCAAAATCCCAATGCTTACCGGCCTGCTATAAAAACCCTCACGGCTGGCGAGTCCTCCGTCGCATTTTCACCTCCCTCCCCGTAGCTTATCTCATCTGCTTCTCCAACAATCGCCAATGGCACCGGTCCATCGTCATCGCTTAGCCACTCCGCCGTCATCAGAGGACAGCTCCAGCTGGGAGGCTACACCGCAGCGGCGGCGCAGTCCCGGGCGTAGTGTAGTGTGCGTGGCGTCCCTGTTGGGTGTGTGCGGAACACCCACCACACGCTCCGCCGCCGCTACCCGTCGGCAGCTGGTGCCGGCCGCCGTTGCCGCCACACCATTGTCGAAAGCTAGGGCCATCTCCGCTCCGTCGCCGCGGCCCGAAGGCGGGAGGTGGCCGTCGTGGCCACCACCCCACTGCCGGCCACCGTGGCCATCACCCGCTCCGCCACCGCGGCCCGAAGGCGGGAGGTATATATAGTTGAACTAGCTATTTCAGTACATGGTTGGCAACAATTGGGGAGAAGTTTGGTCGGTTCAGCTGTCGAGTTGAACTATTTGTATAAATTAAGAACGACTACTTAATCTATGAATGAAATCTATGCTTAATTACTGAATTTGAGTTGCAAAAATTACATAGTGCTAATGATTTCTAGCTGCATATTTTGACAAATCGCAGTGTTACAGGATTGACAAATGGCAACGTTACTAGATCAAAAAATGTAAATCTTTCCAGTTTGACAAATGGCAACATACCCAATATGACAGATGCAAATCTTACCAAATTGTTTGTACGTGGTTGCACACGGGTCATCCAAAACAACCGTTTGCGTTGAAGGGATGCACAAATCCTGCTGCTCTCACTTTGCATACGGGTGTTCTATCTAAATCGTTTGTGATCAAGAGCTGCAAAAATCCTGCTCGGCACATTTTCTCTTGTCTTCCTGGGGAAGCTGTCAGTTTGCATACGGGTGTTCTAACTAAAACGTTTGCAATGAGTGTTTTATATTTAAAAAGCGAATTAAACTATGGCTTGGGCGCCATTAATGGAGATGATGCGAGGAAGGTGGGCGGCCATGGAAGTCAAAGGGCTCGCTTCCTAGTGAGCCTACGCAGCGTAGAGCTCGCACGCTTCCCGGTGAGCCTGCGCACTCGAGGACAACTTGCACGCCTCTCAGTCAGCCTGCGCACCGAACGACGCTCGCACGCCTCCCGTTCAGTCAAGGTCAAGCAGCTGTCCGCACGGCACCTCCTACAGCCATTAAAACCAAGACACGTGGCGTCACGTGAATGGTTAACAGAATTTTGGATTTACTATAATTTAAAAACCAGGCATCTCAATGTTTTGCCGGCAATCAACGGTGCCCTGGTGTTTGAAATTCATTCCCATTTCTTGCATGGGACCTAAGCATGCATCCAAGGACACAGATATGATTTTTCAACCAATTTATATTCACTCGAGCATGTGCATGTAGTTCAAATTTGAATTATGCACATAAATGCATTGAAAACTCAGTTAATGCATAAAAATGTCCAAACGAACCCCGAAAAATCAAAAAAAATCACACAACACTCCTGTTGTTCTATGTTGACAAAAGAAAAAAAATTGAAAGCAATAAGAGGCAATGGATATTGTTTCATCCCCAAAGGTGGGACGTTCCCTACCGAAAACCATCATGCGTGTTGTGAGAAGCTCCGGTGTGTGAGAAGCATATACCCAATCCTGCCCCAAATGGGACAAAATTTGTACCACAACATGTTGATGCCACTCAATGATAGCATGCCAAGTTTCATGAATTTCAGACGAGTATTGGATTTACTAGAATTTAAAAACCAGGCATCTCAATGTTTTGCTGGCAATCAACAATGCCCTGGTGTTTGAAATTCATTCCCATTTCTTGCATGGGACCTAAGCATGCACCCAAGGACACATATTTGATTTTTCAACCAATTTATATGCACTGGAGCATGTGTATGTACTTGAAATTTGAATTAAGCACATAAATGCATTGAAAACTCAGTTAATGCATAAAAATGTCCAAATGAACCCCGAAAAATAAAAAAAATTCACACAACACTCCTGTTGTTCTATGTTGACACGAGAAAAAAAAATTGAAAACAATAAGAGGCAATGGATATCGTTTCGTCCCAAAAGGTGGGACGTTCCCTACCAAAAACCATCATGCTTGTTGTGAGAAGCATATACCCAAACCTGCCCCAATTGGGACAAAATTTGTACCACGGCATGTTGATGCCGCTCCATGATAGCATGCCAAGTTTCATGAATTTCAGACGAGTTTTGGATTTACTAGAGTTTAAAAACCAGGCATCTCAATGTTTTGCCGGCAATCAACGGTGCCCTGGTGTTTGAAATTCATCCCATTTCTTGCATGGGACCTAAGCATGCACCCAAGGACACAGATATGATTTTTCAACCAATTTATATGCACTGGAGCATGTGCATGTAGTTCAAATTTGAATTATGCACATAAATGCATTGAAAACTCAGTTAATGCATAAAAATGTCCAAACGAACCCCGAAAAGTCACAAATATTCACACGACACTCCTATTGTTCTATGTTGACAAAAGAAAAAAATTTGAAGACAATAAGAGGCAATGGATATCGTTTCGTCCCCACAGGTGGGACGTTCCCTACCGAAAACCATCATGCGTGTTGTGAGAAGCTCCGGTTTGTGAGAAGCATATACCCAAACCTGCCCCAAATGGGAAAAAATTTGTACCACAACATGTTGATGCCGCTCCATGATAGCATTCCAAGTTTCATGAATTTCAGACGAGTTTTGGATTTACTAGAATTTAAAAACCAGGCATTTCAATGTTTTGCCGGCAATCAACGGTGCCCTGGTGTTTGAAATTCATTCCCATTTCTTGCATGGGACCTAAGCATGCACCCAAGGACACATATTTGATTTTTCAACCAATTTATATCCACTGGAGCATGTGTATGTATTTAAAATTTGAATTACGCACATAAATGCATTAAAAACTCAGTTAATGCATAAAAAATGTCCAAACGAACCCCGAAAAATAAAAAAAATTCACACAACACTCATGTTGTTCTATGTTGATACGAGAAAAAAATTTGAAAGCAATAAGAGGCAATGGATAGCGTTTCGTCCCCAAAGGTGGGACGTTCCCTACCGAAAACCAACATGCTTGTTGTGAGAAGCTCCGGTTTGTGAGAAGCATGTACCCAAACCTGCCCCAAATGGGACAAAATTTGTACCACGGCATGTTGATGCCGCTCCATGATAGCATGCTAAGTTTCATGAATTTCAGACGAGTTTTGGATTTACTAGAATTTAAAAACCAGGCATCTCAATGTTTTGCCGGCAATCAACGGTGCCCTAGTGTTTGAAATTCATTCCCATTTCTTGCATGGGACCTAAGCATGCACCCAAGGACACAGATTTGATTTTTCTACCAATTTATACGCACTGTAGCATGTGTATGTAGTTCAAATTTGAATTATGCACATAAATGCATTGGAAACTCAGTTAATGCATAAAAATGTCCAAACGAACCCCGAAAAATCACAAAAATTCACACAACACTCCTGTTGTTCTATGTTGACACGAGAAAAAAATTTGAAAGCAATAAGAGGCAATGGACATCGTTTCGTCCCCAAAGGTGGGACGTTCCCTACCGAAAACCATCATGCTTGTTGTGAGAAGCTCCGGTTTGTGAGAAGCATATACCCAAACCTGCCCCAATTGGGAGAAATTTTTTACCACGACATGTTGATGCCGCTCCATGATAGCATGCCAAGTTACATGAATATCAGACGAGTTTTGGATTTACTAGAATTTAAAAACCAGGCATCTCAATGTTTTGCCGGCAATCAACGGTGCCCTGGTGTTTGAAATTCATTCCCATTTCTTGCATGGGACCTAAGCATGCAACCAAGGACACATATTTGATTTTTCAATAAGTTTATATGCACTGGAGCATGTGCATGTAGTTCAAATTTGAATTATGCGCATAAAATGCCTGGAAAACCCAGTTAATGTATAAAAATGTACAAGCGAACCCTGAATAATTCCAATTTTTTTGACGACACACCTATAGTTGCATGTGCACTGCAGATAAAAGTTCTAACAATTCAAACACCATCCTTTGTAGTTGTGACCCCATTACGTAATTCAAATTATCAAGACGATAAATCAAGGTCATCGCACACAGTTTATTATCACCAACCATGTGAGATGCAGCACAAAATATCTTGGAGCACCATCGGTGTATAGTATGCCCATTGCTTACGAGAGAAGGTGCATCGGCTACAGTCCACAGCCGGCGTGTCAAGCACACTAGCTCACTCCCCAAATATCATTACACTCTTCATTCGTCGTCGGTGAAAGATGGGGACGTGGACCCACGTCATGAGGGCAACTTCGGTGGCCCACTCCGGCGAGAGCGCGGCCGCAGCCGCCAGGCGCGTGCTAACAAGCTTTGTGAGGGCGACCACAGTCTGTGTCCTGGTGGCCAAGGCAGCCCAAACGGACGCTATTGCTTCTCAGGTGGCGGCAGCAGCATCTGCCTCGGGGATAGCAACTGGCGAGAGCGGCACAACAGCTGTCCGTTCCGCAGCGGCGGCCTTAGCCCTGCTAGAGGCCGCCCACTACCATGTCGAGGCCGTCCACGCCTAGCTCATGGCGGTCACCGCACAAATCGAACAAAGCTTTTCCGACAACGGTCGGCAACCCACGGCCGAAGAGCTGGCAATCGCCAAGAGAGTTCGAGTAGCCGTTCGTTCCTGCACGGCATACCTTGCCACGACGGAGCCCGCCAGAGCCCAGATGGCGTCCGCCCACGCCCAGCTCGTGGCGGCCTTTTCCAAAGATATGGCGGACGCGGATGGCGAGATGCTTGCTGAGTATGGTGCAATTCATGCCATGGAGCCCCTTCCCTAGGAGACCGTCGGGCGCGAGCTGGAGATGGAGGCGGCGGCGGAGATCGACGAGCACCAGCCGTAGTAGTACACTTTGTTTTGTTTAATTAAGAGCGCCGGTCTTTAATTTGTTAGAGTAATGTTTAGGTCAGCTAGCTCTGTTTAATTGCTGAAATTGCTTGATTAAGACGTTAGTCTCGTTTGTGTACCCAAATTATGCAATGACGTGGATGACCACTGTAACCAGGGAAATTTGAACCAAAATTTTTGACGTTCAAACTCAACACATACGGGTTAAGCTATCTGAATCATTTGTGATGTTCACATATCGTACACAGTTCTGAATAGGGGACCGTGTCTGATGACACTTTGCGCACCAGTTTCTTGCCTGAAATGATTCCAAATTTTCGGCTTCCACGGAAATATCTACCTCCCCGTCCCCTCCCCCTTACCAAAAGCCACATTTCCCCTCTTTCCGCTTTCCTTTCCAAGTTGAAACTTTCACTCCTTGCGTGCAGCGCTGCCGTCTGCTCCCCGACGACCCTCCTTCACGCTCCTCGGCCTCGCCTATCCAGGCAGGTAATCCACACCTGACCCCCATCCTCCTCCTTCCATATCCCACATGCTCCTACCGCCGGCGCGAGCGCGACACCTTCCACCCAAATCACCGACCCCTCCACCAAATAAGCGCCAGCCTAAGCCATGGGGCACGCAGTATAGCCAGGACCTCAAGGAGCATTTGGCAGCGGAGAAGAAAATCGCGGCCACACGCGCAGATGAGTTCGCGATGGCTGCCATTCGTGCCGACCCCCAGAGCTTGAAGGAGCACCTTGCCATTTGCTAGCTACGCCGGTTAAGCATGCTCGGTTTACCCGTTGCGTGTGTTGCTCCTGCCTTTCCTTCAAAAATTCTAGTGAATTGTGCTATCTAATTTTACTATGCAATCTGTTGCTCTAGTGTATATGTTCTATATGTCGTGCAGTGTGGTGCTTATTTATTAACTGTTTTGTTAATTAGTTGTCGTCTTTAGTTAACTGTTTGGTTCAATTCTGCAAATGTGATGTTCAATTCTTCAGGCTGCAATTTTGTATTGTCTTCCATGTGAGAAATAAATCGAATTTATCTTTACAAAATTGTGCGTGCATTCTGTTATTGTATACCATGTGAGGAATAAATTGAATTTGGCTGTAGTAAATACATGAGAAACAAATACAATTGCTACAATTGGCTATAGTTAACTGTTTGGTTAATTGTCTGATCTTCTATTAGGAGTATGTTATATTGTGTAATGTGGTGCTCAGTTAATGTTTGGTTCATTTGTTGTGGTGTTTAGTTAACTGCTTGGTTCAATTCTGCAGTGCGATGTCCAATTGTCGTGGGTAGAATTCTGTATTGTTGTGCATGTGAGGAATAAATTGAATTTGGCTGCACTTAATACATTAGAAAAATATACAAGTGCTATATTTCCTAGTTCTTAATATGCTTGGTTTGGATAAATGGGTTTTCCGTGTGGCTTGAATTAATCTGATGAATCTGCAATGTGCTTATTTTTCATCAACATATTTTACTGATAGCATGCGAACCCTTACTTAACCTAATGACTAACTACCTATATGTGTTGCAGGGAAACAATGGGAAGCACTGAGGTTTACAATCGAGGTTAGCATGTGCATGGTCCGTTGTCTAACACCACATTATTATGCAATTGCAGGAACCATTCTAATATTTAGTTTTTTTAACAATTTTGTCTTGCACATGTAGGTCCTGCTGTCAGAGGTTTTGACCCACTGTTCGACCCTTTTTGCATATGGGGAAATGAGTTGTCCATGAATATCAGTCAAGTCAAGAAACTCAGAAATATTGTTAGGATAAAGAAATTAGCAACAAAAAACAACAAGATCTTTGTCTGCACAATGAAGAAGACATCAGTTCACTACAGGATGGTACTAACTATTAAACCTTGCCTTTTTTATTCCTTTGCCCCATTTCCAATATAGAGAAGATATTATGCACATCCTTCTTTTCAGGCCTTTCCAAAGCAGTTCACTGATGATTACCTCTCAAACCACCTGTATGGTCAGGAGGCGAGGAAGGTATTCATACAACACCCACGGTTCAATATTGAAGTGTTCCTGAAGAGGACGAAGGATGGACGGTCAATCATCCACAGGCACTGGCCTAAAGTTACAAAGACCTTCAAGATCAATGAAGGCTCAATATTCTCCTTCTGCTTCAGCAGTTTTCCAGATGAGATACATCTGTCTATGTACCGTCTATGCTGCTAATTTCAAAAGGTTATAGATGTTGCATGTGAAACTTGGTCCTGGTGTAGTTGTGTAATGGGGTAGCTGAGTGCTGAAGCTATATGATGTTTTACTCTGATGTATTTCAATTATGAAAATGAAATATATTGTGTGCTTAATATGAACTGTCAATTAGATTAATAAATGGATTATGAATAATCAGATAATTAGCCTGCTAGTGGCGAATTAGCCTGCTAATTGGGTTTTGCTATCGCGAACGGTTGTTGAAAAAATACCATGGGCGATGACCTCAGGCAACACACACAGTTTCTAGGAATAAACCGTGTTGGATCAATGAAAAATCACACACGACTTTCTCTTGAAAATTGTTTGCGTTAGGCCACCTTGCGCAAAGGTTTACCACATGAAAACTTTGTGTGATGGACAGCCTTTGCCACACAGTTTCTTCCATGGACTATGTGTGATATATTCAATAACGCAAGTGTTTTAACGAGAAAAATTGTGTGTGATGTACCTGTGAATGGAGACGTTTTCCTTGGAGCGACTGTGTGGGATGTACATACAAACGAAAACGTTTAGCGGGGACTGACTGTGTGGGATGTACTTGCAACCGGAAACAATTTCGTCGTATAATTGTATTTTTAGCTCTACTATACGTATTTCCGTATTTGAGCGCTCGCCGGTCGCAGACGACCTCATTTTGCCGAACGTGTGTGCTAGGAGGGCATATCCCCGACGGTTTCTGGGTCATATGGGAAGGACCCCCCTATCGCCCACACTCACTTGGCGACGGTTCTAAATGCCGTCGCGGAAAGGGGTTAAACACCGTTTGTTTAGGAGCTCACTGTACTAGTGCTACCTCTCGATACAGACAACAACCATGAAGGCCAGGTAGTTAAGGACGAGATACGCATGGTACGATGTAGGTCGAACCCAGCAATCCGAGCATGTGGGAGGGAATCCTGACAACGCATGAGCTCGAGCTTTGGTTGAACGACATGTGCCGGTGACCGGCCCTAACACGAACTAGGAGGAATCCATTCATGGCCAACACATACCCCTCGTTATCGGTCAAATTGATGATATATATACAGTCGGCGAGCCCACAGATATGCGTGTCATCACAAAAAACCACACAAGGGAGACGTGGTCGATCCGAAGACCCCGTATACACTGCATGCGGCCCGAAAATATGTATGGGTGGTGTGTGATGTGTTTAAATCCCGAATGCACAACTTCGATGGGCCACCAACTACATTATAAACCGAACACCATACCCGAGCCCAAGCCTGGTTCAATATGTACGATGTCGGTTTCCCAACTTCGAGGCGGCGGTGGCGGGGGGGGGGGGGGGGGGGGTCGTCCAACGCATGCGCTCAAACTTTATTTGGTCTAACATGGCACACATAGCAATAGGAAACCATCATGGTCAAACCCTTCTCGTTGTTGGGTTAAAGGGATAGATTGTGTTGGCCCCCCTCATTATCGGTAAAGGATAATATATATATACCTCGAGGAGCCCACAGATATGTGCAGCATCTATAAACTGCACAAGGGCAACATGGAACGACAGGATATCTGTGCTGAAATTTAAACTTATTCAGGTTTCATTTGGCCTTTTTATACACTAATTGAGTTCCGTAGGCATTTAATGTCCAAAATTCAAACTGAACTTCAAATACATGCTCCAGTTCACCAAAATGGCTAGAAAAATTATACATGTGTCCTTGGGTGAAGTATTAGGTCCCATGCCAGGAATGGGAACGAATTACAACCGTACCGGCGTCTTGGCTCGTCCTCAAACATTTGGAATCTCGGTTTTTAAATCCTCGTAAATCCTAAACTCACCAGAAAGTCATGACAGTTGGCATGGTGTCACGTCATGGCACATATATGTCGTGGTAAAAACATTCTCCAATTTGGGCCAAGCTTTATTACAAACCTCTTACAAACCGGAGCTTCTCTCAAAGAAGCCTCATAGTTCCCATAGGGAAATGTCTCCCCCTTGTGCGTGAAACGTAATCAGTGCCTCTTTTTGCCTTGTATTCTCTTCTATGGGCAACATGGAACGACAGGATATCCGTGCTGAAATTTAAACTTATTCAGGGTTCGTTTGGCCTTTTTACACACTAATTGAGCTTCGTAGGCATTTAATGTCAATAAGTCAAATCTGAACTACAAGTACATGCCCAGCTCACCAAAATGGCTAGAAAAATTATACATGTGTCCTTGGGTGCATGTTTAGGTCCCATGCCAGGAATGGGAATGAATTACAACCGTACCGGCGTCCTGGCTCGTCCTCATACATTTGAAATCTCGGGTTTTAAATCCCCATAAATCCAAAAACTCACCAGAAAGTCATCAAAGGTGGCATGGTGTCACGTCATGGCACATATATGTCGTGGTAAAAACATTGCCAATTTGGGCGAACCTTTATTACAAACCTCTTACAAACCGGAGCCTGTCGCAAGAACCGTCATGGTTTCGATAGGGAAATGTGTCCCCTTGTGGGTGAAACGATAATCGCTCCCTCTTCTAGCCTTGTATTTTCTTCTCCACGCAACACGGAATAACGGGAGATTCGCGTTGAACTTGGAAATTATTTAGGGTTCGGTTGACCATTTTTATTCATTAATTGAGTTTTCTAGACATTTAATGTCCATAATTCAAACCCAAACTACAAATACATGCTCCAGTGCACCAAAATGGCTAGAAAAAACGTACATGTGTCCTTGGGGTCCATGTTTAGGTCCTATGGAATGAATGGGAATGAATTCAACAGTCTCGTCATCCTGGCTTGGCCACAAACATTGCGAATTTTGGTTTTTAAATCTCTCTAAATCCAAAACTCACCAAGAAATCATGAAACTTGGCATAGTGTCACTACATGGCACATATAATTGTCCAATTTGGGCGAAGCTATATTACAAGCCTCTTACAAACTGAAGCTTCTCGCAACCCTTGTGGTTCCGGTAGGGAAACATGCCCCTCTTGTGGGCGAAACGATAATCGTTGCCTCTTCTCGCCTTGAACTTTGTTTTCTACAAGTAAGATAGAATAACAAGAGTGTCGTGCTAAAATTTGAAACTGTTTAGGGTTCGTTTGGCCATTGTATATATTAATTAAGTTTCCTAGGCATTTAATGTAGTCCATAATTCAAATTTGAACTACAAGCACATGCTCCAGTGAAGCAAAATGGGTGGGATATCGTACATGTGTCACTGGGTGCATGTTTAGGTCCCATTTAAGGACAGGGAATGAATTACAAACTTCTCATCGTCCTAAAACATTGAGAATCTCGGTTTTTAAATCCCAGTAAATCAAAAACTCACCCAAAAAACATGAAACTTGGCATTGTTTCATGACATGGCACATATATGACGTGGTAAAAAATCGTCCAGTTTGAGACAAGGCGCACACATTAATAGCCAACGAAGTCCTTTTGAAACAAATAGCTGACACATTAATATCGCAAACGGTTGTATTATATGAACCGTGTCAAAATTTAACCATACTCGGCGGCGTGCGTCCAGCTGTTTGATTAGACGGGACGAGCGCGAGAAGTCCACCGTGCAAGCTCGACGGGACGCGTGCGAGCAGTCCACCGCGCAGGCTCGACGGGACACGTGCATCCTGTCCACCTCGCAGGCTCGGCGGACACGTGCGAGCAACAAGGCCGCCCATGCTCACCGGGAAGCGAGCTCTTTGACCTGCATCCACCAGCTGCCGCCCGCCTCGCTCACAATTTCTCCATTAATGGGTTAATTAAAGCACCTGGACGGAGGGTGTTTGCTTGTGATCCCATGGCAGCATTTTCTTTGTTTGTGTTTTCAACTTGTATTCCGGCCTAATTTGAATTGCCACATAGGGCAACGGATAATACGACGACAAATTTACAATGGTGCAGATAATAATTGCCTTACATATTCCGGATAATTTAAAATGCCACATGCGGCAAAGCCCGGAAGACACGGGGGCAAGAGAAGAAGGAAATCACAGACAACGATCTGGGTCGCTACTGTCTCTACTCGTGGATGGATCATCGGGTGACGACATCCTCCAGCTTCTTCTTCAATTCCTCATGACTTTGCTTGAAAGCAGCCACAGGTTCCTCCACCTCCTGCTCGCGCTCGATCCGGAGCTTCCTTAAGTCACCCATCGGTTCCTCGACGACCGCTGTCAGCGTCATCCCCGAGGCATTGCTCTGCTCATGCAGCCACTTCCAGCCGGCGGCGTCCTCCTCCTTCTCGGCGAGCGCCTTGGGGAGCTTCACATTGTCACCCATGAGTTGCTCGACGAGGCCGGTCGCCTTGTCAACCGAGCCATCGCTGTTCTCGAGCAGCTTCATCAGGCCATCGACCAGCTCCTACTGCTTAATGAGGCCACCGAGAATGTCGTCGTCGCCAACCAAGGACTTCAGCAATGCCAGCTCGCCGCGATCGCCAACGCGACGAGTGCGCTTGTGAGAGCCCTCGCGTGCCCGTGAGAGCTTGTTCGAGTGCTCGGCGGCACGCCGAGACATTTCTTCTGCGGCTGCCTCTTCGCGGCGGGACCTCTCTAATGCTTCCACGGCCTTGCTCTTTGCTGCCTGGTTATATGTCCACCCGAAACTATTCCTACCAGTCATGGCAGAACGACTTGACAGGAAAGACCAGTTTTGTGGGTGATGAGGAGAGGAACTGTGAAGTAATTTTCGAGTGGGTAGTTTTTATAGCCCGGTGCTAAGTGTGAACACATATTAGTTTGATAGGTGTGAACAGATTTGCAATTACTTACTGCGTTGTAATCTGCAATGTGACAATAAACAAAGTAAAAATGTATTGATGGTTTTGGGCCTAAAAAGCCTGTTTCTTTTTTTATGGATCATCGCATACAGTTCTGTTGGATCAACCGTATGCCACACATCGGAAGCCCGAAATGTGGGACCATGTTCTCGGATGTACGTGTACGTGTCTGCCCAGTATCACACACGGTCAAGATATCACCATCGTGTCCTATGGATGTGTCGTCGTGTCTCCCACAGGGTGCCAGAAGGTTGACCACGTGGTTGCTCACTGTTGAGGCGGCCGCGGCGCGCTCTGCTCGCGTCCGTCCGCGCGTTTTTCTTGCCATTGAGGCGGCTGCGGCTTGCTCCGCTCTGGCATCCCTGTGCGCGCTCTGCTCGCCTTTGAGGCAAATTTACAATGGCAATGGTTAATGATTGTCTTACATATTCAAGATAATTTAAAATGCCACATGCGGCAAGGCCCAAAACACTCACGGCCAACATATGCATACAATTATAATAAAATATAGGCTAAAAGACTGAGTCGGTGGCCTTCCGACGACGGTCTTCTCGAACTCCATGATAACCATAGCACCCTTGCGGCCGTTCACTCCAAGTGTCCCGACCCGCCTCCGCCTACGGAGCTGCTTACGCTGGGAGGCTCTTGGGGCTTCTAGGCCCCTTCCAGAAGAGCTTGACAGCGTGCAATCGCGTGCATGATATCTCCACGGAACCGCTCCATTTCCATGTCTCTGGCCTGGTAGCAAATTTGGTCCATCACTTGCGTCCTTAGGATATCACGTTGGCGATGTTCTACTTCGTCGGGGACGTCAACTCCACCAAGGATGCGCTCGAGCCTGGCCACCACATCGTCGGGATCGAGGTTGACATGGCCGCAGCGGGTAATGATGAAGCCGCAGGCTGCCCGTGTCTTGACTGAATCGCAGAGGTCCTCTGCCCATTCCTTGCAGGGCATCAGGCTCTCGATGAGCACTGGTGACGGCGGCTCTTCGGGTGGGTCGTCGATCATGCCGCCGAGCAGCTCTGGATCTTTTGCACGGTGGATGGCAAACTGCTCATCACACCTCCTCTGCAATATGTCGATTGTGCGCCCAAGGACTGTCACACCGATACCGCTGCCGATGGGCCATGGTGCCTGCATCGGCCGTTGAAGCTCTTGCTCCCCAACCTGCTCCGGCTCGTTCATCTCATTGAAGATGTAACGCAGGTAGGGGTCGAAGTTGAAGCTTTGGTCGTTTCCTGGTATGCTTGGAATAACTAATGGTAGATGGGTGAGGACTAGATCTGCGCAGAGTGTCGTGATGGTGCGTTGCCGCCTGGGTTATATGCAGCAAGCCATTAGCTGGTGGCGGGAAATGGATGAGGGAAGAGGCATGGCTTTTACAATTCACCCATGTGGAGCATGGGAAGACTAAGTGGATCACACACACAACCCGAATACCGTATGCGGTGCCATGTGTTATTTATCACACACGTGTTAACATAAGGAAACCTGTGTGTAACTTACTAATCATCGCACACGAGTACTCGCAGAAACATCGTCTGCGATACTCCTAGCCACCGCAAGCAACTAGTTTGCGTTTTTCAAACAAACTTATACGAACAGAATCGCACACGAACTAACTATAGTAACCGTCTGTGTTGTAATTTCTCATCGCAAATAGTTCATCTGAGTGGGCTATTTGCTGCGTATCACACACATCTTGTTTACAAGAATCGTTTGTGTTCTTTTGGCTCATCGCAAATGCCGCATATCACGCACATCTTGTTAAGTTGAATCGTTTCTTTTCTCTTCCCTAACCGAAAACAGTTCGTCCGAGTGAACCGTATGCCGTATATCACACACACCTTGAACTGGCTGACCGTTTCTGTTGCATTCCCTAATAGCACACAGTTCATTAGAGTGAACTGTATGCCGTATATCGCACACACATTGATAGGGCTGCCCGTTTCTATTGTTCTACCTCATCGCAAACAGTTTTTTTGGATCAACCATATGCCCCGCATCGCACACGTAACTAAAATCTGAACCGTGTTTGATGTCTCCACCATCGCAAACATTTTGCATCTTTTTTGATGGGTTTTTTACATCCCTGTTTGCGATTAATGCATCGCACACAGTTTCGTCAAAGGGTCGCTGATCGTAGTGTCGCGTTAGCAGCATCCTGCAGTAGTGACCGGTCCATTATATGGAACTCCTTGAAAGAACTTCATTTTCTCGTGACGCATTTTGGCGCGTTGTCCCTATATTTTGTGACGTTGATACTAAGGATATTGTTTCCACATATGTATCTATGAATGTGAGGAATACCATCTTGTTCTTTTATGTCGCGCGCATACTTTACGTCATGCCACTTGGAGAAAAAAAAGGAGAATAAGGCTTATAGTCGCTATATTTTCTTGAATTTACAACCAAATGGGATTGCCCCGATTATAGAACATGTGCACAAAGAAATATTTGTCCTTACCAAGCGGGCAAATGTGTATACCCACCATAATCTGTCGAATTTCACTCCAAAGGTAGTGTAAATCTGTTCAAAAACTTGTCTGAAAAGCAGCGGCGAATGAGATTCTTTGACTTTCAAGTGTAAAAAGTCCACACGGGTAGTATTTCTTGGGTTTGCACCCTTGTTGCAACAATTTCGCGTACTTGTGGGTCAGAAACAGATGATGTATGGCAAAGTTATGACCGTTTTAGTGAACACCGGTCCATTATATGGCACTCCTTGAAAAAACTTCATTTTCCCGTGACGCGGTCAGCGCGTTATCCCAAAATTTTGTGACATCGATACTAAAGATATGACTACCACATATGTACTGATCGATGTGAGGAATACCCTCCGGTTATTTGCTGTCGCGCACATACTTTATGGCATGCCACTGGGCGAAAAAACGAGAAGAAGACTTATACTCGCTAGATTTTCTTGAATTTACGACCAAATGGGATTGCCCCGATCATAGAGGATGTGCATAAAGAAACGTTTGTCCTTACCAAGCGGGCTAAAGTATATAGGCACCACAATCTATCGAATTTCATTCCAAAGGAAGTGTCAATGGGTTCATAAAATTGTCTCAAAAGCAGCGGTGAATGATATTCTTTGACTTTCGAGTGCAATTTTTTTAGCTTAGGGCCTGAATATGATGGTCCTCTGGGGCTCCTGGCACAACCTGGGAGTATTTCTTGGGTTTGCACACTCATCGCGATCACTTTGAGTACTTGTGGGTCAGAAATAGACTCTGTATGGCAAAGTTATGACCGTTTTAGTGAACACCGGTCCATCATATGGCACTCCTTGAAAGAACTTCATTTTCTCGTGATGCGTTCTGGCGCGTTGTCCCAAAATTTTGTTACATCGATACTGAATTATGAGTGCGAGGAATACCATCTTGTTATTTGCTGTCGCGCACATACTTTACGGCATGCCACTTTGAGAAAAAAGGAGAATAAGGCTTATAGTCGCTACGTTTTTTTAAATTACGACCAAATGGGATTACCCCAATCATAGAGCATGTGCACAAAGAAACGTTTGTCCTTACCAAGCGGGCAAATGTGTATACCCACCATAATCTGTCGAATTTCACTCCAAAGAAATTGTAAATTGGTTTAAAAAAACTTGTCTGAAAAGCAGCGGCGAATGGGATTCTTTGACTTTCAATTGCAAAAAGTCCATGCGGGGAGTATTTCTTGGGCTTGCATGCTCGTGGCGACCATCTAGAGTACTTGTGGGTCAGAAACATACTATGTATGGCAAAGTTATGACCGTTTTAGTGAACACATGTCCATTATATGACACTCCTTGAAAGAACTTCATTTTCCCGTGACGCGTTCTGGCATGTTGTCGCAAAGTTTTATGACATTGATACTAAAGATATTATTTCCACAGATGTATTGATCGATGCGAGAGAATACCATCTTGTTCTTTGCTGTCGTGCACATACTTTATGGCATGCCACTAGGCGAAAAAAGGAGAAAAAGACATATAGTCGCTAGATTTTCTTGAATTTACGACCAAATGGGATTACCCCGATCATAGAGCGTGTGCACAAAGAAACGTTTGTCCTTATCAAGCGGGCCAATGTATAGACCCACCATAATCTGTCAAATTTCACTCCAAAGTGATGCGGAGCATCCCAAGGTCATCCCCATGGACCTACCTACGTCTCCCACGACACCACTTGGACCAACGACAAGAGCTCGAGCAAATCCTATCGAAGATAAGGTGAACTCGCTCCTCTCCTGATGAGGACATCAATACCATTGTTACACCCACAGCCCCTGCTGCTATACATACTGGACCAATTACTAGAGCTCGCGCACGCCAATTAAATTATCAGGTACTTTCGTTTCTTGGTAATGATTCTAATGTTCATGAGAATATGATGCTGCCTAAATTGGATACATTTGTTTTGCTTACAAATGAAGGGCCTGTCATGGATAAGAGGGATGAACACTGGAGCAAGACCAAGCATGGAGATGATGGCATGCGCGAGGGGAACAAGAACGGAGTTACAAGTGATGATTTCAGGACTTTGAAGCCACCATAATGAGTGCATGAAGCCTTGGACGAAATATACAAGATGCCACTTCATAATATTCGTCCATAGGCTATTCTAGGTGCCGCATCACCTTATTATTGGGCCAGGCCCATGTAATTTTGAAATACATAAGTATAGGTTGTTTTTAGAGTCTGTATGTGTGGGGAAACAAGAGATAGGGTTGGTTTCGGACCCCTTCCCCAAGGGCCATGAAATTCCCCCCTCTTCCTCCATATATACAGCCCTTAGGGCACCGTTTAGACTTTGGGTTTTGTTTAGATTAAATGTTCGCCATAGTTGCAACTTCGCGTACTTCATTTGTGTTCAACGACCAGACAAAGGCGTCAAAGAACCCCACCTTCATTAATAAAGCTTTCCTCTTTTATTCGCAATATCCAGATTGCAATCTCAGTTTCTTGCTTGACCTTCGTTTGCTCGCAGGAAATAGACCCTCGTGGTCAGGTTGATCATGCTCCGACGTGGTAAATAACCCCTCGGAAGTTGGTTTAGCGATTGCTAAGGCGCGACGTCTTCGCACGTTTGTAGTCGGATCGTCAAAGTAGACTCCCACAGAAAACGATTGCTATCTCATCGAAACATCGGGACACCTTCGCCTCTATCAAGTGGTATCAGATTTCCAGGTTGCTCGGTGAGACTTTCCAGTTTTTCGTAGTTTAGATCGAGTCTGTCCTTCATACCTATAGTCCACGAAAAAGCCACAAAAAAATTAGGGTTAGTTCATCATATCCGAACCAGTCTGAGCCTTTGCATAGTCTTTTCAGTATTTTGCTTTGTTGAATTTCTGGTTGCATCGTCGTGTCTAGTTCCTGGTCTTAGAGTCTAGTCTTTTAGAGTTTCGAGTTCTAGTCATAAGTTGTCACGCCACCGCCGCACCATCACCAATCCGTATCCATATACCACCACCAATCCATATCCATATACCGCCACCAATCCGTATCCATATACCACCACCGCAGCCATATCCTACCACCATATATCCACCACCAATCCGAGTTACTTTCATATTAGGTTTGTTTTCGAGGTCCGTCTAATTTCTGATTCGTGTTTCCTTGTCTGGAGACCCCCGGGCGGTTTTTAGGCCAAAATTTTGGCAGACGAAAATATTTTTTCCCTATCCTGTTTTCAGGCTTTTCCGAGTCTTTTGAGCCACGTGCCATCATAGTGATTTTTTGTCGCACTTTTTCGTCGTCGCTGCCCTGATTTCGAAAAAAAAGTAAAAAAAAAATTTCATGCCCATCCTGTCAGTTTGACCTGGGAAGAGTTTTGAGACACTCGCCATTATAGTGATTTTTCACAAAAAAATTAGGAGCGCAAAAAAAAGAGCGCCAAAAAATACAAAGCAATTTTTTTTTCCAGAGTGTGCTTTTCCCTTGTTTCCGTGCAGCGCCGTGATTTTGCTAGTGTTCTAGGCTCGCGTCTCTAGCACGGTCTAGCCTAGGACCAGCACAGTACCGTCGTTGAGCGTTTATTCAACTTTGCATCTCTGAATTGATTATTGCTGACCCTTTTTGCTACCATATTATAAGCCTTCCGAGCTCCACATACATCTACATCGTGCGTTTGACTCCCCCTAGTAATCGCTCTATCCAAGCTTTGAGAGTTTTGACTACATCGGTTGCCGATCACCGCCTACTGCTGGGTAAGAACTGGTAAGAATTTGAGATTTGCTTGACGGATTTGTGACACCCACCACCACCACCACTTGTTAGTAGTCTGTAGGATCATATTCTTGTGTGTTTCTATTGCTGCTAACCATGCCAGGATCACAAGCCGACGAGATTGACTGGGAGAACTTAACGAACAAGGAGCTTCATGATAAGTTTCAGCAAATGATGACTGAACAGGTACAAGATGTGCTGAACAATTTTGAAGAGGCCATGGAGAAGATCACTGGCCTTGAGAAGATGTTCGAAACAAAACTCGATAAAAGATTTAATGAACTGCTTGCGCGTTTTCCACCACCGGCTGCACCCGTCGCACCTCTGCAACAACAACAACAACAACGACGACTACCTCCACGTCGCGAAACAGCCCTCCGCCAAGCGAGCCGTGTCCTTCTGCAGCCTAGCCAAACTGTTGGTGCTCCTGTTGATACTTCTGTGGCTCCTGCTGCTGAAGAGGCGGAGGATGATTATGTGGGAGATTACGAGGATGAAGTTGATCAAAATCAGAACTACGTGCAACCACCAGCACCACAACCGCCAGGTCGTCCACATGCAAATAATCACAATGGTAGGGCTCTCCCTCGGGTACGAGATCATGACCATCTTCCTAAACTGAAATTGAATATTCCACCATTTGAGGGTAGATATGTTCCTGATATATATCTTACTTGGGAGTTAGAAACCGAACAACGTTTTACATGTTTAGAATATCCCGAGGAGAGACGTATTGCTGCTGCACTTTGTGCTTTCACTAGTTTTGCTTGCGTGTGGTGGTCTGAACATCGTAGATTATATCCGAATAATATTCCAACTACTTGGGCTGCTTTGAAAACTGGAATGCATACTCGTTGGGTTCCACCATATTATCAACGTGAATTACTTCAAAAATTGCAGCTTTTAAGACAAGGAAAAAATTCTGTAGAGGAATATTATCAGGAATTACAAACTGGCATGAATAGATGTGGTATTGTTGAGGATAATGAAGCTATGCTTGCACGTTTTATGGGTGGATTAAATAGAGAGATTCAGACCATTCTAGAGTATAAGGATTATAATAATATCACTCGTTTATTCCATCTTGCTTGTAAAGCTGAACATGAAGTGCAGGATCGACAGGCATTGGCACGAACTAACTTTTCTGCCGGTCGACCTTCATCATGGACACCACGTGCATCCTCTACTTCCACTGCACCATCACCTCCATCAGGTGCCACCTCCAACCGTGATACAAGAAAGCAGGCACAACCACCACTATCTGCCAAGAGCACACCTGTCGGGCCTGCACAGAGCTCTTCTTCTTCCATGGCATCAACATGCCACACAAGTGATATCATTTGTCGTCGCTATAAGGGAAGAGGTCATTATGCGAGAGAATGCAAATCTCAGCGTGTGATGATTGCTACCGAGGATGGTGGGTATGAGTCTGCTAGTGACTATGATGAGGAGACTTTGGCTCTTATTACACGTGAAGAACATGGTGGAGATGATTCTGATCATGAGACGCAATACATGGCTCCTGAAGATGTTGACTGGTATAAATGTTTAGTTGCTCAACGTGTTTTGAGTGTGCAAGTTACACAAGCTGAGCAAAATCAGAGGCATAATTTGTTCCATACAAAGGGAGTTGTGAAGGAACGTTCTATTCGCGTCATCATAGATGGAGGGAGGTGCAACAACTTGGCTAGCATGGAGATGGTGGAGAAGCTATCTCTCACCACAAGGCCACATCCACATCCTTACTACATCCAATGGTTC
This sequence comes from Triticum aestivum, assembly GCF_018294505.1. Classification (NCBI taxonomy): domain Eukaryota; kingdom Viridiplantae; phylum Streptophyta; class Magnoliopsida; order Poales; family Poaceae; genus Triticum; species Triticum aestivum. The sequence continues at coordinate 230,722,786 of NC_057811.1, read as the reverse complement.
AATAACAGCGGCAAGGTTCAGGTAACACGTACTGTTCGTGTGCATTTTAGTATCTCTACATATGCTGATTATGTTGATTGTGATGTGGTACCTATGCAAGCATGTTCCTTATTACTTGGTAGACCATGGCAATTTGATAAAAATTCTGTACACCATGATAGAAACAATCAGTATACTCTTGTTCATAAGGATACAAATATTACTTTGCTTCCTATGACTCCTGATTCCATTTTCAATGATGATATTCATAGAGCTAATAAAGCAAAACAGGAGAAAAATAAGAGTGAAAATCAGATTGTGGCAAAAGAATTTGAGCATCAAATGAAGCCTAATAATAAACCATCTAGTGTTGCCTCTGAAATTAAATTGAAAAGTGCATGTTTACTTGCCACCAAATATGATATTGATGAGCTAGTTTTTAGCAAATCTGTTTGCTATGCTTTTGTGTGCAAAGAGGCATTATTTTCATTCGAGGACGTGCCTTCCTCTTTGCCCCCTGCTGTCACTAACATTTTGCAGGAGTTCGCTGACGTCTTTCCACAAGACGTGCCACCGGGATTACCACCTATTCGAGGGATTGAGCATCAAATTGACTTAATTCCCGGTGCATCGCTACCCAACAGTGCACCATATCGTACCAATCCAGAGGAGACGAAGGGGATTATGCGTCAAATACAGGAGCTGCTCGACAAAGGTTATATTTGCGAATCTCTTAGTCCTTGTGCTGTTCCTATTATTCTAGTGCCGAAAAAGGATGGTACGTCACGTATGTGTGTTGATTGTAGAGGCATTAATAATATTACTATTCGTTATCGTCATCCTATTCCTAGGCTAGATGATATGCTTGATGAATTGAGTGGCTCTACAATATTCTCCAAAGTTGATTTGCGTAGTGGATACCATCAAATTCGTATGAAATTGGGAGATGAATGGAAAACAGCTTTTAAAACTAAGTTTGGTTTATATGAGTGGTTAGTCATGCCTTTTGGGTTAACTAATGCACCTAGTACTTTCATGAGACTAATAAACGAAGTTTTACGTGCTTTCATTGGACGATTTGTGGTAGTCTATTTTGATGATATACTGATTTATAACAAATCTTTGGAAGAACATTTGCAACATTTACGTGCTGCTTTTATTGCTCTACGTGATGCACGTTTGTTTGGTAACCTTGGGAAGTGCACCTTTTGCACCGACCAAGTATCTTTTCTTGGCTATGTTGTTACTCCACAGGGAATTGAAGTTGATAAAGCAAAGATTGAAGCTATTGAGAGTTGGCCGCAGCCCAAAACGGTCACACAAGTGTGGGGTTTTCTTGGACTCGCTGGTTTCTATAGGCGTTTTGTGAGAGATTTTAGCACCATTGCTGCACCTCTCAATGAGCTTACAAAGAAGGATGTGCCTTTTGTTTGGGGTACCACATAGGAAGAAGCCTTCACGGTATTCAAGGATAAGTTGACACATGCTCCTTTACTCCAACTTCCTGATTTTAATAAGACTTTTGAGCTTGAATGTGATGCTAGTGGGATTGGATTAGGAGGTGTGTTATTACAAGATGGCAAACCTGTTGCATACTTTTCTGAAAAATTGAGTGGGCCTAGTCTGAATTATTCTACTTATGATAAAGAATTATATGCTCTTGTTCGGACTTTAGAAACATGGCAACATTATTTATGGCCCAAAGAATTTGTTATACATTCTGATCATGAATCTTTGAAACATATTAAAAGTCAAGCTAAACTGAATCGTAGACACGCTAAATGGGTTGAATTCATTGAGACTTTCCCTTATGTAATTAAACACAAGAAGGGTAAAGAAAATGTTATTGCTGATGCATTGGCTCGTCGCTATACTATGCTTTCCCAACTTGACTTCAAAATATTTGGTTTGGAGACCATCAAAGATCAATATGTGCATGATGCTGATTTTAAAGATGTAATGCAGAATTATAAAGAAGGAAGAATGTGGAACAAGTTCGTCGTTAATGATGGATTTGTGTGCCGTGCTAACAAGCTATGCATTCCAGCTAGCTCCGTTCGTCTTTTGTTGTTGTAGGAGGCGCATGGAGGAGTATTAATGGGACAGTTTGGCATGAAGAAGACGGAGGACGTACTTGCTACACATTTCTTTTGGCCAAAGATGAGACGGGATGTTGAGCGTTTTGTTGCTCGCTGCACTACATGTCAAAAAGCTAAGTCATGACTCAATCCCCATGGTTTATATATGCCTTTGCTTGGACCTACTGTTCCTTGGGAGGATATATCAATGGACTTTGTTTTAGGTTTACCTCAAACAAAGAAGGGGAGGGATAGCATATTTGTTGTCGTGGATAGATTCTCGAAAATGGCACACTTTATACCATGTCATAAAAGCGATGATGCTGTCAATGTTGCTGATTTGTTCTTTCGTGAAATTATTCGCTTGCATGGTGTGCCAAATACTATTGTTTCAGATCGTGATACTAAATTTCTTAGCCACTTTTGGAGATGTTTATGGGCTAAGTTGGGGACTAAACTGCTTTTTAGTACTACATGTCATCCCCAAACTAATGGACAAACTGAAGTAGTCAATAGAACATTGTCTACCATGTTTAGGGCTGTTTTGAAGAATAACAAGAAAATGTGGGAAGAATGCTTGCCTCATATTGAATTTGCTTATAATCGTTCATTGCATTCTACTACTAAGATGTGCCCTTTTGAAATTGTGTATGGTTTCCTACCTCGTGCACCTATTGATTTGTTGCCTCTTCCATCTTCGGAGAAGGTTAATTTTGATGCTAAACAACGTGCTGAATTGATTTTAAAAATGCATGAGTTAACTAAGGAAAACATTGAGCGTATGAATGCTAGATATAAACTTGCTGGAGATAAGGGTAAAAAACATGTTGTGTTTGCACCTGGAGATCTTGTTTGGTTACATTTGCGTAAGGATAGATTTCCTGATTTGCGCAAATCGAAGGTAATGCCACGTGCTGATGGTCCTTTTAAGGTGTTATAGAAAATAAATGATAATGCATATAAACTTGAGCTGCCTGCAGATTTTGGGGTTAGTCCCACTTTTAACATTGCAGATATGAAGCCTTATTTGGGTGAGGAAGATGAGCTTCCGTCGAGGACGACTTCATTTCAAGAAGGGGAGGATGATGAGGACATCAATACCATTGTTACACCCACAACCCCTGCTGCTATACATACTGGACCAATTACTAGAGCTCACGCACGCCAATTAAATTATCAGGTACTTTCGTTTCTTGGTAATGATTCTAATGTTCATGAGAATATGTTGCTGCCTTAATTGGATACATTTGTTTTGCTTACAAATGAAGGGCCTGTCATGGATAAGAGGGATGAACACTAGAGCAAGACCAAGCATGGAGATGATGGCATGCGCGAGGGGAACAAGAACGGAGTTACAAGTGATGATTTCAGGACTTTGAAGCCACCATAATGATTGCATGAAGCCTTGGACAAAATATACAAGATGCCACTTCATAATATTTGTCCATAGGCTATTCTAGGTGCTGCGTCGGGCCAGGCCCATGTAATTTCGAAATACATAAGTATAGGCTGTTTTTAGAGTCCGTATGTGTGGGGAAACAAGAGATAGGGTTGGTTTCGGACCCCTTCGCCAAGGGCCACGAAATTCCCCCCTCTTCCTCCATATATACTGCCCTTAGGGCACCGTTTAGACTTTGGGTTTTGTTTAGGTTAAAAGTTCGCCATAGCTGCAACTTCGCGTACTTCGTTTGTGTTCAACGACCAGACAAAGGCGTCACAGAACCCCGCCTTCATTAATAAAGCTTTCCTCTTTTATTCGCAATATCCAGATTGCAATCTCAGTTTCTTGCTTGATCTTTGTTTGCTCGCAGGAAATAGACCCTCGTGGTTAGGTTGAGCGTGCTCCGGCGTGGTAAATAACCCCTCGGAAGTTGGTTTAGCGATTTCTAAGGCGCGACGTCTTCGCACGTTCGTAGTCGGATCGTCAAAGTCGACTCCCACAGAAAACGATTGCTATCTCATCGAAACATCGGACACCTTCGCCTCTATCATCTCCAAACTACCACTTTCTACATATGAGACATGGATACTACCTCCAGCGGAGACCCTATGTGTGATCAGGTATTTGGAGGAGGGCCATGGAGCAGCTCCACTCAACGGAGAAGACGTCGAGGACACCAAGTACAAGGACCAAGAGAAGGAGCTGCCAAAAAGTCTCCAGACATCGGACGATCGAGTCTTGTCGGACGTCCGACGCCTAAAGCTCCAGCCAGCTGGACAAGTCCCAGCCTGGGCATGCTCCAGCGACCGGACGACCGATGTCGATCGGATGTCCGACACCTCCCAGCCCGGACAACCGACCACCACCGAACGACCGACACTACCATCACCGAGCCAAAACATCGAAAGTATGGAAGCCTCCGGACGACCGACGTCTCCGAAGTCCGACCCCGGCCGGACGACCGACAAAACCTAGTCAGAGCCGAAACATCGTACTTCCGACAAGTAACGGACGTCTAGACCATCGCGAGCCTTCGGACGACCGATGATTGTCAGACGTCCGACACATGTGTGTTGACAGTGTGTTGGGCCGAGGCCCATGTACCCCTTCGTCCACTAAGACTATAAATAGACCTCCTCCTCCCTCTTTCAAGGGTTTGCAATGTGATAGCTCATTTGAGAGATAGAGCTTTTGATGTGAAGCATCCTATGGACATCACCATGTCAAGAGTCCAATTGGCAAGTGACACGTGCCACATCTACTTCATACATACAAAGGTGAATCATCTCCTTTACACGTGTCCACTTGTACCTCTCGAGGATGGTATACTACTTGACCCCTCTCTCGTGTGCATACATAGGTGTGAGCGGAGCTGCACATTCATCGAGGAGGAGTCCAAGAAGAAGAGAACATCTACACCATCCAAGCGGGAGGCCTGGAAGCGGAGAAGGAAGCGCCAAGAAGAATGCAGCAGCTCCCAGGCGGCCCCGTGCGCACGGGCGTGTACCGTGCCCACGGGCCTCGCGGACCCCGTGCGCACGGGCTCATGCGCCAGGTCTCTCGATACCCCGTGCGCACGGGCTCCACTTACCCCGTGCACACGGGGCCCCCTTGTGCGTGGCTGATTGGGCTTGGCCCTTGTATCCCCATCTCGTCCCTACTTACCCCTTCATCCCTTGGACCTATATATACGCCCCTTCCTCCTCCATTTAGACTTAGCTAAGAATAGATCTAAACATTAGATCTTAGCTCATGTATCTCCCCTTGTGGGATTCCTCTTGAGAGAGAAGACTCCATTGGAGTACAAGACCTCCATTGGAGATGATCCCTAGTGGATAAAGCCCCCCATGTAGGGAAGGATCTATCTAGATCATCAAGCCCTCATCTTCTTCATAGGATTTGGGATGAACTCTACCATGTATCTTGTTTCCCTTTGATTTTTCATGTACCTTGTGGATCTTATGTGTTTGTTGGTCTAGTGGATGTGTGATTGGACTTGTTCTTGAGTGTTCCTCTTGTTTTCTCCCTTGTGTTAATCTTGTTCTTGGGGATCCCCCCTCCAATTCGTGAAAGATCTCTCCATAGGGTTCCGCCCTACAACATCTTGGTATCTAGAGCCACGTTGATCATGAAATTGGAGTCCCCTCTTTGTTTTTCTAGCCTAATTTTGCCTCTTCTTGCCCAATTTCGAAAACTCCCCACAAAAAGAGCCATCCCAATTTTTTTGTGATTTGAAGTTTCTTGTGATTTTTTGTTGATTTTGATCCGTGGATCTGGTGCTAGCAAGTAGATCTAACTCCTATTGCGTCCCCATACCCCAATTTTTCTTTCCCCCATTGAATTTGACAAGAAAATCGCGAAATTTCCGCCTACCCCGTGCCCACGGGCCCCCGAAAAGTCTCTGGACACCCCGTGCCCACGGACCTGTACCGTGCGCACGGGACCCTGTGCGCACGGCCTTTGACCCCGTGTGCACGGCCCTCCAGAATCAGCCGCGTGCACTTTACGTTTTCGGCTACAACTTCCACTCCTGAACTCCGATTTGGGTGTTCTTTGGCTCGTTGAAAAGCTAGCGACGTGCCCGAGCTGATCATAGTTTTACCACCATTTGACTCCATCAAATTTCCTCCATTTTTGCATCTTTTGCATAGGCCCTACGCCATAGCTTCCGCACCACCACATACAACTTCCACAAACTAACCCATTTCGGTTCTTATTGCATTTGTGGTTGTTTGAGTTGTGATTTGAGTCTCCTAAGGTGTTTCGGCTACTTAGGGACGGTTACATCTTCATCAACCATCGGCGACTTGTATCGTTCCAGCGACTACATCCACCACGACATTCCGCATCGACGACGACCATCCATCCTTTGAGACCATCTTCAACCGGAAGCAAGGTCGGTTACCCCCCGACTTCGTGAAAGGTCAAGTGTGACGAAGGTATCCATTCCATCATAAACTTTTCCTTCCTTTCCATTACATCTTGATAGCCCCACCATCTTTGCGAATACCTTCATACCTACCTTCATACCTATTAAGACTAGCTATCCGAGTATTGTCGGGCTTCGCGAAAACTTGCGCACCTTAGTGATACGATATCATATTGTTGCATCATTGGATATATCATATTGTGCAATTGCTTGATCCCGTGCATATCTTGTGATACCTATCTCATATTTGTGGTTGAGGCTCAATAAGAGAAGTGGAAAGGGAGAAGAGCAAAAAAAGCTTTTAAGCAAGAAAAGAATGATCATAAGCATATAAGCAAAAGAGAGTTGAGCATGAAAATAGATACTTGTACATGAGGATACATGGAATAGGAAACATTTAGCTTGCATACATATAGGTTGGTGCCAAGTGGTGAATCGTGTCCAAATGTGCAATCAAGCTAGTGCTCTCCTAGTGTTTGTGCAACATGAGCTTAGTCTTCGTTAGGCAATTTTGCGTTGCTCATCCCTATAGTTGCACAAGCCCCATTATCCCACCGTGTGTGTTTCTTTATTGCCCTCCTCTATATTTGTGATCACTTTCTTTGCATTTTGAGTCCTTTGGATTTATTTCAACATTTACAATATCTTGGACTTCAATTTGCATGAAATTTGTGCCACTTGTCCTAACCAAGCCACTCAATAAGCTTTACCTCGTAGGTGTGAGTGAACAAGTCCGGTACCAATTCCACTATTCTTTCATTTCACATTGTGTGATACGAGATACATCATCAACTTTGGGAAAAGGTAGCTTGGTATTGTTTATCTCATTTCCTACTCAAGTTTTCTCGAGTCTTGTGATGGATAGGCAAAGCACATCATCTCCGGTCTACAACCACGACGACGAGTTTGATGCTATGAAGAACTTCATCGATGCCAAGATGGACAAGAACATGGAGGAGCTCAAGGTCCTCATCAACAAGTGCAAGGGGTCTTCCTCATCTTCGAGACGACGCACAAGTGCAAAGACTCCCAATCTACCATCTCCGGCAAGTACACACAAGCATCGACATCGACAGGACTGTGAAGAGCGAACTTCGGGACATGAGTTGGCTGCTCTGCCAACCCCGTGCGCACGGGCTACATAGAGCCACGACATCAACCTCAAGACTACGGCTTCTTCAACACCTTTGGCATCTTCGCCAAGTGACTTCAAGGCATCTTCGCCTTCGGACGTACGACATCTTTGCCTACTCCACGAGCTCAAGTCCACTACTCCCTCGAGCTACAACGACTTCTACATCACCGAGGAGATTCCATTCTTTGGGACTAATGACCCCGATGAATACCTCAAGTGGGAGTGCAAGATGGATGACTACCTCTGATAGAGGCAAAGGTGTCCCGTCTTTTGATGAGATGATAACTATTGATTTGGTGGAGACGACTTTGACGATCCGACTACAAACGTGCAACGACGTTGCACCTTAGCAATCGCTAAACCAACTCCGTGAGGTTATTGACCACGCCGGAGCACGATCAACCTGACCACGAAGGTCTATTCCTGCAAGCAATCGAAGAACAAGCAAGAATATGATTAAGCAATCTAAATATTGCGAATATGGATGAAGTATTGATAAAAGTTGGGTTTCATAAGCGGTCTTGGTCTGGTCGTTGGACACAAATGAAGTACACGAAGTTGCAGCGATCGCTAACTTTTAACTAAATAAAACCCAAAGTCTAAACGGTGCCCTAAGGGCTGTATATATGGAGGAAGAGGGGGGAATTTCGTGGCCCTTGGGGAAGGGGTCCGAATCCAACCCTATCTCTTGTTTCCCCACACATACGGACTCTAAAAACAGCCTATACTTATGTATATCTCGAAATTACATGGGCCTGGCCCAATAATAAGGTGACGCAGCGCCTAGAATAGCCTCTAGACGAAATTTATGAAGTGGCATCAAAGTCCTGAAATCATCACTTGTAACTCCGTTCTTGTTCCCCTTGCGCATGCCATAAACTCCATGCTTGTTCTTGCTCCAATGTTCATCCTTCTCCAAGCTAGGCCCTTCATTTGTAAGCAAAACAAATGTATCCAATTTAGGCAGCATCATATTCTCATGAACATTAGAATCGTTACCAAGAAACGAAAGTACCTGGTAATTTAATTGGCGTGCGCGAGCTCTAGTAATTGGTCCAGTATATGTAACAGTAGGGGTTGTGGGTGTAACAATGGTATTGATGCCCTCATCATCCTCCCCTTCTTGAAATGAAGTCGTCCTCGACGGAAGCTCATCTTCCTCACCCAAATAAGGCTTCAAACTACAATGTTAAAAGTGGGACTAACCCCAAAATCTGCAGGTAGCTCAAGTTTATATGCATTATCATTTATTTTCTCTAACACCTTAAAAGGACCAGCAGCACGTGGCATTAGCTTTGATTTGCGCAAATTGGGAAATCTATCCTTACGCAAATGTAACCAAACAGGATCTCCAGGTGCAAACACAACATGTATTCTACCCTTATCTCTCGCAAGTTTATATCTAGCATTCATACGCTCAATGTTTTCCTTAGTTAACTCATGCATTTTTAAAATCAATTCAGCACGTTGTTTAGCATCAAAATTAACCTTCTCCGAAGATGGAAGAGGCAACAAATCAATAGGTGCACGAGGTAGGAAACCATACACAATTTCAAAAGGGCACATCTTAGTAGTAGAATGCAACGAACGATTATAAGCAAATTAAATATGAGGCAAGCATTCTTCCCACATTTTCTTATTATTATTCAAAATAGCCCTAAGCATACTAGACAATGTTCTATTGACTACTTCAGTTTGTCCATCAGTTTGGGGGTGACATGTAGTACTAAAAAGCAGTTTAGTCCGCAACTTAGCCCATAAACATCTCCAAAAGTGGCTAAGAAATTTAGTATCACAATCTGAAACGATAGTATTTGGCACACCATGCAAGCGAATTTTTTCACGAAAGAACAAATCAGCAACATTAACAGCATCATCGCTTTTATGACATGATATAAAGTGTGCCATTTTCGAGAATCTATCCACGACAACAAATATGCTATCCCTCCCCTTCTGTGTTCGAGGTAAACCTAAAACAAAGTCCATAGATATATCCTCCAAAGGAACACTAGGTACAGGCAAATGCATATATAAACCATGAGGATTGAGTCGTGACTTAGCTTTTTGACATGTAGTGCAGCGAGCAACAAAACGCTCAACATCCCGTCTCATCTTTGGCCAAAAGAAATGTGTAGCAAGTATATCCTCCGTCTTCTTCACGCCAAAGTGTTCCATTAGTCCTCCTCCATGCGCCTCCTGCATCTACAAAAAATGAACGGAGCTAGCTGGAATGTATAGCTTGTTAGCACCAAACACAAATCCATCGTTAACGACGAACTTGTTCCATGTTCTACGTTCTTTACAATTCTGTAATACATCTTTAAATTCAGCATCATGCACATATTGATCTTTGATGGTCTCCAAACCAAATATTTTAAAGTCAATTTGTGAAAGCATAGTATAATGACGAGACAATGCATCAGCAATAACATTTTCTTTACCCTTCTTGTGTTCATAAGGGAAAGTCTCAATGAATTCAACCCATTTAGCATGTCTACAGTTCAGTTTTGCTTGACTTTTAGTGTGTTTCAAAGATTTATGATCAGAATGTATAACAAATTCTTTGGGCCATAAATAATGTTGCCATGTTTCTAAGGTCCGAACAAGAGCATATAATTCTTTATCATAAGTAGAATAGTTCAGACTAGGCCCACTCAATTTTTCACAAAACTATGCAACAGGTTTGCCATCTTGTAATAACACACCTCCTAATCCAATTTCACTAGCATCACATTCAAGCTCAAAAGTCTTATTAAAATCAGGAAGTTGGAGTAAAGGAGCATGTGTCAACTTATCTTTCAATACCATGAAGGCTTCGTCCTATGCGGTACCCCAAACAAAAGGCACATCCTTCTTTGTAAGCTCGTTGAGAGGTGCAACAATGGTGCTAAAATCTCTGACAAAACGCCTATAGAAACCAGCAAGTCCAGGCAAACTCCTCACTTGTGTGACTGTTTTGGGCTGCGGCCAACTCTCAATAGCTTCAATCTTGGCTTTATCAACTTCAATTCCCTATGGAGTAACAACATACCCAAGAAAAGATACTCGGTCGGTGCAAAAGGTGCACTTCCCAAGGTTGCCAAACAAACGTGCATCACGTAGAGCAATAAAAACAGCACGTAAATGTTCCAAATGTTCTTCCAAAGATTTGCTATAAATCAGTATATCATCAAAATAGACTACCACAAATCGTCCAATGAAAGCACGTAAAACTTCGTTCATTAGTCTCATGAAAGTACTAGGTGCATTAGTTAACCCAAAAGGCATGACTAACCACTTATATAAACCAAACTTAGTTTTAAATGTTGTTTTCCATTCATCTCCCAATTTCATACGAATTTGATGGTATCCACTACGCAAATCAACTTTGGAGAATATTGTAGAGCCACTCAATTCATCAAGCATATCATCTAGCCTAGGAATAGGATGACGATAATGAATAGTAATATTATTAATGCCTCTACAATCAACACACATACGCGACGTACCATCCTTTTTAGGCACTAATAGGAACAGCACAAGGACTAAGAGATTCGCGTATATAACCTTTGTCGAGCAGCTCATGTACTTGACGCATAATCTCCTTCGTATCCTCTGGATTGGTAAGGTATGGTGCACGGTTGGGTAGCGATGCACCGGGAATTAAGTCAATTTGATGCTCAATACCTTGAATAGGTGGTAATCCTGGTGCCACGTCTCGTGGGAAAATGTCAATGAACTCCTGCGAAATATTAGTGACAGCAGGGGGGCGCAGAGGAAGGCACGTCCTCGAATAAAAATAAAGCCTGTTTGCACACATAACCATAGCAAACAGATTTGCTAAAATCTAGCTCACCAATATCAGATTTTGTGGCAAGTAAACATGCACTTTTCAATTTAATTTCAGAAGCGACACTGGATGGTTTATTATTAAGTTTCATTTGTTGCTCAAATTCTTTTGCCACAATCTGATTTTCACTCTTATTTTTCCCCTGTTTTGCTTTACTAGCTCTATTAATATCATCTTTCAAAATGGAATCAGAAGTCATAGGAAGCAAAGTAATATTTTTATCCTTATGAACAAGAGTATACTGATTGTTTCTACCATGGTGTACATAAATTTTATCAAATTGCCATGGTCTACCAAGTAATAAGGAACATGCTTGCATAGGTACCACATCACAATCAACATAATCAGCATATCTAGAGATACTAAAATGCACACGAAATAGTATGTGTTACCTTAACCTTGCTGCTGTTGTTAAACCATTGGATGTAGTAAGGATGTGGATGTGGATGTGGTCTTGTGGTGAGAGATAGCTTCTCCACCATTTCCATGCTAGCCAAGTTGTTGCAGCTCCCTCCATCTATGATGACGCGAATAGAACGGTCCTTCACAACTCCCTTTGTATGGAACAAATTATGCCTCTGATTTTGCTCAGCTTGTGTAACCTACACACTCAAAACACGTTGAGCAACCAAACATTCATACCTATCAGCATCTTCAGGAGCCGTGTATTGCGTCTCATGATCGGAATCATCTCCACCGTGTTCTTCACGTGTAATAAGAGCCAAAGTCTCCTCATCATAGTCACTAGCGGACTCATACCCACCATCCTCAGTAGCAATCATCACACGCTGAGATTTGCATTCTCTCGCATAATGACCTCTTCCCTTACAACAACGACAAATAATATCACTTGTGTGCCTTGTTGATGCCATGGAAGAAGAAGAGCTCTGTGCAGGCCCGGCAGGTGTGATCTTGGCAGATAGTGGTGGTTGTGCCTGCTTTCTTGTATCACGGTTGGAGGTGGCACCTGATGGAGGTGATGGTGCAGTGGAAGTAGAAGATGCACGTGGTGTCCATGACGAAGGTCGACCTGCAGAAAAGTTAGCTCGCGCCAATGCCTGTCGATCATGCACTTCACGTTCAGCTTTACACGCAAGATGGAATAAACGAGTGATATTATTATACTCCTTATACTCTAGAATGGTCCGAATCTCTGTATTTAATCCACCCATAAAACATGCAAGCATAGCTTCACTATCCTCAACAATACCACATCTAATCATGCCAGTTTTTAATTCCTGATAATATTCCTCTACAGAATTTTTTCCTTGTCTTAAACGCTGCAATTTTTGGAGTAATTCACGTTGATAATATGGTGGAGCCCAACGAGTACGCATAGCAGTTTTCAAAGCAGCCCAAGTAGTTGGAATATTATTCGGATATAATCTACGATGTTCAGACCACCACACACAAGAAAAATGAGTGAAAGCACAAAGTGCAGCCGCAACACGTCTCTCCTCGGGATATTCTAAACATGTAAAACATTGTTCGGTTTCTAACTCCCAAGTAAGATATATATCAGGAACATATCGACCCTCAAATGGTGGAATATTCAATTTCAGTTTAGGAAGATGGTCATGATCTCGTACCTAAGAGAGCCCTACCATTGTGATTATTTGCATGTGGACGACCTGGTGGTTGTGGTGCTTGTGGTTGCATGTAGTTCTGATTTTGATCAACCTCATCCTTGTAATGTCTCGCATAATCATCCTCGTCCTCATCGGGAACAGGAGCCACAGACGTATCAACAGCAGCACCAACAGTTTGGCCATGCTGAAGAGGGACACGGCTCGCTCGGCGGAGGGTTGTTTCGCGACGTGGAGGTAGTCGTTGTTGTTGTTGTTGTTGTTGTTGTTGTTGTTGTTGTTGTTGTTGTTGTTGTTGTTGTTGTTGTTGTTGCAGAGGTGCGGCAGGTGCAGCCGGTAGTGGAAGACGCGCAAGAAGTTCATTAAATCTGTTATCGAGCTTTGTTTCGAACGTCTTCTCAAGGCCAGTGATCTTCTCCATGGCCTCTTCAAAATTGTTCAGCACATCTTGCACCTGTTCAGTCATCATTTGCTGAAACTTATCATGAAGCTCCTTGTTCGTTAAGTTCTCCCAGTCAATCTCGTCGGCTTGTGATCCTGGCATGGTTAGCAGTAATAGAAACACACAAGAATATGATCCTACAGACAACTAACAAGTGGTGGTGGTGGTGGGTGTCACAAATCCGTCAAGCAAATCTCAAATTCTTACCAGTTCTTACCCAGTAGCAGGCGGTGATCGGCAACCAATGTAGTCAAAACACCCAAAGCTTGGATAGAGCGATTACCAGGGAGAGTCAAACGCACGATGTAGATGTATGTGGAGCTGGGAAGGCTTAAAATATGGTAGCAAAAAGTGTCAGCAATAATCAATTCAGAGATGCAAAGTTGAATTAACGCTCAACGACGGTACTGTGCTGGTCCTAGGCTAGACCCTGCTAGAGACGCGAGCCTAGAACACTATCAAAATCACGGCGCTGCACGTAAACAAGGGAAAAAGCACACTTTGGAAAAAAATCGTCCTGTTTTTTTTGGCGCTCTTATTTTTTTGCGCTTCTTTTTTTTGCAAAATATCACTATAATGGCGGGTGTCTCAAAACTCTTCCAAGGTCAAAATGACAGGATGGGAACGAAATTTTTTGACTATTTTTTTTGGAAATCAGGGCAGCGATGACAAAAAAGTGCGAGAAAAAAATCACTATGATGGCACATGGCTCAAAAGACTCAGAAATGCCTAAAAATATGATAGGAAAAAAATATTTTCGGTCGCGGAAATTTTGGCCTAAAAACTGCCCGAGGGTCTCCAGACTCTTTTTTGTTTTTTTCGAGACCTACTCAGGCAAGGAAACACGAAACAGAAAATAGATGGATCTTGAAAACAAACCTAATATGAAAAGAACTCGGATTGGTGGTGGATATATGGTGGTAGGATATGGCGGCGGTGGTGGTATATGTTAGCGGTGGTGGTATATGGATACAGATCGGTGGTGGTATATGGATACGGATTGGTGGTGGTATATGGATACGGATTGGTGGTGGTATATGGATATGGATTCAGAGCGGTGGTGGTAGATGGCAGGGGCGATGATGATGGTGCGGCGGCGGCGTGACAACTTATGACCAAAACTCGAAACTCTAAAAGACTAGACTCTAAGACCAGCAACTTGACACGACGATGCAACCGCAAATTCAACAAAGCAAAATCCCTAAAAAGATTATGCAAAGGCTCAGATTGGTTCGGATATGATGAACTAACCCTAATTTTTTCGTGGCTTTTTCGTGGACTGTAGGATGAAGAACATACTCGATCTAAACTACGAAAAACTGTAAAATCTCACCGAGCAACCTGGAAATCTGATACCACTTGATAGAGGCAAAGGTGTCCTGTCTTTCGATGAGATGATAACTATCGATTTGATGGAGACGACTTTGACGATCCGACTACAAACGTGCAACGATGTTGCGCCTTAGCAATCGCTAAACCAACTCCATGAAGTTATTGACCATGCCGGAGCACGATCAACCTAACCACGAAGGTCTATTCCTGCAAGCAATCGAAGAACAAGCAAGAATATGATTAAGCAATCTGAATATTGCGAATATGGATGAAGTATTGAGAAAAGTGGGGTCTCATAAGAGGTCTTGGTCTGGTCGTTGGACACAAATGAAGTACACGACTAAATAAAACCCAAAGTCTAAACGGTGCCCTAAGGGCTGTATATATGGAGGAAGAGGGGGGAATTTCGTAGCCCTTGGGGAAGGGGTCTGAATCGAACCCTATCTCTTGTTTCCCCACACATACGGACTCTAAAAACAGCCTATACTTATGTATTTCGAAACTACATGGGCCTGGCCCAATAATAAGGTGACACAGCACCTAGAATAGCCTCTAGACGAAATTTATGAAGTGGTATCTTGTATATTTCGTCCAAGGCTTCATGCACTCCTTATGGTGGCTTCAAAGTCCTGAAATCATCACTTGTAACTTCGTTCTTGTTCCCCTTGCGCATGCCATAAACTCCATGCTTGTTCTTGCTCCAATGTTCATCCTTCTCCAAGCTAGGCCCTTCATTTGTAAGCAAAACAAATGTATCCAATTTAGGAAGCATCATATTCTCATGAACATTAGAATCATTACCAAGAAACGGAAGTACCTCGTAATTTAATTGGCGTGCGCGAGCTCTAGTAATTGGTCCAGTATATGTAACAGTAGGGGCTGTGGTTGTAACAATGGTATTGATGTCCTCATCAACCTCAAGCTACATTAAGTACCCTCCAAAGTTCAAGTGAAGTGCGCCACAAGTACCTTCCATGACTACACGTTGATCTGGTGGTTTCACACACCTTCGAGGAGCTTTGACATGACTTGGTCCAAGACGAAGAAAGTGATGCGGCAAGAATTTGTGCCTTCCACCTACACGGAACATCTTCAACGCCAATTAGAGAACACCATACAAGGATTCAAGTCCCTCGACGAGTACTTCAGGAACAAGAAGAAGGCCTTGAGACGAGCTGGTGTGGACGACCCCATTTGGATGAAGTTCTACTTCATGATGGGATTGAACAACGACATCTCCAAGACTATCTTCAACAACAACTACGAGTCCCTCGACGACCTATACATTGGTGCTCTCAAGGCGGAGCAAGAACTCAAGAAGGCCAAGTCTACTCGACCCCGAGCTCACTTTGCAACGACCACGCTACAAGACGGCGAGATTGATGTTGTGCCATCTTCGGCCTTCATCCACGATAAGAGTGATTATCTGCCATCTTCGGCCTTCATCCACGACAACGACTACGAGATGGTTGAGCATGGGATTTTCCCTTCGACCACGGCGACGTAAGATGAGTTGAGTGACTTGCCACCATATTGGAGTGAGGTGACGTCACCATTAGCCCTATCATGATGAGTTGCACAATTCCAGTGAGGAACCCCCCTCACACACTTGGGATTGGGCTCCATATGCGACATTGCGTGCACCTCCTTACAAGTGGTGACCACGTGATCCGAGAGGTCTGTAGTTGATGGATTGAGGCATTGCTTTAACACTTCTCTATCTCTTTGTGTTGTCTCCTTTCCTAGGTCCATATATGATGATGCGCCGATCCTCCGACTGTCCTTCTTTGCATCAGCATGCCATGGTGGGACCTACTGATGCACCCACATATGTCATCACGCATATCGACCACGATTTGGTCGTAGCACATCGCCTACAGAACTGAGGATGGCAATAACATGTGATATCTCTCACTGTAGCGACCAGACCTCAAATGGTCTGTGCTGCTGTGCACCAGTGTCATCCCTGGATCAGTAATGCTGACACGCACAGTACAAATGGAGGATTTATAACAGAGTAGCAATCACACACTTATTACATCGAATATCTCCGAAGAGATTAAGTATGATAAACATGGCTTAAGGCCATCTAAAACGATAACAGCGGAAGACTTGGAAGATAAGTGAGTCCATCAACTCCAGCGGCATCACTGAGTATAAGACCACGACCTAAGGCACCTTACTCGTCGTCTGAAAAGTCTGCAACATGAAACGTTGCAGCCCGAAAACGGGTCAGCACATAGAATATGCTGGCAATGTAACACATAGAGAATAATGAACAATAACAATGCTATACTACATGCATATATGGCTGGTGGAAAGCTCTATGGTTACAGTTTTGCGAAAAGCCAATTTTATCCTACTTCAAAGGAATAAATTTTATTTAACTATCATGGTGGTTGTGAAACATTGAGATGGTTGACAGCATCTCAATCCCAATTAAATATTTCATCATTAACCCAACAAAAATTAATTATAAGTATCACGGTGATGAGATTCAAATGATAATCCAGGTACTAGATACTCAAGTTGTCCATACCGGGGACACGGCTAATTCATGATCAGTTTGTACACTCTGCAGAGGTTTGTGCACTTTTCCCCACAAGACTCGATCGCCTCCGCTTGATTCTCGCACTGCATGATGTTTGAGAAACGGATGACCGAGACACAGTCTTTTCAGAAACAATCACTCTTTACTCTGGATGACCGGTACACCTACTTTCCCCTACATCTGCTAGTCCACCTCTTCAAGAGATCCTGTAACCTACTCAGCTGTGCTAGGAGCCCATATAGCTTGTGGCTGCACACGGAAGTTTCTAGCATGAATAATCTATGATCCCTTTGAGCCTGGGTGGCGGACCTTATACATACAGACAACACTGGGTTCTCCAGGTGCTCAATCCACCCAGATGTGAGTTTTAGTTTGCCACCTTAAGTTGAACCATTAATTAACAATCTCACATCTGTCATGAATTTCACTCAAACCCAATCCACGTCTACGAGCATAGCATGGCAATAATAAAAGCAACGTAGAAGTAACTCCCAAGGGTTTGATAAGAAAACAGGTAATAGGTTCTACCTCAACTACTTCCCAATACCCACAATTTAATTAGATCCTAATCATGCAAGTGTTTGAGGAAAACAGATCTAATGCAATAAAAACTGGGTATGAACGGGATATGATCAAAGTGTTACTTGCCTTGCTGATGATCCGCAAAACCTAGCGATTCGAAGTAACAAGCGGCACACTCCGGGTACTCTATCGCAAACAAACAAGCATACAATCAGTACTCATCTAATGCACAGGTAAAACTCGAATGAAAGATCCAACCAGAAAGTCCAACTTAAGAACTCCGGTTTGCAAAAAGAATCAACTCGAAAGAAGCAACGAAAGTCAAACAGCGAAAGAAAGAAACTTCGTTTACTAATCTAGATCTAGGTCAAATTTTACTGTAGCAAAAACTTGTTTGAGTAGGTTAAATGGAAAGAGAATTTCTAGACGAAACTCTAGGCGCTTGAATCGCCTGATTCCGATAAACGAGCGAGAAGTTAAACAGATTCGAAAATTCGATCAGAAATCGAATCTGAGAAAATAACGAGAAAACTCCGACGAAAAAAAAAAACGGACGAACGGTTAAAGAACGGACGTTCGTTAACAGAGAAAAACCGACGAACGCGTTTGTCGAAACGAACGGTTCGGTGAACGCTCGTAAAATAATAAAACCGAAAAAAAACCGATCTAGGGTGTTTTTTTTAACGAAGTGTTTTTTAAAAAAAACGAAAACCGGCAAAGTCAACGGGCGGCGGCAGTACCTCGTCGGGCTCCGGCGGGGCGGCGGGCGGCGAACTCGGGCGGCGGGGTGCGGGGCTCGGCGAGGGCGGCGAGGCGAGGGCGGCGGCTCCCGGCGGCGGCGGCGGGGCGTGTTGCGGGCGGCGGCGGGGCTCGGCGGTGAGGGCTCCGGCGGCGGCGGTGGTGAGAGAAAGAGAGGGGGGTATTTAAGGAGGGGGGTCCGGTGCCTTGGGGAGGGGGCAAGGGCGGCGGGCGGCGTAGCCGGCCGGGACTCGGCGGCGATCCCGTCTCCGGGGCGGAGACGACGGGGCGGCGGGGCTGGGCCGTCGGCTGGGCCTTTGGCCCAGTCGGCGCGCAGGCGGATTTTTTTTAAATAAGTTCCGCGGAAAAATTACGTAGAAAAATAAATAAAAATCAGAAAATATGAAATAAATTTTCCCCGTCTAGTTAGAAAATCTAGAATAGGGTGAACATTTTTTTAAATCAAAATAAATATTTTGAAAACATGCAATATTTTTAATGCACTAAAAATTGCAAATAACATCCAAATAAATTCCAAATAATGATTTTAACATTTTTCCTCCAGTATTTCAATTGTTTTGGAGAAGTCATATTTTCTCCTCTCGTTTATTTTTAGAATGAAATATTTTTCCGGAGAGAAAAATAATTAAAACCAAAATCCTCGTCTTAATATTTGATGAAAATCAAATTTGAAAATTCGAGAAAATCCCCAACTCTCTCCGAGGGTCCTTGAGTTGCTTAGGATTTATCGAGGATTTGTCAAAATGCAATAAAACATGATATGCAATGATGATCTATGTATAACATTCCAAATTGGAAATTTGGGATGTTACAAACCTACCCCCCTTAAGATGAATCTCGCCCTCGAGATTCGGGTTGGCTAGAAAACAGGTGGGAGTGGTCTTTCCGTAGATCTTCCTCTCGCTCCCAGGTGGCTTCATCCTCCGTGTGGTGACTCCACTGAACTTTGCAAAACTTGATAACCTTGCTGCGGGTAACTCGGCTGGCATACTCGAGAATCTTAACTGGTTTCTCCTCATAAGTCAAATCACTTTCCAACTGTATCGCTTCCAGTGGCACAGTATCTCTCAGCGGTATCTCAGCCATCTCTGCGTGGCACTTCTTCAACTGCGAAACGTGAAATACATCATGTACTCCAGACAATCCTTCGGGCAATTCCAGCTTGTAAGCAACTTCTCCCATACGTTCCACAACTCTGTATGGTCCGATAAAACGGGGCGCTAACTTTCCCTTAACTCCGAAGCGCTTCACTCCTCGAAGGGGTGATACTCGAAGATACACTCTGTCTCCGACTTCGTGAACGGTCTCCTTTCGTTTAGAATCAGCATAACTCTTCTGTCTGGACTGGGCTACCTTGAGCCTATCGCGAATCAACCTTACTTTCTGTTCAGACTCCTTAATCAAATCTGGTCCAAACAACTGACGGTCTCCAACTTCGTCCCATAACAACGGTGTTCTACACCTCCTTCCGTACAAGGCTTCGAAAGGGGCCATCTTCAAACTGGTTTGATAACTGTTGTTATAAGAAAACTCCGCATATGGCAAATTGTCGTCCCAACTAGATCCATAATCTAGTGCACATGCTCTCAACATGTCCTCCAAAATCTGGTTGACTCTCTCGGTCTGTCCATCTGTCTGCGGGTGAAATGCTGTACTAAATTCCAGCCTGGTTCCCAACGTTTCATGTAACTGCTTCCAAAACTTCGAGGTAAATTGGGTTCCTCTGTCTGATACAATGGTCCTCGGAACTCCATGCAAACATACGATCCTGGTCATGTATATCTTTGCCAATTTAGCACTGGTGTAAGTGGTCTTCACTGGAATGAAATGAGCCACTTTCGTCAAACGGTCGACTACAACCCATATCGAGTCATAGCCTGAACGAGTCCTGGGTAATCCCGTGATAAAATCCATGCCTATTTTATCCCACTTCCATTCGGGTATCGGCAATGGCTGTAGCAATCCTGCTGGCTTCTGATGCTCTGCCTTCACTCTCTGACATACATCACAAACTGCTACATACTCTGCAATATCCTTCTTCATTCCGGTCCACCAGAAAGTATTCTTCAAATCCAAATACATCTTGGTATTCCCTGGGTGAATCGAGTACGGTGAATCATGAGCTTCCTGCAAAATCAACTTCCTGATCTCCGGATCATTTGGCACATATACGCGGTCCTCGAACCATAAGGTATCGTGCTCATCCTCACGAAATCCCTTGGCTTTTCCTTTGCTCATCTTCTCCTTTATCTCTTCAATCTCCTTGTCTGTCTTCTGAGCTTCTCTGATCCTTTCCATCAAGGTAGACTGAATCTCCAATGTCGCTAAATAGCCTCTTGGGACTATCTCCAAACATAGCTCGCGTAGGTCCTCGGCTAACTCCTGAGGTAACTCTCCTGTCATGAGGGTGTTGACATGACTCTTGCGGCTCAACGCGTCTGCTACTACGTTAGCCTTTCCAGGGTGATAATGCAATCTCATATCATAATCCTTAATGAGCTCCAACCATCTCCTCTGTCTGAGATTTAACTCCTTCTGCGTGAAAATGTACTTCAAACTCTTGTGATCCGTGTACACCTCACAATGGTTTCCGATGAGAAAATGTCTCCATGTCTTCAATGCATGCACCACGGCTGCTAATTCCAAATCATGCGTAGCATAATTCTTCTCATGGGGTTTAAGTTGTCGTGAAGCATATGACACAACTCTTCCTTCCTGCATAAGCACTGCTCCAAGTCCTCGACGAGAAGCGTCGCAATAAACTTCATAATCCTTGCGTTGATCTGGCAGAATCAACACTGGTGATGTAACCAATCGTTTCTTCAACTCTTGGAAACTAGCTTCACATTCCTCAGTCCAATTGAATTTGGTGTCCTTCTTCAATAGCTCAGTCATGGGCTTAGCAATCCTTGAGAAATTCTCGATGAATCTCCGGTAGTATCCTGCAAGTCCAAGAAAACTCCGGATTTCTCCAACTGTCGTGGGTGATTCCCAACTTGTCACTGTGTCAACCTTGGCAGGGTCTACTGCTATTCCTTCTCCAGAAATAACATGTCCAAGGAATCCAACTTCCTTCAACCAAAACTCACATTTGCTGAACTTGGCATATAACTAGTGTTCTCTGAGCTTCTCAAGTACCAATCGCAGATGCTCCTCATGCTCTTCTTCATCCTTGGAAAAGATTAAAATATCATCAATGAACACCACGACGAACTTATCCAAAAACTCCATAAACACTTTGTTCATCAGGTTCATGAAATAGGCAGGTGCGTTAGTCAGTCCAAATGACATAACGGTATACTCATACAATCCATATCTGGTGGTAAATGCCGTCTTGGGTATATCCTGCTCTCAAATCTTTAACTGATGGTATCCCGATCGTAGATCGATCTTGGAAAATACCTTAGCTCCTTGTAGGCGGTCAAACAAATCATTGATCATCGGCAGTGGGTACTTGTTTTTGATGGTCACTTCATTCAATCCTCGGTAATCAACAACCATCCTCAGTGATCCATCCTTCTTCTCCACTAGAAGTACTGGTGATCCCCAAGGTGACGAACTTGGGCGAATATATCCTTTATCCAGTAACTCCTTGATCTGCTTCTTAATTTCCTCCAAATCCTTTGCGGGCATCCTGTACGGTCTCTTAGATATTGGCCCTGTGCCTGGCAAAAGTTCAATCAAGAACTCAATGTCTCTATCCGGTGGCATGCCTGGCAAATCTTCTCGAAATACATCCGGATAATCTTTCACCACTGGTACTTCCTCCTGTACAACTCCTGATAAGGAATTTACTTGAGTCCTCTTCGGCATATGTCGAGATACATACTTGATCCTTTTTCCTTCCGGGGTGGTAAGCAAAATCGCCTTGCTGGCACAATCGATGTTTCCTCCATACAACGATAGCCAATCCATTCCCAAAATCACATCCAAACATTGCGATTCCAAAACAATGAGGTCTGAGGGGAAAACATGCCTACCAATGGCCAATGGTATCTGAAAACATCCTTGGGTGGCCATATACTCTGCTCCTGGCGAGGTTACTAACATAGGGTTTCTGAGAACTTTGGTGGACATCTTAAACTTATTCACGAATCCCCTTGATATGTATGAATGCAATGCACCAGTATCGAAAAGAACGGTTGCGGTAAATGACTTAACCAAAAACTTACCTATTACTGCATCAGGCTGAGCTTCAACCTCCTCCATGCTCACGTGGTTCACGTGCCCTTTGTTGAACGGGTTCGGCTTCTTCCCAGAGCTTCCATTGCCATTTCCATTTTGGGCTTCAGGACATTCATTGGCATAATGTCCATTCTTCTGGCACTTAAAGCAAGTGACTTGGCTCAGGTCCCTCTTGGCTGGGGTAGATGGGTTGGTGCGGTTCTGTCCGTTGCTTCCTCCATTCCCATTACCATTCTTGGAGCCATTATGGTTGTGCGAACTACCTCCTCCATGGGTATGCTGAAACTGTCCTCCCGGCTTCGGGGTAAAACGGGGCTTCTACTGAGCTCCTGAATTATACTTCCCTTGTCCATACTTCCTCTTACGATTTTCAATCTGCTGTTGCTTCCCTTCAATCATGAGAGCTCTATCTACCAACTCCTGGTAGTTGTTGAAGGTTGCTACCATCAACTGCATACTCAGTTCATCATTCAGTCCTTCCAAAAACTTCTCCTGCTTGGCAGCATCTGTAGCAACGTCATCTGGTGCATAACGTGCTAACTTACTGAATTCCTCCACATACTGGCCTACGGTGCGTCCTCCTTGGCGTAGGTTACGAAACTCACGCTTCTTCATAGCCATAGCTCCTGCTGAAACATGAGCTGTACGGAAAGCTTGCTGAAACTGGTCCCATGTGACAGTGTCAATAGGGTGCGTGGCTGTATAATTCTCCCACCATGATGCTGCGGGTCCATCAAGCTGATGTGCGGCAAAACGCACTCTTTCCGCATCTGTGCATCCTGCAGTGGTCAACTCCCTTCCAACTTTGCGGAGCCAATCATCTGCAACAATCGGCTCGGTGCTACTGGAAAACACCGGCGGGTTTAGCCTCAGGAAACGGGCTAAGTGATCAACAGGTGGTGGTGGCGGTGGGTTGTTGTTGTTGTTGTTGCCTTGGTTCTGAACTAACACTTGCATCAGGGCATTCTGTTGCTGAATCAACTGGGTGATCTCTGGCGGGAAAACAAATCCGGTGTCGCGTCTCGGAGGCATCTGATAGGTTTAGAAAAGATGAGAGTTAAGAATAGAATGAGGTCTAGAGAGAAAACACTACCCATATGCTCATGAGACAAATTCAATCAATATCACTCAATCAATTCAAACAAGGCAAAACAATCGATCTAACTAGCATTACAAAGTGCTTGAACTATACTATTAAATGGGGGAAAACTACTACTGATATGGTGGTCTACTAAAAATTCTGATCCGTTGAAGACTCCATGATGTCTGCTCCAGCTTCATCAATCCATTCGTCTTCACTTGGTTCCGAGTCGGTGTCGTCGATGATGATATAGTTATCCGGACAAGTGCATTCGTCGACTTCTGCTTTTGGCACTGGATTTCCCATGAATACTCCAATCTTCTTCTCCAGGTCGTCATTCTTCCCTACTAGTGCGTTGATTTCCTCCAAATAATCTTCGCGGGTAGCCTTGAGTTCTTCTTGGAGCTCTTTGATCTTCGTTAATGCCTTCTTCAGTTCTTCCTTGTCTGTGCACATCTGATTCTCCTGGCATCGAATATGTTGGTTTTGCTCCTGGATGAAAGCTGCAATTGATCCATCCTTCTTGGTTCTGATCATCTCCCATTGCGCATCTCGGCATCCACAAATTTGGTAAATTGTATCCTTAAGCTCCTGGTGGTAGACTTCTCCAATGCGTCCCATGGCGATGTGTGCGGCCATGCTCTTCCCTAAACTCCAAGTTGGTGCTTCGAAAACCAATCTCATGGGTTCCATAATTGGCACAAACGTCCTTCCTGGAATGATAACTTGAATCTTCCAGCTCTCCCCTTCAGGTAATGTGGCGTTGTAGGTTCCGGTGATGCTTGGTATTCCTATGTTCAAGTACTTGGTGACTTCCTTCAAATGTCGACCAAACGGCGTGTCTTCATCTGGTTGCATGACTTGCTCCTTGCATTCGCCATTCCTAAAAGAGTAGAAAGTGGAGAGGGGTCAGAAATGAGAAGAGAGAAGCTTTCTAGGGCTTAAGCTTAGTGGTCGTGTCCTACAGTCAACGTGTGCTCTGATACCAACTTTGTAGCGACCAGACCTCAAATGGTCTGTGCTGCTGTGCACCAGTGTCATCCCTGGATCAGTAATGCTGACACGCACAGTACAAATGGAGGATTTATAACAGAGTAGCAATCACACACTTATTACATCGAATATCTCCGAAGAGATTAAGTATGATAAACATGGCTTAAGGCCATCTAAAACGATAACAGCGGAAGACTTGGAAGATAAGTGAGTCCATCAACTCCAGCGGCATCACTGAGTATAAGACCACAACCTAAGGCACCTTACTCGTCGTCTGAAAAGTCTGCAACATGAAACGTTGCAGCCCGAAAACGGGTCAGCACATAGAATATGCTGGCAATGTAACACATAGAGAATAATGAACAATAGCAATACTATACTACATGCATATATGGCTGGTGGAAAGCTCTATGGTTACAGTTTTGCGAAAAGCCAATTTTATCCTACTTCAAAGGAATAAATTTTATTTAACTATCATGGTGGTTGTGAAACATTGAGATGGTTGACAGCATCTCAATCCCAATTAAAAAGTCATCAATAACCCAACAAAATTAATTAGAAGTAACATAGTGATGAGATTCACATGATAATCCAAGTACTAGATACTCAAGTTGTCCATAACCGGGGACACGGCTAACCATGATTAGTTTGTACACTCTGCAGAGGTTTGTGCACTTTTCCCCACAAGACTTGATCTCCTCCGTTGGATTACTCGCACTACATGGTGTTTGAGTAACGGATGACCAAGACACAGTCTTTCAGAAGTGTTTGCACCTTACGTATGGGTAGACAGTTACACCTACTTTCCCCTACATCTGCTAGTCTACCACTGTAAGAGTTCACACAACTTAGTCAACTATGCCAGAGCCCATAATAGCTTGCGGCTGCACACGGAAGTTTCTAGCATGAATAATCTCATGATCCCTTTGAACCTGGGTGGCGGTCCAAAAGAAAAACAGGCAATCCTGGAATACCCAGGTACCTCAATCCACCCAGATGTGAGTTTAAGTTGCCACCTTAAGTAGACCATTAATTAACAATCTCACATCTGTCATGAATTTCACTCAAACCCAATCCACGTCTACGAGCATAGCATGGCAATAATAAAAGCAACGTAGAAGTAACTCCCAAGGGTTTGATAAGAAAACAGGTAATAGGTTCTACCTCAACTACTTCCCAATACCCACAATTTAATTAGATCCTAATCATGCAAGTGTTTGAGGAAAACATATCTAATGCAATAAAAACTGGGTATGAACGGGATATGATCAAAGTGTTACTTGCCTTGCTGATGATCCGCAAAACCTAGTGATTCGAAGTAACAAGCGGCACACTCCGGGTACTCTATCGCAAACAAACAAGCATACAATCAGTACTCATCTAATGCACAGGTAAAACTCGAATGAAAGATCCAACCAGAAAGTCCAACTTAAGAACTCCGGTTTGCAAAAAGAATCAACTCGAAAGAAGCAACGAAAGTCAAACAGCGAAAGAAAGAAACTTCGTTTACTAATCTGGATCTAGGTCAAATTTTACTGTAGCAAAAACTTGTTTGAGTAGGTTAAATGGAAAGAGAATTTCGAGACGAAACTCTAGGCGCTTGAATCGCCTGATTCCGATAAACGAGCGAGAAGTTAAACAGATTCGAAAATTCGATCAGAAATCGAATCTGAGAAAATAACGAGAAAACTCCGACGAAAAAGAAAAACGGACGAACGGTTAAAGAACGGACGTTCGTTAACAGAGAAAAACCGACGAACGCGTTTGTCGAAACGAACGGTTCGGTGAATGCTCATAAAATAATAAAACCGAAAAAAAACCGATCTAGGGTTTTTTTAACGAAGGGTTTTAAAAAAAAACGAAAACCGGCAAAATCAACGGGCGGCGGCAGTACCTCGTCGGGCTCCGGCGGGGCGGCGAACTCGGGCGGCGGGGTGCGGGGCTCGGCGAGGGGCGGGCGAGGCGAGGGCGGCGGCTCCCGGCGGCGGCGGCGGGGCGTGTTGCGGGCGGCGGCGGGGCCCGGCGGTGAGGGCTCCGGCGGCGGCGGTGGTGAGAGAAAAGAGAGGGGGGGTATTTAAGGAGGGGGGTCCGGTGCCTTGGGGAGGGGGCAAGGGCAGCGGGCGGCGTAGCCGGCCGGGACTCGGGCGGCGATCCCGTCTCCGGGGCGGAAACAACGGGGCGGCGGGGCTGGGCCGTCGGCTGGGCCTTTGGCCCAGTCGGCGCGCGGGCGGATTTTTTTTAAATAAGTTCCGCGGAAAAATTACGTAGAAAAATAAATAAAAATCAGAAAACTATGAAATAAAATTTCCCCGTCTAGTTAGAAAATCTAGAATAGGGTGAACATTTTTTTAAATCAAAATAAATATTTTCAAAACATGCAATATTTTTAATGCAATAAAAATTGCATATAAAATCCAAATAAATTCCAAATAATGATTTTAACATTTTTCCTCCAGTATTTCAATTGTTTTGGAGAAGTCATATTTTCTCCTCTCGTTTATTTAAAATGAAATATTTTTCCGGAGAGAAAAATAATTTAAACCAAAATCCTCGTCTTATTATTTGATGAAAATCAAATTTGAAAATTCGAGAAAATCCCCAACTCTCTCCGAGGGTCCTTGAGTTGCTTAGGATTTATCGAGGATTTGTCAAAATGCAATAAAACATGATATGCAATGATGATCTATGTGTAACATTCCAAATTGGAAATTTGGGATGTTACACCCACTAGTGGACGTTCTTGACATTGATTGCTTGCATGATGTTGATCCACCTATTACCATGCTTCATGCTAGTATGATTTCCCCATGCGATGATTTACCCATTTATGATGAGTTTGATGATTGTCATGTGGAATCTATTAGTTGTGATGCCATGTTACATGGGATTTCTTGTGATAATTCTCTTGGTCACATCATGTTTGACAATCCGCTTGACTTGTCATATGCCCATGAGATCGACCATATGTCACATTTGCAATCTCATCGTAGTGACTATGCATATGCAATTAAAATAAACCCAATTTGCACTTATGGCATAGATGACAAGCCCATGGTTGTTGGCATTTGTTTTTCTTGTGATGATATTGATATGCTCCCTTTGCATCATTTATCTCATATGCCATGCCATGACTACCTAGCTTCGGATATGCATTGTTTTGGATGTTGTCCATTTTCTCCATATGATATTTCCGCTATTGATCATGATGAGACCCCCATAGTTTACTCATACGTTTTAGGAGATTTTGATCCATCCCATTCATTGCATGATCCCAATACTTGTGTTCACAATATGCTCCCCATGAATAAAAATGCTATTGTTGTGCCACACACTTGGTATACTTGTATGCTCAATTTGCGTACCCATCGTGTTATACATAACAACTATTCTTTCATGATGGATGACATGTTCTTATACCATGCATCAAATTTCTTTGAGCGATGCTTATCTTGTGCTAACTCTCATGTGCACATACACATCATGATGGATGATGTGTACATTTACCACGCGCACAATTTCTTTGGTTTGTGTCTTTTTTGTGTAGGTACCCATGAATACTTGTCAACCTCACAATCCCATGAGTTGACAAAACAAGCTCTAGAGAGCAACGATCATTTGGGATCCCATGGATTGTCTTTCCCACCACTCCTTTCGCGCAAAGACTTCGCGCATTTTTTACATGGCCCTCACTTGGCTATGGGTTATTCTACATTACATATTCTATGCCCATCTTGCCATGTTCACTTTGCATGATATACTCATCCCTATACCTTTGCCATGCATTTGTGACCCATGCTTTGCATTGCACATGATGATTGATTCTAGTGCTTGTATGTGTATTTGCAAGCTTGGTGGAGATATCACTTGTTATTACCATGTTTGCTTTGTGCCCCATGCCTATGATGAGACTATGATCTTGCTTTGTGTTCGTGCTTGCGATATGTCATGTGCATTGTCTATGCCTATTATTTGCTCACATGACATGATTGCCATGATTTGCTTTAGTATGTTGCATCTTCACACTACTAGCTTGCACGACTTGATTAGTATGATTGCTTGCCATGTTGCATCACCAATGACTCATACTTGCTCCTTTCATGCGTTTGATGACAACCACTACCATGCTTTGCACATGATTGTTATTGCTTCTTGTCATATATCTCCATATGTTGCCTCTCTCATGCTAGATGATTTTACATGTATTGAGTGCAACAATGCCCTTAGTCTTGATAATGAGTTTGCCCCCATAGCATTCTCACATATATTTGGAGATTTTGACATATTCCTTGTGAAGCATGCTTGTCTTACCTCTTTGCACCATATACCTAGTGCCATGAATTTTGCCATTATTGCATCATATTATTCATGCACTTGTGCTTCTAATGGTTGTGTGCAAGAGAAGAGAACCATCATGATGGATGATGTGTTTATCTACCATGCGCATACGTTCTTTGTCTTGTTGTGTGCATGTGTAGGAAACTTGGACTTTGTGTCAACTTCCACTTCACGTGAGTTGACCATTCGAGCTCTTGAGAGCGAGCCACCTTCTACCACGACGTTTCTACATCATACTTGCTTTTGCTTCGGCATTGTGAAGGACGCACAAGGACATGCTTTCAAGGTGATATCCTTCTCTTTTGAGAACCCCCAAACCATGAGCATGTATATTCTGGATCATACTTCATGTGTTGCTTGCACCATGACACTTAGCACACATGCTAGCGATCTTGCTTCGACTTATCATTGCCACATTGCTATGCCTCATGGCATATATGCCTTGTGTGTTGCATCCAATTCTTGGATTAGTTGCTCCTATGATATGTTTGGTCGCAACAATGTCACTTCTTCACATACGCCATGTCCCATTGCTTGTCACATGATTGACTTGTTTGCCTCACACATGTTGAACAATTGCTCTTTCCATTGTGTTGAGTGCCACGATATCTTCACTACACCCTATGCATGTTATGCTTGCATTGTCTTGCACTTGCCCCATGTGTTTAGACATCTCATTTTATTTGGTGTTGTGAATGATTCCTATGCATACCATAGACCGTTTGTTGAGCACTTTGTGCATTATTGCTATGACCTTGAGGTAGATGCTTGTCCACTTGTCACACATATTTGCATCTGTACCTCCCATTTGCATGCTTGTTTCTGTGATGTCCTTGATTGTGCTCAATTTATATGCTTAAATGCCATGCCACACTTCTTTGTCAAACCATATGCTATGCTTGATGACAACACTTGTTGGGTGAATCACCTCTCGAATGCTTGGTTTTTCTCTAATGCCAACCACATTTGTTTTTCCAAGTGCTTGTTATCTTTGCTCCTTTTGCAGGAATTACAAGACGGTGCAACATTGGAGAGTGCCCATTTGGAACTACAAGATGATGAATGCTTCATGATCGTCCACTTCTACACGGCAACATCATCTCTTTCCCATGGTGATTTGGATTTCGATCCGAGGTCGGATCTTTCCCATGGGGGAAGGGATGATGTGGAGCATCCTATGGACATCACCATGTCAAGAGTCCAATTGGCAAGTGACACGTGCCACATCTACTTCATACATACAAAGGTGAATCATCTCCTTTACACGTGTCCACTTGTACCTCTCGAGGATGGTATACTACTTGACCCCTCTCTCGTGTGCATACATAGGTGTGAGGGGAGCTGCACATTCATCGAGGAGGAGTCCAAGAAGAAGAGAACATCTACACCATCCAAGAGGGAGGCCTGGAAGCAGAGAAGGAAGCGCCAATAAGAAGGCAGTAGCTCCCAGGCGGCCCCGTGCGCACAGGCGTGTACTGTGCCCACAGGACCCCCGTGCCCACGGGCCTCACGAACCCCGTACGCACGGGCTCATGCGCCAGGTCTCTGGATGCCCCGTGTGCACGGGATCCACTTACCCCGTGCACACGGGGGCCCCTGTGCGTGGCTGATTGGGCTTGGCCCTTGTATCCCCATATCTTCCCTACTTACCCCTTCATCCCTTGGACCAATATATACTCCCCTTCCTCCTCCATTTAGACTTAGCTAAGAATAGATCTAAACATTAGAGCTTAGCTCATGTATCTCCCCTTGTGGGATTCCTCTTGAGAGAGAAGACTCCATTGGAGTACAAGACCTCCATTGGAGAAGGTCCCTAGTGGATAAAGCCCCCCATCTAGGGAAGGATCTATCTAGATCATGAAGCCCTCATCTCCTTCATAGGATTTGGGATGAACTCTACCATGTATCTTGTTTCCCTTTGATTGTTCATGTACCTTGTAGATCTTGTGTGTTTGTTGGTCTAGCGGGTGTGTGATTGGACTTGTTCTTGAGTGTTCCTCTTGTTTTCTACCTTGTGTTCATCTTGTTCTTGGGGATTCCCCTTCCAATTTGTGAAATATCTCTCCATAGGGTTCCACCCTACAACAGGTTTGCTTATCCACTTGGTTACTTCTCCATTGGAGTTCACGACCTCTTCGGAGAAGATCCCCCAAGCGGATTCAAGACCCCTCACGGGAAGACCCCCTAAAGGCCTCCTCAGGGAGATGAACTATTTACCTCTTGTATTGTCCTATCTTGACTTTGGATCATCTATCTCTTTGTGTTTCGATCTTTGTGTTTCGAGGATCTAGCGTATGTGTAATCGAATCTTGTTGGTTTGAGTGAATCCTCTCGTGTTTCCCTTACGTGTTCTTCGTGTTCTTCGCAGGTTCCCCTCCATTTCGTGAAATATCGGGCATCTAGGGTTCTACCCTACATCATCTTGGTATCATGAGCCACTTTGATCACGAATTTGGAGCCCCTACCACCGTTTTCTAGCCTTATTTTTGCTTGATTTTGTCCCAATTTTGAAAATTCCCCACCAAAAGTAGCCCCAATTGTTTTTGTGATTTGTTGGTGTGATGAAGTTTTGTTGGATTTGATCCATGGATTTGCTTTGCGATGAGTGGATCTAGCTTTCCCCCATCATCTCCACGATTTCCATCCACAAAATCGCTCGAATTTTACCAATTTTGCCACCTCCATCTCGAAAACCCGAGTTCATCCCATGCCCGAAATTGCCCACGCACCGGACGTCCGACGACTATCGGTCGGCCGACCACCATCGGACGTCCGACATTCCCAGACGAAACTGAAAACTTTTAGTTCAGCCACCACCACCTTTCCACCTCCACTTCTGCATACGCACTTGTTTACCACCATCGCTTGCCGCAACCACCATTGCTTACTCGCTACGCAGTCCGACAATTTTAACACATTTGGTTTTGAGAAGTTGCGTTGTGGTTCTTCGTTTCCTAGGGTTTTTCGGCTAACTTGGAACGGTTCGACATCGACATCACCGCCGCTCATCTTCGCCACGGACTCGTCACCAACAACGACCACTCCACCGTCATCCGTGGTTTGCACACTTTTCCCCACAATACTCGATCTCCTCTGTTGGATTTCTCGCACTACATGGTGTTTGAAGAAACTGTGCCGCTCACATTATTTCAGAATCATTAATCTTTACTCTGGTTTGGACAGTTAACCTACTTCCCCTACATCCGCAAGCTTCACCACTGCAAGAGCGTCATGCCACCTACTCAACTATGTGAGCCATAATAGTTTGTGCCTCACACGGTGAAGTTCAACAGCATGGATAATTTTATGATCCCTTTGAGCTGGAGTGGGCGAACCAAGGACAACACGGTATATCCACCAGGGGCTTGCAACCAATCCAACCTATGTGTATTGTACATAGCCACCTTAAGTTAACCATGAATTGAACAATCCTCAAATCTGTCATTGATCACTCAAACCAAACAGTCTATGTAGCATAGAGAAGAGCCAATCAAGATGGATAAGAAGTAATGATAGAGGCAAAGGTGTCCCGATGTTTCGATGAGATGGTGGCTATCGTTTTCTGAGGGAGTCGACCTTGACGATCCGACTACGAACGTGCGAGACGTCGCGCCTTAGCAATCGCTAAACCAACTTCCGAGGGTTATTGACCACGCCGGAGCACGACCAACCTGACCACAGGGGTCTGTTTCCTGCAGGCAAACGAAGAACAAGCAAGAAACTAAGATTGCAATCTAGATATTGTGAATATAAGAGGAAAGCTTTATTGATCAAAGGTGGGGTTCTGTGACGCCTTTGTCTGGTCGTTGAACACAAACGAAGTACGCGAAGTTGCAGCTATGGCGAACTTTAATCTAAACAAAACCCAAAGTCTAAACGATGCCCTAGGGGCGCTGTATATATGGAGGAAGAGGGGGGGGGATTTCGTGGCCCTTGGAGGAGGGGTCCGAAACCCACCCTAACTCTTGTTTCCCCACACATACAGACTCTAAAAATAGCCTATATTAAAGTATTTCGAAATTACATGGGCCTGGCCCAAAAATAAGGTGACGCAGCACCTAGAATAGCCTTTGGACGAAAATTATGAAGTGGCATCTTGTATATTTCGTCCAAGGCTTCATGCACTCATTATGGTGGCTTCAAGGTGCTGAAATCATCACTTGAAACTCTGTTATTGTCTCCCTTGCGCATGCCATCAACTCCATTCTTGTTCTTGCTCCAATGTTCATCCTTCTCCAAGCTAGGCCCTTCATTTGTAAGCAAAAACAAATGTATCCAATTTAGGCAGCATCATATTCTCATGAACATTAGAATCATTACCAAGAAACGAAAGTACCTGGTAATTTAATTGGCGTGCGCGAGCTCTCGTAATCGGTCCAGTATGTATAGTAGCAGGGGTTGTGGGTGTAACAATGGTATTGATGTCCTCATCATCCTCCCCTTCTTGAAATGAAGTCGTCCTCGACGGAAGCTCATCTTCCTCACCCAAATAAGGCTTCAAATCTGCAATGTTAAAAGTGGGACTAACCCCAAAATCTGCAGGCAGCTCAAGTGTATATGCATTATCATTTATTTTCTCTAACACCTTAAAAGGACCATCAGCACGTGGCATTAGCTTTGATTTGTGCAAATTAGGAAACCTATCCTTACGCAAATGTAACCAAACAAGATCTCCAGGTGCAAATCTCCAGGTGCAAAGACAACATGTTTTCTACCCTTATCTCCAGCAAGTTTATATTTAGCATTCATACGCTCAATGTTTTCCTTAGTTAACTCATGCATTTTTTAAAATCAATTCAGCACGTTGTTTAGCATCAAAATTAACCTTCTCCGAAGATGCAAGAGGCAACAAATCAATGGGTGCACGAGGTAGGAAACCATACACAATTTCGAAAGGGCACATCTTAGTAGTAGAATGCAACGAACGATTATAAGCAAATTCAATATGAGGCAAGCATTCTTCCCACATTTTCTTATTATTCTTCAAAACAGCCCTAAGCATAGTAGACAACGTTCTATTGACTACTTCAGTTTGACCATCAGTTTGGGGGTGACAAGTAGTACTAAAAAGCAGTTTAGACCCCAACTTAGCCCATAAATATCTCCAAAAGTGGCTAAGAAATTTAGTATCACAATCTGAAACAATAGTATTTGGCACACCATGCAAGCGAATAATTTCACGAAAGAACAAATCAGTAACATTAACAGCATCATCGCTTTTATGACATGGTATAAAGTGTGCCATTTTTGAGAACCTATCCACGACAACAAATATGCTATCCCTCCCCTTCGTTGTTCGAGGTAAACCTAAAACAAAGTCCATAGATATATCCTCCCAAGGAACACTAGGTATAGGCAAAGGCATATATAAACCATGAGGATTGAGTCGTGACTTAGCTTTTTGACATGAAGTGCAGCGAGCAACAAAACGCTCAACATCCCGTCTCATCTTTGGCCAAGAGAAATGTGTAGCAAGTATATCCTCCGTCTTCTTCACACCAAAGTGTCCCATTAGTCCTCCTCCATGCGCCTCCAGCAACAACAAAAGATGAACGGAGCTAGCTGGAATGCATAGCTTGTTAGCACGAAACACAAATCCATCGTTAACGACGAACTTGTTCCATGTTCTACCTTCTTTACAATTCTGCAATACATCTTTAAATTCAGCATCATGCACATATTGATCTTTGATGGTCTTCAAACCAAATATTTTAAAGTCAAGTTGTGAAAGCATAGTATAACGACGAGACAATGCATCAGCAATAACATTTCTTTACCCTTCTTGTGTTTAATGACATAAGGGAAAGTCTCAATGAATTCAACCCATTTAGCATGTCTATGGTTCAGTTTTGCTTGACTTTTAATGTGTTTCAAAGATTCATGATCAGAATGTATAACAAATTCTTTGAGCCATAAATAGTGTTGCCATGTTTCTAAGGCCCGAACAAGAGGATATAATTCTTTATCATAAGTAGAATAGTTCAGACTAGGCCCACTCAATTTTTCAGAAAAGTATGCAACAGGTTTGCCATCTTGTAATAACACACCTCCTAATCTAATTCCACTGGCATCACATTCAAGCTCAAAAGTCTTATCAAAATCAGGAAGTTGGAGTAAAGGAGCATGTGTCAACTTATCTTTCAATATCGTGAAGGCTTCTTCCTGTGCGGTACCCCAAACAAAAGGCACATCCTGCTTTGTAAGCTCATTGAGAGGTGCAGCAATGGTGCTAAAATCTCTCACAAAACGCCTATAGAAACCAAGAAAACTCCTCATGTGTGACCGTTTTGGGCTGCGGCCAACTCTCAATAGCTTCAATCTTGGCTTTATCAACTTCAATTCCCCGTGGAGTAACAACATACGCAAGAAAAGATACTCAGTCGGTGCAAAAGGTGCACTTCCCAAGGTTCCCAAACAAACGTGCATCACGTAGAGCAATAACAATAGCACGTAAATGTTCCAAATGTTCTTCCAAAGATTTGCTATAAATCAGTATATCATCAAAATAGACTACCACAAATCGTCCAATGAAAGCACGTAAAACTTCGTTCACTAGTCTCATGAAAGTACTAGGTGCATTAGTTAACCGAAAAGGCATGACTAACCACTCATATAAACCAAACTTAGTTTTAAATGCTTTTTTCCATTCATCTCCCAATTTCATACGAATTTGATGGTATCCACTACGCAAATCAACTTTGGAGAATATTGTAGAGCCACTCAATTCATCAAGCATATCATCTAGCCTAGGAATAGGATGACGATAACGAATAGTAATATTATTAATGCCTCTACAAGCAACACACATACGCGACGTACCATCCTTTTTAGGCACTAGTATAATAGGAACAACACAAGCACTAAGAGATTCGTGTATATAACCTTTGTCGAGCAGCTCCCGTACTTGACGCCTAATCTCCTTCGTCTCCTCTGGATTGGTACGGTATGGTGCACGGTTGGGTAGCGATGCACCAGGAATTAAGTCAGTTTGATGCTCAATCCCTTGAATAGGTGGTAATCCCGGTGGCACGTCTTGTGGGAAGACGTCAGCGAACTCCTGCAAAATGTTAGTGATAGCAGGGGGCAAAGAGGAAGGCACGTCCTCGAATGAAAATAATGCCTCTTTGCACACAAAAGCGTAGCAAACAAATTTGCTAAAATCTAGCTCGTCAATATCAGATTTGGTGGCAAGTAAACATGCACTTTTCAATTTAATTTCAGAAGCAACACCAGATGGTTTATTATTAGGCTTCATTTGTTGCTCAAATTCTTTTGCCACAATCTGATTTTCACTCTTATTTTTCTCCTATTTTGCTTTATTAGCTCTATTAATATCATCTTTCAAAATGGAATCAGGAGTCATAGGAAGCAAAGTAATATTTTTATCCTTATGAACAAGAGTATACTGATTGTTTCTACCATGGTGTACAAATTTTTTAGCAAATTGCCATGGTCTACCAAGTAATAAGGAACATGCTTGCATAGGTACCACATCACAATCAACATAATCAGCCTATGTAGAGATACTAAAATGCACACGAACAGTACGTGTTACCTTAACCTTGCCGTTGTTGTTGAACCATTGGATGTAGTAAGGATGTGGATGGGGTCTTGTGGTGAGAGATAGCTTCTCCACCATCTCCATGCTAGCCAAGTTGTTGCAGCTCCGTCCATGTATGATGACGCGAATAGAACGTTCCTTCACAACTCCCTTTGTATGGAACAAATTATGCCTCTGATTTTTCTCAGCTTGTGTAACCTGCACACTCAAAACACGTTCAGCAACTAAACATTCATACCTGTCAGCATCTTCAGCAGCCATGTATTGTGTCTCATGATCAGAATCATCTCCACCGTGTTCTTCATGTGTAATAAGAGCCAAAGTCTCCTCATCATAGTCACTAGCGGACTCATACCCACCATCCTTAGTTGCAATCGTCACACGCTGAGATTTGCATTCTCTCGCAAAATGTCCTCTTCCCTTACAACGGCGACAAATAATATCACTTGTGTGCCCTGTTGACGCCATGGAAGAAGAAGAGCTCTGCGCAGGCCCGGCAGGTGTGCTCTTGGCAGAGAGTGGTGGTTGTGCCTGCTTTCTTCTATCACGGCTGGAGGTGGCACCTGATGGAGGTGATGGTGCAGTGGAAGTAGAGGATGCACGTGGTGTCCATGATGAAGGTCGACCTGCAGAAAAGTTAGTTCGCGCCAATGCCTGTCGATCATGCACTTCACGTTTAGCTTTACAAGCAAGATGGAATAAACGAGTGATATTATTATACTCCTTATACTCTAGAATGGTTTGAATCTCTCTATTTAATCCACCCATAAAACGTGCAAGCATAGCTTCATTCTCCTCAACAATACCACATCTAATCATGCCAGTTTGTAATTCCTGATACTATTCTTCTACATAATTTTGTCCTTGTCTTAAATGCTGCAATTTTTTAATTAACTCACGTTGATAATATGGTTGAACCCAACGAGTACGCTTAGCAGTTTTCAAAGTAGCCGAAGTAGCTGGAACAGGATATAATCTACAATGTTCAGACCACCAAACACATGCAAAGCTAATGAAAGCACAAACAGCAGCAGGAACACGTCTCTCCTCAGGATATGGTAAACATGTAAATCGTTGTGATCATGATCCCAAGTAAGATATATATCAGGAACATATCTACCCTCAAATGGTGGAATATTCAATTTTAGTTTAGGGAGATGGTCATGATCTCGTACCTGAGGGGGAGCCCTAACATTGCCATTATTTGCATGTGGACGACGTGGTGGTTGTGGTGCTGGTGGTTGCACGTAGTTCTGATTTTGATCAACCTCATCCGCATAATCTCCCGCATAATCATCCTCCGCATCAGCAGCAGGAGCCAGAGAAGTATCAACAGCAGCACCAACAGTTTGGCTAGGCTGAAGAAGGACACGGCTCGCTTGGCGGAGGGCTGTTTCGCGACGTGGAGGTAGTTGTTGTTGTTGTTGTTGTTGTTGTTGTTGTTGCAGAGGTGCGGCAGGTGCAGCCGGTGGTGGAAGATGCGCAAGCAGTTCATTAAATATGTTATCGAGCTTTGTTGCGAACGTCTTCTCAAGTCCAGTGATCTTCTCCATGGCCTCTTCAAAATTGTTAAGCACATCTTGCACCTGTTCAGTCATCATTTGCTGAAACTTATCATGAAGCTCCTTGTTCGTTAAGTTCTCCCAGTCAATCTAGTCGGCTTGTGATCCTGACATGGTTAGCAGCAATAGAAACACACAAGAATATGCTCCGACAGACTACTAACAAGTGGTGGTGGTGGTGGGTGTCACAAATCCGTCAAGCAAATCTCAAATTCTTACCAGTTCTTACCCAGCAGCAGGCGATGATCGGCAACCGTTGTAGTCAAAACTCTCAATGCTGGGATAGAGCGATTACCAGGGAGAGTCAAACACACGAAGTAGATGTATGTGGAGCTGGGAAGGCTTATAATATGGTAGCAAAAAGGGTCAGCAATAATCAATTCAGAGATGCAAAGTTGAATAAACGCTCAACGACGGTACTGTGCTGGTCCTAGGCTAGACCGTGCTAGAGACGCGAGCCTAGAACACTAATAAAATCACGGCGCTGCACGTAAACAAGGGAAAAGCACACTCTGGAATATATTTTTTGGCGCTCTTTTTTTGCGCTCCTCTATTTTTTGCGAAAAATCACTATAATGGCGAGTGTCTCAAAACTCTTCCCAGGTCAAAATGACAGGATGGGCACGAAATGTTTTTGACTATTTTTTCGGAAATCGGGGCAGCGATGATGAAAAAGTCGACAAAAAATCACTATGATGGCACGTGGCTCAAAAGACTCAGAAAAGCCTAAAAATAGGATAGGGAAAAAATATTTTTGGTCGCCGAATTTTTGGCCTAAAAACTGCCCGGGGGTCTCCAGACTCTTTTTTTTCGAGACCTACTCAGGCAGGGAAACACGAAACGGAAAAAAATGGATCTCGAAATCAAACCTAATATGAAAAGAACTCGGATTGGTGGTGGATATATGGTGGTAGGATATGGCAGCGGTGGTGGTATATGGATACGGATTGGTGGTGGTATATGGATACAGATTCAGAGCGGTGGCGGATACGCGGTGGTGGTAGCTAGCAGGGGCGTTGATGATTGTGCGGCGGCGGCGTGACAACTTATGACCAGAACTCGAAACTCTAAAAGACTAGACTCTAAGACCAGCAACTTGACACGATGATGCAACCGCAAATTCAACAAAGCAAAAACCCTAAAAAGATTATGCAAAGGCTTAGATTGGTTCGGATATGATGAACTAACCCTAATTTTTTGTGGCTTTTTCGTGGACTGTAGGTATGAAGAACACACTCGATCTAAACTACGAAAAACTGTAAAATCTCACTGAGTAACCTGAAAATCTGATACCACTTGATAGAGGCAAAGGTGTCCCGATGTTTCGATGAGATGGTGGCTATCGTTTTCTGTGTGAGTCGACCTTGACGATCCGACTACGAACGTGCGAGACGTCGCGCCTTAGCAAACGCCAAACCAACTTCCGAGGGTTATTGACCACGCCGGAGCACGATCAACCTGACCACGAGGGTCTGTTTCCTGCAGGCAAATGAAGAACAAGCAAGAAACTAAGATTGTAATCTGGATATTACGAATATAAGAGGAAACCTTTATTGATCAAAGGTGGGGTTCTGTGACGCCTTTGTCTGGTCGTTGAACACAAACTTAGTACGCGAAGTTGCAGCTATGGCGAACTTTAATCTAAACAAAACCCAAAGTCTAAACGATGCCCTAGGGCTGTATATATGGAGGAAGAGGGGGGAATTTCGTGGCCCTTGGAGGAGGGGTCCGAAACCCACCCTAAATCTTGTTTCCCCACACATACGGACTCTAAAAACAGCCTATATTAAAGTATTTCGAAATTACATGGGCCTGGCCCAAAAATAAGGTGACGCAGCACCTAGAATAGCCTATGGACGAAAATTATGAAGTGGCATCTTGTATATTTCATCCAAGGCTTCATGCACTCATTATGGTGGCGTCAAAGTCCTGAAATCATCACTTGATACTCTGTTCTTGTCTCCCTTGCGCATGCCATCAACTCCATGCTTGTTCTTGCTCCAATGTTCATCCTTCTCCAAGCTAGGCCCTTCATTTGTAAGCAAAACAAATGTATCCAATTTAGGCAGCATCATATTCTCATGAACATTAGAATCATTACCAAGAAACGAAAGTACCTGGTAATTTAATTGGCGTGCGCGAGCTCTGGTAATCGGTCCAGTATGTATAGTAGCAGGGGTTGTGGGTGTAACAATGGTATTGATGTCCTCATCAAGTAACTCCCAAGGGTTTGATAATAAAAGGGCAAAAGGTTCTACCTCATCATCTACTTCCCAATTCCCACATGTTAATCACATCCTAATCATGCAGTGTTTGAGGATTGTAACTAATGCATAAAAACTGGTGTGAAAAGAGTATGACCAATGTTTTACTTGCCTTGCTGACGATCTGCAAAACCTAGAGACTCGTAGTAGCACGCTTCGCACTCCGGGAATTCTATCGCAAACAAACAATAGCATACGTAAGCACTCAAGCATAGATGCAAGGGTAAAACTCAAATAAGAAGATCCAAATCTGAAAGTTCAACTGAAGAGCTTCGATTTGCAAAAAGAATCAATCAAATCGGAGCTACAAAACTAAAACTACGGTCAAAAGAACTTCGAAAACAAATCTGCTTGAAACCAAATTTTAAATTATCAAAATCATGTTCAAGTTGATTAGCCAGAAAGAGGGGCTCGAGACGAAGATTTTGGCGTTGGTTTCACTGGATTTGGACGAACTGTTGAAAAGTTGCGAGGGTTTGAAGACCAGGCGCTAATCTGCGATAAAAGTATTCGCGGATAGGTCCCTGGCAGAAATAATACAGAAAAAGAAAAATCTATCGGACGAATGTCCGCTAATAGAGACTAACGAACGAATTCGTTCGTTAAAACGAACGAACGAACGAACGAACGCAAACAGAACTAAATAGAGAAAAACTGAACCAATCTCATAAAAAAACCGAAACTAGGGTTATATAAAAACCATTCGGTTTTATACCTAAAACCAAAAAAAACCGGCGACGAGATCGGCGAGGTCCGGCGGCTGTGTCGGGGTTGCGGCGGGGCGAGGCGGCATCGGGCGGCGCTGGCGGGCGGCGACGAAGCAGCGGCGCGGCGGCGGGGCAACGACGCGGCGAGGCAGCGGCGGCAGCGGTGCTCAGCGGCTGCGGAGTGCGGCGGCTGCGGCGGCGGTGTGCGGCGCAGGCGGCGGGGTGGTTCGGGGTCCAAGGGGGGCCCCGGGTCGCTATTTAAAGGGGGGGAGCGGCGGTGGTGGAACGACTTGGGGAGGGGGCCGGGCGGCGTCGGGGCAAGCTCGGACTCCCTCGGAGTCCTGGCGAGGCGCGGCGACGTGCGAGGAAGGCGGCGGCGAGCGGCTGGGCTAAGGCCCGCTCGAGTCAGGCGACGCGTTTTTTAAAATCAATTCTACCGAAAAGGAAAAATCCTAAATAAATATAAAAAATATTTCTAAAAATGCCAAAAACAATTTTGACCATCTAAATAAAATATTTAGAACATAGTGAACATTTTCTTGGCCTAAAAATGAAATTTTGAAAAATGCATATTTTTTAATTCAAATAAAATAACAAATAAAATCTAAATAAAATAATTATTTGATTTTAATATTTTTCTTCCAATATTTCTTTTATTTTGAAGAAGTCATATTATCTCCTCTCATTTATTTTTATATTGGAAATATTTTTGGAGGGAAAAATAATTAAAACCAAAATGATCCCCTTTTCAATATTTGAGAAAAATTCAAATATGAAAATAAGCGAAATCCCCAACTCTGTCCGTGGGTCCTTGAGTTGCTTAGAATTTCTAGGATCAAAACCAAAATGCAATTAAAATATGATATGCATATGATGATCTATGTATAACATTCCAAATTGAAAATTTGGGATGTTACAAACCTACCCCCCTTAAGATGAATCTCGCCCTCGAGATTCGGGTTGGCTAGAAAATAGGTGTGGGTGGTCTTTCCGTAGGTCTTCCTCTCGTTCCCAGGTGGCTTCATCCTCGGTATGGTGGCTCCACTGAACTTTGCAAAATTTGATAACCTTGTTGCGGGTGACTCTACTGGCAAACTCGAGAATCTTGACAGGTTTCTCCTCGTAGGTTAGATCACTATCCAACTGAATTGCTTCGAGGGGAAATGTATCTCTCAGAGGAATATCAGCCATCTC
The DNA here is from genome assembly GCF_018294505.1 of Triticum aestivum. Taxonomy (NCBI): domain Eukaryota; kingdom Viridiplantae; phylum Streptophyta; class Magnoliopsida; order Poales; family Poaceae; genus Triticum; species Triticum aestivum. The sequence goes on along the minus strand of NC_057811.1, from coordinate 230,680,321 downwards.
AGCGTGGCACTTCTTTAACTGGGAAACGTGAAACACATCATGAACTCCTGACAGTCCTTCAGGTAACTACAACTTGTAGGCCACTTCTTCCATACGTTCCAAAACTCGGTATGGTCCTACAAATCTCAGGGCTAACTTTCCCTTAACTCCAAAGCGTTTAACTCCTCACAGAGGTGACACTCGAAGATATGCTCTACCGTCGATTTCATAGACTGCCTCCTTGCGTTTTGAGTCTGCGTAACTCTTCTGCCTGGACTGAGCTACCTTCAGTCTATCGCGAATCAACTTAACCTTCTCTTCGGACTCTTTGATCAAATCTGGTCCAAACAACTGACGGTTCCCAACTTCGTCCCACATCAACGGTGTCCTGCACCTCCTTCCATACAAAGCTTCAAAAGGTGCCATTTTCAAACTGGCCTGGTAGCTGTTGTTATATGAGAACTCCTCCTAAGGTAAATTATCATCCCAACTAGATCCATAATCTAGCGCACAAGCTCTCAACATGTCCTCTAGATTCTGATTGACTCTCTCGGTCTGTCCGTCTGTCTGCGGATGAAAGGCTGTACTAAACTCTAGCCTGGTACCCAAAGTCTGGTGCAGCTGATTCCAAAATTTCAAAGTAAACTGGGTCCCTCTATCTGATACGATGGTCCTGGGAACTCCATGCAGACATACGATCCTGGTCATATATATCTTGGCCAACTTTGCAGTTGTATAAGTGGTCTTCACTGGGATAAAGTGAGCCACTTTGGTCAAATGATCCACTACTACCCAGATAGAATCGTATCCTGGTCGGGTCCTGGGTAACCCGGTGATGAAATCCATGCCAAGCTTATCCCACTTCCATTCGGGTATCGGCATAGGCTGCAGTAATCCAGCTGGCTTCTGATGTTCTGCCTTCACTCTCTGACATACATCACATACGGCTACATACTCGGCAATATCCTTCTTCATACCCGTCCACCAGAAACGCTCCTTCAAATCCAAATACATCTTGGTGTTTCCGGGGTGTATCATGTTGCAGACTTTTCAGACCAAGAGTAAGGTGCGCTAGGTCGTTGTCGTGCACTCAGCTATGCCGTTGGAGTTGATGGACTCACTTTATCTTCCAAGCCTTCCAATGTTATCTTATTTAGATGGCCTTAAGCCATATTATTGTAATAAGTTCTCTTTTGACACATTCGATGTAATTAGTGTGATTGCACTCTGTTATAAATCCTTCAAGTACTGTGTGTGTCAGCATTACCGATCCAGGGATGACACTTATACACAGAGATTTGACCGTCTGAGGTCGGATCGCTACACTACGTCACAAAGAGCCACCTCTTTGGTGCACAATGAGCTTTGCATCAAGAGTAACAAGCAATGAGCGACCGCATCGATAATCTCGCCACCGACTTATGCCTCTCCGAGCAACATACAAGAGACTACTTCAACAACAAGCTCGATGAACAAAAACAAGAGAGCAATGCAAGAATGGACGAGATTTGTGCCTTGTTGGTCAACCACTCTTCTACCACTTCATCCTACCCAAGACGGAGCCGCTTGAGTCGACACTTCGACGACACTATCTCTGGCTTAAGTACTCCAACATCAAACACTCATCGACGAGCCGCACGCCAAGACCGTCAAGCAAACCGCAATCCTCTACACGGAACCGATTCTCAAGAACAACTTCGAGCGCAAATATTAAAAAAACAACTTCGAGCGCAACAACATCGACATCGCCAAAACCAAGCTACCTTGGCGCAAGCACAAGAAAGGCAACGCCAACGCCAAAAGAGGAACAGCGGGCGCGCCAACATCAAGAGGAGCAAGATGCCGAGGTGCTCCGACAACAACAACAACAACGTGAAGCACAAGCACTTGAGGCCCAACGTGCCCTCCATGAAACAAGTCGCACCATCGCCGACCACAATGGTCAAACGTGCGAGCAACAAGAAGCGCTTCGCGAGGAAGTTCAAGAGAGTAACTATCAAGCTTGAGTGCATCGTCAAGTTCCACAAGCTCCTAGACAAACACCCCAAGTTCGCCAAGAGCAACATGAGGTTGAGAACCCTCCACGCCAAGAGAAACATGAGGTTGACAATCCTCCACGACAAGGGCGTCATCATCCCCGATCCCAACACAATGAAGAGCAACGCTACGACAAGCTCAAGTTCACCATGCCCAAGTTCACCGAAAGCAATGATCCCGAAGAGTACCTTTCATGGGCATTGAAGGTCGACAAGATCTTTCGCTTGCACAACTATGAGGAAGAGAAGAAGATCTCCATGGCATCCCTTGAGTTCCTATGGTAGGAAAAAGTCAATGAGCGACGAGAAGCAAGAGATGAACCACCAACCACCACTTGGGATCAAATGAAGGATTTCATGAGAGCACGTTTTGTGCCAACATACTACAACTGCGACCTCTTCAAGAAACTCCAACTCCTCAAGCAAGGAACCAAGAGCATTGAAGAATACTACAAGGAAATGGAGATTGCCATGATAAGAGCCAATGTTACGGAAGATGATGAGAAAACTATGGCACATTTCTTGAATGGACTCAATCATCCCATCAAGAAGGTCACCAACTTCCATCCTTACTCCAACCACATCGAGCTAGTGCATCAAGCTACCAAGGTGGAACGGCAAGTCCAAGATGACTTCAAGTATGCCAAGTACTCTTCCAAGAGCTACGGTTTCTCCAACAACCAAGCTTCAACGACTCCAACACCTTCTACCTCAACCAAGCCTTCTACAAGCAACAACGACAAGTCAAGTTACAAGAAAACTTCGACAACCTCAAGTCGTCCTCCTACTACAAGCCAAGAGCTTCATCATCATCTACTCCAACCGATGAGACCATCAAGACAAGTTCCATCAAATGCTTCACATGCGGAGGCCGAGGCCACAAGTCCTTCGAGTTTACCAACAAGCGCACCATGATCCTCAACGACGACGGAACCTATGACTCCATGAGTGAAGAGAAAGCCCTTGAGCAAGTGGTCATGCACCGGCAAGTGAATGAGCGATGAAGATTATCAACTCTTTTGTGATGAAGATTCGAGCCCCGCTCTTGTTGTCTCCAAGCTCTTGACTCTTCAACATCAACAAGACGAAGATCAAAGATGCAATATTTTCCACACCAAAGCCGACATCAATGGAAGGTCCGTGAAGGTCATCATCGATGGAGGTAGTTGTCATAACTTGGCAAGTGAAGAATTATGCTCCAAGCTCCAATTGGTCAAGATGAAGCACCCACATCCCTACAAGGTTCGATGGCTAAGCGACTCCGGCACTATCCGAGTCGAGCATATGGTGCAAGTTTCCTTCAAGATCGGAGCATACGAAGACACTTTGGAGTGTGATGTCGTTCCGATGTCCGTTTGCCACCTCCTTCTTGGACGACCATGGCAATTTGACCGAGGCGTCATCCACAACGGGTGAACGAATCACTATAGCTTCAAGATGAAGGGAAAGGAGTACGTGCTACGACCTATGTCTCCTAGCCAAGTGATCACCGACAAGCAAGCCACCCACGATGGAGAGAATAGTGAGAGAGCGAACCACCCAAAAGAGAGTGAGCGCCACAAGCCCAAATTGGGTACCTCCACGATGAGCAACAAGAAGAACTTAGTGCTATTTGCCACCAAAAGTGAGATGAGAGAAGTGTGTGAGAACCCATCAAGTGTTATGCACTACGTCCTATTGTGCAACGACGAGGCACCAACAACAAACACCTCTCACAATCTACCTTTAATGTTATCTTCTCTCACTACTGGAATTAGAATTTGCCGTTAGCCAAGCCTTTGCCGTCCGCTTACAGAAAACGGACGGCAATGAACTGGCTGATGGCAAAGAACGGTCTTTGCCATCAGCCTACTCTTTGCCGTCAACTAGCGGACAGCAAAGAATCTTTGCCGTCAGTAAGCAGACGGCAAAGAGAGTGGTGGTCCCCGCTAACGATCTGATTAAAAAAAACTTAACGGCCCTCCTCTTTGCCGTCAGCTAGCGGACGACAAAGAGAAAGAAAAGCTGAAGGTTTAGTGGACGGCAAAGAACTAACCTAACTAACGGCGAGACCCACCCCGCCCTGGATCCATCTCTCTATGTTTCTCTCCTCTCTCCTCCCCAAGCCACCACGCCGCCGCCCGCCGCCGCCGCCACCCACCGCCGCCCCCACCCCGTGCCGCCGCCCCCGCCACCCGCCGCCACCCCCACCAGCCGCCCCCACCACCTGCCGCCGCCGCCGCCACCCACCAGCCGTCCCCACCACCCGCCGCCACCCCCACCACCCGCCGCCCCCGCCACCCGCCGCCGCCCCCACCCCATGCCGTCGCCCCACCACCCCGCCGCCCCGCCGCCCCACCACCCCGGCGTCGTCGCCGCCCCCGGCACCCGCCACCGTGGCCCCATCGCCCCCGCCTCCCTGCCGGCTCAGGGCCGCCGCTCATCGCCTCTCCCCCTGATGAGCTCCAGCGCCCCTCCCCCATCGCCCCCGTTGCCACCACCACCCTTCCGTTGCGAAGCCCCGGCCCCCGTCGGGTCCAGTGAGTTATTTTTCTTTTTTTGCTGTTTAATTGTTAGTGTTAGGTTTAGTGCTAGATATATATGTGTTAGTGTTAGATTAGTGCATGGGTTTTAGGTAATTAGTCATATAATTAAAAGAAGTAGAAAAAAGATGAAAAAAGAAGAAGAAGAAAAGAAGAATATGTAGAAGGGGAAGAAGAAGAAGAAGAAGAAGAAGAAGAAGAAGAAAGTGTAGGAGAAGAAGAGGAGGGGAGAAGAAGAAGAAAGTGTAGGAGAAGAAGAGGAGGGGAGAAGAAGAAGAAGAAAGTGTAGGAGAAGAAGAGGAGGGGAGAAGAAGAAGAAGAAGAAGAATGTGTAGGAGAGGAAGAGGAGGGGAGAAGAAGAAGAAGAAGAAGAAGAAGAAGAAGAAGAAGAAGAAAGTGTAGGTGTAGGAGAAGAAGAGGAGGGGAGAAGAAGAAGAAGAAAAGAAGAATATGTAGAAGGTGCTCTTTGGTCTTCCAGAGGCCGGCGGGGTCATATATTTGTGAATTATGAGTTAGGTCATACATTTTTCGATTTTGTGATGCAAAACATCATACATATTTGTGTTTATCGGGTGGATTCAAATGTGCAGTTGTTTCGTCGCTGCGAGGGTGTGGTATTTGATGACCTCCCCGTGCGTTCGACGAGCTCCGCCCCTGCGTTCGTTGGTGAGCACAAATGACATCTCCTCCTCCACCTTCATTTGCTCTATTCTGGTCTTCGTGCCGATGAAACTTGCTAGCTATAGGTGTCAATGAACAGTATGCGTAACCACTATGCGTCTCCCGTTCAAAAGGGTTACATCTATAAATATGCATGCATTTGCATATTTATAACCGTGATTCTTTCGAATTGTCCAAAGCTATCCATGGACAGCCCGAGTATGTGTAGATTGGGTTCATTTTCCCATATGCTTTGCTCCGGATCCGACGCATAAATTTCGTCAGTGTCTCCCCTGTTGTTCTCCGGGTACACATCCTCTCTGTTTATTGCAAAGACGTGTGTTAGGAGAACAGCGGGGAGGTGCTGCCAAAATTTTGCATCGTATCCGGAGCATAGCATGGGAAGAGGAACCCAATCTACACATACTCTGGTGGGATTAGGACCTATCATTACCTATTAGAGTGTAGGTTGCATGGACGTAATAAAATTGAAAAACTAGATCAACTGATGAATATATACATGGTGAATTATATATATATATATATATATATATATATATATATTTGTTGTGTGTCCAGTAGCCCTGAAAGTCAAGATGAGTGATCGTGCGTGGATGTACACCGGTCACACTGGTCAAAACAAATGGAGCACTGAATGGTTCACAAAAACCAAGGCATTTGTGCAAGCCGCATTTGCAAATGGCCAGAGGAAAACATTGTGCCACTGTTCCCGGTGCAACAATTGGGAAAAGAGGATAGAGGCTAAAATGGGCAAACACCTGCAGAAGAGTGGTTTTACGCCCAATTATACGGTATGGACATTTCATGGTGAGTCTGCCCAATGTGACCGAGCTGAGGTGGTTCGTCGTCGCACCGACGAGCATGGTACCGGGATGGAAAACATGGTGCAAGACTTGGATGATGCTCGGGATTCGGACGAGGAGATGGAGGAATCTGCAAAGGCCTTCAATGAAATGTTGGAGTCTTCAAAACGTCCGCTCCGCGAGCACACTAAGCTTTGTCAGTTGGATGCCATCTCACAAGTAATGGCTCTGAAGGCTCAGTTCAACTTGGGCAGAGAATGCTATGACGCAATTATGACAGTATTTGGACGCTTTCTACCCAAAGGCCATGTAATGCCTGCAAACCTGTACCAGTCGAACAAAATGCTCCGTGCACTGAAGATGCCCTATGAGAAGATACATGCATGTGAGAAAGGATGTGCCTTATTTAGGCTTCAATATGCGGACTTTAACTATTGTCCCATTTGCAAGTCTTCCAGGTATGTTGTGGTAGACAACGGTATGGGTGAGAAGACGTAGACCAAAATCCCCGTTAGTGTTCTTCGGTATATGCCAATCGTACCAAGACTTCAACGTCTTTTCATGGTTGAAGAGACGGCCAGACAGATGACATGGCACAAAACGGGCAAAAGAACCGAACTAGATGCAGATGGGAATCTGATGATGGTACACACATCGGATGGTGTTGCGTGGAAGAAGTTTGATGAATTACATGATGACAAAGCGGCAGATCCGAGGCATCCTCGAGTCGGCGTCAGCACGGATGGGTTCAGTGTGTTTGGTCTGACGGCAACCCAATACAGTTGTTGGCCCGTATTTGTCTTTCCACTCAATCTCCCCCCTGGACAGATTATGCAAAGAAAGAACATTTTCCTGACGTTGATAATTCCAGGGCCCAACTATCCGGGGAAAAATATGAATGTGTACATGCAGCCGCTTAAGGACGAATTGCAAGAAGCCTGGGATAATGGGTTCAAGACATACGACGCCTATAGCAAACGGAACTTCATAATGCGTGTCTGGTACATGTACTCGACGCATGACTTGCCGGCGTATGCGCTATTCGTTGGCTGGTGTGTGCATGGAAGGTTCCCGTGCCCCACATGCAAGGGAGCTCTTGAGTTTCGTTGGCTTCAGGCCGGTCGCAAGTTTTCTTGCTTCGACATGCATAGACAGTTCCTGGATCCTCGCCATAAGTTCAGGAAAGACAAGAAGAACTTCATCAGAGGTAGAGTTGTCAAAAACTCTGCACCACCTGCGTTGACAGGCCAACAGACCCTGGATCAGTTAAACGCTCTCGAGCCAGATCCAGAGCGTCCAGGGTACTTCAAGGGGTATAATTCTAAACACGCCTGGACTCACAAGACATGCTTATGGGATCTTCCTTACTTCAAAGACCTCCTTTGCCCACACAACATCGACGTGATGCACACTGAGAAGAATATCGCTGAGGCACTTTTTGGTACATTGTTCGCATAGATGGGAAGTCAAAGGATAATACTAAGGCTAGAGTCGATCTGGAGGCGCTATGTGATAGGCCGTTACAAAACATGAAAGAACCGAGAGGAAAGCACAACTGGACGAAGCCAAAGGCATGGTTCAATCTTGGAAGGCCAGCTATGAGGGAAATTATCTTATGGGTGCAACAGCAATTGATGTTCCTCGATGGGTATGCAGCGAATCTAAAGAGGGGAGCGAATCTTGATAAATTGAAAATATTTGGTCTCAAGAGTCATGATTGGCACATATGGATTGAGCGGGTAATGTCGGTGATGTTGCGTGGCTTCATCCCTGAGGATGAATGGCTACTACTGGCAGAACTCAGCTATTTCTTCCGTGTTGTTTGTGCGAAAGAACTATCGCCTGACGTGCTAGAAGAAATGGAAGAGTTGGCGCCGGAGTTGATCTGCAAGTTAGAGAAGATCTTTCCACCGGGCTTCTTTAATCCCGACCAAGGCAAAATTGAGGGGCCCGTGCAAAATCGTTGGTGCTACCCAACTGAGAGGATGCAGAAGACGCTTCGACAAAAATGTAAAAATAAACGTAGAATTGAAGCATCGATGGCTGAGGCATTCATCACTGAGGAGGCGGCAAACTTCGTGAGAACACACTACGAAGCCAAAAATCGTCATTTGCATAATCTGAAGCCTCGGTACAATGCTGACGAACCTCAAAAGGGTGGATCCAACCTCAGCCTATTCAAAGGGAATCTCGCACCAACCAGTGGTTCAAAACCAGTATCTTTGGATAACGAAGAATGGCTGACCATTACGTTGTATATCTTGAACAACCTGACAGAAGTGCGGCCGTACATCGAGTAAGTTCTCGGTACATGGTTTCGCAACTTCTATTTCCTTTGAACCGCTCTTATTCCTGGATATTTCATACAGTCGATACGTCACCATATTCTCGTATGGAGTGCTAATCCAAAAGGATTTCGTCGAAGAGTGTGGGCTTCTCGCAAAGCAAGGAGGCGGCTATGCCGGTTTCATCTCTTGGTTCAAACAAACGGTAATTTCTATTAGACCATTTCATTTCATTCGCTAATTTCTGCCTAATGCAACAATCCTTTCATATTAAACTTGTAGGCTAATTCAGAGTCTATGGACGCCGAATTGAGACAAGTCGCTAATGGTTTTGACTATAAGGTCCGTTCATTTGACAAATACGACATCAACGGGTATCGCTTTCGTACCTATGGCAAAGAGCTATCTATGGCCGACCGAAAGTCTACAAATTGTTGTGTATCTGCTATCGGCGAAGGAGGTACCGAGTATTATGGGAGAGTTGAAGCAATTTATGAACTTCTATTCTATGGTGACAACCCACCGAATGTCGTACTCTTCAAATGTTATTGGTTTCAACCGAAGGAGACTAGAAGGACTCATGAACATATAGGGCTAGTTGAAATCAAACAAAGCACCCATTTAGATGTTCCTGATGTCTATATTACGGCTCAACAGGCGACCCAAGTATTCTGTCTACCGTGGGCCTGCCAAACTAATCCAAATCTGAAAGGTTGGGATGTCGTTTATGAAGTGCCGCCACGTGCTAGACTATCTCCCCCAAAGGAAGAGGATTATGAACCTCACATTAACCCAGACACATATCAAGGAGAATTCTTTCAAGAGACACGTATTTCCAAAAAAGTTTCAAGAACCGCTATACTTCACCCCAAAACATTGAAGTAGACAGCGACAGTGAATCCGGCATCACCCCAGAGGAGGAACAGGAAGAGCCGGAACAAGAAGAGGTTACTGCTGCGGATGACCTGTCAATGCTTGACCGATTACGTCAAGGTGGTCTTCCACATTTTGATGCCGCTGAACCCTATGAGCACGTCATTGATGATAGTGATGATGATGATTATGCATTTATTGATGATAGTGATCGAGATTATTAGTAGCCCGCTCCTACACCTCCATGATCACGGTAAGTTTCTCTAGTGTTTTGCTTAACAAATGCATAAAGACCTAGACTTAGCTTTATTTCCTCCAAAATGACTTAATAAGCTTGCTGACCTCCAAAACCATCCAGTTTACCGAAGTTAGCTCTAAAACGATGTATACTTAGCTTTGTTTCCTCCAAAATGACATGTACTTAGCTTACTTATGTCAAAAATGGCATAATTAGCTTAGTTAGCTCATAAACGATCCATTTTACCCAAGTTAGCTCTAAAATGACCCATTTTACCTAGGTTAGCTCCAAAATGACCCATCTTACCTAGGTTAGCTCTAAAATGATGCATCTTACCTAGGTTAGCTCATAAACGATCCATTTCAACTAAGTTAGCTCATAAATGATCCATTTCACCTTAGTTAGCTCATAAACGATCCATTTCACCTTAGTTAGCTCATAAACGATCCACTTCACCTTAGTTTGCTCATAAACGATCCATTTCACCTTAGTTAGCTCATAAACGATCCATTTCACCTAAGTTACCTCATAAATGATCCATTTCACCTAAGTTAGCTCATAAATGATCCATTTCACCTAAGTTAGCTCATAAACGATCCATTTCAACTAGGTTAGCTCTAAAATGATCCACTTCACCTTAGTTAGCTCATAAACGATCCATTTCACCTTAGTTAGCTAATAAACGATCCATTTCACCTAAGTTAGCTCATAAATGATCCATTTCACCTAAGTTAGCTCATAAACGATCCATTTCACCTAGGTTAGCTCTAAAATGATCCACTTCACCTTAGTTAGCTCATTAACGATCCATTTCACCTTAGTTAGCTCATAAACGATCCATTTCACCTAAGTTAGCTCATAAATGATCCATTTCACCTAGGTTAGCTCTAAAATGATCCATTTCACCTTAGTTAGCTCATAAACGATCCATTTCACCTTAGTTAGCTCATAAACGATCCATTTCACCTAAGTTAGCTCATAAATGATCCATTTCACCTAAGTTAGCCCATAAATGACATATACTTCTTCTTCTAGCCACCTTTTTCTAACTTTCTTATTTGCCATTTTGCAGATCTCATTCACTTCATGGAAGCCAGCTTGCTATGATGGAGTGCTTGTTTTCTCTTTCATTCTCTTTTAGTATTCTTAGCTTGCTATGATGGAACAATGTGTATGTGCAACTTGCTATGTATGAATGGATGGAACTATATATGTATGTATGATGAAACTTATGTGCTGGATATGTCATATGTTTGCTGTGAAATAACCCTATGAAATATATCTATATATGTCATATATAATTGCTGTGAAAATTGTTGGATTAAAAAAACAGAAAAAGAGCCAATGCAGGCTCTTTGCCGTCAGCCACCGACGGCAATGGACTCTTTGCCGTCCGTGACAGACAGCAAACATGCCACGTGGCAGCCAACTGTACTTCCTGGGAGCTGACCCATTTGGTCAGTTTGCAGTGGCGGACGGCAAAGCCTTTGGCTACAGCGGCGGACGCCAAAGACTTGCATGGCAGTGACGTCCAACTGACGTCATCAGGCGGACGGCAAAGGCCTGATGCTATTTGCCGTCAGCCGCGGATGGCAAACACTGCCGTTAGCCACCCAACGGACTAACGGCGAATTTATTGTCGTCGGGTTTCTTTGTCGTCCGCCGCTAATGCCAAAGGCCCCTTTGCCGTCCGCTTCGGAAAGCAGACGGCAAAGAATCTCTTTACCGATCCTTTCTTTTGCCGGTGCATTTTGCCGTCCGCCGTCTGTGCCTTTGCCGTCCGCCTTGGCAGACGGCAAATTAGCTGATTCCTGTAGTGTCTATTGTAGGAATTCCGAGATGTATTCCCCGATGAGCTACCTCCCGGTCTACCTCCACTACGAGGCATCGAACACCGAATCAACCTCATCCCCGGAGCACCCCTTCCTAACAAGGCTCCTGATGAGGACATCAATACCATAGTTACACCTACAACCCCTGCTGCTATACACACTGGACCAATTACTAGAGCTCGCGCACGCCAATTAAATTATCAGGTACTTTCGTTTCTTGGTAATGATTCTAATGTTCATGAGAATATGATGCTGCCTAAATATACATTTGTCTTGCTTACAAATTAAGGGCCTAGCTTGGACAAGAGGGATGAACATTGGAGCAAGATTAACCATGGAGATGATGGCATGCGCAAGGGGAACAAGAACGAACTTACAAGTGATGATTTCAGGACTTTGAAGCCACGATAATGAGTGCATGAACCTTGGATGAAATATACAAGATGACACTTCTTAAATTTCGTCCAGAGGCTATTATAGGTGCTGCATCACCTTATTTTTGGGCCAGGCGCATGTAATTTCAAAATAGTCAAGTATAGGCTGTTTTTAGTGTCCGTATGTGTGGGGAAACAAGAATTAGGGTTGGTTTCAGACCCCTCCTCCAAGGGCCACGAAATTCCCCCTCTTCCTCCATATATAGAGCCCTTAGCGTTTAGACTTTGGGATTTGTTTTGTTAAAAGTTAGCCATTGCAACTTCGTGTTCTTCGTTTGTGTCCAACGACCAGACTAAGACCGCTTTCGGATCCCCACCTTTATCAATACTTCATATATATTCACAATATTAAGATTGTTTTATCATATTCTTGCTTGTTCTTTGATTGCTTGCAGGAATAGACCTTCGTGGTCAGGTTGTTCGTGCTCCGGCATGGTCAATAACCTCTCGGAGTTGGTTTAGCAATTGCTAAGGCGCAACATCGTGCATGTTTGCAGTCGGATCGTCAAAGTCATCTCCACCAAATCGATAGTTATCATCTCATCGAAAGATTGGGACACCACGCCTCTATCAAGTGGTAACAGATTTCCAGGTTGCTCAGTGAGATTTTATAGTTTTTCGTAGTTTAGATCGAGTCCGTTCTTCATACCTATAGTCCACGAAAAAGCCAAAAAAAAGAGTCTGGAGACCCCCGGCAGTTTTAGGCCAAAATTTTGGGAGGCAAAAATATTTCTTGCCTATCCTGTTAGTTTGACTTGGGAAGAGTTTTGAGACACTCATCATTATAGTGATTTTTCGCAAAAAAAAGAGCGCAAAAAAAAGAGAAGATTTTTTTTTAGAGTGTGCTTTTCCCTTGTTTCCGTGCCGCGTCGTGATTATGTTCGTGTTCTAGGCTCGCGTCTCTAGTACAGTCTAGCCTAGGACTAGCACAGTACAGTCGTTGAGCGTTTATTCAACTTTGTATCTCTGAATTGATTATTGCTCACCCATTTTGCTACCATATTATAAGCCTTCCTAGCTCCACATATGTCTACGTCGTGCGTTTGGCTCTCCCTGGTAATCCCTCTATCCAAGCTTTGAGAGTTTTGATTACAACGGTTGCCGATCACCGCCTGCTGCTAGGTAAGAACTGGTAATAATTTGAGATTTGCTTGACGGATGTGTGACACCCACCACCACCACTTGTTAGTAATCTGTAGGATCATATTCTTGTGTGTTTCTATTGCTGCTAACCATGGCAGGATCACAAGCCGACGAGATTGACTGGGAGAACTTGATGAACAAGGAACTTCATGATAAGTTTCAGCAAATGATGAGTGGATAGGTGCAAGATGTGCTAAACAGATTTGAAGAGGCTATGGAGAAGATAGATTGAATTGACAAAACATTTGAAACAAAGCTTGATAACAAGTTTAATGAATTGCTCGCGCGTTTTCCACAACCACCGTCGTTTGCACCTATTGCACCTCTACAACAGCAACAACAACGTCGCCTTCCAAATCAAGTGGGACTCTGCGCGTTCCCCTGGAGCCTGGTCAAACTTCTGGTGTTGCTGCACCTACTATTGATGCTTATGTGGCTCCGGCTGCTGCCGCTGAGGAGGATGATGATTATGCGGGCGATTACGAGGATGAGGTTGATCAAATCAGAACTACGTGCAACCACCAGCACCAGGTCGTCCACATGCACATAATCGCAATGGTAGGGCTGCACCACCACCTCAGGTACGAGAGCCTGACCATCTCCCTAAACTAAAACTGAATATTCCACCATTTGAGGGTAGATATGTTCCTGATATATATCTTACTTGGAAGTTAGAAACTTAACAACGTTTTACATATTTACAATATCCCGTGGAGAGACGTATTGCTGCTGCTCTTTGTGCTTTCACTAGTTTTGCTTTTGTGTGGTGGTCTGAACATCGCAGATTATATCCTCTTAATATTCCAACTACTTTGGCTGCTTTGAAAATTGCTATCCGTACTCCCTGGGTTCCACCATACTATCAACGTGAATTGCTTCAAAAATTGCAGTGTTTAAGACAAGGAAAAAATTCTATAGAAGAATATTATCAGGAGTTACAAACGGGTATGATTAGATGTGGTATTGCTAAGGATAATGAAGCTATGCTTGCACGGTTTATGTGTGGATTAAATAGAGAGATTCAGACCATTCTAGAGTATAAGGAATATAATAATATCACTCGTTTATTCCATCTTGCTTGCAAAGCTGAACGTGAAGTGCATGATCGACAGGCATAGGCGCGAAGTAACTTTTCTGCAGGTCAACATTCATCATGGACACCGCGTGCATCCTCTACTTCCACACGTTCAGCTGCACCGACACCTCCGTCAGCTGCCACCTCCAACCGTGATACAAGAAAGCAGGCACAACCACCACTATCTACTAAGAGCACACCTTCTGGGCCTGCACAGAGCTCTTCTTCATCCATGGCATCAATAGGGCAAACACATGATATTATTTGTCGTCTTTGCAAGGGTGGAGGTCATTATGTGAGAGAATTCCCATCTAAACGTGTGATGATTGTTACTGAGGATGGTGGGTATGAGTCCGCTAGTGACTATGATGAGGAGACTTTGGCTCTTATTACAAGTGAAGAACACGGTGGAGATGATTCTGATCATGACAGGCAATACATGGCTGCTGAAGATGTTGACAGGTATGAATGTTTAGTTGCTCAGCGTGTTTTGAGTGTGCAGGTTACAGAAGCTGAGCAAAATCAGAGACATAATTTTTTCCATACAAAGGGAGTTGTGAAGGAACGTTATGTTCACGTCATCATAGATGGAGGGAGCTGTAACAACTTGGCTAGCATGGAGATGGTGGAGAAGGTATCTCTCACCACAAGACCACATCCACATCCTCACTACATCCAATGGTTCAACAACAGCGGCAAGGTTATGGTAACACGTATTGTTCGTGTGCATTTTAGTATCTCTACATATGCTGATTATGTTGATTGTGATGTGGTACCAATGCAAGCGTGTTCCTTATAACTTGGTAGACCATGGCAATTTGATAAAAATTCTGTACACCATGGTAGAAACAATCAGTATACTCTTGTTCATAAGGATAAAAATATTACTTTGCTTCCTATGACTCCTGATTCCATTTTGAAAGATGATATTAATAGAGCTAATAAAGAAAAACAGGAGAAAAATAAGAGTGGAAATCATATCGTGGCAAAAGAATTTGAGCAACAAATGAATCCTAATAATAAACCATCTGATATTGAAAAGTGCAGGTATACTTGCCACAAAATCTGATATGTATGAGATAGATTTCAACAAATCTGTTTGATATGCTTTTGTGTGAAAAGAGGCATTATTTTCATTTGAGGACATGCCTTCCTCTTTGCCCCCTGCTATCACTAACATTTCACAGGAGTTCGCTGACGTCTTTCCACAAGACGTGCCACCGGGATTACCACCAATTCGACGGATTGCGCATCAAATTGACTTAATTCCCGGTGCATCGCTACCCAGCCGTGCACCCTACCGTACCAATCCAGAGGAGACGAAGGAGATTATGCGTCAAGTACATGAGCTGCTCGACAAAGGTTATATACGTGAATCTCTTAGTCCTTGTGTTGTTCCTATTATACTAGCGTATGTGTGTTGATTGTAGAGAAATTAATAATATTACTATTCGTTATCGTCGTCCTATTCCTAGGCTAGATGATATGCTTGATGAATTGAGTGGCTCTACAATATTCTCCAAAGTTGATTTGCGTAGTGGATACCATCAAATTCGTATGAAATTGGGAAATGAATGGAAAACAACATTTAAAACTAAGTTTTGTTTATATGAGTGGTTAGTCATGCCTTTTGGGTTAACTAATGCACCCAGTACTTTCATGAGACTAATGAACGAAGTTTTACGTGCTCTCATTGGAAGATTTGTGGTAGTATATTTTGATGTATACTGATTTATTGAAAATCTTCGGAACAACATTTGGAACATTTACGTGTTGTTTTTATTGCTCTACGTGATGCACGTTTGTTTGGTAACCTTGGGAAGTGCACCTTTTGCACCGACCGAGTATCTTTTCTTGGCTATGTTGTTACTCCACAGGGAATTGAAGTTGATAAAGCCAAGATTGAAGCTATTGAGAGTTGGCCGCAGCCCAAAAAGGTAACACAAGTGAGGAGTTTTCTTGGACTCGCTGGTTTCTATAGGAGTTTTGTGAGAGATTTTAGCACCATTGCTGCACCTCTCAATGAGCTTACAAAGAAGGATGTGCCTTTTGTTTCAGGTACCACACAGGAAGAAGCCTTCACGATATTGAAAGATAAGTTGACACATGCTCCTTTACTCCAACTTCCGGATTTTAATAAGACTTTTGAGCTTGAATGTGATGCTAGTGGAATTGGATTAGGAGGTGTGTTATTACAAGATGTCAAACCTGTTGCATACTTTTCTAAAAAATTGAGTGGGCGTAGTCTGAACAATTCTACTTATGATAAAGAATTATATGCTCTTGTTCAGACCTCAGAAACATGGCAACATTATTTACTGCCCAAAGAATTTGTTATACATTCTGATCATGAATCTTTGAAACACATTAAAACTCAAGCAAAACTGAACCATAGCATGCTAAATGGGTTGAATTCATTGAGACTTTCCCTTATGTCATTAAACACAAGAAGGGTAAAGAAAATGTTATTGCTGATGCATTGTCTCATCATTATACTATGCTTTCACAACTTGACTTTAAAATATTTGGTTTGGAGACCATGAAATATCAATAGGTGCATGATGCTGAATTTAAAGATGTTTTGCAGAATTGTAAAGAAGGGAGAACATGGAACAAGTTCGTCATTAACTATGAATTTGTGTTTCGTGCTAACAAGATATGCATTCCAGCTAGCTATGTTCGTCTTTTGTTGTTGCAGGAGGCGCATGGAGGAGGATTAATGGGACACTTTGGCGTGACAAAGACGAAGGATATACTTGCTACACATTTCTTTTGGCCAAAGATGAGACGGGATGTTGAGCATTTTGTTGCTCGCTGCACTACATGTCAAAAAGCTAAGTCGCGACTCAACCCTCATGGTTTATATATGCCTTTGCCTGTACCTAGTGTTTCTTGGGAGGACATATCTATGGACTTTGTTTTAGGTTTACCTCGAAGAAAGAAGGGGAGGGATAGCATATTTGTTATCGTGGATAGATTCTCGAAAATGACACACTTTATACCATGTCATAAAAGCGATGTTGTTGTTAATGTTGCTGATTTGTTCTTTCGTGAAATTATTCGCTTGCATGGTGTGCCAAATACTATTGTTTCAGATCGTGATACTAAATTTCTTAGCCACTTTTGGAGATGTTTATGGGCTAAGTTGGGGAGTAAACTGCTTTTTAGTACTACTTGTCACCCCCAAACTGATGAACAAACTGAAATAGTAAATAGAACATTGTCTACTATGCTTAGGGCTGTTTTGAAAAATAATAAGAAAATGTGGGAAGAATGCTTGCCCCATATTGAATTTGCTTATAGTCGTTCATTGCATTCTACTACTAAGATGTGCCCTTTCGAAATTGTGTATGGTTTTCTACCTCATGCACCTTTGATTTGTTGCCTCTTCCATCTTCGGACAAGGTTAATTTGGATGCTAAACAACGTGCGGAATTGATCTTAAAAATGCATGAGTTAACTAAAGAGAACATTGAGCGTATGAATGCTAAATATAAACTTGCTAGAGATAAGGGTAGAAAACATATTGTGCAAATCAAAGCTAATGCCATGTGCTGATGGTCCTTTTAAAGTGTTAGAGAAAATAAATGATAATGCATATAAACTTGAGCTACGTGCAGATTTTGGGGTTAGTCCCACTTTTAACATTGCAGATTTGAAGCCTTATTTTGGTGAGGAAGATGAGCTTCCGTCGAGGACGACTTCATTTCAAGAAGGGGATGATGATGAGGACATCAATACCATTGTTACACCCACAGCCCCTGCTACTATACATACTGGACCAATTACTAGAGCTCGTGCACGCCAATTAAATTACCAGGTACTTCCGTTTATTGGTAATGATTCTAATGTTCATCAGAATACGATGCTGCCTAAATTGGATACATTTGTTTTGCTTACAAATGAAGGGCCTAGCTTGGAGAAGGATGAACATTGGGGCAGGAACAAGCATGGAGTTGATGGCATGCGCTAGGGAAACAAGAACGTAGTTTCAAGTGATGATTTTAGGACTTTGAAGCCACCATAATGAGTGCACGAAGCCTTGGACGAAATATACAAGATCCCACTTCATAATTTTTGTCCGGAGACTATTCTAGGTGCTGCGTCACCTTATTATTGGGCCAGGCCCATGTAATTTCGAAATACTTGAATATAGGTTATTTTTAGAGTCCGTATGTGTGGGGAAACAAGAGTTAGGGTTGGTTTCGGACCCTCCTCCAAGGGCCATGAAATTCCCCCCCCCCTCTTCCTCCATATATACAGCCCTTAGGGCATTGTTTAGACTTTGCGTTTTGTTTAGATTAAAAGTTCGCCATAGCTGCAACTTCGTGTACTTCGTTTGTGTTCAACGACGAGACAAAGGCGTCACAGTACCCCACCTTCATTAATAAAGCTTTCCTCTTATATTCTTAATATCCAGATTGCAATCTCAGTTTCTTGCTTGTTCTTCGTTTGCTCGCAGGAAACAAACCCTCGTGGTCAGGTTGATCATGCTCCGGCGTGGTCAATAACCTCTCGGAGTTGGTTTAGCGATTGCTAAGGAGCGACGTCCTCATACGTTCGTAGTCGGATCATCAACGTCTACTCCACCATAAACGATAGCCACCATCTCATCGAAAGACTGGACACCTTTGCCTCTATCACATCTTCAACGTCAAAGATCTAGCTCCCTACCATGGTGATGAAGAATTCGATCCGAGGTCAGATCTTTCCCAAGGGGGGGGGGAGATGATGCGGAGCATCCCAAGGTCATCCCCATGGACCTACCTCCATCTCCCATGACACGGCTTGGACCAATGACAAGAGCTCGAGCAAAGGGTATCGAAGATAAGGTGAACTTGCTCCTCTCCGAACTATCACTTTCTACATATGAGACATGGCTACTACCTCAAGAGGAGACCCTCTGTGTGATCAGGTATTTGGAGGAGGGCCATGGAGCAGCTACACTCAACGGATAAGACGGCGGAGATACCAAGTACAAGGACCAAGAGAAGGAGCTGCCAAAACGTTTCCAGCCATCGGACGACCGAGACTTGTCGGACGTCCGACGCCTGAAGCTCCAGCCAGCCGGACAAGTCCCAGCCTGCGCACGCTCCAGCGACTGGACGACCGACACCGATCGGACGTCCGACACCTCCCAGCGCCCGGACAGCCGAGCACCACCGGAGGGCCGACACCACCATCACCGAGCCAAAACATCAGAACTATGGAAGCCTCCGGACGACCGACGTCTCAGATGTCCGACCCGGACCGGACGACCGACAAAACCTGGCCAGGGCCGAAACATTGGACTTCCGACAAGTACCGGATGTCCGGACCCTCGCGAGCCTTTGGACGACCGATGACTGTCGGTCATCCGACGCCTGTGTGTTGACAGCGTGTTGGGACGAGGCCCATGTACCCCTTCATCCACTAAGACTATAAATAGACCTCCTCCTCCCTCTTTCTAGGGTTAGCAATGTGATAGCTCATTTGAGAGATAGAGCTTTGCTCATCCACTTGGTTAGTTCTCCATTGGATTTCATGACCTCTTCGGAGAAGATCCCCCAAGTAGATTCAAGACCTCTCACGGGAAGACCCCCTCAAGGCCTCCTCATGGAGATGAACTAGTTACCTCTTGTATCATCCTATGTTGACTTTGGATCGTGTATCTCTTTGTGTTCCTTGGATCTAGCACATGTGTAATCACTACAAAAAAAATACACTTCCGTGATGATACGTGTTTGTCACAGTAGGTCGCGTTTTTGTCATGCATGTACATCCATGACAAATTTATGACAGAATCAAGATAGTCATACCTGTGCTGTCGTAGAAGTGTTCCATGACATTACCAAAATTATCATCACGGAAGTGTCCACTTCCATGACGATAAATCGCGCGTCACAGAAGTGCTTTTGTCAAGGGTGACCGACACGTGGCATCCACCGTAATGGAACGTCGTTAAGCTATCGGATCGGGTTTTGGATCCGATAACCCGTTAACAGCCCCGACCAATGGGGATTTTCCACGTGTAAAATCATCATTGGCTGGAGGGGACACGTGTCAGGTCCGCGTTGGCACAGGTGTCAATCATCCAATGGGCGAGAGACGCCTGTGATATGTTGACACGTGAACCGACCCATCAAGTTTAAATGGGCCGGCCCAACTGAAGGCCCACAAGATTTTGCGGACCATAATGGGCCGGCCCAGCTAAAGGCCCATGAGATTTTGCGGACCATAATGGGCTGGCCCAGCTAAAGGCCCACAAGATTTTGCGGGCCATAATAGGCTGGCCCAGGTAAAGGCCCACAAGATTTTTGCGTGCCACAATGGGCCGGCCCAGGTAAAGGCCCACAAGATTCTTGCGGATCATAATGGGCCGGCCCAACTAAAGGCCCATGAGATTTCGCCGACATTAATGGGCTGGCCCAGCTGTAGGCCCACAAGATTTTGAGGACCCTAGTAGGCCGGCCCATTAACTGGCTGCCATGTTTTGGGCCCAATGTCGGCCCATATTTGATCCGGTCCATTAATGGCCTGCCACGCTCCGGGCCTAATAGTGGCCCATATGAGATCCGGCCCGTTAAAAGCCTACCACGTTCTGGGCCAAATTACGGCCTAGATCAAGTCCGGCCCTTTAAGAGGCTTTGGGCTCAATTATGGCCCATATCAGATTCGGCCCGTCAACTGGACACTATGCTTTTGGGCCCACTTGCTAAAGGCCCACTTAGTAATTCGGCCTGATATTAGTTTTGGCCTGTTAATGGCCCGTTTAACATTTCGGCCCTATATTAATTTTGGCCTGTTAAAAGCCCGTCATATAGTTGGGCCTAACTACGGCCCGGTTTGCATCCGGCCTGCTCGCAGCCGATATCTGATTGGGCCAAACAAGGACCGAGACAATTTTGGCCTGTTAAAAGCCCGTGATTTGATTCGCACAATCATGGGCCGGGGTTCATTTCGGGCTGCTGCCGGCCCATGAGCTGTTCGGCACGTTTCAGGCCCAACCTACATCGTGATTGCATGACGGCCCGATTATGTACCGTAATTTTACGGTTTGGCCGGTTTACTGCGACGACAGGATATATATACAGTAAAATAACTACAGCATCGTGAATAAGAAAAAACCTAGACTATACAATAAAGAAAATACGGCATATTACATCCACTGGGCATCAAAGTTCGCCACTATGATAATAAAGCACAAGCAGACAGCAGATTACATACACTGGGCATCAAAGATTGCCACCAGTGCAAATAAACACGCCGACAAAATAATATACAAAACCGACAGCACTTCAATAGAGTTCAAGAAAGGTTAGCCCTGCTGGGGAGCTGCAACGCAAGCAGCTAAGCAAGATGATGAGACTGCGCTTGTTCAATACTTATATCTTCCTCACTCTGAAAGATAAACAAGCAGACAGATGACATGTTTTGCACATAAAAGTATCAGTGCTGACAATTCATCACATTTCTTACTGACGAATAAAGTGACACAGTTTAAAATTGCATTAACACAATATGGTATTGTTCAGGTCAAGACATGGCAGGAAATGACATTGTGAACGAGTTGGCAGCTTCACGACACCACTGGATTACAGATCAAGAACTCATAAGTATCAATGGTTAGTGTGCTGTCAATTTATACCATTTCAGATTGGCAAATAAAGAGACGGTTTAAATAATAGTAGAATGATATGACATTGTTCATAGTTAAGACATTGCAGAATATGACATTGTGCTGTAGTGGGTAGGTTCACCACACCACTGGATTACAGATGAAGAACAGAAGCATACATGCAGTGCAAAAGAAGATCACTTGCTCTATATAGTTTAATTTACATGGTATGAAGAAGGAACTTGGTTGTACAACTGAAAACTTAAATTGAGAAAGGACAAACTTTTGTTTATGAACTACATAATAAACTTTAAACAAGCAATTTGATGCAAACACCAAAAATAAACAGCTATTGCAGTCATGCCTAACCAAATATATACAACAAAGTTTGAAGGCTTGAGATGGACAAACTTACATTATTGGTGAAGACAGGCTCTATAAAGGCCTTGTCCATGCTGATGGGGGGGCAATTCAAGAAGTTTACAACAGAATCTTCTTCAAAAGCATTGCCTTTATTCTACATTTTGTTAAGAGTAAATATAGATGTGATAATATACGAAAAAATGGAGAATATTTAAGATAAGATGAAGAGTGATGCTACATAACCGAGTAGCTATAAATGTAAGTGCAGCGATACAGGCAAAAGGTACAACCAAGAGCAATGCACAGCTAAACTTCTTCAGTACCAACCTTATGGTAAGAGTATATATAGATCTGATGTGTAGAAAATGGAGGGCAAAGGAAAATAAGCTGCAGAGTGATGGTACATGAACAACTACCTGTCATTATAAGTACACTGATAAAGGACAGCATGTACTTACAAGAACAATGCAGAGCTAAAAAAACATTGGCATTGGATATATTCTACACTAATGTAACCATTTATACAGATTAGATAATTTGGAGCGAACAATTGATAAGCAAGCTATCATGCATACTGCTGTCACATAATGAACCAGGTATGTATGCAAGTACAGTGATATAGGACAACAGGTACTATGTAACACCCCGGATGTAACTTTCCATATTTGTAACTCCGACTCTTGCCATTTTCGGCCATGTGTTATGATATTTCCTCCATGGTCGGGTTTTGTTTTTCGTTTTGTATTTTGTTCATGTCATGCATTTCATATCATGTCATCATGTGCATTGCATTTGCATACGTGTTCGTCTCATGCATCCGAGCATTTTCCCCGTTGTCCGTTTTGCAATCCGGCGCTCCCATCTCCTCCAGTGCACCCCTCTTGTTTTCTTACGTGTGCGGGTGTCAAACATTCTCGGAATGGACCGAGGCTTGTCTTGTGGCCTTAGTATACCACCGGTAGGCCACCGGTCAAGTTTCGTTCCATTTGGAGGTCGTTTGGTACTCCAACGGTTAACCGGGCATCCGCAAAGTCCATTTGTGTGTTGCAGCAAAATCCCCCTACAAAAACAGCCCAAAACCCACCAAACTCTCTTCCATGCTCTAGGTCGTTCGATCACGATCGTGTGGGCGAAAACCGCACCTCATTTGGACTCTCCTAGCTCCCTCTACCTATATATTCACCTCCCCTCCCGAGACATTCGCAGTCCAAACCCTAAAAATCGCCCTCCGACGCCGCCGGACGTGTCCGTACGTCGCCGGACAAAGCCGCCGCCACCTCCAGCCACTCACACGCCGCCACGTCACCCCATACCCCGCGCGCCGCCGAAGCCCGCGAGGGCCCAGCGCCGGCCCTCCCGGCCCGAACCATCGCCGCCCGTCCTCTCTCCTCCACCGCGGCCCCGCGCCCGCGCCGGCCGGCCACCGCACCGCCCGCCGTCGGCCATCGCCGCGCGCCGCCGTGCGCCGCCGCCGGCCTGGCCCCGCCGCCCGACGCCTCCTCTTCCGCCGCCGCGCCGCGCCCTCCCCTCTCCGGCCTCCCTCTCCTTGCCCGAGCGCCGCCTCCCGCAGCTCCGGCGAGCGTCGCCGACGAGCACGAGCTCGGCCCTCGAGCTCTTCCCCGATCTGGATCCAGTCCACTGTGAGCGTTGACTTTTCCCCCGAACCCTAAAATCTCCAAGTCATTTTCTGATATATTATATGCCCTTGTTCCTCATTGCATAACTCACTGTGCATAGCTCCGTTTCGCGCGTGTAATATGTCAAATTGTCCGTCTCGTGATGCTTTATATTTTGTTCAATTGCACCATATTCATTAGTGGTCATCTTGATGCCCAAATCTCTGTTGCAAGAGGGCTAGTTGCTGTTATCTGCTGGTTCTTAACAGAACTTGGAGATTTGTCATTTTTGTATCATTTAATCTGTGCATCTTATGGGCATGAGCTCTACATGTGTTTTGTTGTATGCCATGCCATCTTTCCAGTGGTGTACGCCATGTATTTTTTTGATCTCTGTGGTGACTAGAACAAGCATGCAAACTAGGCTCCATAATGTTTCTGATTTCAAGGACTTAGTGATTTCTCTAAGTCCTTGTCTGCTGTTATTTTGTTGCCATGTAAACTTGATGCTACAGAGAGATCCATGCATATTTTGGAGATTTTCATTAAGGATGTTTTGTAGCTATAGTTGTAATTGATCCATTCCTGTCATTGTTTGCAATTATGGAGTACCATACCATGACTCCATCTTGCTCTACTTTTGCTATAAAATATTTCTGACAGATTCTTAACATGATATGCAATTTTGCCAAGCTTATTGTAGTTGATCCATACATGCTATGCTTTTGTTCTTGACATGGATAGCTTCATAAACATGCCATCTTGCTGTAGGTATCCTTGTTTTGTCATGCGTTGCTCTGTAGTGAGTGCATCAAGCTCACAAAGAGGCCTTCATATTATTATTTCTGCCATGCTCTGTTTTCTGCCAAGTCTGAAACCTGATAACGAAACTTGCTATGTTTACATGCTTGCCATCATACCTTCTGGTCCTTTTTGGCTTATGGTCAGTAAGGTACTTTTATCATATGCATTTAGTAGAACACTGACATGCCTTGTGTTGCTATGTTAAGTTCCTGTAGCATGTTGATTTCGTGCTCTGAACATTGCTACCTGATGCTGTTTTCTGCCATGTCCAGTAATTTCACCAAGTCTGTGAACCTGTTATCTCTTGCACTTTTGCCATGCTTGTTTGAGCTTGTTATGTTGTGAACTAGCCGTAGCTCAGTGTTCATCTTTTGTCAAGCATCTCCTGTAGATTACTGTCATATGCTTTGTTGCTATGTTGGAGTGCTGTAGCTTTGTTACTTATTGCATTCTAAGTGCTATCATGCTGTTAATCGCAGATTCGTGTCATTCTTGTTTTGCTTGCCATTTGCAAACCGTGCATCCGTTTCCGGTGAACTTTATATCGATTTCGACCGAAATCATCTCATCTTTCCAGTGGCATGCTTGGTTTGCCAAGTTACTGCCTTGTTCATCATTTTCCTTCCGGAGCACGCATATGCATCGCATATCATATCTCGCATATCATTCATGTTTTGCATCATGTTGCTTGTGCATTTCTCGTGATTGATTGTGGTTCCGTTTGCTTGTGTTCTTGTCTTGGGTAGAGCCGGGAGACGAGTTCATGAACGAGGAACCTGTTGAGTACGCTTACGAGGATCAAGCTTTCGACAACTCTGAGAACCTTGCAGGCAAGATGACCACCCCTCGAAATCACTTCTATCTTTGCTTTGCTAGTTGTTCGCTCTATTGCCATGCTGCGCTACCTATCACTTGCTATATCATGCCTCCCATATTGCCATGTCAGCCTCTAACCATCCTTTCCTAGCAAACCGTTGTTTGGCTAAGTTACCGCTTTTGCTCAGCCCTTCTTATAGCGTTGCTAGTTGCAGGTGAAGTTGAAGTTTGTTCCATGTCGGAACATAGATATGTTGGGATATCACAATATCTCTTATTTAATTAATGCATCTATATATATGTGGTAAAGGGTGGAAGGCTCGGCCTTATGCCTGGTGTTTTGTTCCACTCTTGCCGCCCTAGTTTCTGTCATACCAGTATTATGTTCCTTGAGTTTGCGTTCCTTACGCGGTCGGGTGATTTATGGGACCCCCTTGACAGTTCGCCTTGAATAAAACTCCTCCAGCAAGGCCCAACCTTGGCTTTACCATTTGCCACCTAAGCCTTTTCCCCCGGGTTTTCGCGAGCCCGAGGGTCATCTTATATTAACCGTGAGAGCTTATGATGGGCTAAGTTGGGACACCCCTGCAGGGTATTATCTTTCGAAAGCCGTGCCCGCGGTTATGAGGCAGATGGGAATTTGTTAATGTCCGGTTGTAGAGAACTTGTCACTTGACCCAATTAAAATACATCAACTGCGTGTGTAGCCGTGATGGTCTCTTCTCGGCGGAGTCCGGGAAGTGAACACGGTTTGAGTTATGAATGACGTAAGTAGGAGTTCAGGATCACTTCTTGGTCATTGCTAGATGACGACCGTTCCGTTGCTTCTCTTCTCGCTCTCATTTGCACAAGTTAGCCACCATATATGCTTATTGCCTGCTGCAGCTCCATCTCATTACACCATCATTTCCCATAAGCTTAAATAGTCTTCATTTCGCGGGTGTGAGATTGCTGAGTCCTCGTGACTCACAGATTCTACCAAAATAGTTGCAGGTGCCGATGATGCCAGTGCAGATGATGGGATCGATCTCAAGTGGGAGTTCGATGAGGAACGTGGTCGTTACTATGTGTCTTTTCCTGATGATCAGTAGTGGAGCCCAGTTGGGATGATCGGGGATCTAGCATTTGGGGTTGTCTTACTTTCATTTGGATCTTGACCGTAGCCGGTCTATGTGTGTATTTTGGATGATGTATGAATTATATTTATGTATTGTGTGAAGTGGCGATTGTAAGCCAACTCTTTATCCCATTCTTGTTCATTACATGGGACTGTGTGAAGATGACCCTTCTTGCGACAAAACCACTATGCGGTTATGCCTCTAAGTCGTGCCCCGACACGTGGGAGATATAGCCGCATCGTGGGCGTTACAAGTTGGTAATCAGAGCCATCCCTGACTTAGGAGCCCCCTGCTTGATCGAATCGCTGGTGTTGTTGAGTCTAAAAAAAATGTTTTGAGTCTTAGGATTATATATATCGGAGAGTAGGATTCTTTTTACTCCTCAGTCCCTTCGTCGCTCTGGTGAGGTCTCCTGACGTAGAAGTTTTGACTATTCTCTCCTCAAATTTCACTAAAAAAATTTAGGATCACGCGGGTATCTTGGAATCGTTCCGATGGTTTTGTGACGAGAACATTGTTCTTGGTGCCTCCTAACATTTAGGGGTTGTGGCAGTGTCCCGGGGAGTTGAGCTCCGAGGTGTTGTCGTCACAATTTTATCGTTGCAGTTCTGGAATACCTGAGTTTCGCCGACATCGAAATCTCTTTTATGCAGTTGTTGGTGAGATCACCTCGACGCCACCCAGTAATGGGGCGGGAGTTTGGGAGTATTGCCATAACTTGTATAACGGATGTTTTTCGAAGGTTGAGGTAAACGATTTCCGAAGGTTTCTTGGTTATGTGTTGACGGATGGATACAGCTGGATCTAGGGATTGCTAGTTTGGGTGATATATTTTGTGTCCCCTGTATCCCCAACACCAGATTGCATAACCAGAAAGTTTCGGGAGTTTATAAGTGGGAATTCTAGTAGCCGTAGGATATCTTTCCGATAGACGCATGATATGAGATTGGGGTTCGACGTCTAGTGGTCCGCCTGTACACGGTTGATTTTACAGTGGTCTCGTAGTGTCTTAAAGAGTCCTTGGCTATGCCAACTCGGGGACGCTTCGTATGTCATGTGCACAGCCTTGTACATGATGGTGCTGTACGATTGAGCCCGTGTGGGCCCCACCACGAAAACTTCGGACGAAATCTCTATCATATGTTTGTTCCGGCTTATTCTGCAAGCCAATACTTTGTTTTGTTTTGTATTGTGGTATTCGAGTTGCTTCAAAGTCATATGTTGATTCCATATCTTTTTCAAGTGGTTTCTCAACTTATGGAAGTGTGATGATTTACTACGGAATTCATTCGTTCATCTTCGTTCGAATGTTTATTGTGAAGACTAAATGTTGCAATTTCTATCCGTTGATTCTACTTATCTATTTGTCTATCAAGATGCTAATGGATGTCACCCTCTTCAGGATGGCTCCGCCAACGCGTCAGAATCCGGATCGCAATGAAGGGAGTCAAGCGAACCCTCCGCCACCACCTCCGCCTCCGGAGGCATGGCAAGCTATCATGGCAGCCACCAACGCCAATGCTCAGATGATTCTGCAACTCTTGCAAGAACGCACCCAAGGGCAAGGCAATCAAGGTCAAGGCAACAATCAGCCTCACTTCGCTACACTCAACCAGTTTCTCGCAAATCAGCCCAAGTCTTTCAGCTACTGTGCCGAGGCCACGGATGCCGATGATTGGCTCGTGGACATCAACAAGCATTTTGAATGTAGCAATGTCAGGCCTGAGGACTATGTCAAGTTCGCTTCTTTCAGCTCAAGGACCAAGCTGCTGATTGGTTTCAACAATACAAAGATTCCAGAGGAGGTCGTGTGATCACTTGGACTGACTTCTGTCGGGACTTCAAAGCGCACCACATTCCACAAAGTGTTGTTGAGAGCAAGCGTGAGGAGTTCCGCAATCTCAAGCAAGGCAACATGTCTGTGTATCAATTCAACATCCAGTTTCAGAAACTTGCTTGCTTCGCTAAACAAGACGTTCCTGATGAAAAGAGCATGATCTATCACTTCAGAGGTGGCCTTAGAGAGGATCTGCAGTTAGCTCTCGTTCTTGTTGAGCCTACTCAGTTTGATCAATTCTATAACATGGCACTGAAGCAAGAGGCTGCTCAGCTCAAGTGTGAGGCTTCTAAGAAGAGAGTCAGAGACGCAGTTCAGTCTTCTTCTTCCTCACTTGTGGCAGCTAAGCAACAGAAGTTCTGGTTGCCTCCTCCTCCTCCGTTTCGTCAGCCTTACCAGCAGAAGAACAAAGGTGGCCATGGTTCTTCCAACTCTTCCAACTCTGGCTATCAGAACAAGTCTCAGAATCAAGCTCCAAAGTCCAATGCTCCTTATCACCGTCCACTCTCAGAGGTGACTTGCAACAAGTGTCAGCAGAAAGGTCACTATGCTAACAAGTGCTTCAACCAAAGGCGCCTGCCTCCTCCTCCTCCTGTCAGATCTTCCAGCAATGCAGTGGTCAAGCATAATCCAAAGTCTGCAAAGGTGAACATGATGAATGCAGCTCAAGCGGAGGAATCTACTAATGTGATAATGGGTAATCTTCCTGTTAATGATATTCCTGCAAAAGTTCTTTTTGATACTGGTGCATCTCTTTCTTTCATTTCAAGACCTTTTGTTGCCAAGCATGAGTTTGTGACAGAAAAGATTCCTATCCCATTGAAGGTTGTGTCTCCGGGCAAGCAAATGACATCTAATAATTTTGTCCCGGATGTTTCCATCAAGATGGGGAACTATAAATTTTTGTCTAAACCAGTTGTTCTTGGTGACTCGGATATTGATCTAATTCTCGGGATGGACTGGCTTTCTAAGCACAAGGCTCAACTTGATTGTGCTGCCAGGGAAATTCAATTGACACATTCTTCTGAGGATGTCATCATTTATGCCGCTCGTGATGAAACCATTCGGTTTTTTCTCTCTCAATGAGAAGGGTGAATTGAATGCCATCTCTCAAATTCCAGTCGTTTGTGAGTACCAAGATGTCTTTCCAGAAGAGCTTCCGGGTATGCCTCCTCATCGGCCAGTTGAGTTCGTTATCGAACTAGAGCCTGGCACTTAACCCGTTTGCAAGCGTCCATACAAGCTTGGACCCAACGAGCTGAAGGAATTGAAGAAACAGCTCGATGAACAAGAGTGTCTGGGTTTGATCAGACCGAGTTCATCTCCATGGGGTTGTGGTGTTCTTTTTGTCAAGAAGAAGGATGGCACGGACCGACTTTGTGTCGACTACCGTCCATTGAACAAGAAGACAATCAAGAACAAGTATCCACTTCCCAACATCAATGAGCTATTCGAGCAACTCAAAGGTGCTAAAGTTTTCTCCAAGCTTGACCTTCATATGGGTTATCATCAGATTCGCATTCGTGAAGAAGATATTCCCAAGACAGCATTTAGAATAAGCTTTGGTTCTTATGAATATACTGTCGTGTCTTTCGGCCTTGTCAATGCTCCTCTAGTATTCTCTCGGATGATGAATTTCATCTTCAACTCCTATACCAATGAATTCGTCCTGGTGTATCTCGATGATATCTTGGTCTTCTCCAAGAATAAGAAGGACCATGCCAAACATTTGTGATTGGTGCTCGACAAGCTCAGAGAGTATCGATTCTATGCGAAGTTCTCAAAATGTGAGTTTTGGCTTGATGAAGTTCTTTTCCTTGGTCACATCATCTCTGCCAAGGGCATCGCTGTTAACCCCGAGAAGGTGTCCGCAATTGTGAATTGGGAACCTCCTCAGAATGTTAAGCAGCTCCGCAGTTTTCTCGATCTTGCAAGCTATTGCCGAAGATTCGTTGAGAATTTCTCTAAGATTGCAAAGCCTCTTTACAACCTCCTCCAGAAGCACGTGAAGTATGTCTGGTCTCCTGAGTGTGACGTTGCTTTCAACACTCTCAAAGAGAAACTAGTCACAGCTCCTGTCTTGACTCGGCGGAGTCCGGGAAGTGAACACGGTCTGAGTTATGAATGACGTAAGTAGGAGTTCAGGATCACTTCTTGGTCATTGCTAGATGACGAACGTTCCGTTGCTTCTCTTCTCGCTCTCATTTGCACAAGTTAGCCACCATATATGCTTATTGCCTGCTGCAGCTCCACCTCATTACACCATCCTTTCCCATAAGCTTAAATAGTCTTGATCTCGCGGGTGTGAGATTGCTGAGTCCTCGTGACTCACAGATTCTACCAAAACAGTTGCAGGTGCCGATGATGCCAGTGCAGATGATGGGATCGATCTCAAGTGGGAGTTCGATGAGGAACGTGGTCGTTACTATGTGTCTTTTCCTGATGATCAGTAGTGGAGCCAAGTTGGGACGATCGGGAATCTAGCATTTGGGGTTGTCTTACTTTCATTTGGATCTTGACTGTAGCCGGTCTATGTGTGTATTTTGGATGATGTATGAATTATATTTATGTATTGTGTGAAGTGGCGATTGTAAGCCAACTCTTTATCCCATTCTTGTTCATTACATGGGACTGTGTGAAGATGACCCTTCTTGCGACAAAACCACTATGCAGTTATGCCTCTAAGTCGTGCCCCGACACGTGGGAGATATAGCCGCATCATGGGTGTTACATACTAACAAGAGCAAAGCAGCGGGCAACATATTTGCGATATCCTGTCGTTCTTGTCAAACCGGAATTCCTCTTCGAGCAGATTTCCTGCAAAAAAGATCCGTAAGGCACATGCGGAAAAGTAGAAGTTCAAATTGTCATGTGATTTCATAGACAGTACCTCATCCTGGGAACGAGACTAGTGCATAACAAGGTTTTTCCATTCAATGTCTTCTAAATTTAGCACAGGAGACTTCACCGGAAATTCGTTTATAGACTTGCCATCAAAGTGTGATTTCCTCAGGTAACACCGATACTGCTGCAATGCTTCCTTGAAAAGCACAAGCAAGCTTTGCTCATCATGACTATCCAGATTGACCCTCGCCTAGTTACAATAATGTAATGTAAATCATTGATGTGTTCAATCAGCAGAAAACAGGAAAATAATAACCATGAATAATAGCACTTACACGTAAGTTGGACAGGAAGATGTGAAAATGGTGTTTGTCTTCACAATAATCTTCCCATGATGGGAATATATGCACGTAGTCCCTAACAACATTGAAAGCATTGTCTTTAAAACTGGGAATAAATGGAATGGGGTTCCAATCTGCAGGAATTGGCCGTCTCTGCAGTTGGGATAGGTCTTCGGCCGGTGGACTTGCTGTACTTTTTTCTGGAGTGGGATTTTTCTGTGGTACAGCTGGTGCTATGGCAAATGAAATCGGTATACCTTTTGCTGGAGTGCAGGTCCTGTGTGGTGGGGCTAGTGGTGTGGCCAGTGAAGTATGGGTACAGTCTGCTGGAGTCGGTCCTACGTTTTGTGTCACTGGTTGTACAACCAATATAAGTGGGGTGCTGTCTGATTTCTCCGGCACCACCACGTTTTTCAAGGACTTTGCTGGTGCTCCTTCAGGTTCGGCAATCACCCTCTTCCTTTTTGATGTCTGATGCACAAGAACAACATTTGAGTGAAAAAACATGGTATGATGACAGATGGAATATGTATTGATAATGGATGGGCATGGCATCTCGACATATATGATGAGTAAACTAAGCAGATGGCGGTGCAACAAAGTAGAAGAAATGCAAGACAACATATGCAAGATACCCGCAATCAATAAGACATTGCCAAATTAGAACAGGCACCTTGATGGGTGAACAGGACAGGCCATCTGCCTTTGACTCCTCGAGGTTAGAATAGTCATTAGGATCATATTCCGAACAAGAATCAACAGGTGGGGAGCGTATGAGTTTCATTGCATCCAGAATGGCACTCAATGCCGTGTTGCCAATTTTGTAACTCATTGCAGTGTTTAGCTTCAAGAGTGGACTGCTGCTAGTGCGTCACAAAGTAGCTACACAGATCATAGTGTAGATATAACGGGAAAACCTTAAGCATTAGAGTAAAATCAGCAAAGTGGAACTTGCTGGAATATATGTGCTAGTATTGCCGGTACGGCTAGAAAGGCTTCGGATACCAGCTCTCTTCAAGTGAAGGTGCAGTACTGTTAATATCAGTGTAACTCTCAAAGGCGACACAGCTCCCCGCATTTCCTTGCTATTCTTATAGGATTCAAGTGGGCAGGCCACTACAAATCCTATTCCTATGTTTACAAGATCCTACGAATCAAAGAGGCTCAAAATGTCCATCACAACCGACCGTATAGACCTGTACACTGCAAATGTCCCTGCTCATCTTCAGTACAAGGAACATACTGTACTACTATCATACTCCCTCCGTTCCAAAATATAAGTCTTGGTAGAGATTTCCACTATGGATCACATACAGATGTATCCAGATACATTTTAGAGTGTAGATTCACTCATTTTGCTCCATATGTAGTCCATGGTGGAATCTATACAAAGACTTGTATTTAGGAACGGAGAGAGTACATATTAAACAAGAACGGAAGAGGAACATGGTAAAGAAGAGCAAGCAGATTTTGGATAATAAAATGTTCGTTGCGCAGTGCCCACACATGATGAACCAGAGCGCATTAAGAAAGCAACTCCCTGCTGTCTCTCTATATGTGGTGCACGTGCTTTTTCGAAAGTAAAGTAGGAACATTAGCTGACCAATTAAATGTTATATGTTTTAGTAATATCAGCATCATATCAGATTCGTACTTGAGCAGCAAGTTTGGAATTATGAGTGGCACGTTGTTTAGCTTGATGGATTCAGGAGCAGTGCTAAGCAGGTACGATGATGGTACTGAATATAAAGGCATGTCTGCATTTGGGTCAGTCGACCATTTCAGGCGGTTGGATGAAGATCCTACGTCTCCTAACCCTTCTTCTTCCTCGTCTCTGATTCTTCCCATACAGAACACCGCACGGGCCGCCGGCCGGACCATCGGCCCCCACCACCTGTGTTCCTCCGCCACCCCCACCCCCCACCCCACCCCCACCCGTGTCGAGTTTTCTTCGTTCGGCGAGGCCCTACCACCGCCCCCAACAACCAAAGTCCCCACCCAAGCCCCTTCGTTCGCACCGGCGAACTCTGGCGAGCTCTGAAAAATCGACTGACCCAATTTTGAAATTTAGTCTACTGTGATTTAACTAGTGTGGAATATAAAAGGGGAAAACCATAAGCATCGGTAGTATAGTGTTGAGCGTGCCATGGCGGATCTGAAGGTGCAAACCGGACAAATGCAACTTCACAACCAATGTTTGCTCTCAACTTCACAACCGAGGACACACTGTGTTTTGGCGCCCGCCGTGTATGAATCCGGGTGCGAGGCGGTTACGTCACGTTTGGGTGAAATTACAAACCTACCCCTATCGAAACCTATAGAAATCCAGCAGATAGGCTTTGCGTGGCAGGGATAGGCAGTAGTGATTTCCATCTCGCAGATTTTGGTTTCGGGCGGTTACTGCGACTTTCCCCGCTTCGTTCAAATTTTGCAGAGTGCACGTTTACCGTGCCAAGTCAATTCGAATCCCGTTTGTATTCTATTTTTTTTTCGGGTGGGATCCATTTTCAATTGGAGTTACATTCTATATACATCATTTTTTTATATATACTTTCAAAAGCACAACAAAGAATTCTGCTCCTTTATATGTATAATATGATTTACAAATACAACGATCTCGAAATCTTAAGGTTGAATTCAAAAAAATGTAACCAAATTATGTTCTACTAAAATGTATGGATTAGTAATATCTACATATTAAATACCATAGATGTGCGTGAATTCATATGAGTATGCATGTTTGATAGATCAATTTTGGTTCGAGTATGGATTACATGTATCATCATCTCGAATTCAAATATTTGAATCCCTTTTTTGTTCACTCCTTTCACGCCCATCTCTCTCGCATGCATGCTCCTTCAGGTAGCTATCACTCTCTTTTCTCCAGCTCACCCGCACGCTCACTTCATGTTTCTCCTATCCTCGCAAACACGGTCTCTCGACATCTCCCTTGAGAAGTGTCACACTCTCCCTATCATTATACATTACACGGTTTTCATTATCTCCCACGTCTCTACTGTTCTCTGGTATCACTCGGTACCTAAGCTTTCTTTTTCACCGCCACACACACAGTCTCCACTCGTCTTTCACTTTGTCTTTCTCTCTATGGGATTCTCTCACACACCCTATATGTCTCTACATATGACTCATACCACTAAAATTACTCTCTCTCTCTCCTGTAGACACAACATTTGTTGCGGTCTCCTTTCCGTCTCCATCCCAGACTGACATTATTCATTTGTTTACCGATCAGACAACCCCGACTACCATCTCCTCTCTCTCTCACACAGACACACACACACAACTCCTGCTTCCACTCCCCTTCCCGACTACCGTCTCTCTCACACACACACAAAACTCTCGCTTTCGCACCCCGACTCGTATTTCTCTCACAAACATTTATCGACTAGCTAGCCTCTAGATAGGTTTATACACCCGCACACTCGTGCTTCCACCATCGCATACATGTCTCTCTCCCGCTCCTTGTATCTATGTAGATTTTTCTTCCCTTCTTGAGACACGCCCTCTCGATCGTGCACACACACACTATCGCCTCATTTTAAGCTGATACCTATCGCACACACACTCCTTGTGTCTTTTTCACACATGCACTCCGTCCTCCTCCACACTCCCTCTCTCTCACAAACACATGGGCTTTTTGCAACAACTAGCAAGATGCCCATGCGTTGCACGGAACATCAAGATGCATTTGTATGAGTAGTTTATCTTGTGGGGGAAAAGGATGAACGAGGGAAGGCCTTATTTGCAAATGTGGAGAGGGGTGTGGGTATCTTTTTGCAAAATTGCCATAGTTTCCTTCCTATCCGTCAGATATAGATCGGACGGCCTATATTGCAGGATGGCAGGCACACGATCATCACCGACAATGCTTTTTATAAGAGTAGGGATAAAAAATAGAGTTGGTGATGATGGTGGGCCTGCCATCCTGCAATGTAGGTCGTCCAATTTATATCAGGAAGGAAAATATGGCAATTTACCCGCACTCTTCACCACATTTGCAGATAAGGCCTTCCCTCGTTCATCCTTTTCTCCCACAAGATCTTGATGTTCCGTGCAATGCACGGGCATCTTGCTAGTAAGAGTAGAAATTAGACATATACCACTTCTCGAATCTTGAAACCAACAACATTCCTCCCTTATCTCATCAAAACCGCCAAAGGAATATATTTTGAGTGAAACATAACATATTTTTAGTGATATACGTATTTCAAAACTAGACTTTTTTTCTATCAAATCGGTGAATATGTATTAATCTACTTTGATCGTGTGGCAACGCATTGGCACATTGCTAGTAGTTATTATAATTTTTTCGACACCAGACAAACGGTGGAGTACATATACGAAGAGAAGAGGCGCACACACGCAGTTGGCCTCTCGCTGTCTCGCACACATGAGTGTTACGTAAAGGCGACGTTAACAAATAAACCCTAAAACCCTAGGTGCACGATTGCTGCATTCGCGGGTACCGGGTACGTGGTGGAGCACCTTTGTAGGAGTAGTCAGCTCGCATGATAATTTGATCCGTAGGAGTTGATGGTCGGGACCACAGGTGAACGACTTGGAGCGCGGTGGCTTGCCAGTTGCCACAGATCGAGTAGCCACGTTTAAAATATCGTTTTTTAGCGGGGTTAAGAGTTCCGATTTTCAATGGCGCGTTATAAGTAGTAAGTAGTTTTTAGAACAATTGGTATGGAGCGAAAATGGAATTCATAGTACTACGTACCTCCTTGGCGTATGGTTGTATGGTTTTTTTTTGCGATGGAGGTTGTATGGGTTATGTTGCGAGATGTTGAACCTGGTAGTTCTAGGGCAAATACTATGGTTTAGATTTAGATGCTGGTTTTCAGTAATGAAAATCGGAAGGGGAAACCCTTCTTTGATTAAAAAAACTACTACCTCCATTCTGGTTTACTAGTCCCCATCGTACTTTGGGTCAAAGTTTGTCCACGAATTTTACTTGTAAAATGTGAATGGAAAACGAGATTTTGTTATACCCAAACAAAAAAGGACTGGAGGGAGTGATTGCTCTGACACGGACGCGACCTCTCATAGCGCAGGCATTGAACCGGCGCGCCGGCCAAGAGGGCCGCACTCGCTGCAGGCCCGGCTGAGCACGCCTCCTCGCCGCGTGCAACCAGCTTAAGACTGCCCCGCCTACCTTCATTGAATCCGCGCGTGTGCCGGCAACACGTCCTTCTGCGAGCCGGCAGGCATTTTAGAACACAAAAAATGACTAAAATATAATTAATTTACGCATGGTCTTGACTTGTTGTGCTCGCACTGGTAGCAGGAACTAGTAGAGGATTTTCTTTATTTATAACTCTCCTCACATTTTTTTGGCTTTGAAGTGAATCATGGTTGTGGACATTATGTATGAATGTGCAGATATCTGTGAACATGAGTTTGATGTGGAAGTTGAACTTGGAATGTCGGGCTTGCGCGTGAACTATACCATGTCCAATGCTTCGTCTGTTATTGTTTGGAAAGTAATTGCTATTATTACATGACCCGAAAAAAAACATTTTGTGCCACATCAGTAGATGCACGGAGATCACAACAGGCATGCTGACTGGATAAACATTTGAACATAGCTATTATGAAGGAAATTTTGTATTGACAACAGTTTTAGATAGCAGGAGACGCCTAGCCTACTCTGCCTCTGCTAGCTTATTTCCGGCTTCTTCCATCTCTTCTTTGGCTTGGGTGAAGAGAGCATCTGATTGCTCTTTTCGCTTCTTCAGGAACTCAGCTACATTCTCAAGGGTTGCTGCACGCTTTCTTTCAGCCTTTACTAATGCCACGAGGACACGAACAGCTGACGACTCCACCTGGCTTTTGTGTAATCCAGCATCATCTGGGAATTTGCACCTTGTGTCTAATCCAGCATCATTAGGGAACTGGCACCTTGTGTGTAATCCAGCCTCATTTTGGAAACATGATCTCGAGGTTGACCGTACTTCCCTCCTCGTAGGAACTGCATCCTGACATGAAGTTACTTCTTTTTTAGATCAATACTCAGAGCAACAACAAAAACAGACTACAAGGTGAGAACACCCACTTCCTACATCAAGCTAAAAACAAAAGTATTAGGACGATTAAGACTCTTCTTATTACACATCGAAGAACACCACGCTTAAGAGAAACAGAAACTACAACATATACACATCGAAGAACACGAGGCTACATGAAAGTAATTGAAAGGGTGTTACTTACCAAAGCTCATTTTACAGGTTCGGTGCAGCTCCTCTTTAACTTGCCATGCTCCTTGAAGATGTCCCGAATATCCCGTGTTTGGTCTTCATTGCTCCTCTGCATGTTCGCACTCGTGGTTTTAAAATCTCAACATGGCAAGAAAAATATACTACTAGTAATACTCGCGCATCTTGTGGGCAACATTAAAGCACTCGTCTGCCATGTTAGAGCATCTCCAACAGAATTGCAACGCGCGGCGCTTTAAAAAAGCGTTTACAGTGTTGAGATCGAGAAGTAGATACTAGAGAGTAGAGGATAGTTCTCAACTACTCCTCCTCGTCCCAGTCCTCCTCGGTGATGTCCTCCTCCGACGTCTGACTGTAGGCGTGAAGATACCGATCGTCGTCGGATTCCCAGGGCGACGCTGCTCCTAGCCTCATGTTGAATTGAGCGTCCGCTTTTCGCCTATGCTTGTCCTCGCGATAGGCGGCTCGCTCCGCCCTCCTCTTATCCCTCTCCGCCCTCCTTTGCGCGTAGAACTCATGCTCTTTGATGATGTCCTACGGGAAGTGTTGGCGCCACAGTGCCGTGGCTTCCTCGTCCATCTCGGCGATGCCGAGATGGTGCTCCCGCCTCCGGTTGTCGCGACGATCCTCGTCGGTGCTAATCCACGGCAGAGGCCCGAGCTCCTGCGCCCGCTCCTGCGTCGGCACATTGGGGAAGTTCAATGTTCTATGAGGCCACCGGAGGCGCCACACCGCCCCGTCGTACGCGCGGGCGGCCTCGTTGGCGGTGTCGAAATTGCCGAGGCCGAGGCGCAACCCGCGGAACCGGATCTCGGCGGAGAAGCCGCCGGAGGGGCGCGCGCGGACGCCGCGGTATCCCCAAGTTTCCCGGCGACGCGGCGGCGGCGAGGCGAAAAAGAGCGGGGAGAGAGCGGTGGCGAGGCACAGAGCGGGGAGCGGTGGCAAGGCACAGAGCGGTGGGAGGGCGTTGGATTTTATAAAGCGCGCCAGACGCCGCGCGCCAAAACTAGCGCACGCCCGGCCGCTTTTTCCCGCGCGCGCGCGATCCTTTCCCGACGTCTCTGCTATCTCTACTCTCTTCTCTACTGTTATATTTATTTAATATTTAATATTTATTCTACTTCCTTTACTGTCTACTTTTTTTCTCTATACTTTTTTTCTTGCAATATAGGCTGTCCGATTTATATCTGACAGAGAGGAAGGAAACAAATGGGAATTTTGCAAAAAGATACCCATACCCCTCTCCAGATTTGCAAATAAGGCCTTCCCTCGTTCATCCTTTTCTCCCACAAGATAAACTACTCATACAAATGCATCTTGATGCGTGCAACGCATGGGCATCTTGCTAGTTCTAAAAATCTTTCCATCATTTGCCATACTACTGGTTGTAGATGAAAAACCTACCCAAGCACAGCGCGATACAAGAGCGACGCACAATTACAAGCTGATATTCTGTTGGATAATGGAGGCTATAACCAATTACTTTTACGGGAACAATAGCACCCAGGAAATTTGAAGGGTAGGTATGAACAAAATTGGAACTGCACATGTACTGCTAAGTGATTCAATACACACATTACCAATCGACGAGGAGAACGATGGTCGCGGCGGCCTCTGTGAGTCATGGTCGGCAACGGGAGTCAGTTCATTGTCCACGACGGTGGTACTTCTGCGCTTGGCGTCGGCTTCCGGGAAGCAGATCCGAGACCGTGGAAGACGATGTCGGGGAAGAGGCTTCGTGTACGACGACGACGGTGGACCGGCTCCAGTGCGGCGTACGAGGTCATCGATGAGGCAGATGCACTGCGGTGGACGAGTGCGCCGATGTAAAGGGGAGGAGCATGAAGGCTGCGGTGCCGTGGAGAAGTCTATTTTGCGGTGGAGATAGAAAATGGAGAGTATTCAGGTGTACTACTCTGGGTGCCGGGTGGGGTTGGCTGGGTAGGGTGAACCTGAAGTTACGAAAACAGCCCCCTACCAAGCATCATCCGTAGGCCTGTTCCGAAGGCTATGATGGTAACTTCCCACTGCTCGAATCAGGGTCGCGGGAGATTTTCCCGCCAACCTCAAAATTTTGTGACACTGGACTCCGCGTGTGGCATGTTGAGTGATTCGGCTAAGCAACTAGTGAGTAGTAGTAGTAAACTCTGCATATTAGGTTTGACCGAAGTCAAACTTCCTAAAGTTTGACCAAATTTATAGAAAAATATAAACATTTACCATAACAAATATGTATGTTGTGAAAGTACATTCAATAATGAATCTAATGGTATTTATTTGTTATTGTATATGTTAATATTTTTTGTTATAAGCTTTCTGAGAGTTTACAAAACTTGACTTTGACCAATGCTAATACGCGGACTTAAATAAAAACGGAGGAAGTACACATTTGTTTTCTTAGTTTGTAGTGAACTAATCATTTGTTGAAATTGTGAAATAAATATATTAGGCTATTGACTTCGAATGTAATGGTCTATACAATTCAATAGTTACAATCATTGTCGAATCCCAAGATGTATACAAGGTCTATAGTACTTCACAACATGCTCAAACTCACACACACACACACACACACACACACACTAAGTAAACTAGAAGACCGTTCTCTCATGTATACACAACGTATCGGCATCTGTCTATGTCTCACTCATGCATGATCATTTGCACATTCACACCTCTCTATGTCTGTATCACACGCACACCGTCTCCACATTGCCCTTCTGCCACAACACACATATGGACACATACACACGTTCTCTCTCAGTCACACACACAAAATCAGTATTAAAAAAACTAGGGCGCACCTAAAACGTCCAAATCCAAATAAACACGAAATGGAGCTAAATTCAAATATATGGAAATATTGCAGCGTCAAGAACTTTCACAGGGAAAAAAAGTTGAGTAATATTCGAGGATTGTTTTCACACACACAAAAAGGTTCGGTGGATGTCCTTCGAGCGCGACACGGTGACGCACTGTTCGATCGACCGCGCGGCCGCGGTTCACGCGCTTGCACAGGATTCCGTATCGTGGCTGTGGTACTAACTAATAAAAGCGCTGCCTAAGTCTAATGTTTACGTGTACTAGTACGGTTTTCTTTTAAGTTTGACCAACCTTATATATAAAACTAAAGTAAGCTCCCACACGCGCACTCATCAATATGCCGCCGCCGCCGTTGCGCATGCCGGCGCCCGCCTGCTCCGGCCAACAATTTCTTGCCCATCACCGCCGTGTCGCCGCCATCCCTGTGCCATGAAGTTGAAGGCTCGCCCGCTCACGTCGTCTGCAGTCCCTCCTCGCGATGTCGCCACGCTGCCAAGCACGCGAGCAGCTGGTGGAGCTGCATCTATGCACGCAGCGTACGAAGAGGAGGACGAGCGCGTGCTCCAGCACGCCGGTGAGGAGGAACTAGCGTGTCATTGTCGTCTCAGCCCGCGCGGAGGAGGCGCGCATGGTGGCTGTCGCGGCGGAAGCCGGTCGCGCGCGCGTCGAGCCCGCAAACCGGGTGTGGACGCGGAATCTACCTTCGAAGCCTTGAATGCCACGTGGATCCTGCAATCTAAAGGAGCAATTTGGGTCAGTCGACTCATGTGAGCCGTTTGATGCAACATGGATGGCTAGAAGGGCTTCTTCCACCTCTTTTGCCGTCTTCTTCCTTCGCTCCGTCGAACTTCTTTCACAAATCGACTGACCCAAATTATACTACTAGTACGAACCTATTAAGTACAGTAGGGACACGAAGATACGAGCAGTAGTACCAACTGCAAGAAGAACAGTAGTAAGACATGGTACTAGTACTACTGTACGTACTAAAGAGTTCAAATAACGAGAAAGAACATAAACATAGTTCTGCTGGGGCCTCAGCACAACACACCCTTGAAAATAAACTAAGCAACTAGTCCGCTTGACACTGCAGTAGAACCAGCAGGAGCGACGGCACTGCCACCTACTCAGAGTCCGAGTCCACGTCCTCAACTTCGTCCTCGTCCCTCTTCCTCTTCCTCTTCACCGACGCTTCTTTACTTGAACCGGACACTGGGATCTGCTTCTTCATCCAACCCTTGTAGATATTTAAACAAAGGTAGGCATCCATTGCTACGTACAGGATGTGATCTTCATCTAATGTCTTCGACTCCCATGCATGATGAAACTCGTGATGAGGTTTCTTCAGTTTAGCGTACGAAGGATCAATCATGGCTGCTGCCAGGGTCAGCATTGAAGGTTGAGAGGAGGACACGAGGCTTGCCTTCTGGAGATCCAAGGGCTGGCCTACAACGAGACCTATCCAACGCAGGACATCCCTGTCGTTCTTAAAGCCTACAGTAACGAATTTCACTCTTTTGTCCTTGAGTAAGTTCTTAAAATCCTGGCACTCAACGTCGGCATGGCATATGTGGTAGACCAAGGAAACGTTATGTACGCAAACCTGGATCACGGCGGGCTTCTTCCTCTCTTCGTCCTTTAGATCCTTCTCTCGTCCCAGGACTGTGGTGTACTCAACATCTAGCCCAGCGACCCACTCATCCGTTGAACTGTTGAACATGCGTAGGAAGCGAGCAAGCCATGCTTTCACCGTCTCGGATCCACGTGTGTAGATGATGATGAACTGATCGCCGGTGATGGCTCTAACCTGGTACTCAGCGGCGACCATGGAGATTTGGGAGGCCATGGATTTTGGAGGAGGGTTAGGAGAAGTTGAACTGTTGTACCCCGCAAAAAAAGCAGGGAGCGAACTAATGTGAAAGGACGGGACGACTGGGAGCGAACTGTTGTAAGGTAGAAGACGGGGACGAGTAGGGCGTGCGAACGGCGTGGGGTTGCTGGCTTGCCCGGTGGATAAACGGCTGCAAGCCCCCAAAGAGTTCTCGAGAACTATGCGGGACCCACTAGATGTCATGTCTACTAGACCCATATCGTAGGCCTGACGGTATAGCTTCTGCCTGTTCGCACGCCATGCCGGCATGTGGATGTAACTTCACTTAATTCCATCAAACATCGCGCCTCCCACGACCTTCGCCTCCCTCGCGCGGTCGCGCCCTATGAGACTTTGACCGGCTATAAATGAGCAATTTTTTTGCCTTTTTTTTAGACAAGCAATTTTTTTTGCCTACTCCGCATGCATGATACTCCCTCTGGTCCTTTTTACTCCCATCAACCGTTTGCAAAGTGTTTGACCAAATTTATACTTTTTTTGAACACCACCTTATATTAATTAACCAGCCACACCAGTACACTCATTCGATACAATATTCACAACACAGGGCGGTACGTTATTTACAA
The DNA here is from genome assembly GCF_018294505.1 of Triticum aestivum. NCBI lineage: Eukaryota > Viridiplantae > Streptophyta > Magnoliopsida > Poales > Poaceae > Triticum > Triticum aestivum. The sequence continues at coordinate 230,637,565 of NC_057811.1, read as the reverse complement.
GAATACCATCTAATCTATTGTCAAAGCTATACTTAGCGATTAAGTGTGCCACCTTATTGGCCGAACGGCTAATCTTTGACAATTGAAGATTGTTAATCAACTTCGAGATGCTCAACGCTTCATCTTCAGGTCACGCATAGCAGACCTGTCATAGTCCCCCGATGCAAGAGACGCTACCACAGAAGCACAATTAGTCTCTAAAAATACAGGATTATGAAGAGAAATACCTATGTAGAGACCGGCAATGCAAGCCCTAAGCTCCGCTCCCTCCATGCTTTGACAGGCATCAATGAAATCCCTCGACCAAATTTATACTAAAAATATCAATATCTACAATACTGATTATAATGAGTATAAGAGAGAGATGATTATAGTAACATAGGTAGATACCGTAACATAATAAATGTGATGCTACTATGTGTCATGCATGGCAATAAATGAGACCACCTATGATACTAATCTATGATACTATGCACTATAGAGGTAGTAACATAGACTAGTAACATATGCATGTTACTAGTCTAAGTTACTCCCCACTATGACCAGCCTTAGAGTACCACTACCTCCCTTCTAGTTTAAAGGGCTCGATTAAAAAAATTCACCTACTCTTAGCAAGATAGTAGAGGCGGTGGAATAGTTTTTGAAGTCTGCAAAAGTACTCAACTAGTGCTGTCGTTCTTCACAAAAAATGTGTTTTCCAATGCATGCATGAACACTAGTTACTCTAACCCCCCTCTCTTCTTTAATTCTTTGCCACATCAGCATGTTTGCTATTCCCGTGTGCATGATACCAGCTAAGATACCACCATTATGGCCAGCCTTAACCATCGCATGCAATAATTTAGTGCACCTTGAAATATGAACATGTGTGGGGCGTGTATGTTTTTAATGACTTGGGACTATACCTAGCCCGGCATGCAAGATGACTTATTATGCATCGTTCCCCATACCTGCAGGAAGCCCGTTCGTCTCCAAATCTTTTCCTCTCCATGTGTGGAAACAATATGCCTACCAAACTCTCCTTCTCCCTCCGGCGGTCCCACCACTCCACCCCGTGTGAAAAAATCTGCATGCATGACTCTCCTCCCCCATGCTCATCCAATCCGTTGTGACCAGCAATATTTCCACCCCTTCGCTCCCCCGTAATTTACTCCAACAAATATGCCCACGTAGTTGTTACTTAACTGCAGGTGCATTGGGTCACTGACATATGGGCCCAACAGGGGTCTGGCCCACATGTCAGTGACGCAAATGGACATGCAGTTAAGTCAGTGCAGCTCAGTCCATATCTTACGTAGGTGTGCCATTGCTCGCTATAAATACTGCGCCTCCCACGACATCGCTATCTC